>NC_045427.1:532172414-532793039 GCF_902635505.1 Sarcophilus harrisii | reverse complement strand
TATTACTGTGGGGAATGAATGAGATTATAATTGTATCTGGCATATAGTAAGCATGATATTAATGTCAGTTGTTATTTATTAGTGAGCTATGGATCTGTCAAACTATTAAAACTTGGAGCTTGGCTGGGGGCCTTATTGCTGATCAATTTCTGATTTATGTAAGAATTCATAGCCCTTATTAATAAATCAAGAGAATTTATTTTCCTGCAAATTTTTATTTTCTTGCTAAAGAGGCTATAAACCCTTGGTGTTTCATGAGATGGCTATTGCTAATTGGAGATTCTGTGAATTGCCATTGCTAACAATCCCCATTGCCTAATTGTTGGCTATTGTGAGGGCTGACAGAATGCTCAAAAATGATGATGTTTCAGTAGTTCTAATAAAGGCCTCATTTCGAAAATATATGGAGAATTGACTCAGATTTATAAGAATTAAAGCCATTCTCCAGTTGATAAATGTTCAAAGGATATGAGTAATTTTCAGATGAAGAAATTAAAATTATTTATAATCACATGAAAAAATGCTCTAAATCACTATTGATTGGAGAAATGCAAATTGACAGCTCTGAGGTACCACTACATATCTCTCAGATTGGCTAAGATGACAGGAAAAGATAATGATGAATGTTGGATGGAATGTGGGAAAATTGGGATACTAATTCATTATTAGTAAAGTTGTGAACTGATTCAACCATTCTGGAGAGAAATTTGGAACTATTCCCAAAGGGCTATCAAACTGTGCATATCCTTTGGTCCATCAATGTCTCTACTGGACCTGTATCCCAAAGAGATCATTAAAAAAAGGAAAAGGACCTTTTTTTTTAAACGGGGATTAAATGGAATAAGGGGTAAAGTACTTTGCAAACCTTAAAATGCTAGAAAGATGCTAAGTATTATTGGTGTAAAAACAACAGTAACCAAAATTTGTTAAGAGCCTACTATGTTCAGGTCATTGAGGAAACAGGTCTCATCTAGAAAATAAGTATCATATGCAGTTACTATGTGACAAGGGCAACTGAAGGATTTACACAGTGTCATAGGAATTATGAGGAAGACAAGGTCAAAGTCACTTTTACTAGAAGGAATCAGGGAAAGCTTTCTAGAGGAGGTGGCAGATAAGCTGACCCTTGAATAAAAAGGATTTCTTCAGGCAGAAATGTAGAAGGAGTAGATTCTAGAAATAGCTTTTAGATTGGCAGCTCTAGCTACTTGGCTTGACAGTGCAGGTTATTTAATTCCTGCCTTACTTTGCACTGAATGGTAGCATCTCCTGGGAATTATACTTTGGGAGTTGCTATCTATACTCTGCTCCAAAATAAATTATTCTCCTTACTGTGCTGACATTAGGGAAGTTTTGTGTTCTAGGTCATACTATAGACTACCCAAGATTGTGGTCTCAAAGAGCACTGAAGAAATATGAAAGAAATAACTTTTTTTGTTAAAAGGAACAGCAACATAAACCTTCTAGGGCATGTATCAGAACTAGGAAATCTTAGAATTGGAAGCAACCTGCAAGGTCCTCTAACCCAACTCATACTTGATGCTGGAGTCATTCATGGAGGATAGAGTAACTTGAAATTTATGACCTTCTACTTAAAACATTAACTGAGAATTAGAGAGGACATATTGACATCCATTTGGGGGATATAACTTATTTTTGCTAAGATTATTTTTTAAGTTCATAGGTTTTAAAAAGGACTTTTAAAAGTAGAACATTTTGTGTAATTGCCCTAGATCAATTAAAATCTATCAATATCTAATTAAAGTTTTTAAAAGATCTTTTGTACCCACTATTTTTTCATATTTTCAACTTTCTAAATGGTTTACAGTTATCTTCTGGAATGACAGACAAATATTTATTTGTGGATATGGAATGTATTTTCTAAAAAGAATCTCCTCTTCTACATATTGCCCATGATTAGCCTTTCATATTTTCTTTTTCCCAGATTAGGAATTGTCCAGAAAGCTAATATTTACAGTGTATAATCAGAATTTCTGTAAGTTTTCTACACCAACCTTTGAATAGTTCAAAAGATCAAAATTAAAAAACAAAAGGTACTCCTTACTCTTACTGTGGTATATTCCTAACCCTTCCTGACAAGTTGAGAGAGTGAGTGTGAAATAGAACTTGGCTACCATCACTAGGTCTCTGCGTCAGGCCTCTGTGTACTATTTAGAGTAACACTCGTTTTGCTGATATATTATAAAAGAGCATATCTTTTCTGATGAAAATCTTTAACTTGAAAGGATGTCTTATGATGCTGATGTGGCTATTTTCACAGTGAGTAAAATTATGTCCATCTAGAAACTTGTATGTGGCATTGTCTAGATTTATATATAAGAGGTTGACTCAAAAAATCATCTTTTCAGTTGCACTAACTATATATATATATATATATATATGTATACATATATATATATACACATGTACACATACACATACATACATACATATTTATGTTTTATATATAATCACCTTGTTTTTCCACTAGCTTCTCTATAGAACTGTCTTTTATAGCATATTTTTCCAAATATTTATTCCATGAAAAATATCAATAGCATGTATTCCCTTCAAGTTTTTTCTTCCTTTTTTTTCTCTCCTGGTGCTCATTATTTTACTTTAAAATGATTTCTGTTATTTGTAAGGTGAAATCATATTTAAATAAATGGAAATAAATTATACAACATCTCATACAACACTGAGTCATTTTTTCAATTTAGATTTTTAGGGATCTCTGTTTTCTAGTATAACTCATTTTCAGTAATCATATTGTCAGCTTTAAGTTGGCCATGCTCCCTGGTGCCCTTTGCCATATTCAATGTATTTCTTGGAACTTACTTTTAATGACTTCACACGTTTCTCTAGCAACTGCACAACTGTTGTCATCACAGCAGTCAAATATCCTCAGTCAAATTCTCCATTTTCCTGATTTACATCCTTCAATTAAGTGATGAAAAATTACCCTTCTCTTAGTTTTTTTAGGGTCCTGTATCAGACAGTGAAAAGCCTAAGAGGAGGCTTTTTATGTATATGGAAGCATCCAGGAGTAGTGATGGAGGTTGGGATGGGAAGAGAGAGACAGAAAGAAGGGAGAATAATGACAGAAGATTTTCCCCATTTCACTCCTCCACTTTTTCCTCTGCTTTCATAAAATCATCTCTTAAAGGGAGAGGCTTTAATTTAGAATTATATTTCTGCAGAATACATACTAGAATTTAAAAGAAGGTTCATTCAAGGAAATGATTGTAGTTTATGACAGTCCCATAGTATAGCAGGGTAGCTCAGAGAACAATTATAACAATAGCTGACATTAATGTACTTTCTCTGTGCCAGTCACTGTGCACAGTGCTTTATAATTATTATCTCATTTCATCCTCCCAACCTGGGGAGGTAGGAGCAATAGCACTTATTATAATATAATATATAATGTGATATAATGTAAGACAATAATAATTGTCTTAATTTTACAGATGAGGAAACTGGCATAGAGAGTAAGTGACTTGATTAAATTCACACAGCTAGTAAATGTCTTAGGCTGCATTTGAACCCAGGTCTCTGCCTCCCAACATTCTATCCACTACATCCCCAGTTGCCCTAAGAACTAGCTATGCACTCAAAGATTTTATTTTGTTCAGTCATTCAGTTGCATCCAACTCTTAATGACTCCATTGTCTTGTCCATGGGGATTTCTTGGCAAAGATACTCAAGAAACTGAGGCAAATAGGGGTTAAATAACTTGCCCAGGTGACATTTGAACTCAGATATTCAGGACTCAAGATCCACTGTTCCATCCACTGGACTGCTGTCTCCTGAACAACTCCAAAACCCACCTAGAAAGTGAGAACTCAGTCAAACAGGTTACTTTACATTATACAAACAACAACAAAAAGGCTTGTGAACATAACTAGAGGTATTTTCTTCATGGCACTATATGTATTGGATGATATGGTAAATCCATTTTTACTTAATTCAACTCACTGAAAAAAAACCCAACAACTTTATTCAAGATTGTCTAGACCAAAAAGCAGACCATTAAAAACCAATGTTCAAATTGTGGTAGAATTTTTTATTTTCCTTTTGAGTTAGTTTTGTTGGCATTATATGACTATGGCCTGAACATCCATCTTGGTTTAATTGGACTATATCACTAGAAACCATGTTATCCTCCCAATACTGCCCCAAGAAGTATTGAATAGAATTTAAACTTTAATAGCTTAAAAAATTTAGGACACTTTGTGTAATGATAGTGATCATGGATCCATCTGCTACAATTAAATTACAATTGCAAACACTTAGAAATAAATCCATTGTTTATCCCTGATATCTTGTACTGTAAAACTAAATTGATGTGTACAGTGGAGCAAAATGTGGTTGCAGAGAGACTAGCAGCTAGACAAACACATACACATAGATAAATAGATTTTTTTTGGCCTCAGTTAATTGAATGTTGTCTTTTCCAGCATAATGGGAGTTTTTAAATCAGGGACTATGTTTTTATTTCCTTTATATCTCTAATTAGTAGTTAAAGTTCCTGGCACACTGACTGAAAACTGACTATACAGATAGGGATTAGATCTGTGATTCCATCAATAATATGAATTCCCAAATAGGAAACTTTCTCTAATAATGCAGGTTAACATTTTTTCTGCATTTTAAAATCTTTAAGAGTTACCTAGTGTACAAAATAAAGCAACTTTCCAATGGTCACACTGCCTCATCCAGCAAACAATTGATCTCATTGTCAAGCAGAGAGCCATGGCATCTAAGGACACTATTGATTTATAATATAAACTCATTTATAAAATCTGATGGAGGATAATAGAGGAAATACGTTTAATGACCTCACAGTATGAAACCTTTGCTCACGTTTCTTCATAAAGCAAAGCACATCTTTTAACATTAGTATTCTTATGACAATATGTGGTTTTAAAGTCTGAAATATTACTATTTCTTAAGAATTAACTTGAAAGATCATTCAAAGGACAATATAGAAAAATGGGAAATGGTCATCAGTAAGCTAAACCAAATTACCAATGGAGAATTGAGTAGGAGATAGGCTGGACAAGTAAAACAAATCAGAGAGAAAAGCCAATAAGCAAACTACCTGTGCTCCATGTGATATCCAGAAATCTAGAGGTAGACAATCATATGAAATGTGAACAAATCACAATAGGTTATCGTCTTAATCACTAAATGGAAAACCCACATTGATGAAATCACAACTTTGGCAAAGTATGAAAGAAATGATTTAGAATTTAATTCTGCCATACTTATAGAGCAGGATATAGAATCATAAAATTTCAGAGTTGAAAAGGATTCATTGGCCATATAATCCAATTCATATTCAAAAGGATTTCTACTACAGTGTATCTGACAAATATTATCCAGCTTCTGCTTAAAGACATCTAATAAAGAGAAATTTAATACTCTAGTCTCCTAAGAGCACTGATTAATTCTTTAAATATATATATATATATATATATATATATATACACACACATATATATGTATGTACATATACATACCATATACACAAGTATATTTATTTCATTAAATATTTTCCAATTACATGCAAAATTTTTGATTCATTAAAAAAAATGTTGTTACAAATTCTGCCCCTCCTCCTTCCTTAAGAAAACAAGCAATTAGATATCAATTATACATGTAATCAGATAAAACATATTTCCATGGGAGCCATGTTGTAAAAGAAAACAGACAAAAAAATCTGAGAAAAATTACAAAAGTATGTCTCAGTCTACATTCAAAGTTCATTAGTTAGCTCTCTCTGGAGATGTATAGCACTTTTAATCATTTTAAATTCTAGATTCAAGTGTTTAGTTCCATCTCTTTTCTAATCTGAATTACAAATGCTCTTTCTACACCACATAAATTACAAGCATTCCACAGGGATATTAATTTTCTGTTTTATCTTTCTAAAATACCAGTGATTCCTTGTGCTAGTTCACAAACTTTTTACCCATCTACAACTGCCACATTCTTACCTTCTTTTTTTTTTTTGTCTTCTCTTTATAGAAGGTAGCTTCTTCTTCAGTTATGTGTCAAGAAAATTTTTTATTATTCATTTTTATAAGATTTTGAGTTCCAAATTTTTCTCTCCCTTTCCTTCTTTTTCTCTTTTCTAAAGATAAAATAGTTCGATTTAATTTATTCATATGCTATCATGTAAAACATTTCCAATATAAGAAACAGCTGTGAAAGAAGAAACAAACCAAAAGGGGGAAAAAGCATGAGAAAAAAATAAAGTAAATGAAAAAAAATATACTTTGATCTGCATTCAGAGTCCATCAGTTCTTTATCTGGTTATAGATAGCATTTTCCTTTGTTAGTCCTTTGTTTTTGTCTTGGATCAATGTGTTGCTAAGAAGAGCTGAATTCATCATAGTTTATTAGCATACAGTGTTACTGACATGGTATGCAATGTTTTTCTGATTCTACGTATTTCACTCCGCATCTGTTCATACAAGTCTTTCTAGGTTTTTCTAAAAACTATCTATTCATCATTACTTATTGCACAATAGTATTCCATTACATTCATATACCATACCTTGTTCAGACAATTCCCAATTGATGGGCATCCCCTAAATTTCCAATTCTTATTCACCACAAAAAGACCTTATTCAAATATTTTGTATGTGTGGGTCTTTTCCTCTTTTTAAAGATCTCTTTGGGAAACAGACCTAGTAGGGGTATTGCTGGATTAAAGAGTATGTACAATTTAATTTTCCTTTTACATAGTTCCAGATTGCTCCCCAGAATGGTTGGATCAGTTCACAAGTCCACCAACAATGCATTACCATCCCAGTTTTCCCATATCCTCTTCAACATTTATCTTTCCTTTTTTTTTTTTTTTTTTGGATCACATTAGCCTATCTGATAGGCATGAGGTAGTATCTGAGAGTTGTTTAAATGTCCATTTCTCTAATAAAAAGTTATTTGGAGCACTTCTTCATATCCCTATGGATAGCTTTGATTTCTTCATCTGAAAACTGCTGCTTCATATCCTTTGACCATTTATCAATTAGAGAATGGCTTATATTCTTGTAAATTTGACTCCATTTTCCATATATTTGAGAAACAAGGCTTTATCAGAAATACTTAGTATAAAAATTGTTCCCCAGTTTTCTATTTCCCTTTTTAAAAATTTTTTTATTGCAGATTTTTATTTACAAGACATATGCATGGATAATTTTTCAGCACTGACCCTTGCAAAACTTTCTGTTCCAACTTTTCCCCTCCTTCCCCCCACTCTCTCCCCTAGATGGCAGATAGTGCAATGCATGTTTAATATGTTAAATATAATATATGTATACTTATTTACACAGTTATCTTGCTGCACAAGAAAAATTGGATTTAGAAAGAAGGTAAAAATAACATGAGAAGGAAAACAAAAATGCAAGTGAATAATAACAGAAGGAGTGGAAATGCTATGTTGTGGTCCACACTCATTTCCCATAGTTCTTTCACTAGGTGTAGCTGGTTCTCTTCATTGCTGAACAATTGGAACTGATTTGGTTCATCTCATTGTTGAGAGCCACGACCATTAGGATTGATCATCATATAGTATTGTTCTGTTCATTTCACTCAGCATCAGTTCATGTAAGTTTCTCCAGGCCTTTCTGAAATCATCCTGCTGGTCATTTCTTACAGAACAATAATATTCTGTACATTCATATACCACGATTTATTCAGCCATTCTCCAATTGAAGGGCATCCATTCAATTTCCAGTTTCTAGCCACTACAAAAAGGGCTGCCACAAACATTTTGGAACATACAGGCCCCTTTCCCTTCTTTAATGTCTCTTTGGGATATAAACCCAGTAGTAACACTGCTGGACCAAAGGGTATGCACAGTTTGACAACTTTTTGAGGATAGTTCCAAATTGTTCTCCAGAATGGTTGGATTCGTTCACAATTCCACCAACAATCTATTTTCCTTTTAATCTTAGTTGAATTGTATTTGTTTGTACAAAAGCTTTTTAATTTAATAAATTAAAATTATCTTTTTTGGGGGGGAGGGAGTAATGCTTGCTACCTCTTTTTTGGCCATTAATTCATTCTCTTCTCATAGATCTGATAAGTAACCTATTCCTTGCTCTTCTAATTTGATTACATTGTTACCACAAATCATGTGCCCATTTTGCCCATATTTTGGCACATAGTATGAGATACTGGTCTATACCTAATTTGTATCCTATTGTTTTCCCCAGCAGTTTTTGTCAAATAGTTAGTTCTTAACACAAAAACTGGGGTCTTTTAATTTATCAAATGCTGTTACTATGGTTATTGACTACTGTGCTGTGTCTTGTGAACTAAATCTATTCCACTGATCTACCACTCTATTTCTTCCTGTAATTCATTTGATATTTCCTTTAAAATTTTGGATGCTACACCACTTGGTGCATATGTATTTAGAATAGATATTGCTTCATTATCTATGGGTACCTTTTAGCAAGCTATAGTTTACTTTTTTATCTCTTTTAATTAGATCTATTTTTGCTTTTGCTTTGTTTGAAATCTGGATTGCTATGCTTTTTTTTTTTTTTAATTTCAGCTGAAGCATATTGGATTCTGCTCCATTATATTATCTCGTTCTCTGTCTCTCTCTCTCTCTTTCTCCTCTCCCTCTCTTTTTCTCTTTCTCTCTTTTCTCTCTCTCCTCTTTTTCTCTTTCCAGAGTGCTTGTTATAAGCAAAATATTGTAGGATTCTGGCTTTTGATCTACTCTGCTAATTGCTTCTATTTTATAAGAGTTCATCCTATTCATATTCACAATTATGATTATTATCTTTGTATTTCCCTCCATTTTATTCTTCTTCCTGTTTGTCCTCTCTCTCCTTCACTCTTTCCCTCCTCACCAGTGTTTTGATTCTGTATGCCAGCCCCCCAAACTGCTCTCCCTTTTGTCAGTCCCCATCCATCCGCCTTTACTTAATCTCTTCCTCTCCTACTTCCCTGTTAGGTAAGATATTTTTATTTTCAACTAATTATGCATATTATTCCATCTTTGAATCAATATGATGAGAGTGAGATTCAAGCAATGCTCTTCACCTGCTTTGTCATCTTCCCCTCCATTGTAACAGGTCTTTCACATCTCTGTATGTGAAATAATTTATACCATTCTACTGCTTCCTTTTTCTGTACACAATATACTTCTCTTTTCTTATCCTTTAATTTTTTATGTCATTTTCTTAAATTCACCCTATACCTGTACTTTCAGTCTAATTCAGTCTACAATACTTCTAACTGTATTATAAGTGATATAATTTTTAAGATTACAAGTATCATCTTCCCATGTAGGCATGTAAATAGTTTAACTCCGTTGAATCCCTTATGTTTTCTTTTCCATTTTTACCTGTTTATATTTCTCTTGGGTCTTGATAATGGAGGTTGAATTTTTGGGTTAGTTCTGTTTTTCTCCTTATGAAAAGTTGAAATCTTTCTATTGCATTGGATAACCTCTCTCCCTCTCTCCCCTGCTTTATGGTGCTTAATTTTGCTAGGTAAGTGATTCTTGGATGTAGTCCTAGTTCCTTTGCCTTCTAGAATATCATGTTCCATGACCTCCAGTCCTTTAATGATGCAGCTGATAAATACTGTGTAATCCTGATTTTTGATTCCCCAGTATTTGAATAGTATCTTTCTTACTACTCGTGATAATTTTTCCCCTGAACTGATAACTCTGAAATTTAGCTATAATGTTTATCAGAGTATTTATTGTATCTCCTTCCCAAGATGATTAGTGGATTCTTTCAATGCTTATTTTGCTCTCAGATTCCAGGACATTAAGGCAGTTTTTCTTGATAATTTCTTGAAAGATGCTATCCAGGTTCTCCTTTTGCTTATGAATTTCAGGTAGTCTGGTGATTCTGATATTGTTTCTTCTGGATCTTTTTTTCAGGCCAGTTGTTTTTTCCATGAAGTATTTGATGTTTTCTTTCATATTTTCATTCCATTGAATTTGTTTGATTCATTCTTGATGTCTCATAGAGTCATTAACTTCCAATTTCCCAATTCTAACTTTTAAAAGGTATTGTTTTCCTCAATTAGCATTTGTACTTTTGTTTCCATTTGGCCAATTCTAAGTTTGCTTATAAGCAGTTTTTCAAGCTGCTGACTTTTTTTTCATAATTCTCTTGCATCACTCCTTTTCCAAATTTTTCTTCTACTTCTCTTAGATGACTTTTAAGCTCCATTTTGAGTTCTTATATGAATTGTTTCTGGGCTTGAGACCACTTCCCATATTTATTTGGGCTTTTGTCCATAGATGTTTTGACATTATTGTAGTTTTCTGAGTTTGTCTTAGTTTTCCCTATCATCATAATACTTTCTATGGTCAGATTCTTTAATAGTTGTTGTATTTTGAATTTTTTTGGTCTTTTTCTTTTCTTTTAAATTTGACTTCTGCTCTCAGGATGGAAGGAGTACTGTCTGAGGCTTCTTGTGCAGTGGCTACAGGTCCAGGTGTTAACATGGTATTGCTTTTATGTTATATGAAGGACCATATAAAGGATTCTTATGTCTAGTGCTGCACTGATGGAGTAGCAGGGTAGTGGTGGTTCATGCTGCTGGAGATTGCAGGTGTCTGGCAATTTCCTTGTACTGAGCTAGGGTCCTTAGGTGATGTCTGGTGTGTGCTGAAGCCTGGAGCTACACTGAAGGACATGGTGGTCTGGCCTCTAGAGGATGCTTGTTTGCAGGCTATACTAGGCAAACAGTTGTTCCTGGAGCTGGAGTTCACTGCTCCCCTGGCTGTGCCAAGGCACATGAAGGGTCCTAAATGGTATTCACCAGCTCCACCACACTGGGGCTCAGGATCTCCTACTGGTTTTCTGAGGTGAGGTTGCTGTCAGCTCACTAGTTCCTGTTCTGGGCTGCACCTCTCCTTACCTAAGTGAGATGGACCCCACTCTGTCAATCTTACAAGTTTATCAGGCTAAAATATTGTTTCATCCCCTCTCCTTGCTAGTTCTGCCACTCTAGATCTATTTTAGGGCACTGTTTTGTGCTTTCCTGGAAGTGAACATGGAGTTATAGTGATTCACTGTTTACTCTGCTATCTTGGCTCCTAGAAATCCCAGGATCATTGAAATTGAATGTCAGATTTTCTATTCACTTCTGATCTTTTCATCAGGAAAGCCTGAAAATCCTCTGTTTCATTAAATATTTATTTTTCCACTTGAAGTATTATAGACAGTTGTGCTGGATACATTATTCTTGGTTTTAATCCCAATTTTTTAACCTTCTGGAATATATTTCAAGCTCTTTAATATAGTAAATGCTAAACTTTGTATGATCCTGATGGTAGTTCCATGGTATTTGAATGATTTCTTTCTGATAGATTGAAGCATTTTCTCTTTGATCTGAGAGCTCTGGAATTTGGCTATAATATTCCCAGAAGTTTTATTTATTTATTTATTTATTTGTTTGTTTGTTTGTTTGTTTTGGTTTCTTTCAGGTGGTGATTAGTGGACTCTCAATTTCTATTTGACCCTCTAGTCCTAGGATAGTAGAGCAATTTTCCTTGAGAATTTCTTGAAATATGATTTCTAGGCTTTTTCTTTAATTGTGGATTTTAGGCAGTCTAATAATTGTTAAACTACCTTTTTCTTCAATATATTTTTCAGCTCAGCTTTTTTTCTTATGAGATATTTCATATTTTCTTTTATTTTTTAATTCTTTTGACTTTGTTTTATTCTTTCTTGATCCCTCATGAAGTCTAGTTTCCACTTAGTCAACTCTAATTTGTAAGGAATTACTTTCTTCAGTGAGCTTTTGTAATTCTTTCTTTTTACAATATGGCCATTGTTGTTTTTAAGGTATTATTTTCTTATTTTATGCCTTTTGCCAATCTGTTAATTATATTTTTAAAATTCTCTTCCTTTGCTCTCATTTCTTTTACCTAATTTTGCTTGTAACACTCTTTTTGATTCTTGATGGGTTGTTCAATTCAAAACTTTCTTTGAGGCTTTGCTTGTAATTATTTGGACTTCATTGTTTTCTTTTGAGTTTGTGTATTGCTCTCTGTTTCCATATTAGCTTTTTAATGTTCAGGTTCTTTTTTGTTGTTTGTTCATTTTTTCATGCTATTTCTTTATTTTGAACTTTGTGTTAGAATTGTACTCTGTTTCTGGCAGAAGAGGAGCACTGTGTCAAGCTTCAGGCTTTTTCTCACACTGCTTTCATTTGATTCTGGGGATTTGGAAGCTTCTGGTGCTTCCAAAACAGTGTATCTGGGGAGAGGTATGGTCCCAGCCACACATTGATCCTTAGCCAGGAAGGGCTGCTAATTCCTTGATCTTCTTGACTAGAGGTCCAGCACTCTATCCATTGAATCACCTGGCTGCCTTGCTTTCTTTTTGTTGTTGTTCAGTTAATTCAATTGTATTCAATTGTGTTTTCTTGGCAAAGATACTGAAATGGTTTACCATTTCCTTCTCAGATGAGGGGATTGAGGCAAATGGGGTTAAGTGACTTGTCCAGGGTCACACTGATAGTAAGTGTCTGAGGTTGGATTTGAATTTAGGAAGATGAGTGTTCCTGATTCCAGGCCCAGCATTCTGTGCACTATAGCACCACCTAGTTGCTTCCTACCTTTTAAATCCCAACTAAAATCCCACTTTCTACAGGAAGTATTTCCTAATCCCTCTTAATTCTAGTGCCTTCTCTCTTAATTATTTGTTATTTATTCTGTCTACAATTCCCACCCCCAGTCATTTTTTCAGTCTCTTCTAGACCCCATTTGAGATTTTCTTGGCAAAAATTCTGTAGTGATTTCCATTTTGTTCTTCAACTCATTTTTTAGGTGAAGAAACTAAGCCACCATAGTTAAGTGACTTGTCCAGGATCACACAGCTAATAAATGTCTAAGACTGGCATTCTATCCACTCTGCAGCCTAGATGCTTTGCATACATTGGTTGGCATGTTTTTTCCTCATTATATTATAAGCTATATTATGAAAGCAACAACTGCCTTTAGCTTCTTTTGTATCCTCAGGACTTAGCACAGTATCTGGCACATAGTAGTCAATTAATAAATGTTTATCGATTAATTACATTTGTGAAATGTGTTTGACTTAAGTGTATTGACATTTCCTTTTCAATGCCACAATACAAGTTTGAAAGAGCATGAAGATTTTTTGATGGACATAAATGAAGCAATCCAGGTTGGAAAATGGAGCAAATCAGACTCCAGTATTTTTCAGAGTGGGACCACACCTGTACTTTCTACCTGTGTGAGATAGGGAGTTTAAAAAAAAAAAAGACTACAGAACCTTGCTCTATACAAGAAAACTAAAAATAAAATTTGACTTATATTTTAGGAAAGGCATTATAGTGAAAGTTAGCAGAGAATTAGCTTTGGAGTCAGAAAACCTTGCTTCAAGGCCTGCTCTGAAGTGTATCAGCTCTCTGGCATTGCAAATTACTGATAAGTTTCTTATCTGCATCAACAGAGCGAGATTTTAGAATGCCAAACATCAGGGAAATCGTAGATCCAGATGTCCTTCACATACACACACACACACACACACACACACACACACAAAGACCCCTCTCCTTTAAATACGAAACAGTTTTAGTAGTTTTATTAGGTAATTATCTTTTTTTGTTGTCAAGAACAATTCTTTGCACAATTATGAAGTTATTAAAAATACTGATTAAAGTTGGCTAAGTAACCATGGGAAACAAAAGATACATAATTCATATGTATTTGTGAAATTCATCAACATTATCTCTTATTGATCTGGAGTAATAACTTCAATAAACCAGAGACATCAGTTCAAACAAATTTTGCTCGTAGCACTCTTTTTGATTCTTGATGGATTTATATTCAATTCAAAACTTTCTTTGAGGCTTTGTTTGTAATTGTTTGGACTTCATTGTTTTCTTCTGAGTTTGTGTCTTGCTCCCTGTTTCCATATTAGCTTTTTAACGTTCAGGTTCTTGAAATACCACAACATTCACAAAGTCTTTCTTTGATCCTGTAGTTAGTGACAATCCTTTCTCCCTGAGACTTTAAATTGCACTTTAACTTATGTACTTATGTTTTATATATTGGTTAAATTTTGCATATATCACATTCTTCTACTAAATTGTAAGATTTTTAGAGTAAGAATTCTACATTTGTACCTTACCAGAGCCTAGTATGATTCTCTGAATGTAATATACACTTAATAAATAAATTGCTAACAGAAATATATGACTCAAAGAAATGAATTTATTTAAACATCTATTTTCTGGCCAAACAACTCTTAAACTGTCATACATATATACATATACAAATGTGTACACACACATATACAAATTAGTTTATTCTGAATTCTGTATAATATATGTCAAAGATTCTAATCATCTTTCTTTCTTTCTTCTTTTTTCCTTTTTTATTCTCTTTCCGGATTCCCTTCTCTCTTTGCCATTCATTCTTTATTTCCTCCTGGAACTTTAACTTAGGGGATACAACATGTAAAGGAATAAAAAATTTTTTTAAAGGCTAAAGGAAAGAGTGAGCAGTGACAACTCCAGGGAGGAGGGAAGGAAAGCTTTTTACAGGAAGTGGTACTAAGGTGAAACTTGAAGAAAAGTAAGGATTGTAAGAAACAGTAATGGAGAGGGGGAATACTTTACAGACAGGAACGACAGCCTCTGGAAAAGCATAAGAGCTAAAAGATGGCACACCAAGCCTGAGGAATGTTTGGTATCACTGGAACATATAGTGCCTGAAGGGGTATAATATAAAGTAAGTCTGGGCAATACTAGAGCCATATTGTGAACAACTTTAATTGCTAAGCTGAATGAAGCATTTATATTTTATTTAGAGATACTAGGGAGCCAGTGAAGATTCTTGAGCACAGATGGATACAGAGAAAATGGTACTTTGACTTATTTTGCCAGTTTTGTGGAGAACAGGTAAGGAGAAGAAACAGACTAGAATCAGGGAAAACAATTAGGAGTCTATTGCATGTGCTTAAACTAGAGTGGCAACTGTTTTAGTGGTGAGAAAGGAATAGGTACAAGAGATATTGTAGAAGTTGATGAGCTTTGCCAGTGACTAGATATAGTGAATGCCCTTCCTCTGATAGCATTTCAAAGTAACATTTTATTAATAAGAAAAAATTTTAAATAATATGGAATTGTTCATAATCAGCAATCTTATTTGATTTTGAATGTTAAAAGTGTGTATCTCTTGCCATGATGTTGTCACTTCATATCAAACTTTGCCTTTAGCCAGACAGTAATTACTTGATATCTAATGTTACAAAGGAATAAAATTTTTTAAAAGTATTCAAATAAAAAACTAGGGATTCCTAAAATGCAACTCTTTGCATGATGTCACCTTTTTTAAAAATAGGCATTAAACCTGTAAAACCATGACTGAGTTGGACAGTTGGCCAAATCTTAAATGATGAATTAATCAGCAGTAGATTTAAATTCTTGTTCTTTTGATAATAAATTGAATTTTTCTCTTTACAGAGCCTTATTGGAAGGAGAAAGTAATCCAGAAATATTAATGTGGACTGAGCATGTACAGAATGTTCCACAAGGTATAAAACAAAAATTTTACTTTTTCTTTTTAATGAGATTTTCTATTGTATACTGTTCATATATAATTAGATTAGTAATTATTTGGAATGCTACTGAAAGGGATAAAATACAAAATTCAACTAAAACGTATTGTGTTTATACCATGATGCAGTGGATAAAAGGCTGCTTCTTGGCCTCAGAAACACTATGTTCGGGTCCTCCCTTTGACACATATATGCTGTGTGCTCCTTGGTAATTCACTTAATTCTTATAACACCCTAAGTAATGCTTTTTATGTATAATGGAGCAGATAGCTATCTGCATCAGTACAAAGAATTTCCTTATAAAAAGTTCCCTATGTCAATAAACTTAAAAGTCCACCCCCCCCCCCAAAAATGTGTATAGTATTGTTCTAAGGCATGGGCATACAAAATCGAAAGAAAATAAACACAGTCCCTGTCTTCAATGAGTTTATAATCTAATAGAGAAGGTAAAGGATGTATATAAAGACATGTTATATAATTAAATACAATAAAAGTGAAGGAGAGAACCAGACAAAATACTTTAAGAAACTGTTAAGAGCTAAAATTTCTGGAAAACTGAACCATATCCATTTTAAGTGCTACAACTTTTTTTTTTTAATTTCACAATGTTTTGATTTCCATTTTTCTAGAATGTCTTATAGAAGTCATCTCTTATTTTAGTTGCCATAAATAAAAGTTGTAGCCATTGCTTGATCATTTTGCTTCTAAAATGACTAAGTATATCTATTGGCAGAAAGCTTCAGAAGTCTTTTCCTCCTTGCAGGATACTTACATGGGGCATAATCCTCAGAATTTCATAAATTCCCACTGTATTCACTGCTGCAATCAGTAATAATGAATTCTATTTGGGCCCATTCAATACATGCATACATATGTAGCATTCTTTTTATGTGATTGATTCTGAACTTTTCATAAATATGCCTCCTTAACTATTCCTTGAAAAATTTCCCAAGAACAATCAAAGTGTGATAGGTTACAATGTTAAGGACTTGGGCTTCTTGGTAGATCAAACATGTTTTAAATAAAGGAACTTTCAGGGATAAAAATGCGAAGAGATAAAGAAACCTTAAGAAATCCTCAATGTAGTTAATTTTGAAGAGACAATAAAGTTTTTGAAAACATATCTAAGAAGAAAACATTAACTGATATCATTCAATGTGATTTAGATGGGATTTTTTATTTAGTAATTGTTTTATGCATTTTGCAAATATAAAGATTTTTCCAATTTAAATCATTTTGATGACTATCAAAAAGGACAAAAATATTCATTTCAGTTATTAAATGCTTGCCGTGACCAAGGCATTGACCTAGGAATTGGATATACAAAGATGAAAATAAGCCTTGTCTTTAGAGTTTATGTTCTAGCATATATCTTGCTAAAATGAACACTAAAGATTTTATAATCCAGTAGGGAAGATACAAATAATTTTGATCCAATAGAATTTCATGAGGGTAAAAACAGTTTAGACTAAGCACTATAGCATATTAAGAAGAGAAAAATCATTTTTATCTAGGGAAATCAAAAATAGTTTTAGGGAGGAAGCTGTACTGACTGTGCTCTTTCCCATTAAGAAAAAAAAAAGAGAAATAAAAGAAAAGCAGATAATGTACATGCTAGTACTGTGTGAGTGCACAGAGATGCAATTTGGCTGGAATGGAAAATCAAATTAAATAGATTAGAGAAAAGTTAGTTGAAGTCAGTAAATGGGACCTCAAATGCTAGACTAAGTAGTTTGCATTGTATCCAAATAAGTAAAGAGGAGTCACTGGTTTTTAAGCAGCTGAATGAAATAAGCAGACATGTACATTAGGAAGATAATTTTGGTAGTTCTGTGAAGGAGGGGTTGTATAGAATAGATATCAAACTCTGGACTCCCTAGTCTCACTAAAAGAGAATTTAGAGAGAAAAAACTAAAGAAAAAATTTCTAGAGATATTCTCAATTAGGATTCAGGATTACAAAGATGATCAAGTAAAGGACTCATCAGGTCACAGGAAAACCAGATTAGGGTTAGGGAAGCTGAAGCAGAAAGGTTTTAGCACAGTGAGAATCAATATTTTTTAATGTTGGAGAGTGTCAAAGAGGTTGAGGTCTGAGAACAGGGCATGGGATTTGACAATTAAGACTGTAATGTGATACAAAAAAAGTAATTTCAGCAAAAGTGGTAGGGATGGAAGCTAGATTTCAGTGAGTTTAATAGAGTGGATAGTGAGGTGGTAGAAACAGAACATAGATCATGCTTTTCAGAATTCTTGAGGTAAACTGGGGAACATAAATGATATAGTGTATCCTAAGAATTATGTAAAATTTTATTTTTAAAAGACAGTTGTGATGTGAACAAGTTTATAGGCAAAAGAAAAAGAAACTAAAAATGAAAGAATTGATCCAATTGATTTCATAGTAAATGAAATCAATGGTCGAAGGTACAACTGGAGTTACATATTTGAGTTGACTAGGAGGAGAGCAGCATTACCTTCTGAGTTTGGAAATATGAAGAAAGTGGGTGACGACATTTATTCTCAAAATTAAAGAAAAGGAATTTTGAGATTCATCTGAATTATGGATAATGTGCCTCTGTGCATATATTTCTTGGCTTTTATGAATGTTGACATAGGTAACAGATATTTACTTGGATCAACAACGGTCCAATTCTATGAAAAATAGATACAAAAAATTATTCCAGGGAATATGTGAAGCACTTTGAATATGATGAACGTGGGAAAGACCATAGTCAGAGGGGATATCTTATTATTACACATCAGAAAATGGAACTGCATTTTGTTGTTGTGAATTACTTCATTCAGTACTCAGAATGAAATGAAATAAAAACAAAATTAAAACTAAGGACATTGAAGAGTTGATTATTTCAATTCAATCACTGTTACTTTTTAGGTATTTAAAGTACTGGGACTATCACAGGAGGCAATGGGATTTCTGAAATTAAAAATATTTGTTCTTGTTTATTGATGATACTACTGATTGCTATATATTCATAGGCACATGTGACTGAAAATACTGGTGTGTGTGTGTGTGTGGGTGTATGTGTGACTTGAAGTTAGATTTAAAAGCTTGGTTTTATTTGTGAGCAGCATTTGTTCAATAACAAGATGAGATCGCTCAATGTTGCAACAGAAACATCATCTAGTTTGGTTTAAATTTTTGGATTATTTCTTTCCTGTGCTGGATTTTCCAAATTCTTCTGAAATTACTATATGTTCTCTTTCACAAAATGTCCCTTCAAGAAGTTAGACTTCTTAGTCTATATAGTGATATATTCTTTTTTTATGAACTATCATTACCTGGTAGAACAAGATTGAGAATCTCTTGGCAAAGGATTGATCTTGTCAAATAGATTTCCATCTGCATATTTAGTTGTAACATTTGGAAATTTAGTTATTAACTGTTTATCATAATTTATCAAAAATTGTCTTAAGTTCTTTTAGAAATATGAAAATGTATAATGCCACTTAATGATTGGTATCTAATGGTACCCCTATCAGTAGAAAAACTGTTATTTTCCCTCCAATTAAACTAAATGTAAACAAAATGTACTAAATTAGGAAAAGTTGATGTAATTATGAAAGCTGTCCCATCTGTTGATGTTTCTTTTGCATTTGCGCATAGTTGGGGTTCTTAATATTTGTTGACTTAATAAATACATAGTAATTCAAAAGAAACATCTTTTTAAATTAATTCATTCAGATTAACTATGATATAAAGACTAAAAAGGTAGTCGTTTTCAATCGTGGAGAAAGTACAGGAAATGTCACTTTTGGGCGGTGTTGTTTCTTATCCTTGTTCCTTGTTTTCTAAAAGAATTAACTATTTTCATTTAAAACACTTTACCTTTACACACACACACACACACACACACACACACACACACAAACTTATCTGGATTTCTTTTTTTCCCCCTTATTAGCAATGGTTTTGGTTTGAAGCTCATCACAACTGGTAAATGCTGTTATGTTTTTTCCAGATTCTAGGATCCACAAATAATTGTTTCATTTTTTGCTGTTATAGTAAGTGAATCTTAGAAGAACAAGACTGAGAAAAGGCACTTTTTTTACAGTAAAATTATTTATAATTTTGAGTTTAATTATAACAGCTTAGTAGTTTTGTTACTATGAGGTATTAGCTGGAATTTAGAATGTTTGAATTTGATGCAAGTTGTTTAACTCTCCCCTCTCCTCAGTGGAATGGAGTATATATAACTAGAGAAAAGAAAGTAGTGTGATTATGGAATATCCTTGAGGGTAACTATGGACTCATAGGAATTCTACTAAGACCCATGTTTAGTTTTATTTAACTCACTCAAAATTAGTACATTTGTATGAGACTTCACTTCCATTTGTCATTTTCAATAATAAAACTTGGAGTCTGTAGGCTGTTTTGTTGTTGAGTTATTATTGTCTAGAAAGCTTCCATCTGTACGGGAACAACTAAATAAGTAGCCTTATTTTCCCAATCTAGACAAAGGTTAGTGTCCCTAATTGTAGAGGACCACAGATATTGGGGAACTCTGAGAAAAGTATACTTGAAGCAAAGATACTTACAGCAGGGTGTTAACTCGATGGAATTGATGAGATAACGGTTCTTGAGTTTACACATACTTAGTACTTAGCATGATGATGTAAAGGTTCTGTAGTTCAAACATATTCAGTGTGCTATAGTGATGTAATTGTCGCAGGTGTCCTCAAACTATGGCCTGCAGGCCAGATGCAGCAGCTGAGGACATTTATCCCCCTCACCCAGGGCTATGAAGTTTCTTTATTTAAAGGCCCACAAAACAAAGTTTTTGTTTTTACTATAGTCCGGCATTCCAACAGTCTGAGAGACAGTGAACTAGCCCCCTATTTAAAAAGTTTGAGGACCCCTTTAAGTATATAAGGACTGAGAGGACAGGAAATGAGACATTCCATCTTTGACCATCCTCCTAGTGGCTCTCCTGCCTCCTTCACTCAACTAAGATCAAGACTGGGTCAGACTATGACAGACACAGACTATGAAAGAGACAGACTGTGAAGGAGACAATAAAGACTTTAGACTCTATTCCTGTCTATCCTCGTTGACTATCCTGCTGAGATCAAGGCCCATCCAGAGGTCCTCCAGAAAGCTAGCCTGGACATTACGCCTAATGTTTCAGTTAGACAGACCAAAAATGTATATATCTTCTCATACTCTCATGGTTGTACGTTAATATATTCATGAAGTTTGTATATTATTCAGTAAATTCTGTAGTTAGATCATCTTATTGTAAATATTTATCTCTGTCCTTGAAATACTAAACCTGACTAAATAGTATTATATTGATTTTTTGTATTATTTTACTTTTAAGATAAATGGTGCTATGACTATAATAATTTTAGTGCATTTCTGCTTAATTTTTTGCAGACATCAGGAATACATCATATCAGTATAGCAATTCAGTATTACAGAGAGAAAACAAACGAAATATATTCTCCAGGGAGAAAATAACTTCATCAGATAAAAACATCTCAACACCATATACAAATCGATTATCATTCTTTGGACCACAAGCTACAATAGTAACCGGAAGTGCTCCAAGAAAAGATTTCCTGCATCCAGGCTATTCTTCCTCTTCCAGTCTTAGACAAGAAACCTCATATGAAAGAACTTCAAAAGATCATAGTAAGGTCAGAATGGTTCCTACAACACATGGCCTTTTGAGAAGCATAGAACCTCAGGTGACTCCTGAGAGACAAAAAACAGAAAGTAGAAGTAGTATCACCACATATTTAACTAAAGAATCAACAAGTGCTCAAAGACCTAGCCAACAACATAAAGATGTAAGGCTGAATACATCTATAAGCACTCGATCACATGAAATGAGTGTTCTTGAGGGAAAGAAAACAGAAGAGAGAGTGTCTATGGAGGAAAGAAAACAGAAACTAGAACCCACTAAACCAAGACAAGAGGAGAAAATGTTTGACTCGAAAGAAAAGGCTTCTGAAGAAAGAAATTTAAGATGGGAAGAAATGACTAAATTAGATAAGGAAGCAAGAGAAAGGGAAGGCATGCAGTTGAAGGGAAAGGCTAAAGGAGGTGAATCAAGCATGGCAACAACTAGAATATTTGGAGAAAAAAAAGAAATACAGATACCTGTTAGCTTTGAGGGGCAAGGCCATAGGAAAATACTAGAAGATGACAAAGTAGAATTATCAGTAAAAGATGTACAAACATTTCAAAAAAAGGATGCTAGTGATAGTAAAACAGATGAGAGAAAGTTGAAGTTTAAGATAGATACCGGTGATGCTGTTGACTCCACAAGAAAAACTGTAGCAGAAAACATTGTTTCCAGTATTCTTCAGCAATTTGTGCAACCTTCTGACTTGGAGACATCTGCTGGTGCTTCTCTGGATACAAAAGTCACTTACATGGAGAGGAAAGAACTTCCTGGTGATGCAGGGGCAAAGACTGAAATTATTGTGGAGTCTAAATTGCTTGAAGAGATAGATGTTTCAGATGAAGACAGCTTGAAGCAGTTCTTAAGCAAGGGTGCTAAGGAAGTAGAGATTAAAGGAAAATCAGCAGAAAGCATGATAGGAGATATAATAAATCTTGGCCTAAAAGGAAGAGAAGGAAAAGCAAAAGTAGTTAATGTTGAGATTGTTGAAGAACCACTAGGATATGTAACTGATGAAAAAGTTGAGTTTTCAACGCCATTTGAGGTAGAGGAAGTTGATGATGTTTCTCTAGGTTTTGAGAGGCATTACAGTGATGAGGAAGGTGATGAAGAAACAAGTATTGCTTTCTCAGGTAATCAACTTAAAAAGACAAAGCAACCTCATCAGATCATAACTCACTTTGAGGAAGTAACTGAAGCAGGTGATACTGAAGGAGAACAGAGATATTTTGTTTCTACTCCAGATGAATATTCAGGGGGTTATGACAAAGATGAGGACTCTGTGTATGGGCAAATTCATGTTGAAGAAGAATCAACCATCAAATATTCTTGGCAAGATGAAGTTTCACAGAGCACAGAAAAAAGGAGAAAGAGAAACAATTTTCCTGGAGATGAATCCTCAAGTACATCAGAAATCTTTTCTCCAGAGGAGGATATGGATTCTAGCCACCAGAAAGAACACCTAAAAGGTGATGAATTGCATGCTGAAACCATTGTCATTGAAAAAGAAATTAAAATACCCCATGAATTCCAGACCTCAATTAAGGAACTCTCCTCCAAAGATCCCAAACATCAACTTGTAGAGACAATTGGTCAGCTGGAAGGGAGTCTCCCTGAAAGTGTGAGAGAGGAGCTGTCTATCCTAACTAAGGAGAATCAGGGGGATGCTGGCAATATTTCAGTTAAAAAGTTTGAGAAAACCACTGATGGTGGATCAGTCACAATCATTGCTGAAGTCAACCTCTCACAAACCCTTGATGCAAATCAGCTTGATGTGGAACTAAGTAAAGATGACTCTAGCAAAGTAGAGAAAATATTACAGTCGGCAGTTCTAGATAGTTTTGAAAAAGACCAACCCCAGGAACCTGAAAGTCCAGATAATAAAAAGGGTGTAAAAGTTTCTGGTTCCAGTATTAAATCCAAGCGTTGGGCCAGTAAAGAAATGTACACTTCATCTAGTGAGCAAGATGGTGGCAGAGGAGAACATTATGCTGCTGAACACGTTTTTTGCCAAGGTCCAGTTTCTGCAACTGTGGAAATTAGCAGCCCCAGAGATTTTGCTCAATCACATGTCTTAGAAGACATAAATCAGTCTGTGAGACATATTAAAATAGGCCCCACTGAAATTTGGAGGACAGAACAAATCTTTTATGAAGGACCCACTTCAGAAGAGGTAGAGGTAAGTGTGGAAGGACAACTTAATCAGATAGAGGGCTCCAAAAGTATCAATATGTCTGTGAGATATTGGGTTTTAAAGAAAATTGACTGAAAAAATCATTTCTAGAGGTCTTCCTTCTCTCTATGTCTCAAGAAGGATGGTACAGAAAGTCTTAGGAAGTTTTCCAAAGATACTAACAACTCCTTAGGGCAATTTTTATTAGGTCCAAACAATTTCATACTAATTAAGAAGTTATTTTAAATGGGTCCATTCCTGAAGCAGGTAAATTTGAAGGAACCAGAAATTATTCCCAGACAGAAGGATCAGTAGGCACTAAGAATTCTTTGGGTCTCTTTAAATTAGACCCCAAAGAAATATGTATTCAACAGATTGTTTTCTCTCTGACTAAATGAAATTCAGCCTCAAAGGAGACAATTCTCACATAGTTCATCAGATCAGACACATTTATTAGAATTAGTTCCCAAGAGTTTCAGACAACTGAACACATAATTTGCCATGGACTAATTTCTCATCATATGGAACTTAGTGAATCTGGAGGCATTTTTTTGTAGAACTGATTCCTCAGACACAAACAGATCCATAAGAAATTACAAATTAAGTAAAAAAGAAGTAATTTTGTCTGAAAAGAATACCTTCCAAGAGTTTGTCTCTCAATCTCTAAAGGAAGGTATAGCAAGAAACATATCAGAAGAATGTCAGGTGTTAGAAGATCTTTCAGGAACATTTAGCTAGGCCCCACGGAAACTTAAACCACTGGAGAAATTATCCTTCATGGGCCCATTTTAAAAACTTTTACAGTGACTGGTTGAGGTGTTATCTTTGAGCCAGAAGGGTTAGCAGAGAACAGCCAGTCTACACAACATATTAAACTGGGGCTCAAAGAAATTTCATTTACTTTTCAGATGGATGTGACTAACAGAGAAGAGACCCTCAGCATGGCTAAAGGAACCCGAGAAACTACTATATTTTTTCCCACAAAGAAGGAAGCAAAAGTTCACATTGTGTCTGATGATGGTGACTGGAAAGATAATGAAAGCAAAAAGGAGAGAGAAGCAAGTATAAGTTTTCAGGTCTCTGCTGATCAAGATAACCAGGCTCATGGTGAACAAATCACAGAGAAAACTACGTTTGATAAAACAGTGATGTTGCAAAGAATGGTAGACCAAAGGTCAGTGGTTTCTGATGAAAAGAAAATTGCTCTTCTCTATCTAGACAAGAAGGAAGAGGAGGAGGAGGAGAATGATGGACATTGGTTTTGAAAATTCAAACAGATTGAGTTTTAATAGCATCTTACACAATATCTTAACCAACACACTGATAATTTTTCAAAGGGATTTACCAGTTGGGATAACTGATCCTAAAGCCTTTTTATTGCATACATTAATTCAAAAAGAAAGCTTGAAACATTTTAAATTTACTTCATGGGCCTCTTCTTGGAGGAGTCATGAATATGTAGCATAATTTGAAATTTTGAGAATTTTGAAAAATTACTATTTATTTCTCTACTCTTTTAGAGTTTTTTAAATATTACCCGAGATACTTTTATCAGTTTTGTCCTTGACCAGGGAAATGTCAGACTTTATTTAAATGAAAAGTTCTTTTCTGTAAGATGCTTAAGAGTAACTTTATTAAAATAACATTTAAGGGTTAATCAATCAGCATGTGCTAATAGCATATAAGCTAGCATTTGAGAGAAGAATAGACAACTAGCTTGAATCTCTTTGCAAGAGACAACATTGCACTTTTAGATTTAGAGCAGACAGTTTTACAAAATAAAAAAAATATATAACTATAAATTGCTGTTGAGTTCAGTGTTTTCAGGAAAAGTTAATTTGCCATAAAAGGATTTTTTTCTTTGAATCAACAGATTTCAATTTTTCTTACTTCAAAAATGTCATGTTTATTTATAGAAAGACCAACTAAATATCCTATTACAATATTTTAATCAGTAAGCCTAATCTGTATTGTGAAGCATTAAGGAATTAAAAGAATAAAAATGTGTATAGATTACAGAAGTCATTTTCAAGTTATAGAATAAGGGGTGTTCAGGGAGCATAAAGAGAGTCAAGATGTTCATTTTGTAGTTTTGTGCTGCCAGTTCCATGATAATCCTAGCATAGAAAAAGCTCAGTTCAAGTCATATTATACTTAAACTTCTCTTTACTTTTCTGAAGTTTATAGCTCATTATATTCAACACCAAAAAAATATTTATTAAGTATTTACTTTGCGCAAGGTCAGGGAAAACAGATGAATAAAATATGTTCCCTGTACTCAAAGAGTTTATAATCTAGTCAGTTAATTCAGTTTATCAAACACACACTAGGAATATAAGAAGTACAAAGATAATGCTGATGTATTTGGGGAGTATAAATGCCTATAACACAAGGAGGTAGAAAAAAAAGTGTTAAAAAGTAGTATGGTACCACAGAAAGTGCACTAGATTTGCAGGTGGAAGGTCAGATTTCAGTTCTCTATTCTACTAAGTAGTTATTAAGTGATCTTCAAGAAGAGATGTAACTCCTGTAAATTTCAGTTTTATCATCTATCAAATGTACCACCTAAAAGGACTTTTGTGAGGAAAAGACCTTGAAATAGAATGTGCTAAGTAAACGTAAGTTATTACTATTATTTTTGTAGAAGCAAGTTTGAAATATAGTCAAATGATATCAATAACATTAACCTAAGATATGGATTTAGAATGTGACATTTCATATAATATGATATAATACCAATGTGGGTACTAACATGGAAACGAAACATTAAATGAAAGATCTACAGTATATTTATGAAAAGCAAAATATTATGCCTTAAAGAAATGACAATTAAATGACAAACCTTTTTTAGCACCATTATTCAGGTTTTTTCCTTTTCAACAAAGATACATCCTTGGTGGAAATTTTGTACTTTGAAAATAAATAGTAATTATGAAATTTTTCAGGAAAGTGAATAACTTATGTCTGTCAGAAAAACATGAGGGAGGAGATTTAGTGGGGAAGGAGTTGGCATCAGCTCTTGGATCACAATGCAGTATAAATTCAGTGATGATACAGTAGGATTGAAAATGTTCCATGCTACATATTTAAGAGGTGTATATGTGTACAGATAATATACAGTGGGGATAAATATGTTAATTGCTAAGCTTCAACTGGATCAACTTTTGTCATATGCGCTAATGATTTGATTTTAAAGCTATCTTTAAAAGTAGAAATGTATCTCATAATTTCTTCAGCAGCACACATTGTAACGTATCAGAAAAAAATAATATTTTAAGCAAGGAGATGGATTATTTTTTTCTTCATATTTCCTGTGCCTTTTGCAATGGAACCATGTAACTGTGGGATAGGAGTAGGATATTACGAATAAAGTAGATAACTTCAACTTCAGTGCCAAACTATCTTGATTTTTGGTTGGTAATGTATTTCAAATTAGATTTACCAACCTCAAATATTTTAATCTAAAACATGTGTATAATTGTAGAAATCACACTTTTAATCACTCCTTAAGATATCCTTTCAGAACCATTTTTTTGGGCAGTTGAAACAGAAATGATTTATGAAATTATCCTAATCTGC
Source organism: Sarcophilus harrisii (assembly GCF_902635505.1). Classification (NCBI taxonomy): domain Eukaryota; kingdom Metazoa; phylum Chordata; class Mammalia; order Dasyuromorphia; family Dasyuridae; genus Sarcophilus; species Sarcophilus harrisii. The sequence continues at coordinate 532,766,056 of NC_045427.1, read as the reverse complement.
ATATTATGGGGAGTTACACAGTAAATGGAGTCTAGGCCCTTTCTGTGTAAACAGAAATTGAGAAAATGTAATTCATTTGAATTGTAATATTTTATTGAATTTTTTTTCCTTTGGCATAGAATCATAGGATTTAGGGCTAACAAAAATCTTAGAGACCAGCAAGTTCAAATTCTTTATTTGATAGATGATAAAAATGAGGCTCAGGAAAGTCAGATGACTTGTCAGATGTACCAGGTGATAAAATAGTAGCAGAGCTGTAATTAGAAGCGGAAGCTGGAGCTCCTAACTTCAAACCTAATGCACTTTCCATTTTGCCACATTCTCTCCTGTGGCCAAGAATTCCAAGACAACAGAGCTCACTATTCTAGAATCAATCCTCTGTTTCAAGGTATTATTTCAAAAGTGCATCAGAATTTTAATTGCAATTTATACTATTTATGTAATCAAAATGTTGGTCAGGATTCTTCATAAAATATCCATCATGACATTCTGTTTTATTGCTAGAAGAAATCATTTTTGCCTTAGAGTTTTTTTAACTTACACAGCTCTTTTTAGCTGACCATCTTCAAAGTATATTTATTTTTAAAATGACGTGGACACATTTATTCTGTTTTCCAAAGCAAACTTTAAAAAACCTATTATTCTTGAAGTTGAAATGCACTTTTCAAAGAAGTGAGAATATTCTTAGACAGTGGTAGGGTTAGTAATTTATAGCTAAAACATGAAATGTTACTGTTATTTTGCCTTATTACCTAGGACACCTCATGCCTATTTTAACTGCATGACTATATAGCACAACAGCTTGATCTAGCCAACACAAACAACACAGACTTTGACATTTTATTTAAAAGAACAGTCAATTTCATTACACACACACACACACACACACACACGCAAATGAGGCAAGCCTACAATTTTATAATGTTCAGACAAAACATGATACTGACTTATTGAACTTTTCACTTTTTAACAAATTTACTGATACTATGTAGACATAACCTATGATTATTTGAAGTGTAATATTTAAAGAAAAATAAAACCTCTGAAGAGCATATTTAGAAACTGTTTTGAAGATTAGCTTTTGAAAAGTAGCAGTTATTATGAGTCCTATGTCTCTCTTCCAATATCAGAAGACCCTGGATTGGGGTACAGAAAAACACACCAGAAGTGATGAGTTATATAAATAAAAGTTCAGTATCTAACAGTAAAAGAACTCATTAGATCCCAAATTAGAATGAGAGATCATTCATATTGATATCAAAGAGAATGCTTTTCAAAGTTTTGTGTTCTTATTGCTACTTAAACTATAATTAAAGTAATTTACTAAGCACATGTGGTCATGTAAACGTTCTTATTGCAGCAAATATTCACAGTTTGGGTGAAAGGTACGTAGAGGGATTTCCAGTGTCTTAAATCTATTCAAAATTGATAGTATATACACAATAAACACAAAATTATAGGATTTTTAGTCAGAACTTGTTCCTCAGAACTTCAGAATCTGCCAAATGGGGTGAATTTCAGAAAGTCACTAACATGAAGAAATTTCAAAATGAAGTGTAATATAGTTTTTAAGCCTTTCAGAAGAGAGTGCAGATGGTACGCTTGTTTCACCTAGAATCACTGTTAAAAAAAAAAAAAAAAAGTCATAGCCATTCCATAAAGAAAGGGCTTAAGCAGAAGGGGTATCATAAATAGAAAGCCAAACTTGGAATTAGGACAGTCTAGGGTCAAGTGCTGTCTCAGACACATTCATATTGGCTGTGGGATCTGTGGGATGGTAATGGTAGTGGTGGATGAAATCATTTAACCTCCATGTCTTCGGAAAATCTTTAAAAACTGAACAGATGCTGATCTGAATGTAGAAGAGTTTTCTTACTGGGAGTTCCCAACAAGCTGATCTTTAAAACAAAACAACTTTACATTTGCATATCTACATTCTTTTTTCAGTATTAATACCTATAAAAGAAGTCAGATTCTTTTCTTAGGAGCTCCATGTGAGTTCCATGAAGACTTAGAATTTAGAGAGGCATTGACAGGGAAGAAACCTATCTGTTAGCATAAAAACAACTTAACTATAAAGAAGATGACAATTTTCTTCCATGAGGACCCAAAAGAAGTTCTGATAAGACAATTCAGATTTCACATTTTTATTTAAGCCCGACATCAATTTTTAAATAGCCTACGACTATGATACATATTTAATCACCTAGACAAATAATTTTTTGAGAAATTGTTGGGATTTATGTGTTTTGTTTTCCAACAGCAGTGGAAGTCCTTTAAGAAGTTGGATTCTGGCTTCTATTGCATGTACTCGAATCATTTGATTATCCAGTTCTCTTAAATTATAAAAAATATTTTTATGTGCTGTTGAAACCTGCTAAGTACATTTGCAAGACTTGTTTAACAAATTGTCCATAATTGGAAATATCCAGGTACTCTTCTTGCCCCAAGGTAATTCTTTTTTCTACAGTTGTAGGTGATGGGAAAATGCCAATTATTTGCTTAGTCAAAGTAGAATTTTTTTCCCCTTAAGTGTCCAGACAATTATCACAAAAGAATTTTCCTTGCCCTAAATAATTACTTTTAATTTTCAGCTTAGAGTTATCAGTTGATATCTTGTATGTGTCTGCCAGAATGAACAAAGGATTTAAATTGTGGACTGTAAGTACCAAGGTACTTCATTTGGAATTCTAAGATTTTCTCTATCTATCCCTATCATTAGAAGTGATAAAGTCATGATGTTGTGAACATCACCTTAATTAGATTTAGTTCATTGTCCAGACTGCCCTGAAAAACTAGATTATCTCAACTGATGACAACAATGATAATCATAAAATCTATAAAAATGTAAGGTTTGAAAATTTTTCCTATTATCAACTATACTTGGGTATCAATAGCCAAATGTACTAACTATGCACAGAATTCAGTTGATATCATTTTACAGTTACATTTTCTGTTAACTTGCTGCATAGGAATTCCATTCCTTATACATAGTAAGCATTCAAATTTTTGTTGAATGATAACAGAATAGGATATAGGGTATATCTATTTAGTAGCAAAGCTACTGTTGAAAACATTTTCACTGCTCAAATAAATATGTACTACAGAGGTTGGCTAAAATAGAATCAGAGAATTTAAAAGTCAAAAAGTAATAAACTAATATTCTTACGTAAAATCTTTGGTTCCTGAACTTAGATCTGTATTAGTAACACCAGTTTCTTTGACACAGCAACTATGAATGATGATCTAATAAAGATTAATACTAAAAGAATAACTACAGCATCATAGAGGTTTACTACTGGAGGCTTTTTTTCTTTCAAGATAAGAGTAATAGAAAAAGTTTATACAACTCAGGATATACATGTAAGCTACATTTATGTAATTTTAAAAATGCAGCCTACATCTTACTGATATTTTCTATTCCTATTTCTTTTTCACTACATCCTCATATGTCCATTATTCAAGAAAATACATTTGTATGTTTTTGTTTTTCTCAGTACTGTGCAGTACTTGAAATTAAAAGGGAGAAAGTTTCAGTTGTCTTGTTAGTCTGATCAACATCTAAAAATCTTACCAATCCTGATTTCTGGTCCAAAGAAAGAAGGAAAAAGTAACACCAGTAGAATCTAATTACTGGAAGAGGTCTAGGAAACATCCAAATACACTCAATATATACTTTTTTGTGAGAGGAAAAGGGTGGGCAAAGGCCCAGTAGAGATTTTCTGGAATTAGAGAAATCTTTCTAAAGCTCTGTGTAGAGCATTTTATTTTTAACTTGAAGTAGAAGTGAGAAGGAAAATCTAGACAAAAAAAGACATGAAAATAGTAGAAACAAAGCCAGGAAAGCAGAGTTGAAGAATGATCACATGAAAAGAATATATAGAATGATGGGAGAGATGAGAAAAATTGATGCATGAATGGGCTATTTTGCAAAGTACTGTTATCATCATGAAAGTGTTCAGAGTTTAGATGACAAGTAGATTCAAAAAGGGGTTCATAAGATTAAGATTGATGAGATGAAGTCAGTTTTGCTTCCATTTAGAATTCTGATAATACAGAAGAAATTGAAAAGGAAGAAATTAGTATATGGGGATACATTCTTTAAAAGTCCACATTCCAGTATTGAACCAAAGTGAGAGAGAGAGAGAAATAAGCCATTACTACAATTATGCAAATAGGAATTTAAAGAAAAAGATGAATTTGCTATCTCCAGTGTTTCTCCCTGAATTTTATTCCATAAAAGGAGTAATAGTACAAGATCCAGATATAGTTTGAAATGGAAACAAGAAGTTCTAGAGTTGGTTCAGATTTGATTCTAAGATTGAGCTAGATAGGACTAGATCTCAAAACCTGTACCCACCAACACTGACTCAATCTCTGTATGAAACGAAGACTAGTTGAGCTATAATTTTCATTGACATTCTGGCCCCTCAAAGCAAGCGTCAAGAGTCTTTCTTGAAGACTTTCAGATTTGTTCTTGGTATTTTACCTCTCTCCCTCACCAATCCTTTTGTCTTCTTTTTCTTCCTCTCCACCCACCCTCCTCAAAATGATGAATCAAAAGTTGGCTACTCTGGATGAGGGGAGAGATAATAAAAGTCCACTTCAGAAACGCATGACAAATTGGGGAGGGAGGGAACTTCTGCTTCCATTGTCTCTCTTCTACTACATTTTTTTTCTAGGAAAATCTTTTCTCTTCCATTTCTTCCCCTTATTTCTTGGTGATATGATAATGAATTCTAGAGAATCTTCTTCTTAGAGCCAATTACATCATTGTCATAGGATTTAGGGGAGAAAAACAATCTACCTATCAATGATTCTTCTTTATTTCTAATTTCTACAGAATGGAAAAACATAGAAAATGAATGTTTCTGCCATTACTACTTGCTGTAGACAAGAAAAAGGTAGATTGCAAATTCACAGAGTTTCTGCAGCCACATTAAAGTTATAGGGAGTCCTCCAGGTATCTAATTCCTGGGAAAAAGGCAATGATTTCTCAAAGTATCCTGGGGCTTTAAGAAGCATATGAAATAGTTGCTAACTAACTACTGGATATCTCTCCTAAAGGATACTAAGTGCTAAAGTCCCTAAAATGGTGTGCAGGGAAAAAGAGACATAACTATATAGTGTTGTATGCCATTATCTTTTATGGTTCCTGGCTATCAAAGCCAGGAGAATCCAGTGAGAAGTATACTACTGCAGACAACTTAATGATGCAGGGAAATCCATGCAGTTTGAGACCATATTAAAACTTGAGTCAAGTAGAAGTTCTAATGTATCACCTGAAAATCGAGTCTTTTTTCATTGTCACAAAAACATCTCCAGGTCTTCTAAAACAAACATAGTATATAAGCTTAAGGGCAGGCATTTATTAAAGGGAAATACACACACACATGCACATTCCTATAGTGGTAGTTTGAAGTTCTTTTTTTATTAGCATTTCATTCTCAAGTCATTATTGATTTCTTCTAAAAAAGCTTTTTACTGGATTTTATTGCTCCAAATGCAACTCCAAACCTGTACAAGAAGCTAATGTGTTCAATCAGATGAACCACATAAATGGCTATAGCTTAATGCTCAAAACATTTTATTACTTTGGCAGTTTTGAATGTTGAAAGAATTTCCATCAACAACAAAAAAACAAAACAAAACTCTGAAGTGGTTCCAAGTCTTAAAAAACACCAAGCTATCCTAAGATAGTCAATTGTAAAAACATGATCCCTGGGCAATTCACTATGTCACTATTTCCTGTCAGTACATGTTACAGCAATGAGGCCATTTTTAAAGTACTCTTGCTGCACAGTGCTATACACATAGTAGGCACTTAATAAATGGACATTGGATTATATTTTACTCTTCACTCTTCTAGTTGGAGAGTGCACACATGGCACCTAAAACATAAACAATTGGTTGTATGGCAAAATCAAATCACACTGGGGAAGGTAAGAAATATCAGTCATGTATATTTGTCTTAGTCCCTCCTAATATGGTATGTTGTGGAAAAACAGCACAAAATGGTGGTCTTGCTTTATTAGATTGTTTTTGTCTTGCTATATCCTCTGGAATCCTGCAAAAGAGAAGAGAAAATGGGTAAACATGAGTCTTTTTAAAATACAGTCTTTACAAGATTTATTTAATACCATCTTTAATTACTAACTTTGCTTTTCTTGAAGTTGCCAAAGCTATATTTAAATAAGGTGATAGAGAAGGGATGTAAATAAGCCCAGAAGGTGACAAACTAGTAAAAATACACATTCTCTTATCTTTCAAGTTGCCTTTAGTTTACCTGAGGTGATATCCAATTATTTTTTATTTATATTTATTTATTTTTTATTATAGCTTTTTATTTACAAGATATATGCATGGGTAATTTTTCAGCATTGACAATTGCAAAACCTTTTGTTCCAACTTTTCTCCTCTTTCCCCCCCATCCCTTCCCCCAGATGGCAGATTGTCCAATACATGTTAAATATGTTAAAGTATAAGTTAAATACAATATATGTATACATGTCCATACAGTTATTTTGCTGTACAAAAAGAATCAGACTTTGAAATAGTGTACAATTAGCCTGTGAAGGAAATTAAAAATGCAGGCGGACAAAAAGAGAGAGATTGGGAATTCTATGTAATGGTTCACAGTCATCTCCCAGAGTTCTTTTGTTGCGTATAGCTGGTTCTATTCATTATTGAACAAATGGAGCTGATTTGGTTCATCTCATTGTTGAAGAGAGCCATGTCCATCAGAATTATCATCATATAGTATTGTTGTTGAAGTATATAATGATCTCCTGGTCCTGCTCATTTCACTCAGCATCAGTTTGTGTAAGTCTCTCCAGGCCTCTTTGAAATCATCCTGCTGGTCATTTCTTACAGAACAATAATATTACATAATATTCATATATATCACAATTTATTCAGCCATTCTCCAATTGATGGGCATCCACTCAGTTTCCAGTTTCTGGCCACTACAAAGAGGGCTGCCACAAACATTGTTGCACATACAGGCCCCCTTTCCCTTCTTTAAAATCTTTTTGGGATATAAGCCCAGTAGTATCACTGCTGGATCAAAGGGTATGCACAATTTGATAAGTTTTTGAGCATAGTTCCAAACTGCTCTCCAGAATGGCTGGATGTATTCACAATTCTACCAACAATGGTGATATCCAATTATTGATCAGATTTTAAATGACAGGTTCTTGAATGAAGTGGTTGACAAAGTTTGTTTTCGAGATTTAATGTAATATCTCTGAGGCCTTACTGTTACCATCTCTACTGCTGAAAAAGAACTTCAGACTGAATTCATTGTAATACCATATAATGATTCCTTTGTTTCCTGTATTTCTTTTATAAGTTTTAAGGCTCTTTTAGTCTGATTTATTACTTTTGGTGAAGTGAATATTTTTGCTATTCACAGACAGAAACTGCTCTTTCATTCAGTGTGTAAGAAAAGATTGTGAATGAAGTCAGAAAGTGGATTAGGACTAGATGATGAGCTGTTAAAATTTCATTATTCCATCTCTAAAGCTCCCCATGAAGAATAGCCTTAAAATCTAAAGGAAATCTGAGGACATTCAAGAGTGTTCTCTGCATAATCCCTTGATTTATTAGTAACATAGATTAAATGACTTGAAGAAAGTCTATTGTATTCTTATGATGTCATTTAAAGCAAAGAGCTGAATTTTTTTTTTAGATTAAATATGAGTGAAGATATGTCTGGGATTTCAAAAGATCTGATCCTGCACAACTTGTAGATAAGTAACATAAACTCAAGGAACTTTTCAAAATCAAAAACTGTTCATTTCCACAGGGCTTTTTATAATCCACCTTCTTTAAAATTCTCAAGTAGTTAACATAATAGACAACTATACAAGAAGCAACAAAGAGGAGAAGTCAAACTTACTTTGATAATGAGTCAAGAATCTGTTGGGTGGCTATTGTCCTTTTATCTTGAGATCCATATACAAGAATCTGAATTTGAAGACACTGCAAAATAAACCATTTACCATTTAAATATGGAAATATAACTAAAAAAAATAAAAAACCTGTAGGCCCACAACATTTTTCTTGAATGATAGAATCTCTTTCATATAGTCATATCTCTAAATTCACAAGCTGGAATACTTCCAACACATCTGGAAATTTGGAAAATAAGAATCTATGCATAAAAAATTTTAAAAGGACCTTTTAAAGAAACAGTATATAAAGAAACAGTAATAGACAAAGTATTTGGACTTAGAATTTCCAGGTTTAGATCTAAGTTCTGCCACTCAATAGCTATTGGGTCTTGGATAATCAGTTATCTTTTTTTTTTTTTTTAAATAATAGCTTTTTATTTTCAAAATACATGCAAAGATAGTTTTCAACATTCACCCTTACAAAACCTTGTGTTCTAAATTTTTATCCCTTCCTTCCCTCCACTCCTTCCCCCACACAGAGCAAGTAATCCAATACATGTCAAATATGAATCATTTAACTTCTTTAGAAACTCAGTTTCTATATTTTTAAAATGAAGGTATTATATTTACTTCACAGGGTTGATATCTAAGGATCAAATAAAATCATGTAAAGCAATTTTAAACTCTAATATGCCACATATATATATATATATATATATATATATATATATATATATATATAAGGTAAAATTATTTGGAAGGCAGATTGGCATAATGAGATTAATCAGAGGATTTAGGTACAAATCTCAGCTTTGCCTGTGAAACCTGAAATATTTTTAAAGCCACTTGACTTCTTTAAAGTCTCAATTTCGTCATCTATAAAAATGAGAATGTTAAGTTCCTGCTGGTTAAATCTATTTATCAATCAGATTGACTTATTGTTGAAGAAACCAAATTATCACTCTTTGCTGATGATATGATGGTATACTTAGAGAACCCTAGAGATTTTACTAAAAAGTTATTAGAAATAATCCACACCTTTAGCAAAGCTGCAAGATACAAAATAAACAAGTCATCAGTATTCTTATATATCACTAACAAAATTCAACAGTCAGAGTTACAAAGAGAAATTCCATTTAAAGTAACTACTGATAGTATAAAATACTTAGGAATCTATCTGCCAAAGGAAAATCAGAAACTTTATGAGCAAAACTATAAAACGCTTTCCACACAAATTAAATCTGATCTACCCAATTGGGAAAATAATGGATAGAGTGAGCAAATACAATAAAGATGACAATACTACCTAAACTAATCTATTTGTTTAGCGCTATACCAATCAGTCTCCCAAAAAACTATTTTAATGACCTAGAAAAAATAACAACAAAGTTCATATGAAAAAATAAAAGGTCAAGAATTTCTAGGGAATTAATGAAAAAAAAAAATCAAATGAAGGTGGCCTACCTGCACCAGATCTAAAATTATATTATAAAGCAGTTGTTAACAAAACCATTTGGTATTGGCTAAGAAATAGATTAGTTGATCAGTGGAATAGGTTAGGCTCAAAGGACAAAACAGTCAATAACCTTAATAATCTAGTGTTTGACAAACCCAAAGACCCCAGATTTTGGGATGAGAACTCACTGATAAAAATTGCTGGGAAAATTGGAAACTAGTATGGCAGAAACTAGGCATTGACTCACACTTAACACCGTACACCAAGATAAGGTCAAAATGTGTTCATGACCTAGGCATAAAGAATAAGATTATAAATAAATTAGAGGAACACAGGATAGTTTACCTTTCAGACCTGTAGAAGAGGAAGGAATTCATGACTAAAGAACTAGAGATCATTACTGATCACAAAATAGAAAATTTTGATTATATCAAATTGAAAAGTTTTTGTATAAACAAAAGTAATGCAGACAAGATTAGAAGGGAAACAATAAAGTGGGAAAACATTTTTACGGTCAAAGGTTCTGATAAAGGCCTCATCTCCAAAATATGTAGAGAATTGACTCTATAAGAAATCAAGCCATTCTCCAATTGATGAATGGTCAGAGGTTATGAACAGACAATTCTCAAAGAAACTGAAACTATTTCTAGCCATATGAAAAGATGCTCCAAGTCATTATTAATCAGAGAAATGCAAATTAAGACAACCTGAGATACCACTACATACCTGTTAGACTGGCTAGAATGACAGGGAAAGATAATGCAGAATGTTGGAAGGGATGTGGGAAAACAGGAACATTAATACATTGTTGGTGGAATTATGAATACATCCAGCCATTTTGGAGAGCAATTTGGAACTATGCTCAAAAAGTTATCAAACTGTGCATACCCTTTGATCCAGCAGTTTTACTACTGGGCTTGTATCCCAAAGAGGTCTTTTTAAAAAAATTTTATTTATTTATTTATTTTTATTTCATAGCTTTTTATTTACAAGTTATATGTATGGGTAATTTTACAATACTGACAACTGCCAAACCTTTTGCTCCAATTTTTCCCCTTCTTCCTTTCACTCCCTCCCCTAGATGGCAGGATGACCAGTAGATATTAAATATATTAGAGTATAAATTAGATACACAATAAGTATACATGACCAAACAGTTATTTTGCTGTACAAAAAGAATTGGACTCTGAAATATTGTACAATTAGCCTGTGAAGGAAATCCAAAATGCAGGCAGGCAAAAATATAGGGATTGGGAATTCAATGTAATGGTTCTTAGTCATCTCCCAGAGTTCTTTAACTGGGCGTAGCTGGTTCAGTCCATTACTGCTCCCTTGGAACTGATTTGGTTCATCTCATTGCTGAAGATGGCCAGGTCCATCAGAATTGATCATCATATAGTATTGTTGTGGAAGTATATAAGGATCTCCTTATACGTATGTGCAAGAATGTTTGTGGCAGCCCTCTTTGTAGTGGCCAGAAACTGGAAACTGAGTGGATGCCCATAAATTGGAGAATGGCTGAATAAATTGTGGTATATGAATATTATGGAATATTATTGTTCTGTAAGAAATGACCAGCAGGATGATTTCAGAAAGGCCTGGAGAGACTTACACAAACTAATGCTGAGTGAAATGAGCAGGACCAGGAGATCCTTATATACTTCAACAACAATACTATATGATGATCAATTCTGATGGTGGCCATTTTCAGCAATGAGATGAACCAAATCAGTTCCAAGGGAGCAGTAATGGACTGAACCAGCTATGCCCAGCGAAAGAACTCTGGGAGATGACTAAGAACCATTACATTGAGTTCCCAATCCCTATATTTTTTGCCTGCCTGCATTTTTTAAAAATTTCCTTCACAGGCTAATTGTACAATATTTCAGAGTCTGATTGTTTTTGTACAGCAAAATAATGGTTTGGACATGTAAACTTATTTTGTATTTAATTTATACTTTAATATATTTAACATGTATTGGTCATCCTGTCATCTAGGGGAAGGGTGGGAGGAAAGAGGAGAAAAACTGGAACAAAAGGTTTGGCAACTGTCAATGCTGTAAAATCATCCATGCATGTAACTTGTAAATAAAAAGCTATTAAAAAAAAAAAAGAATGACTTATTATTTTTCTTAAGGTTAGGCATTTGTTAAAAGAAAAACTTATCTTTAACAAAAGTATATAATAGAAATTAAGATTAATGAACATCATTCTATATTCTTTTTCGATTCTTATTAATGTACATTTGTCCTTACTTATAATTGGTATGCTGACTAATCTTGTGTTTTTTTTCTCTTGACATTATTTAAACTTATGCAACATTTTAAGGTTTACACCTATCATCTTATTTAATATATATCTCTCTATTTCAATGAAGAAATGAGTAACTTTTCAATTTAAAAAAATTCACAGCAATAGTTTTGTTGACCACTGACCAGCTGAAATAAAACTGTATGATTTTTCCTAGAATTCATTTAATTTCTGTTTAAATGAACACCCACAACCTTTTAACAGAAATTTAGTATGAAATCTTTTCATTTTTTAAATCAAGAATAATTTTGTAATATCTAGTATTTATATCCTATTATAAAAGAATGTTAGATATGTAAAATGTGTTGTGAGGATCAAATGAGTTAACATGGTTAAAGCTCTTTGCAAACTTTAAGGCACCATATAAATGCTATTATTATTATTATCTGGAAAATAAGAAATATAAGCAATCATAAAATCAAGATCATTCATTTTGCAGATAAGAAAACTGAGTCCTGGAACCTGAAATTACTTTTCTAAGGACTTTGAGAATTATATGTTCATTGTTACGTAGGAAATTGAAATTTTTAATAATCTGGGAGTGAATTGTCCATTTGTAAATTATCTGGCCTCTAATTTGTTCTGTTTCCTGCAATAGCCATTTTAATCTTAGTATTCCTAAGTATTTGAACACACAAAAAGAAAGTGAAATTTAAATCAATTTATAAATATTTTGTCAGCTTTACTTGGGAAAAAAAGGGATGGAAAAAGGGTTAAAGTTAACAGCTAAAACAATATTTGGGAGCTAACTGTAGATCTTGTTTATTTATTCTGTGTCAGCCATTTTCATATGTTCAAAGTAATTATACAGAATCACCAAAATGTGTGTCTTTATAGGTTCAAGCCTCTGGAAGTTTTGTTTAGACTTGATAAGACTCCAAGAATGCAGTTGTTTTGTTTAAAGCCATGCTTTGCAAAGGAACAAATATGGTTAAAAAAAAAATGATATTTTAAAAAACTATCTTTGCAAAAAGACTTGGTCTTTGAGAATTTATAGCTAAAGGATAGCTTTCATCAAGAAATGTCCCTTTGAGTTTATGCCTGGTGGTTATTGGTGTGTTCTCTAGAATGTACCCCCCTAGCTGATAATAGTTGGATTATCTGCTGTGAAATAAATGTGTCAAGTCACTTATGTTTACATTCTATGCCATAAAAATTAAGCATTTAAAAATTAATTATTCAATAAATATTTATTAAGAAATTGTTATATGTAGAATGTGCTGAGGAGACAAAGGCTATTATGTTTTTCCCACCCAATGTTACCTAAGGCATGTTTTAAATGTCTATGGCAGTGTTAGACAAGAAATACAAAATGAATTCATTTTAAAATGTTGTACTGCCATAATTTCATTTCTTCTGAGTTTGAGGAAAATATATTTCCATTTTACTTTAAAAACACGGAAAGGAACTGAAACAAAATAAGCAGAGACTGACAAATCTTTATGTTTGGCTGATCCATAACAATTCTACAGTTTTAATACTTCTAAAGAGGGTTAGATTTGATGATCTCTAAAGCACTTTGCAGTTCTGACATTCTGTTAAACCTAAATCACACCATGATTTCAAATTTTCTTTTATCAATGTGTTTTTGCCTTGCAGATCTATCTGTTGTTCTTAGTCAGGTTTGCCTATTTTTTCTATGTATGCCCAGAAGCAACTTAGAAACAAATTATGGTGTGCAGTAACTTCTCAGCATAGTTAAATAGCTGCTATCTGAGGGAATTCCTTTTCTCTTTTGAAATGGATGAAATCAGCCCTTTTGTGGGCAAACTCAGATGGGATTATCACTTAGATACTCACTGCTACAGATATGTAGAGGTTCTATTTTTCTGCAGTAATAAATGAAAAATTATCAATCTAGGTCTCTCACTTTCCTTCTCTATATATTTGAAAATAATTTACGTTAGATATGTGTAGACCATCAGAGCCTTTTATACAAGAGTGCAAAATAAATGACATACCAAAGAGGTAATTAAGACTTGAAGGAATATACTGAGTGAATTATAACTAAAATGTAGCAGCAGAGTTAATAAAATAGGTTGAGAGAGAGAGGAATTCTGAATTTTAGACGCAAAATGTGTCCACATGATCTCTATATGAACAGAGTAGAGTTTACTAGATAAATAATTTCTCCCTGCTTAGTTTATAGGATTATATAATTTTGAGTTTATTGAAGGAGACTATAAAATAGTAATTTTATTGTTTGGTGATTTTTTTTAGTATTACTTTAATCAGGCAATGGATTAAATCCTACTAAATTTACAATTATATAGAATTAATGATAATTAATTTCACAAGAGACCGGGAGATAATAGAAGATAGAAGGGTCTGGTATGCTGTGGACCATGGGATCATGAAGAGGCAACATGATTGAATAACTGAACAACAAAAAATTTCACAATTGATGTTAATGGTTTCACATCAATTTGCATTATAAACAGAATTCTTTAACACCTTTCTTTAGTAGTAGCCACTGTAAGACTGCTTATGAATTCTTTTTGAATGTTGTCATCTACCTTGAAATTCTAGCAATTATACTTGTCTGAGAAGAAAAACTAGGCTTTTATGGTGGGAAAGATGTTTTGATTTTGAGCACCAAATTCTCCTTGAAGGCCAACAGAGGCCTGTATTTTCATTACAGGCAGATAAATGATCTGGTATGCTATTTAGTAATTTAATCCCACCTTCTGCTTTGTTTCCTGGTCTGTTTTTCATATCCTTAATAATCATGCTTTAGACCATTCAGCACAAGAATACATCTGGAAAAGCTACAATTATATGGATTCCAGGCTACTAAGCTGGAAACAGGAACTGCAGCTGCTGTTGTGATACAAATAGCAGAAAATCCACACTTAGCTGGTAACTTTAAGAGCTGCTGGCTTTACACAACCCAAATGCTAAATGTGGCATTTGAAAAAGTTCCCATTTAGCAGCAGATGTAACAGAGCCTGCTTTAAGTAATCACTTGTGTCCTGCATATATTCACTGATGAGCCAGCCACTGGCCTTAGATTAAGTAAAATTATCATTTATACATATATGTGTGTATACAAATACACATGTCTATGTGTATATATGTGTATGTACACATATATATGCAGAATACACAAAACAAATACACGTTTCAGTATTTAATTTTGATAAACTGCTAAATAAGCTTGTCTTTTTTTCCATTCACAATGCTGAAACTAGATATAGTTTTTATTTATAATTTTATAATTAATATAATTTTAATTATAAATTGAATAAAAGGCTGCTGTCTTTCATTTGTTCTATGGATCATTAAATTTAAGAATTACTTAGAATTGAATTGATCTTTAGCTTCTAGAAACCAGTAATGAATATAAATGTACATGACTCCTTCCCTTGGGCTCTATCTGACCTTTAAGACAAGATCTCAAATGGAAGTAGTGAGGCTGGTGCAGTGGAAAAGGCATAAGGCCTGGAGTTAGAGGATTTGGTTCAAATCCCACCTCTGATGCTGCTTAATTTTGGGCAAGTCTTGTAATTTAACTATGCTGTAATTTCCTCATCTGAAAAAGTGTGTGTGTTTGTGAGGGGGTGTGATCAAACTATAAAGCCTCCAAAGTCTTTTATCCTATATATTTACTCCTGAATTCTGATACTTAAAGATAATGCATATCTACTCCATTGCCCCTCTTGTATTTCCTTCCTTATTCATGAAGACAGATTTATTTGCAGAGCACAGGCCAAGTGACAAAAGAGTGGTAACCAAAGAAAATGGAAATGGTAGGTAGCTTAGGGCCAGAGATTTGTGAACAAGGTAATGACTACCATCCTTAGCTTTCCCCAAAGGAATACTTTCCTCAAATTGTTACAGTCCCCAGAAATCAAAAGATGACCAAATAACTTCACTACAAACTTTGTAATGTTGTGTTTAGGTCTAGGGGCCACATTTTATTTAAATTATTTTTGATACATTTGAATTTTACATCAATTTCAGTTCTCAATATTTTCTCCCCTACATTCCCACAAAGAGTTAATCCTTATAATTATAAACTGGCTTTTGCATATGCCCAGATCTAAAGGCATTTAAGATGGAGGCACCCATATGGAGAATGTGCCTTTGCAATTAAATGGGACAGTCACACTTTCTCTTCTGCAATATGGAAGATAGGGATGAGCAAAGATCCGATTTATACACAGCATAGGCACCATGTTCTGAGTTGGGTGGGTAAAGGGCTAAATTTCAAAACCATAGAGTCCTTTGCCCCACCCACCATTGCGTGAAAAAATGGGGTTTTAGTCTGTTTTGTTTGTCTTTTTCACTTTTAGGTACAGTTGAGACACTATAAATTTCAACACATCCCTCTTGGTGCCAAAGTCAGCTCTTTCATTCTTGTTTTCATAACTAAATAGAAATTAAGAATAAGATTCACTTTAAAATGAAATATGCAAAAAAATTACTGTCTTTTCAAGCTAAGAAGTAGATACATGTTGATTTGTTCAGATCAAAAGCGTTATCAGCTTACCAAAATAAAACTTTTCCATATTCTTAAGCTCCACCCTCCACTTTTCAATCCACCCTTTCAGAGGCATCCACCCCCAACAAATGCTGAGGGAGGAGTGAGTAGGCATTTGTCTTGACTTATTATTAGGTTTACCTTCTTAAATTTCTTGTATGCCATGTTCTGGTCTCCATGTGCCAGGTCTGCTTTTCCAAGGAGACAGTAAGTCTTAGCTACTTCAGGACTGACATCCCCAAATGTTGCTATTTTGGCATCTAATGATTCCTTCAGTATTTGAGTTGCTCTCTATAAAAGGAATAAAAAGCTATTTTGTTAGAAAGGTTCAGAAGTTGATGAAGAGCATTGACTGTTAAGAATATTATGTAAATGAGGTTTATTTTTATTCTTCAAAAGAATGAAGTTTTGTACAAGTGCCTTATATTACTAATCTAAACAAGAGACAGAAATGCACATCTACATTGAGTATGTGATTTAAGTCTTTGGGATGAAATAACTCCATAAAGAGAATGAAGCCACACAATTAGGAGGAAAGCCCATTTTGAGATTTCATTTGTTCATTTATGTTGAATAGTGAAATAATTTAATATTTTTAGTTGAAGGAACTTCTTGCACTCACATAGGAAAAAACAATAAGTAAGCTATCTTTCTAATTTGGATGATTTTATAAAATCTAGGATGCATTCCAGAGTTTTTTCTCATAAATAATTTCGGACATTAAAAGTAAACAAAAAATCATAACATGACATTTTAATTGGTCTAATTTATTAGAATATTTTAATCCCAGTTATAGAATTTAAAAAACTAGAGTTGGTCAGAAAGTAATGAAATAATCCCTTCCAATCTAATCTCTATAGTCATTCACTTCAAATGCTAGGAAAAAGCATTCTGTCAAAAGCATTTGAATCTTCTACATTACATCCTGGAACTTGACAAAATTCTGTTGAATACATTTGAATCTCTTACATTGACTACTGAAACTTCATCAAAAGAACTGTTAGCCTGAAGATTAACTATAAATTGCATAAACTGTCTATGTAATATTTTCAAATTCAGAGTCTGAAAGATTAGGGTTCAAGCCCCACTTCTGACATACACTAGCTGTGAGATTATTAACCTCTCAATGCTTCAAGTTCATCAATGAAATTACAGATCTAGTTTCTCTCTCTCTCTCTCTCTCTCTCTTACACACACACACACACACACACACACACACACACACACACACATTCCTTAGTTTCAAATAAGTTGCATGGGTTCTGAAATATAGATAGAATTTTCTTTTTCTGAGATTTGCTATGCGTGTGATTTCATTTGAGTAAAAAGCTTCAGCTATGGAATGTTTTCTTCCAAGAAAGATCAGTCAATCAGTCCTATCCAACATGCAATACATTAATAAAAGGGGCTTTATTTCCAAGATTTAATATGTAAAACAAATCATTTAATACTCTTAATAATATCAGAAATTTCTGCTAAAAAAATGAAATAACCTTTTAAGAAAAAGATTATGTTTGACTTCATTTTTTTTTCAGTTGTTCTTAGATTTGTCCGATATTTTGCTTGCCTGATGCTATATCATATATTTGTGGGAAATGAATGGAACTTTAGGGAAAGAGTGCTGTCTGCAAATATTTCCAAAGGAAATGACTAATTAGCTGTATATGGCCAATGAAGGGAACAGAGTTTAGGAGTCCTGTTTTCAAATGATTATATCCTTAGCTTTTGAGTCACACAAAGTAGGAAAAAAGTGAATAAATTTTTTAATTTATTAATTGTAATGCACTTAGTGAAGAATGACTTGATAGGTGCTTTGCATTTGTTTTTCATCCTTTGTTCTCAAAGAGGACCAATAACATCATGAGAATGATGTCTTGACTTGGCTATGAGATGGATTTAAGTGAGACAAAGCTGAGCAAAGTCGTCAACTTCACTTTCTTCTCCAGAGTTATAGATTCCAATGGCAAGACAAAATTCAAGGTGACCAGCAATGGCCTTGCTCCTTGCACTTACTCAAGAATACAAAGAAGCATAAAATAATCTATGCCCTTAAATGGCTTGCAATCTCACTGGGTAGGTAAGTAGAAAAATTAAATAATAAAAAAAAAAGATGTTATAAGTAAAACAACAAAAGAGGAGTATATCTTAACTTATGATTAGCTGCCAAATGAATTTTACAGTCAACAAGTGCTTTAGGATTTTGGAGGAAATTAGAATCATAATTAGGGTGGGGCTTGTTGGAAGATGTGGAAAGAGCAGACAGCATTTTCACTCTTCCTACAGCATGAATTTATTACCTAGTTAGCAAGAATAATTAGTTAAAACAGGAATCAAGCAGATGCCCTGTTTCTGTAAGCCAACTCCCAATCTTGCTGCACATGAACCTTTTCATAGCTTATACTAAAGGGCAGAGAATGAATTGTCCCTCTCCCCACATCTACCGTTTCTAGATGTCTTAGGATCTTCGCCACTCCCACCCCCCAAACCCGTCCTTCCTACCTTTCCATAGTCAGCTGAATTTGTCAGTGATAACAAAATTCCTAGTTATGGATTTACAGGAAGGAAAAATTACTTTTTTTGCTGGGATGATCAGGAAGCATTTCACAAAAGAAGTGAAACTACACTGAATCTTTAAAGATTTGTATAGAGGGAAATGCACAAAGCATTCTAAATGGAGAAGACCAATGGGTAAAGCAATATGAAAGAAAAGGTTTATGTAGAAAAGTTGTGAGAGGAAAATTTAGAAAAGTAGATTGGTGATAGATTATAGAGGCTTTAAATGTAAGACTAAAAGAATTGATTCTATACAATTGTCAGCAAGATAACCAGTCAAAGATTTTGAGCAGGAGAATGATACAATGAAATTAAAAATTTGAAATCTTTTGGCAGTGTTTACATAAAGATGAAAGATTTTAAATCTTTTACCTGAAGGATAATTCTGAAATGTGAGGGATAAAGAGTGCCAAATGGTTTATCTACAAAATTACATTCAATATATATTTGAATATGTAACAAAATTTTAGGCCACAAACTATTAAAAAGGATGAAATATCAGCATAACATAGTCA
This sequence comes from Sarcophilus harrisii, assembly GCF_902635505.1. Classification (NCBI taxonomy): domain Eukaryota; kingdom Metazoa; phylum Chordata; class Mammalia; order Dasyuromorphia; family Dasyuridae; genus Sarcophilus; species Sarcophilus harrisii. The sequence continues at coordinate 532,746,844 of NC_045427.1, read as the reverse complement.
CTAGAAACAACAGATTCTATTCTAGAGACTGATCAAAAAGATATATGTATAATCCGGGTTAGATTTCATGGTGCAATGATCAATGTAGACTGGCCTATTTTTCAAGTCTTCATGTGATAAAAACCAATAGCATAGATAATCCAAAAGAGCAGAATATGTAAAATTCATTTATATTTCACTTAGGAATGAATCTGGGGGCAGAAATTTTACTTTACTAGACATACATTAGTAGTTCTTGAAGCAATACAATACTGTATGAAAATGAGCTCTTCTTTCTCAAATGTGTATACATATAACATGCACACATGCATACACACAGAGACTCAGACTTATTGGAGGGTATAGGCAACTCAAAAATTAGACAAAGTGACAAAGAAAGTCAGCTTGATAATAATAATTTATCATAGAAAACCTAGATTTGTTTTTGTTTTAAAATAAAAATATAACATAATGTGTATTTCTGGAAGTTGCTAAATTTATGGTCAGCTGGTTCCCTATACATATAATACATTCATTTAAATATTTTTCTTGCTTGCTTGCTTGCTTGTCTGACTTGGCCAGGGTCACACAGATAAGTGTTTGAGATCAGATTTGAACTCAGGTCCTCCTGACTTTAGGGCTGGTACCCTATCCACTTTTATCACCTAGCTGCCCCTGAGTCATTTTCTTATGTTGTAACAAAGCACAATCATGTAGTTGATTGGTAAGATTCAGTGAATCAGAACTTCTACTCTCTTGTGATTTCTGATGAATGTAATTCTCTCTGTTTCCCTAAACAAAGAAGGTTCTCTTTTCCTAGTATTAATTACTATCAACAAACCACAACTACAGCTTGAGTCCTAGAGTCAAGAGAGATTCCATTATTAATTTACCCATCAAAGTCTCATGTTTTCAGATTGCTGGTCTTACAAATATTTCTAACCATTCTGAAACAATCCTTTGAAGATCAAGTTGATTTCCCATTGTAAGTATCAGCACTTAAAATCTCTGATTGGAATTTTTTTAGTCCTACTGCAAAATATCTTACCTTTAGCTTACCAGTAGTACGAAGAAAATGGCAAAATTCATCTTGAACTGCAAAATATTTGTCATTGGCTATTCCTCTGGCTTTCTTAAGGATAGTCATACTCTCTTGAAAATATTGCTCTGCCACATCTACCAAAAAAAAAAATCATTAAAAAAAAAAAACAAAAAACGAAGACTGCTCCCAGATTTGAAAAGAAAGGAAAAAAAATAGAATTTTGATACTGATGATCTAGGTGAAAATTAGTAAAGAAGCCCACCAATGAAATGAACGATATGGAAAGACATGATAACAATAGTTAACATAAAGTGTCTCAATGGTTTGTAAATCATTTTAAAAGCACATTTTAATAGTATTTTTTCAAGTTTTCAAATCCATTTTTATTCAGAATCTCACTAGTACAATAACCATATGAAGAAGGCAGAGAAGAGATATAATAAAGAAGCTGCATATCAAAGAAACTGAAAAATAAAGTGAATTGCCTCTTGATCACAGAGCTAATATGTCAAAGTGCTTTTGTAGGTCTTCATACATCTTAATTACCTTCCTAGGATGATTTAAATATGAGTTTGTACAAAAGAAACAAAAATTCTCCAGGGAGGAAATCAATATGCACATTTTCTTTTTATACAGGATAGTCATTAGGATCTGACCATACAATACTGGTGTCAGCAGTCCAAGAGTCTTCTTATTTTTAATGAACCCTAACTTGTCTGATTACATAATGATACTATTAATTATTACTTCTGATGACCTAACTTATCCAGAACATAGCCAAGAATATGGAAGGAAGTCAACAAGGTCTGTGGACAACCAAAATGAGTACACTAAGTTCAGAAAAGGTCGTAAAAATCAAGCAAATTGTTTATAGAAAAAATGCTCAAAATTCACTACTTATTTTTAGTTTAGTTTAGTTTAGTTAATAGTAATTTTCATACTATTAATTGCCACATATAAACTACAACTACAGTTTGAGCCATAATCAAGAGAGATTCCATTATTAATTTATCCATCAATTTCTCATATGTTTTCAGACTGTGACTCTTAGGAATACTTCTAATCATTACGATTAGACACAATAATTTAGAATTGGTAAGAAATAAAGCTAGAGGCAGGCACACTGATAGCAGCAAGAAGTGACAGCTGATAGAGGGATGACACAGAAAAAGAACTATAAAACACAAAACTCACAAAGCATCACAACCTAAAAGTATATAGTATAGCAATAAATCCTACGGGTATCACCATATTGATTTTCAAGAAAATGGTTTTACTTTATGTTTTTTTTTTTTAATGGATGTTCATGATGATGGCCATAAGGATTCAAGCAAAGGTTGAAAAAAAAATTCTGTCTCCTGTTTGAGAAGGCAGGGAAGCATATAACATATTTTAGAAAGATTTCTACAAAAAAAAGAGATTTTTCTCCAAAAATAAATTTTTTAAACAAAGTTTATATTTGGGATACCTCCACCTTCTGCCTTTTATTTTCTCTAATCTCTCATGTACCCTGAGCCCTTATCCTCTCCTAAAGCTTGAACTATGGCATCTCAGGAAGATCCATCTTTCCAAAGGGTTCCATGTCCACAATTACCTACCTTCCCCCCCTCATTCCCCCTAAAATAAATTATAATGATGTTCTTTTTGAACATCAGTTTTCTTATCTGAAAAATGGTATTCATAACAGAACCTACCTCATAGGAAAGTTGTAAGGATCAAATAAACTAATATTTACAAAGTATTTTGCAAATTTTAAAGTGTTATATAAAGCCATTTATGTATTATTTTATAATTGTAAACCTTTACAAAGTGCTTTCCCTCAAAATAGGTGATAATAGCTAGGTTTTTAGGAAGGTTATTCAATCTTATTGAACTAACTTAAATCAAGAAGTGAGTGAATGACAAGTCTCTGCTTTAACCATATTTTTTCTTTATTTTGTTCTCTCATTCTCTTTTATATTTCTTTTTGAGAAGGATGATGGCAGGAACATTAAAGTAGGTTGGACAAAGTTTGTCTATGGACTTGCTCTAAGGCAGGGGTTGGAAACCTTTTTTCCTGCCAAGGGCTATTTGGATATTTATAACATCATTCTTAGCCACACATAATTATCAACTTAGAGAAGTGGTAGGTTGTACCTAACTTTCAGTTCATCATTGCCTGAGATTGCCATAGCCCATGGGCAGGATGTTCCCTAACCATGCTCTAAGGAAAGCTAAGTTCCCCAAAGTTTCCTATTACCATTATTTATTTTATTTGTCTACTTCCCAAACCATAAATTCTCCTAATTTGTCACAGTGGCAGCAAATATGATGATTCTATCATCGGGAGAGGAAAGTGGAATGAGGCCTGTGACAATTAGTTTTATGTTTGGGTCACTGATAAATAGACCATTTGTAAGTCTTGGACTACCTATATATATGTTAAAACAAAATCAAATCTTATACCTAGAAAATAGAATACAATCAAGTTCTCCTCTTTGACACTAAATTACCAACTGCTCTATGGAAATTAAATAACTATCATTTCTGTACTGTGTGGTAGAGTAGAAAGAACATTTGGATTAGAATTAGAAGACCTAGATTTGAATCTTGGTTCTGGCACCATATAGCTATATGACTATGAGTAAATAATTTTATATATTTCATCTTCAGTTACTTAATCTAGCATAATTCTTATATAGCTTGGCTAATGGAAACTAAATTGTGAATTATCTTCATCATCATCATTTGTCTATAACATTGACAACTACAACCTGTTAGATGCAGAAAAATTATTACACATACTTTTATGTATGCCATTTTGAATGTTTGGTAATGGTTTTCCAGAGGGAAGGTGAACATGGCTCACTTATAAGGTTCTACCTTTGTCTGGCAGAATCTGTTTCATGAAATTAAGTGCACTGTAGGCCACAACTGGCCAGAAAAACTTTAAACTTCTTTTACATGGTGTCCAAGATAGGAGATTTCCAACTTTAAAAAGCTGATCTTGAATCATCAGCAATTTGATAGGGACCTCTGCAGAAGGTTAGATCATTTTCTAAAATATAGGATAGTGAATCAGTCTGTAAATCTGAAATTAGCATCCAGAAGAGCACAGGTGCTTGAATTGCCTCCCAGAGTCATCATGCTTTCCATGTTTTCATTCCAATTACATTTATAACTAGTAGGTATTTAGGAAAAGTAACTGCAAGAAAAGTTTGTGTAGTTCTTTCTTTCCTTTTCCTATGTAGTTATTTTCAAGTAAAGGAAACTGAAGCTTGCAAATTAAAGTGAAGCAATTTTTTTTAAAGTTTTGTGGGGGTCAAAGGAAGATCAGGGAAAGGTTTGATGAAGTGATAAAAGTAAAGGAAAGAAGATAAAACTAACTCCCATTTTGCTTTTCTTTATTAAGAACAATGATGTTTTTGCAGGAAAATATAGAACAAAAAAAGTTATAAATGAAGTTAACCATATATTGGAAATGAGGATAACAGAGAAAGAGCCTCAAAGCTGCACTAATTCATATCTACAGCATATTAAAATTGAGAAAAAGAAATCTAGAGTATAGTAGGGAGTCTATGGAGAACTTATGAAAAGGCAACCAAAAGAAATTGTACAGGATGAGAAAACATGGAATAGGGAGTAACATGTGCTCAAAATGGGTACCTAAATGGTACAGTAGATAGAGCACTAGTTCTGGAGTTAAGAAGACCTGAATTCAAATCTAGCTTTAGATACTTACTAGTGTCAGACACTTACAAATGAAATTATAAACTTATAAAAGTATTTTCAAATAGGAGATATGAGAGCATCAATTCATTTTCACACTGTTCTAATCCCATGAGATTCAAAGAGAAAAGGGAAAGAGAGTCCCTGCTCTCAAGGAGTTTACAGTCTAATGGGAGAAGACAACATATAAAAGGAAACTGAAAAGCAGGATGGGTATAAGGTGTTATCTGACATGATGATATACTGAAAAAGTCAGAAAAGTCCCAAAATAGTTCAGCTAGGTAAGAAAAGAGATGTTCTGAGCTGGGATCCCTCCTTAAATAGCAATTTTGGAGTTTATGATTCTACCCTTCAAGTAGAGTGATAGGAGGTGATGATAGAGTGACAACACTGATGAGACCTTGCTGAATATCCTGAGAAGGTTTTCCCAATAATTAGTTTCCTGGGGCATGGCCAAAAAGTCAGAGAATTCCCAACATAAGTCAGCCAGGTGAGAAATGAGATGTTATGAGCTGAGTTTCCTTTTTAAATGGAGACTTTGGAGCTAATGACTCTATCCTCTTAGAGAAGGTGGTTGATAAGGTGGAGTAACCAAGCTGATTTCAGATGAACTATACTTTAGAATACTGAACGATTTTATAACCATGATTGCTGAACCATTATCTATGTTTATTAAAAAGTAAATTTTTAAAAATGCTTGGAAATAGAAAACTATGGAAGAAAGTAGGTTCTTTATATTATGAGTTTACAAGCTCAGTTTCAATTTCTGACAATGATAAAAATCATTATTAAAGAGATAGTGAGAGCATAGACAGGGAAGAAGTGAATGAGTGGATGATTAATGAAAAACTATTTATTAAGCACTTAGTTGCTAGGCATTGTGACAACATTGACAATCCTTGTTGCTACACAGACCAAAACTAACTTCTACAGACTCTACTCATCCATATACACTGGAATGGGCAGTTTACTATCACATCCCTTCCAGAAGCTATAGTATCACTGATTTGATTACTATTTTCAAAGCAAGAGATGGTCAGTCAGTCAAAGAAATGGAGGAGTTGGGAGTAGAATTATGCCTGCGGTGGAGCAGGGTACCTGGCAAGATGTCCAGGGCAAAGTTAATGGTCATGGCCATGTCTCCTCCATACACAAAAAATACTTACTGTTCATTATGATAATTATACATGCTGATTATCATTCCAGATCTCTTCTGATTTTTCTTTTTTAAAGCAAAACTTCATAAGAAGGCTATCTATAAAGATGCCTCAACTTCCTCAGTTCTCATTCCTTTCACAACTCTTCACAATCTAGCTTCTGAACTCAATTCTAATAAAACTGTTCTCTTCAGAGTTATCAATGATTTCTTAATTGTCAAATCCAATTTACTTTTCTCAGTCTCCATCCTATTTAATCTTTGTGTACACTTTAATAACATTCTCTTCTCCTTCAGATTTTTCTCTCTAGATTTTCAGGATACTACTCTCTCCTAGTTCTCCTACCTGTCAGACTGCTCCTAAGTCCCCTTTGCTGAATATTCATCCAGGTCATTAATAGTGGTAGTCCTAAAGAGCTCTGTCCTGGACCCTCTTTTATTCTTCTATACTACTTCACTTAGTGATGCCATCAGTTCCAAAGGAATTAATTATCTCCATGCTGATGATGCTCAACTCTGCTTATCCAGGTTAATCTCTCTGCCTGACCTCTAGTCTTCCATCTCCACCTGCCTATCTGGTATCTTGAACTGGATATCCTATAGACAGTTTAAACTAATTAGTAACTCATTCATTTCTGCCCTCCAAACTCCATACTTCCCTATTACTATGGAGTATAATACTGTCTTCCTAATCCCCAGGCTTGCAATATATATTATCTTTTATTTCCCACTCTCTCTCATATCCAATCCATTGCCAAGGTCTGCCAAATAACATCTCTTAAATATGCCTCTAACACCATCACCACTCTGGTGCAGATCTTCATTCTCTCATGCCTGGACCATTGCAATAGCCTGCTGGTGGGTCTGCTTGCCTCAAGTCTTTCCTCAAGTCTCTCATCAAGTCCTCCATTCATCTACCAAAATGATTTTCCTAAAGTATATATTTAACTATGTAACATCTTTATTCAATAAACTCCAGTGGTTCCAAGATCAAAAAGTTTTAAAAAAACTGATTTTTTTGATTTGGCATTCAAAGCCTCTCTATGACCCCCTTTCAAGCTTCTTATACCATGTAGTCTATGACAAGGGTCTTTTTTTTTTTTTTTCTGTTCCTCAAATAAGATACTCCATGTCTCAGTTTCAAGCATTTTTCCTGGCTGATCTCCTAGAATGCTCTCTTTTCATATCTACTTCCTTTTGTCCCTAGCTTCCTGCAAATACTAGCTAAAATCTCACATTCCACAAAAAGTCTTTCCTAATCTCTCTTAATTTTAGTACTTATGTTGTTTATATTTGTTTGCATATTGTCTTCATTCAACTGTGAACTCTTTGAGGGTATGTACTGTCTTTTATCACAGTGCCTGGAACATAGTAGGTTCTTAATCAATAGTTAGTGATTTACTCTGAAATGGCATGGATTTCATCAATAAAAGGACATGCTAGATAAATGTCATTTAATTTTCTATCAATTATTAGGCTAATAAAAAGACCTTAGCTAGAGTGCATGCATTTCGCATGGTATATGACAAGGTTTTTCATATATCACTGAAGCTGAGATGATGAGATATGGACAAAGCGGTTGTAAAATAAAAGAACTGGTTGACTGACAGAACTTAAAGAGTCATGTTTAATGGATATTCCCCTGGAGGGAGAAGTCCAAGGGAAGACCGCTCAGCAAGTCCTTGGCACTTTTATTAAACATTTTTGTCAATGTCTTAAATGAAACTGACAATTGAAACTGTCAATTGTATTAGATTGAAAATGATGTTATAAAATTTCATTTGATAAATATCTGTAACTCTTGGATTAACACAATGTTTAATTGTAGCACATTTTAGAAAGAACATTAATAATTTAGAGCTCATCAGCAGAGAAAACAGAGTAATGATGAGAGTAGAAACTTTGTCCCAGATTCTCAAAAAAAAGAGGATAAAATTCAGGAGGAAGTAGACTTCCAGTATTTGGAGACTTGTCATAAGGAAGGACTAGACTTGTTTTGACCCTTAGTTGCAGAAGTAGGAATAAACAAGTAGAGATTGTAAAGGCACTCATTTCAGTACATCTTAAGAAATATCTTCTAAAAGAGAAATGTGAAAGTAGAACAGGTTTCTTAAAAGAATAGTGAATTCCCCATTACTTGAATTCTTCAAGTAAAGATTAGGTGACCACTTTGGAGGGAGAAGAGGGATGTTGTATAGGAAATTACTGTTTAGATCTGTTTAGACCTTTAAGGAGACCTTTAAGGTCTCTTCCAACTCTTGAGGATCAGATTTTAAAAAATTAGGCCCACTTCAGCAACTACAGGTTGTAAATGAGGCCCAGTTTTTGCAGGGACAGCAATACCATCCTATTCTAAAGTATACAGGTGGGGGTTTCAGCTGAGATTTCAAACCTACTTAATTCCTTTAGGGGATTTAAGGGACTCTGCTATTCATGGACATATACAGACAAAATAAAGAATTGTTTCATTGAAGAAGAATTAAGGTATGATTATAATTTGGCAGATCTCTGGTCAGGTGGCTTTTAATTAAAATAAATCCCAGTAACATAGTGCTCATTTTCCTGGGGTTATCCTCAGGCAATCTAAGGCAGAAAAAAAAAAATAGAACAATGGGGATCTTTTTAATTAAAAGAGAACCCTTCATGTAAAATTTTACAATCATCTTTTGTAATTGTCATGAAAGTAATCTCTCTGCTATACTAAATGAAAAACTATTAAGAATACTTGGGGATTTAAGATAGAAAAATCATATCCTAGTATGGCATTAACCGGAGTACTCAATCATCAGGCAACAGGAAAACTGAAAAGTTGTAGTTCATGTAAAAGTCTCTCACATAGGGCTGCTCTGATAGCTATAGAGAAGCAGATTTCAGTTTAATATTAGGGAAATCTTCCTAATAATTAAAAATGTTCAAAAGTCTAATTGATTTCCTTGGGAATTTGAGGGAAGTGATAGGATTTTTGCTTAGGTATTGGTTGGGACCATAATGGCCTCTGTGGTCCTTTCGAATTCTGAGAGAACTTGTGGTGGCAGCCTCAGAAGGAGCTGGTAAAACCAAAGCTGGGAATGAGCCCCAAATACTATCTCTTTATAAATATAAAATCAGTGAATTGTAGAGCTGGAAACTACATATTCTAGAAAGCAGATATTCAATCTCATTTAATTTTTGTATTTTCCGTACTGCCTATTATAGCTTTCTCTGAAGAGCAGAAGCTTGAAAAATGTTTTGTCAAGTATGCTCTAATCAGTCAGAACAGGAAACAAACAAAAAGACTATTTTACTAAGGTAGAAATGGGTCTTCTAATTAACAATGTAGATCAATTTTTATGGTATTTTCAAAGCTATAAAATTAAATGCTTTTTGCTCCTCTTCACCAATCAATATTTATCAACAATTTATATTTTTATTCATAGAATTTCTTAAAGTAATGCCATCCCACTTAGATTCTATTTTACTCTATAATTCTCAAATTATTCATTGCTACAGTTTACACCAAGTTATTTTTTATTTTTTGATACACTACTTTGTAACTATTCTCATTTCTTACATCTACGTTTTGAATGCCTAACTACACTGTGAATTTCTTGAATTCAAGTATCACATTTTCTAATATGATATGAAACAAGGACAAAATGTGTATTTACATTTGGGGATTAGAGGGGTAGTAGTAGTGGTTATAATGATACCCTTTTCACTATAATGAAGGCAAAATTTACAGGTGAGGTGCTCAAATATTTCATGGTAGCAATTAGCTTTTAAACTAACAATAATATTAATGAACATATATAGTGCTTACTGTGTTTCAAGTACTATGCTAAATGCTTTACAATTATTACCTCATTTGATCCTTATAACAACCCTGAGAAGTAAATGTTACTGCTTTTACCATTTTACAGAAGTAAAATAGAAGTAAGCGGTGGCTAAGTGACTTGTTAAGGATCACATAGCTAGTAAATGTTTAAGGTCATATTTGAACTCGGGTCTTTCTGACTCCTGGACCAGGAGTCTTCTAGCTGCTGTACCACAAAGCTCTCTCTATTAATTGAAAGTGACTTGAAATCAATTTTCTAAACAATATCTGAGCAAGAAAGAATTACTTAATGTCAACCTGAAAGAAGGTATTATACTTAGCTCTGACTTTGTATGAATACATAATAGATTGACTTAACCAGTTCTTAGATGACAGAGTTAAAAGGAATAATTAATACAATGGACAGGCATTATAGTCTAATCAAAGTCCCACTAGGTTTGGAGTCAGATAATCTAAGTTTGAATCACAGCTCCTCTCCTTAATTATCTGTGTAACCTTGGGCAACTCACATTCAGTTTCCTGATCTGTAAAATAACAGAAGTGGTTTTGAGTCACCTCTAGAGATCATTTCAATTCTAAACATAATGATTTATCATCCTGTGATTGTCTAGTTGATAAGTAACAGAAATCACACTAACTAGATATATAGAGAGTTTACAAAATGAGGTTGTTGGTCTTGCTGATATTCAAGATCTTTTATATCTCTACACTCCTATGATTCTATTTTTTTTATAGGCTGGAAAGATGGTCAGAAATTCTGTTCAATTCATCAAACATGTATTTATGTGCTATGCACTGAGAATACAAAAGAAACTAAATGAAATAAAGAAAGTATTTAATAGGGATAAACACTATAAAACAGCATGGGAGAGACCAAGCTTGGCAGAACTGCACATGAAAAAACAAACAAAATTACACACAACAAACCCATGGGCTTTTAATTTATCTCAAACTCATTATGAGCCAGAAATGTGCAATGGCTACCTAAAAACCTAACCCTTTGAAGGGTTTGCATAGAAGGCTGAAAGCCTGCCATGCTGGCTAGCAATACTTTATAAAGAGCTTGTAGTTTGGAAAGAATTTGATTTGCAGTAAGAGTAAACACTTCCAAACAAGGTTGACTGTGAGTAGTATGGTTTAGTTCTCAGAAGGTTTATACTGAAATGTACTTGGCCTCAAAACTATTTTATTTTAATAGTCTTTGTGAGAAAAGTTATAAACATAAGGCAAATGTCTTGAATCCTTGACAGTGTTGGTGAGATATGTTAATACAAAATTTGACAAGGGTTGCTCTGGGAAACCAGCCAAACTCAGGTTAGTATCATACTGAAAGACAGAATTGGGCCTTACGCTAAATCCTTATACAATCAAAACCCTACAGCAGTTTTGCCTGCATAAGGAATGAAAAGTAAGACTAAAAAAAAAAAAAAAAAAAAAAAAAAAAAAAGGAATTTGAGTTCAAAGCCTTAAACATTTTTGGGTATGGGGCAAATATTGTACTTTCAAAAACCATTTAACAGGAGGTGGGAGGGGAAATGGGCTGGAAGGCTCATTGAAAATTTGAAATGAGATGTTATCTCATTAAAAAAGTACATTTTAGGGGCAGCTAAGTGGCGTAGTGGATAGAGTGCCAGCCCTGAAGTCAGGAGTTCAAATCTGACCTCAGACATTTAACACTTCCTACCTGTGTGACCCTGGGCAAGTCACTTAATCCCAATTGCCTCAGCAAAATAAATAAATAAAATAAAATAAAATAAAATAAATCCATTTTAACCCTTAAAGTTCAGGTAGCACACAGTTTTCTTTTAAGACAAATCAAAAGAAATATTGACAAAGGGGAAAACTCATTTAATACTTCAATGTAAATTTTCTCAGAGTTCAGAAGAATATTCTGCTTTACTTTACTACAAGGAGGATTGGCAGAAAATTCTAAGATATAGATATATATCCTTAAGCCTTAAGCCAAAGAGAAGAGATTTTTTAAAATGCTATTTCAGATAGGGGATTTCTTTAAGCTATTTTTTTCTCCTTATGGGCTAACATTAAAGAGACAACTCCATGTAATGGGATAGAGGGTAGTTCTCAGAGTCAGGATAATCTTGGTTCAAACCCTTTCTTTGAAAAATACTAACTGCTACAGGCCCGAAACAATTAACTTGAACTTCTGTTGCACAAGGCAACTCTCTAAGATTCTTAATATGTAGAACAGTTGTTCTGTTATTATTGATGGAGATTAGATTGCTCATAGCTATTACGAGCCAGAACTCTGAACAAGAAACAAAGGACTCTTACAAAGTGTTAAGTCAGTGGAATTGATAGAAACAATGGTTATCTAGTTTAGCACGGTGATTAATAGTTCTCTGAGTTCAGTATGATGGATTTAATCTTACAAAAAATAATGGTTTCCTAGTGATATAACGATTAGTTTATACTCAGTGTGGAGCATATAAGCAGGGACTGAGAGTCACAGAGGAGAAGCTTTCAGAGGGCAGAGAAGACAGGAGGGAGCTCAAGCTCTCAGAACCAAGGACAGACATTCATTCGATCTTCAGTCAGGCCACTGGTGGCAGGCTCCCTCCTGCATTTCTCCACTGAAATCAAGGCCAGTCTTAAAGGCTCTTCAGAAAGCTGCCCAGACCCAGAAAGGAGATAATAAAGAATCTGGACTATAAGAAAACTAAAGGGCCCCAGGAAAGGAGACAAGATTTTGAAAGAGATAATAAAGGATTTGGACTTTAACCCCTGGCTGTTCTTGTGGTGATTACTGAACTGAAATGAAGGCTGTTCCCAGAGACCCCCCAGGAAAACCCAACCAGAGAACTTTACACATAGCCAGTTTTTTATATTGATGAAATTATAGGTTTAAACCTCTCATTATCCATTCCATTCACCCTAATTTAAAAAAAAAAAGTTTTTATTTTAATTTCTGGACAGTAAAAAAAAAAAAATCTAAATTCACCAAATTCCATTTCCCCTGCTATAAACCACATGAAGCTAAAAAGATAGAACTGAACACAGTGTTCCCAACATAGTCTAAATTGTCACCTCCCTCAAACAGGATATGTCAGTACTTCAAATTTATGTGTCTTGTAGTCAAGGATAAAATTGACTTTTTTGGCTGTTGGAGTTCTTAGATAGACATATATAGGAAAGAATTTATCTTTATCTAATCAACTCACATTCACAGACCAGGGAGAAGATGAAGGGAAGAAAATAAGCATTTATAAAGCATTTACTATGTGCCACATATGTATTAAGTGCCTTTTTTTTTTTAAACAAATCTTGCTTCAGTTGAGCCTCACAACACTTTGAAGTAGGTACTATTATTATCATCTTTTTATATTTGAGGAAACTGAGGCAAACAGAGATTAAGTGACTTGCTACTAAATGTTCAAGCCACATTTGAACTCAGATCTTTCTAATTCCAGGCCTACCACCCTATCCACTATATTATCAGCTGCTATATAAGTTGATTTTATGAAATCTAGGTCTCAAAAAAGTTTCCCAGCATATCAAGTTTTGACAGCCCTCCTATTACCTTCAGAACTATGACAGATCTATCCTATAGGTAATATAAACTTCCTAGACTTATACTTCTATTTGAACAAGTATTTGGACTTGACCTTATTTCTTTTAGGTTTTAGGCCTATAAAAATTTTAAAAGCTCCCTTTTATACATCTGTTAGAAGGACTGAATTTCAAAGAGTCAAAAACTTAGAGCTGGAAAAAATCTCCTTTTTTAAACCCTTCAATTTTCAGAGGAAAATACTAAAAATCACAAATGTTCACTGACTTGCCCAAAGTCATATACAATGTCAGAACCAAGATTTGAATTCACATCCTTTAATTCCAAACTCAGGAAACATGCTGTGCTACATGATAATACCAGAGAAACATGTATGATAGAGATGAACAGGCTACAACCATTACCAATGATAATCATTGACAAGAAAGATATGACTGAAAATAGAGATTATGGATAGAAGAATGGAAAAAGAGGTGATATCCATTTATTTAGTGAGAATAATACTAAATGAACAGCTAACACTGTGCTGTAACTATGAATTTATTGATTAGTCAATAAATAGGCATTTTAAAAATCCTTACTTAATATACCACACATTGTATAAGAAAGGAGAATATAAAGAAAGTAAAAACATGGTCCTTGCCCTCAAGAAATTCACATTCTAATGAGTAAGGCATCATGTAAACAATATCTTACTCTATAAGATATATATGGGGGAAAAAAAGATATTTATAGTACAGTATAAATGAGAGACAGTTTTAAAAAGAAGGGAGAACCAATGGAAGGAGCTGAGAATATTAGGCCTCTATTAGCTAACATTAATATTGTGCTTGAAAGATTATAAGATACTTTATTTATATTATCTCCTTTATGTATATTATTATCACAACAACCCTGTGAGGTAGCTGCTATTATTAATTCAATTTCAGATGAGAAAAATAATGCAGATAGAGGTTAAATGGCTTATCCAGGACCACAAAGGTACTAAGTATCTGAGGCAGGGTTCAATTTTAGGTTTTCTTTACACCAAGTATATAACCCTTTTCTCCACAAGTCCACCCAAAATAAAAGACTGGATATTTCACTTTTTCAGGATTTATGTGAAACATTACAATAAAGAAAAATTCTTGGGTTTTGTGTTGGAGGACTAGAGTTTGAATTCTGTTTCTCACATCTGTGTGACTCTGGTAATGCTATTTCATCTCTCCAAGTCTCAGTTTCTTTTGTCTATAGCATCAAAGAGCTGGGTCAAATGGTCTAAGGTCCTTCCAACTCTCTATGATGCTAAGAACAAGAATCACTTGGGTGAGAAGTCAAGGATAGATTTGTTTTCACAATTGGAGGGAAAATAACAAAACCAAAGATCCATTGAAGTATCTTTAATTGTTTAATAAAAGGCCCTTTGTTTTGTTTGTTCCTTTTTATTAGCCCAAAGAAATTCAGGAATCAGAAAACAAGTAGAAGTCTTTTGATTTCAGAGTGATCTAGATAATATATTAAACTTACATGGCCGGCCCAGAAGTAAATCTGTTTAGAGTGATTTGGACTCTTGTCTTCCTAACTCTACTTGCTCCTTGAGGAAAGCTAACAGTGTCTTAATTCTGGAGCTCATAGAATAGAAAAACTTGGTACAAGACCCAGAAGACAAGAAAACTTAAGACTGAATGCTGGCTCTGATATTTAATAGTTTTGTGACCCTGGATATGTCATTTGATTTCCTCACCTCTGGTCCTTTTTCTCTATTTCCAGGATCTAAAGTCTACTCTTGCTAAGAATCTCTGCCTCAACTTTCTCAGTCACTGTCCTAACTTTCCCTTTGCCCCAAGATTTCTAGACATTTATTTGGATTTTCTAACACCTGTGATTAACCAGTCAATAATAATTTATTTAGATGATATATTTATATAATATAAAATACAATATAACTTATATAATTGATTTTATATACACATACATTCATATATTTTGGTTGGTATTTCATGATTTTCCTTACCCTAATCCCTTTTCCCCCTTTTTAAAATTTTTTGAATACTGGAATATATCCCAACATTTTCAAATTATTTCTACATGTGAAGTTTCAAATAAGTAAATGTGCCATTGAAATTCACCCTCACTATCATTATGGGTAACTCTCTATACTCATATCTTCCTCCCATTTCCAAATTCAAGAATTCTAAAAGTATAGTACTCTTATCACTCATGAGATTGGGAAAAAGCCAAACAAAAAATGTCACAAGGAGCTTTTTTCATTTGTGATATCTTGGAACTATGATAGTGCATCATAACTGAAAGCTTAATTCTTTGGGGAATTTTGAGGCCAAGATTTCAATAGGCAAGGAGTCTATCTGCTAGGTCAATTGCAGCTATGCCAACAACACAATGATCTTTAAAAATAGATCCCTTTAGCATGAAAGCAAATTACTCTTAAGTTCAACACTGAGCACACAGTTTCTGGGAAGTTCTAAGGGTTGTCTCTCTTAACTCTTCCAGAAGATTAACTCCTACTTAAAAGGAAAAGAATTGGGTAAAGAGGGAATACAGGGGGATACAAATCAAAGACCTCCAGAGTGCCCAGATAAAGAACAGAATGTCATTGACAGAAATACTAAACCAACCAATAAGAAGACTCACAGAAATATGCACTCTTCAGCTGTACTGCAGCTTAGTTTTGGCTTCTGTTCAACTCATTTAAAAATCAACTTAGCTAAACTGCATTATATATAGAAATATGCAACATGCATGTGCCCTTTACATTTTTAACAGTCTCACCATTGTGCTCAGGTCTTGAAGAGGCAAAGGCAGCATGGGCAATTGAGAGTGCTGAGTCTGCTTCTTCTTCTGCAGAAGGATTTTGATTCTGGATGATGAGATGTGCCTATAACCATGAACAGAGGGAACAGTTATGTTTAAATGACATAAATTTTAAAAGATATGACAGCCTTGCAGAGATAAACATAAAGCCAAGAATCTTAAGATCATACATTCAGTATTGGAAGGAACGTAGAGCTCTCCTAGACCCACCTCATTATTTTACAGATAAAGAAACAGGTTCAAAGGAGTTAAAACAAATTGGCCAATCTCATATCTTTTACGTGCCAGTGGTGGAATTGAACCTAAATCTTTCCCAAGTCCAAACCCAATTCTTTCCCTCTATACTACAATTACCATACTGCTTCTTTATTTTGAAGACCTACTGTGTAGTATACTGTAATTGACTCTACAGGTGATACAAAGAAATGCAAAGTAATAATTATTATAACAAACTTTCATTACTTTAAAGTTTTCCAAGTACTTTACACATATTATCTACTTTGAACTTGATAACCTCATTTTATGGGTAACAAGACTTAGAGACCTTAAGAGACCTTAAGACACATAATCAATAAATGTCTGAGACAGAGTTTGAAATCAGATCTTTCTGATTTTGAATCCAATACTCTATCTAATCAGACATTGTGTCTTACTTAGCTTTTGTCCTCAAAGAACTTAATAATGTGGTTGAGAAAAAAAGCAAAGATAAATGTAGTTAAATTAAATTAAATTAGTTACTCTAGTAAAGACTAGAATTGAAAATAATTTAAGGTAACAATACAAGAGATGTCACAGGAGCAAATGACTAATTGTCAACTGACTAGGTAATCAATAAAATTACTTGAATAAATTCAAAGGAATGAGAAATCACTGTGGCTGGAGTAGTATTAGAAGGATTCATATAAAAGGACAAATTAGCTCATTTGGTAGAAAGGTAGTGAAAAAGAGCAGGGCTAGTCAAGTTAGATAACTAAAGTGAGCAGAGTAATGGTGAATGGTGATTTTTACATATAAAAAGTAGTTTAAAAATGAAAACCAGAAAGATATCATAAATAGAGAGTAGGCTTCCAAGTCAGGAAGAATAGGATTCAAGTTCTGCATTTGGAACATATTACATATGGGAATGTAGACAAATGACTTAACCTCTTGGTATCTCACACAACTATTTTAAGGTCTAGTTTTGCAGAGTAAGGGCAAATTTACATAAGTTGAGGTAGTTTTCTTGCTAGGAGGTTCTAGTTTATACCAATGCTATTACAATTTTGGTCCTCTTCAAATGGTTATTGAATTATGAATGAAGACTAATGCCATTATGACCACAAATATGTATTTTTGAGATTGGTGCAAGCCAAGACATCACCAGGAATGTCATTGGTCGTTGAAAATGAAGGATGATGTTTAACAAATATTGGATTACTTGCCATCTAGGGAAGGGGGTGAGGGAAAGGGAGAAAATAGGAATACAAGGTTTTGCAAGGACTAATGTAAGAATTATCCATGTGTATGTTTTGAAAAATAAAAAATTGAAATAAAAGAAAAGAAAATGAAGGATGAACAATAGTGCAGTGAATGAGGTAAGAGAATCAGTTTGTGACTCTGGAACATAGGGTTTTCGAGACTTAAAGCTGGGAAGTATTTTTGAGGTCATCTACTCCAGTCTTCTCATTTTTTACAGGCAAGTAATCTGGAGCCCAGAGAAATTATGCGATTTGTCCAAGAATATATGAGCAAAATGTAAAAGAACTGGGATTTAAACACAAGTCTTCTAATTCCAAATCCAATTTTCCTTCCTACACTGGTGTTTTCTCATTTTAAGTGATTGATTTAGAATCCATCATTTCCACTATGTTGCTGGCATAACTATTGTGTTTCACTCAGTTAAGCCAACTATTCCAGATTGTCAGAAATATAAAGCCAGAGTTATCAATAGCTTGTAAATGAGCTTAAAACCTCTAAAATTAAAAGTCTTTAGTAATAATAGCTAACATTTAATTCTTTAATATTTATGTATTACATATACATGTATACATATATATGTATATACATGGTATATTTGGTTCTTTGCAAATATTAAAGAATAAATGTTATGTATATACGTGTGTGTGTGTGTGTGTGTGTGTGTGTGTGTGTGTGTGTATAAAATCCTACCAACACCACTGGGAAGTAAGTTGCTATTATCTCTACTTGACATTGTCACTTAAGTAAAGAGCTATTAAGTAACTTCTTCGAAATCACCAGGCTAGTAAGTATCTAAAGAAGAATGAGAACGTAGATTTTTCTGACTCCAAATTTACCATCAAACTGCCACCTCATTCCCCACAAAATGCTAATAGTGGATTTTATACGATATGCTAGACATAATAGGCTTTCATAATCTGATGATATAACAAATACATTAGATACCTTTAGATAAATTTATTATTTTATATAATAGAGACTGAACTAAGATAACTTCAAGGACCCCCAAATTAGTTATGGGGCTTTACTTGACCTTAAAAGGCAAGTCTTGGGAAAATAATTTTGAAATTCCTGACTAACACTAAACACTTTCAAGGGCTAAAATAAACTTTAGTTACCCAATGTCAAAACATAATTTACTATTCATTTGGGAAAAGTAAAAACTATTTTAAAAAAGAATGAAAAATTTGGAGCAAATTAACTGAGTTTTGAGTTGTACTTTTATCCTCAGAATGTCTTCAGGAGAGATTTTTGTTTGAGTAACAGATGTCATTTTTATAGCACAAGGTAAAAATTTGTACAGTCATTTTTAAAAAATGTGTAACATGTAATACCTATGTCCAATATGTAATACCTATGTTCTCAGATCTCCACAAAGGCATAAGTTGGGGTCTCATATCTCTTAATTCCAATCCTGCTTGATCTTTATAATTTTATTACTGTCACTTTTTATCTTTTTGGTATGAAGTTATTCTTTCAAGTACATTGTTGTAGTTACTGGGAATATTGTTTTCTTGGCTCTGTTTATTTCACTCTGGATCAGTTCACATACAACTTCTCATGTTTTTCAGAATTCATCACACACATCATTTCTTATAGAATAGTACTATCCCACTACATTCATGAACCACAATTTACTTACCCATTCTTCAAGTGATGAGTATCTACTCTGTTTACAATACTTTACTCTTTTTAGCAATACAATGATCTAAAACAATTCCAATAGAATTGTCATGGAAAATACCATACACATCCAAAGAAAGAACTATGGAGACTGAATGCATTGAAGCATACTATTTTTAGATTTTTTTCTTTCTTATGGTTTTTCCTTTTTGTTCTGATTCTTCTTCCACAAAATAACTAAAGTGAAAACATGCTTAAAATGATTATATGTGTATAACATATATTAGATTGCTGGCTAACTTGGGGAGAGGAGGAATTTAAAAATGAATGCTGAAAACTATCTTTACATGTAATTGGAAAAAATATTAAGGGAAGAAAAAAATTTAAAATAACCCCTTCAATACTTTGCTATCATAAAAAGGG
The DNA here is from genome assembly GCF_902635505.1 of Sarcophilus harrisii. Taxonomy (NCBI): domain Eukaryota; kingdom Metazoa; phylum Chordata; class Mammalia; order Dasyuromorphia; family Dasyuridae; genus Sarcophilus; species Sarcophilus harrisii. The sequence continues at coordinate 532,727,304 of NC_045427.1, read as the reverse complement.
CTGTTATAAATATTTTTGTGGACTTTCTTCTTATCAACAGCTGCCTTAGCATATAAGCTCAATAATAAAGTCTCTGATTTGAGGAACACAGACATTTTAACCACTTTATTTACATAATTCCAAATTGCATTCACAAAATGGTTATAGCATTTGCAGTGTGATATGAATGTTCAAAGCTGTTACATTTGTCTTATTATTAGTGACTTGGAAGATTCTTTCATTTGGTTTTGAATATTTTATAATTCTTTTGAGAACTTTTTATTTATATCCTTTGACCAGTTATCTATTGTGAAATGGGTAATTGTGTGTGTGTGTAAAAATAAAAACTGTTAATATATACAAAACCCTAATTAGAGAAGTCTGACACAAAAAAATTTTTGTTCACTTGACCATTTCCCTTCTTATTCTAGGTACATTAATTTTGTATGTGCAAAAGTTTGTAATTGCCTCTATCTCTTGTTTGGTTAAAAATATATCTCCTACCCATAGCTTTGAGAAGTGTATAATCTGTTTCTTTTTTAATTTTTTAATATCATGATCTTTAATATTAAGATCACTTAAAATATGTTGTGCAATGTGGCATAAGGTTTTGGTCTAATTTTTGCCAGACTGCTTTTCCAGTTTTCCAGAAGTTTTTTTAATCAAATAAGGAGTTTTTTCCCTAGGTAATTTGTTTTCCATTTTATCACATACTAGCTCATTGAGTTATATTATTTCTGATTTTCTCTTGTCTAGTCCATTTAATTAAACTATCCTTTATTTTTAAACATAACAGATTAAGATTGCTGCTTTATAATATAGTTTGAGGTCTATAAGTGCTATTTTCCCTTTATCTCTACTTCTTTTCATATCTCCCTTGATAATCTAGGTCTTTTGTCTTTCCAAATGAATTATTATTTTATCAAGTTCTATAAAGTCTCCCTTAAGTAATTTGATTGGTATAGAATTAAAAGTGCAAGTTAATTTTGGAAGTATTGTCATTTTTATTATATTTGCACAGTCTGAGTACTCCTCTAGCTATTTAAGTTGTTCTTTATTTAAGGAGCACTTATATACACTTAATATTCTGTAAGAAGATATGTAAAAACAATTTAATCAAATCTCTTGCATTAAAATCAGGAAACAAAGTTTTTCAACAATAACTCTGAACTTTAATCTGAACTCTTCATGATTTTTAAAACACAGCAAATGACTATATCAAATATGCTAATATAGTTATCACATTATCAAATCAGTTATTGATTAAACCTTAGTTATGCCGATCACCAGATTAGGAAAACACTTAAAGCCCTTATTTTTGTTATTGTTATTATTTACATTCATAAAATATAAGAGATTGAGATGACGAAAATATTCATGATATTTATAGTACAAGTATAATCATTTACTCAACAAGTAGAAACAGGATGGAAGTTTAAAAATCCTACAGTGAAATTATATATTCTTTAAAAAATAAAAAATGGATACTGTTTTAGTGCACTGTTTAGTCTGGTAAAAGAACAGAAGTACTCTCTTTGTTTGCATGACAGGGTTGAATGGTTTGTGATTGCAACTAATGTGAATAATTTTTAATATGAAACAATGAGTTAATGGAAATGAATTTTCAAGTTGAATTTTCAAAAACTAACTTGTGTGGGTATCTGTGATGATTGCAGATATGATTATTGATTTTTTTTATCGCTATTATTATCCCTCTAACTATACACTTTCCTCTCCCATTATTTGGGTTTTCAATAACCTATTTATATTTCTCAGATGTCATCTTGAGATATGGGTTGACCTTAGGATTCAAAATTTCTATTTTTAAATTGCACATTACAATTTTAAATATTTGATAGAATCCTATGAGTTTTTTTGCACTTGTTCTCCAATTACATGGAAAGATAGTTTTCTACATTCAACATTCGTTTTTGTAAGATTTTGAATTCCAAATCTTTTTCTTTCTTGTCTCTGCTCCTCCCTTCCCAAGGCAGCAAGCAGTCTGATAAAGGTTCTACATGTGCAATCATATTAAAATATATCTCCATATTAGTTATATTGTGAAAGACAAATCAGAACAAAAGGGAAAAACCGCGACAAACAAACAAACAAAACAAACAAAAAAGGTGAAAATAATATGTTTTGATCTGCATTCAGATTCCATAGTTCTCTTCCAGATGTGGAGAGTCATGAGTCTTTTGGAATTGTCTTGGATCACTGTATTTCTGAGAAGAAATAATATAGTTGATCATCACATAATGTTGCCATTATCATATACAATGTTCTCTTAGTTCTGCTCATTTTACTTATCATCAGTACATATAAGTCTTTCCAGGTTCTTCTGAAATTTTCCTGCTCATCATTTCTTATAAAACAATAGTATTCCATTACATTAATACACTACAACTTATTTAGTTACTTCCCAATTGATAGTTATCTCTTCAATTTCCAATTCTTTACTACCACAAAAAGAGCTACTACAAACATTTTTGTACATGTAGGTCCTTTCCCCTTTTTTTATGATCTTTTTGAGATATAGATCTTGTAGTGGTATTACTAGATCAAAGGTCTGCTCTTTGGGCATAAGAACTCTATGATTTTGCTGTAGTTCAAACTTTAGCATTATGCTATTATCGGTTCAGGGAATTGGAGATGACAAGACTTTTTTAAGCCATGCTATCTCTCTTCATATATTCAAAGGACTGTCATATGGAATAGAAATTATTAGGCATTTTTCTCTTGGATCCAGAAAATAAAACTAGGAGCAGTGGGTAAAAGTTAAAGAAAAGAAGGTATATTTGAGCTATATTTAAAACTCTCTAAAAACAGCTCTTCAAAGAAGAGGATTTCCCATTACATCTCATCCCATCTTTTACTTGAAGATGAAATAGAAGCTGTATAAATACACACGTGGGCATTGTTGTAATGGGTATTTTCTGCTTCAGGCATTGTTTGTCCTAATTCTGTGAGGATTAGATTCTAACTCTGTAGAGTGCTCCTTAGTGAGCAAAATACTTCTACTAATACAGATTGTAACAGTCTGCAATTTCTAGTCTTAACACTTTTGCCTATGGCACTGATATGTTAAATGACTTGCACAGTTACCATTTGTATGTATTTATATTAATGTGTGGCACTGAAATCAACTCATTCACTTCAATATCTGTTTCCTCTCTGCTATACCATGCTACTCTCTATTTAGTTATATTATTGTTAAAATAGGCTCCTGCATCTTAGTCACCTATGAACTTAGTCACCATTTATAAAATGTAATCCATGGGAAATATTTTTCAATTTATAAGGTGATTTAAAAATAAATTTCCAGAATACAATCCTTAGCAAATCAGGGATCACCTGCATGATGCATGATATTAATCTCTAAGGATCTAGAAGTATTTCAGTATTACATCATATCTCACATTTATACAAGATAAGTAAAAGTAAGATATCAATTTTATATATGGAACCATCAAGATACAGTCAAGTCAGTTAATTGTTTAATGTTCCAGTATAGCTAGTCAAATCCAAGCATGCATGTGCCTATTATTTATAAGATTGTAAGGCTACAAAGACAAAAACAAAACAAAACCCAGACTCTGCTTTCAAAGAGCTTATAAGAAGTGTTGCTTTGGCTTTTTGAAGTCAGATATGTGTGTCAAAAGTGAAAACACTTTGAAAATTGAGTCTAAAAAGTGATGTCATACTGAAGGTTAGACTTCAAGCAAATTCACATAAACTCCTGAAGGAATATTCAACAGCCTGCTTATTTTAAGGTGCAAAAGCATTCAATAAACATTTAGCAGATGTCTACTAAGCTGCCATGCAACAACTGTTATGATAAACCCTTGAGAAATTTCATTATCAACATAAAGTAAATAAAATCTTCTCTAACTCAGATGTAACTCTTGATAAGTATTTATCCCTTCATATCTGTAATAATACCAAGGAACTGAATTTATATTCGAATATATGTCACAAATCATTCAACTGTACTGTTAAGGAAGGAATCTAAAAAATCAACCACAAAAAAATAAAATTTAAATCAGATACCTAGCTGTTTTTTGGAAATTATACTTAAAATGATTTCTGTAAAAAGTTCTTTGTATTTTCAGAACCTGGAATAATACCTTCCTTAAAGTAAATGCTAAATAAATGTTTGTTGAATTTAAACCATAAAGTAATTTATCTTAAAAATGATAGAGCTTCAAGACTTTTCCATAACATACAAATTATAACTTCAAATTACATATTGAAACAATATATTAACTCAATCCTTGAAAAAGGATTTTATATATAGCAGTAGGCAATCAAGTCCACTCTTTCAAATTTAAATTTCCCAAAAGTTTTTCTATTTATAATTTAGAAAGACTAAAGAGAACAATCTTACAATTCAGTAGTAGTCAATAACTGATTTTAGTTAGTCTAAAAGATTATGTTCAACAATCTAGGTGTTGCTTATTTTTGCTTTCCCATTGGTGAATTTGTGTCTTTAGGGGAAAAAAAAATTAAATAGCCAAAGAGAGGAAAAAACATCATTTAAATCGATCTACACAGATATATAAACTCACTTCTCTTTTGAAAAGTATCATTAAGTTAAAATATCTCTAAATTAATAGAAGCTTTAGGGCAGTAATGCAGAAGTGGGAAGGAAAAAACAATTTGGAAATAAATAAACAAGGAAACACAATATAAGAGAAGTTTTTGAGCCAAAGATTTTGGAGATATCTATATTAAGGTTATATACATATAATTATGGGCTTTTGGAAGAACATACTTATTGAAAATTTCTGATTAATTATTTAAATTGTGACAAATCATCACCAATAAAACAACTTCCCATAACAACCTGATTTACATGAGGAATCATAAAAAGAGAAGATAGCTTTCCAATGGAAGCCTTATTATTTTGCAATTAAGTGGGCTATGAGAAAAATATTTTGTTGGGAGGTCAAGATATCAAATTATGTTGTGTAAATAAAACTACTTTTTTTTTACTGACTATCAGGGAGTGTCTGGGGACTTAAGAGTTATGGCAGAAATTTAGCTCATCATCATGATTAGCTAGCTTAATTTGTAGCTTTACTCTCACTGCTGGTTAAGCTGGATGTTTTTCAAACTTATCCTGGCAATAATCAGCTGGAAGCTAGCTCTGATGTACAAGGAAAGGTCATTTTACAATCCAGTCACTGTTACATTCCCTCTCCCTTCTATTCCTTGTAGGGTAACCTTCCATGAAACAACTTGAGCCTAGAGGCATGAAGTCGTCCACTTCCTAATTGAGTAAAGAGAGAAAGCTGGAAACCTTCTGTCCATTTAAATGAAATCACCCAAAGAAAAGCAATGGTGTGCAGAAGACATTCTAAAAGCAGAATAAGAATAAAAACCAAAGCAGATTTCCTCTAGAAATCTGAGACAGAACCCAAGGAAAAGGTTCCTGAATTTCAAATCATCTTTGCTGATGAGATAGTAAGATTAACTTCCCTATATTAAGAAAAGTTAGCATCAAAAATAGACATTTTAGAGGCTTGTCTTTTCTCTCCTAAAATGAAGAAAAAGCACTACTATGTTCTGTTTTGTTTCTAGTTTTGAGATTTTAGGGGGATATTCAGGAAAGCAAAATATTTTGGATTTGAGTCTAGATCCAGTTCATCAATCTCCTCAGAATCCATGACCAACTTAAATCTCTAATCTAGTCACCTCAGAAACACAAAGTGTTCATCATCCCCCACAATATTCCACTTACGTGATCTTATTCTCTGTTCATTCTAACTCACCTTTGCCTTACCTGTCCTCAACACAATCCAGGACTTCCTCTAGCCATAAACCCTTTTCTGAATTAATTTTCTCTGCTTTCCCATTTAGATCCATTCAATTCCATTCTTTCCTTTCCTCTCAAATTCTTTGTCCCCTTGTCTCCTGATCTTTGACAAACCCTAACCAAAGATTATAGTCACTCAGGTAACTTGGCCCTCATTGCAGTAAGGCAATGGTTTTAATCCTGTTTAATTCCAAGTCCCACTCCCTTCAGAGGCTATTTTAAACTCTATCTTCTTTCCCTAAACCTCCTACTGCCCCTATCTTCTCAACTAAGGACTCATCTAATATTTTGGCTAGAAAACAGAGGCCATCTCCCATGAGCTCCATCTTTCCCACTTTTTGACATCTCAAAAATCCCATATCATTCCCCATTATCTTTTTCTTTTACTCCAGGCTCTTCTTCAAGACAGGCACCTCTTCATTTAGCCTTGATACCATCCCTCTTACATTTTTTTGCAGCAGATTGCCTCTTCAATCATTCCCCTCCTATGATCTTCAGTTTCTATCATTCTGCTCATTCCTTCCCTGCTGCTGACAAACATGTTCAAAGCTTCATTATTTGGTGGGGAGGAGGGAGGAGGAACTTTACCAGATTCTTCTATCCCCTGATATTCTTTCATCTCTTTTCCTTTTTGCAGACAAACTCCTATAAATATCTGCCTACCTTCATTGCCTTTATTTCCTTTCCTTTTATTTGAATAACTTGACTATTCAAAAGTAATTGCTATCTTTAAAATTACCAATGATGTCCTCATTGCCAAATTTGACAATATATTCTCAATCCTTATTCTTCCATCATTCTTCCACCAGTTTCTTATTCTGAACCTGCTAGGGAAGGAGGGAAATACTATTCCATTGTGCCTCCCTCCCACAACTCCATCTCCATCAGTTACCTCTCCTGAGACTGCTCCTGAGAGAGAACCTACCACTTTTCTCTAGCCCACAATGAGGAACTTTTGTTCTCACCCCACCAAATTCTTCCCCAACACATTGAGTCTGAACCCCAACTTGTCATTACTCATACACTTGATTTCTGTTCCACTATCTTTCTCTCTCATTCCCATCTCCCTCAACCTAACTCCTCCTAAATTCCATTCTAAAGCCAACTACTATACTCTCTGCAATGCCTTCTCTATGGGTAACAAACCTGCTTCCATCTCAAACTTTTCCCTTTCCCATTCCTTCCATCTTGCATTCACTAAGACCTGACAACTCTTCTAATGATATAGTTTTCCTGATCACTTTCTGTACTTTTATTCATAATCCCTGACTCACTGGTCAAAGTGGGAGTTGGACTATTTCTTGCTCCCCATAACCACTTCCAGGATCTCCAACTCTCTTTATCACTCAGTAACCTCTCCTTTTTTGAAGTTCATTCAATCCATATTTACTACCCAAATATGGTAGTTGGCCTAAACAAATTTAGAGCCTTGTTCACAGGCTTTCTTTCTTGTCCATTTCCTGCTGTCAGATTTACAAACTTTGAAATACATACTGATATTCCTTCAAACATTCTAACCTTCCAGTTCATCAATTTACTCATTTCCCTTTACCTACACTACTTTACCTCAGCTACTTGAAAAGACAGTTATGCCCTAAATCTTGCCATCAACCAGGAGTGTTCCACTTTCATATTCATGAACTCTGAAATTCTCTTATCTAATCATAAATGGTTGTCATCCCATTTTTCTTTCCACCTTGCACCTTTCAAACTTATCAGTCAGTGAAATAAATATTTATCAAGTCACCATTCTGTTCCAAGACTGTGTTAAGCACAATATAGAGAATACAAAAAAGATGCAAAAGTCAGTACTTTCCCTGTAGAAGCTCACAATCTAATGGGGAAGACACAAGCAAAGAAGATAAACAAACAAGCTATATTCAGGGTGGAAAAATAGGAAAAATCAATGGGATTTTAGCTGCAGCTTGCAGGGGGCCAAGGACATCAAGAGGTGGAAATGAGGAAAGAATGCATTACAGACATGGAAGATAGTCAGGGAAAATGTTTAGAGCTGATATATGGAATGGTTTTCTGTGAGGAATATAAAGGAGGCCAGTATAACTGGATCACAGAATACAACTGAGGATGGAGAGAAGTAGGTTGTAAGAATATTATTAAATGGGAAGAGAAGGATTTTATGAAGAGTTTTGAATACCAAACAAAAGATTTTGTAATTTGATCTTGTAGGTAGTTGAGAGCACTGAGATTTATTGAGTAGGAAGTAGACATGGTTGGATCTGTCCTTTAGAAAAACCACTCTGGTAGTTGAATGGAGGATGGAATGGAGTGGGAAGAGACTTAAGTCTTTCCAGTACCTTACATCATACTTCCTCTCACAAAATATGCAATTTAGTGACAGTGACCTTCACACTTTTTCTTCACATTCCTTCTACTTTTCAGCTCCAGGTATTTTCACTGGTTGTTTCCTGTGCCTGGAATGCTTCTCCTACTCATTTTTGTTTCCTACTGTCCCTGACTTTCTGAAAGTCTCAGCTAAAATTCCACCTTCAAAAGGAAGCTTTTCCAACTGCTCTTAATTCTAGTGCCTTGCTTTTGTTAATTATTTACTATTAATCTTGAATATAGCTTATTTGTACATCTATGTTTGCATGTTGTTTCCTCTATTAGATCATTAGCACCTTAAGAGCAAGTACTGGTGTCTTTCCCCCTCCCCCACCTTTTTTTGTATTTCCAGCTCTTTTCATAGTACCCAGAACACAATAAATGTTCTCTCATTCCCAAAGCCATCAAAATGATTTTCCTTAAGCACAACTTGATCAAATCACTCTTTTTCATATAATACTAATATACTAATATCCTAGTGGGATAAGACCTCTAGAGATAAACTCCCTGGTTTGTTTTTAAGTCCCCCAGAATCTGGTTCCATCTTTTATTGTACATTATCCCCTTTTTCCCGTTCTGCAGTCTAGCCAAATATATTTTTTCTGCTCCTCATATGACATAATATCTCATTTTGGGGACTGATACTAGCTATCTTCCCTGCTTAGTATGTAATCTCTCTTCACCAGACTGCTGAAATTCTTTACCTTCTTTAAGACTAAGGTCAAATATCACTCCTAAATTAAGCCTTTCATGATCCCCCAGCTGTATCCAAATTAGCCTTGTATTTGTTTTGTACTGTGTGTGTGTGTGTGTATGTGTACATGTTATCCTTTCCACTAGAATTTAAGATCCTTTGGGAATGGGTCTGTTTCTTTTTCATCTTTGTATCACTAGGGTTGAGCATAGAGCCTGGCACAAGTGAGTGCTTAATAAATGTTAATTAATCAACTAATGATAATAAGCATAAGCACATGGAATCAAAGAACTAGCGTAACTTAAAGGTCAGTTAGTAAACATTTTTCACATAAGAAAACCCTAGCTGAAAGCAGTTGTGACTTGTCCAAAATATTAAGTGACATGGATAGGATTTGAACCTATATTCATCAAATCCACTGCTTTTCTCAATATCACTCTGCCTGCAAGGTTTTATGAATCCAAATTCAAGATTCTTTCCACTGAACACTGATCCATTACTGACCTTACAATATTTAACATTCACTTTATAGACACACTCTAGTTCTTCCATGTAAAGTGCAATGTAGGAGATTTTGGCTTCATTTTTGGCAAAATATGATACAGCCCATACCATGACCCCATACATCTGAAGTCAAACAACCTGATTTAAATTCTATTCTGGTTAAAAAAAAATAACAAAAATAATGATAAAATTAATCTAGAGAAACAGCAGGTCAAGAACAGCAAGGGATGCTGGAAAAATTGGAAAACCATATGGCAGAAACTAAGCATTAACCAACATCTAACACTTACACCAAAATAAAGTCGAAATGGATTCATGATTTAAACATAAAGGGTGATACTATATGCAAATTAGGAGAATAAGGGATAGTTTACCTCTCAGATCTGTGGAGAAGGGAGGAATATATAACCAAAGAAGAATGAGAGAACATTATGAAATGCAAATTGGTTAATTTTGATTATATTATATTTTAAAAATTTGTAGAAACAAAGCCAATGCAGTCAAGATTAAAAGGGAAGCAGGAAAATGGAAAAAAATGTTTTACATCCTAGTGTTCTGATAAAGGTCTTATTTCTAAAATATACAGAGAATGACTCAAATTTATAAGAAGACATTTTGCAATTGATAAATGGTCAAAAGATATGAACAATTTTCAGATGAAGAAATTAAAACCATTTCTAGTCATATGAAAAAAGGCTCTAAATAACTATTGATCAGAGAAATGCAAATTAAGACTAAGGTATCACTGCATACCTCTCAGATTGGCTAAGATGACAGGAAAAGTTAATGACAAATGTTGGAGGGGAAGTGGGAAAACTGGGACACTAATACAATGTTGGTGGCATTGTGGACTGATCCAACCATTCTGAAGAGCAATTTGGAACTATGTCCAAAGGGAATAAAACTGTACATACCCTTTGATCAAGTAGTGCCAACTGGGTCTATATCTCAAATAAATCATAAAAGAAGGAAAAGGACCCACATATGCAAAAAGTGTTTGTAAAAGCTCTTTTTTGCAATGGCAAAAAATTGGAAAATAAGGGACAGAGAAGATCACAGAAGACCATACCATTTTTTCCCTACATGGAATTTTAAAGGTTTTATAGGTACAAAATCAATGGAGTTGATATTAAAAGAAAAATAGTTAATACATGTGGGGGGAGTGAAGAAAAACCAAGTTTTTCTGATGAAAATTTTATACAATATATGAAGAATGATTCAAATATTTTAATAACAAGAACTCTCCAATAGATAGGTAAGTGGTTAAATAATATGAACAGGTAGTTTTCATGTGAAGGAATATGAACTATCCACAGCAAAATAGAAAAAAATATACAAATCATTTAGTAAGTAGAGACATATAAATAAAAGTTACTCTGAGGTTTTATTTACCTCAAATTTCAAGACAAAATGGAAAATGACAGTTTTTGTAGGTACTGTGGGAAAACGGCACACTAATGTTCTAGTAGTAGAGATGTGAATTGATTTAATCCTTCTGGAAAGCAATAAAAAGTGTTTTCCCAATCACTAGAATGTACATATACCCTTTGATCTGGTAGACCTATATGCCAAAAAGATGAAAGAAAGCAGAAAAGGATCTGTGTGTATACATTTGTGTAGTAGCTCTTTTGTTATTGCAAACAACTATTAAGCCAGGGAGTGACTATCTACTGAGAACTGGCTGAACAAATTATTATATAAAAATATAATGTACTCTACATACAAATTAAATAAATAAAGTGACAATAAACAGTCTTGTATTCCTTTCCCAATCTTAGGCTGCATATATGTTGCTCAGGAAACAAGATGATCTTGTATCCTCATCTCTTTGAGTATTTGCCACATTTTGCTGTGATTCACATAGTTAAGTGCTTTAATGTGGTCAATGAAGCAGAAATAGCTATTTTTCTGGATCTCCCTTGTTTTGTCCATAATCCAGCAAATGTGGGCAGTTTGGTCTCTAGTTCTTCTGCCTCTTCAAAAACCAATCTTTCTCTTCTCCTAAATATACATTCACATATAGCTCAAGTCTAGCTTGCAGAGCTTAAGTACAACATTGCTGGCATATGAAATGAGCATAACTGTTACGTAATTTGAACATTCCTTGGCATTGCCCTTCTTTAGAATTTTTTCCAACCCAGCAGTCACTGTTGAGTTTTCCAAATTTGTTGGTATATTCAGGGCAGCACATTAACAGCATCATATTTTAGGATTTTAATTAGCTCAGCTGGAATTCTATCACCCACCCCACCCTCCACTAGCATCACTATTAGCAATGCTTCCTAAGGTCCTCTAGACTTCATTGTCCAGGATGTATAGCTCTAGATCAGTAACCATATCACTATGGCTATCTTGATATTAAAATCTTTCTTGTACAGTTATATGCATTCTTGCTAGCTCTTCTTAATGTCTTTTCCAGATGTTACACCATGACAATCTGGATTGGCAGATATTTAAATAAGTAAGTGCGTTAAGATTCATTTCATCTTCTCCCCATTACTTCCTCATTGGGAGATCAGGAGTATTACTCAGGTGAAAAGATTAGACTACAGAGGTATAGTAAACTAGAGTTCACCTCAGAAATTAATTTGAATTTAAGTTAAGTGGATGGTGGTTGAAATTATAAAGATACAAGAGTATGAAAATTCAATTCATAATAGAATTGAGTTTAGGAGTGGAGGTAATCACAACATAAAGGCTTGGCCTTTAAGCAAGTTTCTCTGGAATATAGATAAAGGTTGAAGTTAGAAAAGTAAGGAATATGGACTTAAAAGACTTAAGAAAATATTAAACCCATGTTAGCTTAAGTTCAAGATAGAATTAAAATTATTTTACATTTGAAATACTAAAGAATTATGACCAATGCAATGATGAAATTCCAGAACTGATGATGAACGATGTTCTCTATCTTTTAGTAGAGATGAGAGAAGCAGAATAAGACATACATTTTTAGAGATGGATAATTTAGGAATTTGTTTTACTTGACTATGCACATTGTTTTTATTTTTTATGTCAAATTGTAAAGGAAGTTGGGGAGAGCAGAAGCCTATCAAAAAGATGTCCAAAAAATGCATCATTATAGCATTTTTAAATGTAGAGAACAGAAGGAAAACCAGAAGGAAATACAAACAAGCAAGATAGGTTTGAAAATCATGTCTTGAATTTATTATATACTTAAAAGAAAAAGCTAAATATATGTAATATTCAGTTTCATATGCAATCCTCTTTTCTGTTCCATTTTGTATTTAAAAATGCTCAGTTTTTTGGTGTTTTGTTAGATCAGCATTTTAAAAATAAATTTAAAATGTTAAAAAAAATTGTTATAAAGAAACGGATTTATTTGTATTGGAAAGGACTTCAAGTCATCTAGTCTCACCCCTTCATTTAAAATTTAGGAAACTTGGGGCTAGAGAGATTAAATGATTTTCTGAAAAGCAGGTAGATAATAAATACCAGAGCCAGGATATGAATAAAGGTTCGGAGGTTATAGATCCAAGTATCAGTTTTTAAATAAGTAATTATTTAATTTAATTAATAAGTACTTAAGCTAGAGTCAGGTACTATGCTAAGTCCTGAGGATACCAAAGCAAAAGTAAGATAGTCTTTGCTCTTACAGAACTTACATTCTAATTCTAATACAGGATACAACATATGCATATATGCATAAGTATATCCATAACTCTATGAAATAAATACAGGGTATTTTGGGAATGAACTAGCACCTGATTAGGAAAGGCTATACTAGAAAGTGCCATTTAAACTTAATCTTGAAGGAAATCAGTAGTTCTAAGAGGCAGAGCTGAGAAGGGAAAGAACACTGTAATCATGAAGGATAGCCTATGCAAAGTTATGGAGAGAGAAGACATGCATTATTCAGAGGAAGGATTAGTTAAATATAGTCAGATCATGAAGATGTTCCACAATGTGGAACGAACCCAGAAAAGTAGGAATGAGCCAGGTTATGATGAGATTTAAATGACAAAGTGAGGAACTGATATTTAATTCTAGAAATAATAGAGAGGTCTTTTGTTGAATAGGGGAAAGAAAAAGTGCATGACATCACTAGATTTTAGGAATATCACTTTGGCAGCAGTGTGAAGAAGGGATTAGAATGGGAAGAAATCAGAGACAAGGAGAACAATTAGGAGGTTATTGCTTTAGCTTCCTATGAGAAATAAAGAGCTTTTGAAGTCTTTCCATTGTATTCCATATATGTGAACTTGGGAAAGTTTCATAACTTTTATGGGATTTAGTTTTCTCATTTATTAAATTTGGAGATTAAACTAGAAATTTAATCCTATGATTTTCTACTAAGATACTGAAAAGTATACCAAATAATATATATCAAGAGAAAAATTAAGATGAAAAGATGCCAATTTGGATGATAAATTCATGTAGAACCTTAGAATTTTAAGAGATGGAAAGAATCTTGTAGATAATTTAGTATAAATTCCTTATAACACAATTAGAAAATAGAAATCTAGAGAACTAAAGCATCTAATGTTATGGGACAGAACTTAAAACAAAGGATTCTTACAAGGTACTAAGTCAGTGGAATTGATAGAGACAATGGTTATCTAATTTAGTATGGTTCAGTATGATAGATTTAATCTTACAACAAATAATGGTTGCTTAGAGATATAATGATTGGTTTATACTCAGGGTAGAGCATATAAACTAGAAGCCTCATCCAGGTAGATTCAGAGATTCACAGAGCCAGAGAAGACAAGCGGACAGAAGACTGGAGGCTGGAGGCTGGAGGCTGGAGCACAAGCCCTTGGACTTAAATTCATTCATTTCATCTCACATCACCTTGGTAGCAGGCTTTCCTCCTTCCCTTCTCCACTGAAATCAAGACTCTGGAAGGCTTCCAGAAAACTAGCTGAGCCCCAAGTGAAGGAGATAGGACTATGAAGGAGACAATAAAGGATTTGGACTTTAACACCTGGCTGCACTTGTGGTGATTACTGAACTGAAATGAAGGCTGCTCCCAGAGACCCCCAAAGAAACTGAACCAAAGAAAACACTACAATCTAAGATTTAGAAAACTAGGTCTCATGACTTCCTTCTTACTGCTTCACTAAACCATGGTACCTTTCATTTATCTGGTAAAGTACTTGCAAGTGCCATCCAAATTAGGGCATTTGCTAAAAAAATTTTTTTTTAAATAGACATGCTGAGAGATTTTAGGATAAGTACTAGAGGCTTAAGTATCAGTTTACAAACTGTTATGTCATTATGAATACTTTATCAATACTTGTAGAGAAAAAATAATTTTCTTATACAATGAATTCCAGAACTCCTCAGTATTTCTAACATGAAACATAGGCTAACCCCTACTTTGAGGCTCCCTCAGAAGCCACAAATCTCTGCTGTGATGCCCTGGAATCAGTTGGACAGGCAGTGGAAATTTCTCTTAGGCCTATTCCAGGATACAAAGAATGCCCTTTACTCTTATGAAATCTATTTTCACTGGTCACAAGCTAGGAGAAATTATTAGGCAGGATTATCAGACATGCCCAAGGTCTGATAATTTGTGCCTAAGTGACTCCTGAAAATGCCATTAAACTCTTCTATTCTATAACCTATTCCGTGGAGGGATATTTGACTAGGAAAAGACTGGCAGAGACACTTTACACATAGATCTCTTGTAGGGGTTTGAGCTATCTTTTTATATCAAAGTCCTGCTTTTTGACAGGGGATTGTTCTCAGATCCTTGTTAAGAAAGGATTGGATGTCTCTCAGTTAGTCTGGTGAGATCCTCCTTTCTGAAAATTGCTTTTGTATTAAATATAATTTTAGCTCTCTAGAGTAATCTCCTTCATGGGGATCTTGGGTACTCTCTTTGCTTGGCACCCCACTTTTAATCATCATCCCAACCTTAAGTGGGTTTTTTGTCCTTACATAAGTTTTAAAAGGACTTTTGATGAAGGTCTCTAGAAATTGAGATCTCTGGATCCCCAGATTCACCCCCCACCCCTTCTCCTTTGAATTGTTACTTCTGGGTTTTCTTTACCGACTGAGTGCAAGTTCAGATAATGATAATGAGTATAAGAGATAATGTAATCTCTATTAAAAGAGATGAAGCCTAATTAACTCTTTAAAGAAGTCTGCTCTGCCTGGTATATTCCATCTTCAGGGAAGGTATAGAACATTGCCCAAGAATGAGGTTCTCCCTCTAAGAGCTCTCTCTCTGTAATTCTCCCTGGCTCAACTTTTTGGCCAAACTACAGGCTATACAATAAGCTTTCTCTAAACATTTTGAAGAGCCTAACAAAAGAAATGCTTCCAAATGGAGACCCCCTTTTCTGTCCCTACATCTCTACTTATTACATTTGTTTTCTTCTAGGTTTAGTAAATTCACTTTCAAATTATCAGCACAAACAGCTATAACTACCAGCTTCATGGATCTAAGAATTCACTGGTAAATTCACTTTAATCAGCTCTTGACCCACTCCCAAACTCAGCACTCTCTAAACCATCAAACCCTATAAGGAGGAATCAGGTCTATACCTATTCCCAGTGGAAAGAAAGTTCAGAAAATGAGATCATCACCCCATCCCCCAAAAGACTTTGTGCCCCCACTTGTTAGAGGTAAACTTAGGATCCAGCAAAGTACAAAGTGACTTTGTGCTGATCTATGTTATTTTGCCCTAATAACCAATTTTGTACCCCTGTGGTGTCACCAAACTTTGGTTTCAGTTCATCTCTGTAATATTCCCACCCCACACTCTGTATTTCATACCCAGCATTTAGACTATTTAACAAGTCTCCGTGGATTTGGTCTCTAAAGTTTCAGCATCAATCTGATAGATCCCCATTTGTTCAGAAACCCCCAACCCAATTTTCAAAAGATTAACAAATTAAAAGAGTTGGGAAATAATGAGATCCCGAGTAGTTAGGATGGTTGGCAGAGGGTATTGAGGGAGGAGGAAGAAGCATAAAAAGAACAATATTCCTTTATGTGCATTTAATAAAATGCACACTGACTCAGAGTTTGGAATCCTTTATAAAAAGAAGGAACCACATTGGGCCTTTATTATATATATACAATATTTATGTAAATTATATAATTATAGAAGTATATATAAATACATATAAATATATATACAAATTATATAATTTACATATATAACAAAAATTGTATCCTTACTAAGTGTTTCATAATTAGTGTTCAAGTTTACAACACATTTCTTGTATTTTTCTAATAGAATATTCCTTGAGGACAGGGATTGCTTTGGTATTGTTATGTTTGTTTGGGCCTAGTTTAGTGTTTTACACATGGTAGAGGTTTTAAAAATAAATATTTATTGAAATGAATCAAATTTAAAATGTCTTTCTCCAAAAGGACTTGTAAATTTTAGGGATTTGCTATTTAAAAGCTTATTGAATTTGATTATAAAGTGTAGTAAAGGTGAGAATGAGACTTTGGGAATTAAACTGGGATCATCCCTTTAAGACTTAAAAGACAGGAGGAAAAAATATAGTCTATAGTTCTCTCTTCCACATCATGACTTTCCACATTGTGGTTTCTATATATTATGGATTGGCTTAAGAAATTAAATAGGAATTGTGGGGAAGGTTTCAGAAGCCACAGATGATACAGAGCTTATATCTAAATACTTAATCCAATTTTACAATAAAATACTGTAAACATACCATTAAAAAAAAAAAAAAGAAAAAATTAAGACTTCTTATCTGGTATGAAGAGAGGGCCAAAATATTTTACCTGGATTTTCCAGATCACAGGAGCACTGCATTGCACCCCTAGCCCCTGCAATATGGAAGGGATAACTGTACTGATATGGCAGAATATGTAGGGTATGACAAACTTTTGCAGTACTCTATGGGTGGTCACTACCAGTCACTTCATATCCAAATGAAATAACTGGACCTATTATTCTTATGATCACAACTTTTTAATTGAATATAAAATTATCAGAGAAATACATTTTTATTTTAAAACATTGTTTAATGAGAATTCAAAGACATGAAGGAATGTTGTGATAAAAAAGAAATATTATTAAAAATCCTAACACTAAGAATAGAATTCAACTTATGGAGAGGAATAACTATAGATGAGCATGACTATTAATGTTCCAAGTTAATGTGTAAAAGAATATCTGGCAAATGTAGTTTATAATTTTAATTTTATATTTATTATGATGTAAAACTTTAATGCCTTAATCTTAATACTTAATCTTTAAAAATGTTCTATGAAAGCAGAAACATTTCCCATCTTTTACTAAATATATAGGGATTCAAATCAATTTAATTAAATGCTATTTATCAGTTGCATATATTTTGTAGATAACTGTGCCAAACACTCCAAGCTTAACTTTCTTCAATTATAAAATGAAAGGGTTGGACTAGAAGACCCAAAAAGTCCATTCCAGTTCTAAAATTTTATGAATTTAATTATTCCTAACATGGTGTGATGATAAAATTATATATATTTTAAACTCCATTGTAATTCAATAATCATGTCTTGAGACTCTCCCCAGTACAAAGTGACATGCTAGGAACAGCTATTCTGTATAATTCTTTGTGAACCTTTGTGATGGTATAGTGGATGAATTTGAACTTTAAGGCAGTAGTCAGAAAGAACTAAATTTGAATTCCACCTGGTATACTTCTGACTTGTGCTGACCATAGTCTCTTGAGTCATAGTCTTTTTATCTATAAAATAATGTTCACATCACAAAAAGAACTATTATGAGAAACAAATGAGATATTGTATGAAAAGTTTTATAAATCTCAAAGTGCTATTCAAATGTCAGCTTTGGACATTATAACTACTTTAACTACTATGCTTAAGATATATACTTGACAGTAATTTATGCTCTTTACCTGTACAAGATGGTCAACTGCTGCAATATAATTTCCCAGAATCTGTTCAACACCTGCCATCTCCTTCAATACTGGGATACAGTCTTGACTATTTTTACCTTTACTACTCTCAGTATAGTTCAGAGATTCTTCATAGTAGGATAAAGCTTCTTCTGATTTCTTTTGCATCTGGTACAGCCTAAAAAATTCAAAGTAATAAATCATTTATTAAAATGAAAACCACTGAAAAGAGTTTTTTGCAAAAAAGCTGTATAGTGGTAGGCTAAGTTTTCACAAGTTAATGTGACAGTGTGGAAATATTTCCAGAATTACTCATAATGAGAAGCTGTCATGTCAGAATATATTTCTAAATTCAGTAACACCATATCCCGCATGGCTATAATAAAGCATTACAAATTCACTTTTCAAAATTTTCAAGGACAATTAGTAACTTTTTTTAGCAAAGAATTCGTAAAGGCACAGAATTTATCTTGGTTTATTTGTTCTTATTATAGATCTTTTACTAAAACAGAAAGCTATAAAATGGGTAATTGAATCATGCATAAAGTAACATAATGTAATAAAGTAATGAATGTATTGAATTAAAATTTCTGGTTCAATTTAAATACTCAGCATTTATAGTATGATTATTCTAAAATTTCAAAACAGTTGACCAGTTTTAGTGAAATTTAGTATCTAACTTACTAAAAAGTTTTAAGGTAGACTTTTAATTTGTGACTCAACTAGCCAACTTGAAATAAAATACTAAATGGAAACACCATTTGTAATCTTATAAATATTTCATTCAAAACTGATGTATTTGAAGCTAGTAATAAAACTAAAAAGATATGGTTCAATTGACCACTAAATTTAAAATTATATAGCTTATTAAGGGATATCCTGACTCTGGATTTCTTATCTTCCATAGCAACCTGAGAGCAATGTTTAAAATTAGTGTTTTTGACAGTTTTCTAAGGAAGAAAAGGAGTTTTTAATTTGAGGGTCATGAACTTGTTTTTCTAAAAAGAAAAATTTAATAATTATAATCCAATATAACTGATTTCCTTTGTAATCCTATGTACTTTATTTTATGCTTTTAGTCAATAAGCATTTGTTAAGCACTTATTACATATTAGGAACTGTGCTAAACAATAAAGACACAAAAAAAGGCAAAAGACAGTTTCCATCCTCAAAAAATTCACAAATTAATGGGAAAGATCATAAACAAGTAAACACACCAAACAAACTATTCACAGTATAGCAGAAAATAATTAATGGAGGTAAGGTACTAGAATTAAGAGGGATTGGGAAAGGTTTCCTATAAAAAATAGGATTTTTGATGGGGCTTGAAGGAAGCCAGGGAAATCAGGAGACAGAGATAAAGAGGAACATTCCAGGCCTGGAGAATAGCCCGAGAAAATTCCCAGAGTTAAGAGATTAAATAGAACAGCAAAGCAGCTAGTATTATTGGATCAAAATGTTATTCTCTGAAAGGGGTCTATAGGTTTTACCAGATTGCCAAAGAGGCCTATGAGACAAAAACATTAAGAATCTCTTGCCTTTGAATCTCTGCACATTTCATTTTAATCTTTTAAGGCTTTTTTCCTTAGATTTATAATTTTTAGAAAGCATTGTAATGTATTGTGAATTGTGGACTAAAAATTAATGGCTCAATTCAATTAAACTCACTACATAGTTATTAGAGATCAACTGTGTTCATGGCAGAATGTCAAGCTTTGAAGATACACATTAAAAAATGAAATAGTCACTGCTTTTCCCAAGAAGTTTATCATATTTACAAGGGGATACCTAAATGCAGGATAATTAGAGAGAGGAGACAGCATTAACTTATTGGGGAGCATTAACTCCCCATTAATTTATTAGGGAGCAGACTTTGCAGATGTTGTGGCTCTGGACTAAGTCTTGATGGACTTTAAAATGTGTAGATGAAATGACCAAGATGAGGCTGATGGAAATGAGACCAGAGCACATCTCAGGCATAGAGGATGACTGGGAAGAGTGTGCAGAGGTGAGAGATGCATATTCAATTCACTTAGTAATTTGGAGTCCAGCTTGCATAGGTCACAATATGTGAAAGGGTATAGTATAAAATATGATTGCAAAGATAGGCTGGATCTGGATTATGAAAGATTTTTAATGTTTGGCTAGGAAGTTTCTATTTTATTCATTAAATTCCTAATAGATAAAACTTCAAGTAATTCATAAAGAAAAAGCATATGATTTCAAAAATGAGTTTTTTGATCTGTAATTTTCCCACATAACTAAGTCAAAAGGAACTGAATTATTCCCTGAATATTTCAGAAAAAGAAAAAAATTAATTTCCCTCTCTTCTTGTGTCTATATAGATTTTGCAAAGGGAGTAAACACATAAATGAATAGTTCTTTTGTTTCCAATGCTATCTGTATAAGTCACAGAATACTAGTAACACAAATATAAACAACAAAATGATGTTATTTGGGTAATTATACTTTTTTAAAATTAAAGAAATAATAAAAACTCAAATCCTTGAATACAAAAAAAGGAGAGAGGAAACATATTTTTAAAAAGCCATAAAGGTACAATATAAGCTGATTTACATATCAGAATTTCTCCTTTTCTTAAGACAAGAGACTACAGAGAAGTGTAATTAGAATTTGGAATACCAGATCACATAGTAGTCAAGTAATGTCCAACCTCATGTTCAAGTAAATTAGTCAACTGATAAATAATTACTACTTAGTAAACACCAACAATAATAACTAATTGATAAATGATCAAAGGATATAAACAGGCAGTTTTAGATAATGAATTTAAAACATTTATATCATGTGAAAAAATGTTCTAAATCATTATTGATCAGAGTAATGCAAATCAAAACATCCTTGAGATATCATTTCACATCTATCAATTGTTTGAAGGAGAAAGTGACAAATATTGGAGGGGATGTGAAAAAATTGAGACACTAATTTGTCGGTGGAATTGTAAACAGATCTAAACATTTTGGAGAGCAATCTGGAATTATGTCCAAAGAATTATTAAACTCCCTACACCCTTTGACCCAGTAATACCACTACTAGGTCTATATCCAAAGATGATCAGGGGGAAAGGGAAAAAAAAAACCCACAGATTCTAAAATACTTACAAACATTCTCTTTGTGGTGGCAAAGAACTGGAAACTGAGTGGATGCTCATTGAATGGGAAGTAGTTAAACAAATTGTGATATACGATTGTGACAGAATACTACCGTGCTATATCAGAAATGATAAGCCTGATGATCTTAGAAAA
Source organism: Sarcophilus harrisii (assembly GCF_902635505.1). Classification (NCBI taxonomy): domain Eukaryota; kingdom Metazoa; phylum Chordata; class Mammalia; order Dasyuromorphia; family Dasyuridae; genus Sarcophilus; species Sarcophilus harrisii. The sequence goes on along the minus strand of NC_045427.1, from coordinate 532,705,850 downwards.
ATATGGATAGATTTGTACAAATTAATGAAGAGCAAAGTGAGTAGAGCCAAGAAACAGTATAACAGTATATACAGTAACATTATATATACAGTAACAGCAATACTGTTTTAAAAACAACTTTGAGAAAATAAGTCATTTTCATTATAAATACCCAAATTAACTATAAAGGGCATATTAAAGAAGATGCTCTCTACCTCTGAGAAAGAACTGATATACAGAAGTATATAAAGAATGCTTTTACATATCTATCTACACACACACACACACACACACACACACACACACACACACACACATTTGTGTCCAATGGTAGCCATCTCTAAAGTGAAGGGAAAGGGAGAAAAGAGGGGAAAAAAAGCCAAAATTTACATGACAAACTTCTTATATTTTTAAAAAGAACAGCAAGTTGTATGTAATAAATTTTCAGTTTCATGTGCAATCATTTTTATTATACTGCTTGTTTTATTACAAATTTATTTTTAAAATGTAAACTACTCTTTAAGTCAAGAATCCCTGGTTTAGTATATAAGAATTCTCTCCATTAATGCAGACAACAACTCATCTATAAATTTAATATATGAAGAATTGTTTCATGCTCAAAGAAACTAAGTAAGCTATTTCAACTTTTAAGTATCAGAAGTATTACTTAAACCTGAAGCTTCCTTACTTAAAGTCTAGTATGTTACCCACTATCCCATGCTTCTTTTCAAGTTAACCCAAATGAGTTATAAATGTATCTGCTACCTTAGAATGGTTCTTCAAACATATGACTCTTCCTTTCACACATATACACACTCTTCCTTTCATATACACACTTACATTAAAGAAAGATACATTTGATCAAACATTCTTGCACTGGTTCACAAAATATCTATTTTGACAGAGGCATTTCTAAGCAAAACTAGTTCCATAATAGATTTACTAGTCATGTTGTATACTTATACTTTTTGTTTTAAATAAATAATAGACGTAATTTTTTTTGAAACCATTAAAAATACTTTATTGTTACAACATATCATGAAGATCACAGCACATCTGGCTTATCTTCTCAAGAATATACACGTTACAATTTGCTTGGTACAGAGGTTAGAACCGAAAACTAGGCAAGCCCTCAAAAACTGGAGGCTTTAAGTCTCGGGCAAATGGGATTTGTTAGTTTCTGTGACAGTAGGTAGGATGTGATGGATGGCTTCGTTAACTATTTCCTTGAGGCATTCCCTTCTTAACAGTATGAGTAGATGATGTCTAATGACCTCATCTCCAAGCCTGAAGTCAAAAGGACCTACTCTTCTGCTGTAGAGATGAAGGCAGTTTTCAGTGGCTCTGGGACTGGCTGTTACCTATTAGATAAAATTACCCAGACTTCTGGCTTTTTGCAACCTTCCCCTTGAATCAATATTGTGCAGCAGAGTGGAACAAGTACACGACCTGGATTCAAATCCTGCCTTGCTACTTACTAGTTATAGAACCACAGGCAAATCACTTAAATTCCTCTAGATTCTGTAATCTCAAAAGGTCCCTCTAGTTCTAAGTTCTCATGATCACTTTGTTCAGGTGATAGGACAGAGAGAAAAGAGAATTCCTATCTGCTCTGTTCTTGTTCTGTATCCACCCATTAGAAGTTCTGAAAGGAGTTTGGTGGGAAGACTGAAACAACTAAAATGAGGGGTTAGGATTCCACATGGACCTTAGGATCCAAGGCTGTTCTTTCTAACAGCTATGGCTAATTGAATTAACTGCTGAGGCATGGATCAACTCAATCACAGAGCTGGGAGGGATGGCAAAGGTCATTTTATAGTTAGGGAAACTGGGGCTGCAGGAGGTAAGTGATAATCCCAAAGAGTTCATTTTTCTGGAAAAAGACCAAAATACAGCTCCATTCCACCACTGCTAAGTATACTTATTACAGGAAAAATGTTTAAGAAGGACATGATCTAGGGATAATTTAGAGGATGATCAAGTTTTGGAAGGACTTTAATCCAAGACATATATGGATTAAAGTGACCATACATGTTTACCCTGAAGAGCAAAAACCTTGGGGTTTGGGGGTAGGAAACATGATAGATAACTTGAGGATTATTGTGTGGAACAGTAATAAGACTTGTTCTTGGTCTCAGAGGGTAGAACCGGGGCAAAGAGTTACAAAGAGATAAATTTAGGCTCCATGTCAGAAAACTGTTTAAACCTCAGAGCTGAACATAAGTAGAATGAGTTTCCTTGGGAGGTCATGAGTTACCCACCACTGAAGGTTCCCAAGTAGAGGCCAGATGGCTCCTTTAACAAAGTATGTTGAAATAGGGATCCTTTTCAAAGTAAGGGATGAATCGGACGATCACCAAAGGTCTCTTACAACTGGAAAATCCTATGATTCTACGCCTGTTCTACAAAACCCAACCAGTCATCTGATCCCTCGGCTCAAAGAAAAGTGTCACTTTAAGTACTGCATCAAACTTCAGTGGTACAGTGAAAACAGCTGCTCTCTAGTCAGAGATCTTAGATTTAAATCATCTGCAACTAAGCTCAAAACCATGGATACATCACTTACCTACTCAGGCCTTAGTTTCTTCACCTGTGGAATGAAGGAGCTGGATGGGACAGTCTCAGAAATCCTGTCTGGCTCTAGATCAATGGTTCTGTCACTGAGCAGGAGATGGGAAGGTGGAAGAATTTAGTTCCCAGTTAGTCAGGCAAAGATTCCATTTGTAGATCAGGGTACAAGTCTCCCCTATTGGTTAATCTGCACACCACAAGGCATCCTTGGTTTAAAACCAAACATCCAGGAAATGACCTGTGCTATCTGCTTTATTTCCACAAGATAGAAACTGGTATCTTGAGGATCATAGTTGTGGGGATCACAGAATAATGTACTTATGGAGAAAAAGAATCAAATCCATGACTGTGCCAAGGTGATTACAGACAAAGAATAATAATATTTTTTATCAGAATCCACCTCCAAGCCTCTGCTGCCAGACTATCTTATCCACATGCCTGACTAAAAGGAAAATTCAGGCTCTAAGGCACATTCCATCTCAAGTTTCACAGAGGCAAAAAGTTCAATCTCATCCTACCCTCATCAGAGATGAGATTAGAACAATGTTAGGTATTTTTTCCTCTATTTTTTTTTTTTTTTTTTTTTTTTGGAGGGAGGAGAGATTGTAGGGGAAATATGCTAAGAACATATTAGAAGGTTCTTCTGCTAGAATCTCTGCTCCTGCTCATTTCAAATGGAGAATAAAGTCAAACATCAGATTCAATGCCTAATATAAAAATAGGAACTATACAAACGGTATGAAGGAATTCCTATCCCACTTCAGAAGCAGATTAGTGCTATGGTACAGCAAAATTTTACAGATGAGGAAACAGATAAGGCAAGCAGAAATTGTTACTTGTCAAGTCACAAAGCTAATAAATGTCTGAGACTGGATTTAAACTGGTCTTTCTGACCCCAAGTCCAACACTCTACTGAACTATCTAGTTGCCCTGAGAAGACAGAAACACTTGAACTTGGATCTTTTTAGCTTTGAAGTTGATTACTATACTGTGCTACCTTTATGAAAGCACTAAATTAAGAATTACAATGGTTCCTCACTTCCTTATCAATGCTATTGTGAGGATTAGCAAACCTTAAAACACTAAATGCTAGTCATTTTTTTTATCAGCATTATCATCACTACATCATTTTCATCACTACATCATTTTCATCATCCCCAGTGCTTAATCTGGGGTTTCTCATGAAATATATGTTAGGTATAGAGGACAGTAAGTCTTTAAGTCAGGAAAATCTAGGTTTGAATCCCAATTTTGATACTATCTGGCTGGGTAACCCTGGGCAAGTTATTTAATCTCTTGTTGCCTTAGACAATTTTTGTTAAGATTTTATATTAAAGATGCTGATCTCCACATTAGACTGTGAATTCCTTGAGAGTAGGATTTGTTTTTTGTCTTTTTTTGTATCTTCAATGTTTAGCATAGAGACTGGCACAAAGTATGCACTAAAATACTTGTTAAGTGACTTGCATTGAAGAAGGAATTTGCTCATGTGAGTTTCTAAAACCAATGAATTAAGGTTCTGGGGGAAAAATCATTCTTTTTGGACAGAAAAGGTTCTTAGGACACTTTTAAAGTTCTTCTGTATTTCTAACCTTGAAAATCAAATTAACAAGTACAAAAAACATTAAGAAATTTGATTGGAAATTTTTCTGCTCAGTTGGAATATCTAGATGTCTATTTTAGGAAAAGGCACTGAGAAAGATTCTGATCCTAGTTTGATCCTACTTAGGCCACAATAGTTAAAAGATGCCCAGATCAGGATTCAAAGTAGAAACCTACTCTCATTTTTCCCTCTACAATGTTATTTCCCACCAGAAACACAACATTACAGGAAAGGGAGTCTGGAAATTGAATTATTGGAATTCCCTTGGCTATAAGGAGTAAGAACAAAGATTTCTCTGTAAGATCATAACAAGCTCTTGTAAAAATTTAAATCTATGAAAAACAAAATTATCAGAGTTGAATGGAAAGGGACCTGAACTTAGAATCAGAAGGCCCTGGGCTCACATCCACACCTGGATCCTGGATGACTAGTTAGGTTCCCTTACTTTACTTCCATGAACTTAGCTTCCAGTCATCTATAAAGCAGAAATTATTGCATGAGGTAAAATGCACAATGCAATTTGTAAACTTTAAAATACTGCTTACATAATTGTGAGTTACTACTTCAGAAAGGAACAACTTGCTTAAAACCATCAGCACAAAACTTAATTAAAAAGTGTTATATGTAGACATGAGTAGTAAGATAGCAGATTAGATATTTTTTCTGATCCCTACAACCTCTCAAACATTTTTAAAAAATAAATTATGAGCCAAAGATAAAGCAACTTCATCTATTTCTAGGACACTCAGAATTAAAAAGAAAGTTAAAACTCCCCTCCTTCAAAATCAAACAAAAAACAAAATAAAACAGCAAAAAAAAAAAAAAAAAAAAAAAAGCTCATGAATTGATGCTCATCAACTTTGAATTCATTTAATATCCCTTTCCTGTCTCCCATACTACCCACAGTGAAGATGTATTAACAGATCCAAGGACCTATTAAAAAACTGAATCTGGCACCCCAGGCCCTCTTCCCTCTTTTTTAGGGGTTGTGGGCTGCAAAAGTCTACTCAGCCACAACAACCAGTAGGGTTACTCCATGTACTAGTGGCATAATTCTATGGATTATCAGTACTGGGCCAGAGAACTGAGAAACAGAGGAAATGGGGATAGAATATCAGGATGTGATATCATCGTGTATATACCTGGGCATGCACTAAGCCAGAAGAACAGAACTCAGGACCTAACAAGGGCCATTTCTTTTTATGCAAAAATCACTTAGGGCAGCAATTGGCTAATGAACCATGAATAGTCCAGTATAACAAGAGACAGGGATGCTTTGGATCCAGCCCCAAAGGAAGCCAGCATTAGAGGGGACAGTCAGAAAGCAAACAAGAAGGGAAAAGAAGGCTAAAGAAACTCAAGTGACCAAAAATCTCAGGAAGAAGAAAGCTCAAAGATGTTGAACATAAACAGACAAATTAAAATGGAAAACATTACAAATAGGAGGAAATATAGCTTCCAGATCCAGTAAAAAAAAAAAAAAGTTCAGGTAATTATGAATAAATATTGTAGAGCAAAGGAAAATGATTCAACACTTGAGACAAAGGACCCATGGGATGTAAGGAGAACATGGAGTCATTATATGATGTTCCTGAGTGGTTCAAAAGAGAAATGAAAATTATGAAAGCACAATTATTGCTTGCATATCAAAAATAATGGGCAGAATAGAAAAACGCAAATCTATGATAGTAAGTCTCACAAAAAAAGCAAAAGAGAGAACAATGGATTGGTAATATAAATACAAGAAATGAAGGATAACCTAAAAGAAGAAAAAACAAAAAATAATGACATTAACAGAAAATTATGCTCACAATGCAAGGAAAATATATTGATCTTGAAGATAGAACATATAAAGACAACCTAAGGATAACAGGTCTCCCAGCAAAGCATGAAAGGTTTGTGAAGGGAAATGGGCATATTGATCTGGGTGAATTGAAGACTGGGGGGATTTAGTATCTGAAAAGTCTATTAATTCTTCCTTGCAGATAAGAGAGTTATATTGCCTGACAGCAGTGAGGATATTTTGAAGTAAATGAAGAAAAGAGGGTAACCAGGGAATAATATAGCTCAGTAGTGGGCTGCATAATTAGGGATATGATCCAGGAGGAGCTCTACAATGGGGCAGTATCTTTTAAGATATATACCATAACTGATATTATTCTGGGAATGAGATATAATGGAAAAGGGGAATCTGTAAAACAAACAATAGGAGAAAATGTCCAGAGGGGAGAGCCTAGAATGGGTACCTTGGGTCTTTTTATAGGAGTCATGAACTAGAAAATGAACTAGAATGTCTAGAAAGAGAAGAAGGATAATGAAGAGAAAAAGAAAATCCTTTTTGGAAAGAGGCACAAAAAGTGAAATAAAAAAAAAAAAAAAACACTAATAAATAGGAGTAGTTGAAGGAGAGGATAAGGGGAAATCTACTTGACCAAAAAGAAAAAAGAGAGGAAGAACTATATAATCAAATAAAAGCAAGCAAGAAAAGAGAAATAATAAGCAAATCTCAAAAGGAAAAGAGTGACAAATAAGAGGGGATTAGAGATCAGGGAAAAGAGAGACAGTGGGAATAGAGTCACCTTAAAAAAAGAATTAAAATAAAGTAAGTTAAGGAATCTAGTACTGTGTTTACAGCAAAAGAGAGGAAAATATTCATTTGAAAAGAAAAAACAAAATTACAAATAGATAGAGGAAAATATAAACCTGACTCACAACTTTAAATAGGCATGGATTAAATAATCAAATAAGATTTTTAAAAAAGAGTGAGTTTGAATAATCTAGTAAAACCCTTTTTTATAAAACACATTTTAAAAATAAAATTATACATAAAATAAAACTAAAGGGATGAGGGAAAAATTCAGTTAAGTAAATAAAAAAAAAAGTAGGGGTTGCAATCATGCAATGTTTCAAAGCAAAAACACATATTCAAAAGATGAAAAGGGACATATAAAATGAAACTACATTATGCTGAAAGTGAGGATAACAAATGCCCGTAAAAAATTTACACTCTCCAAATACTTTAGTATCCAAATTCATTAAGAAAACATTATTTGAGATACAAGAACACATAAAGAGAAATAACAATAATAATAGCAAAATTTAATATTTCTCTCAGTTTTGGATTAGACTAACAAAGAGATAAATAAAAAGGAAAATATGCCACAAATTGCTAGAGAAACAAATTAAAGGACTTATGGTGTCTTTAAATGAGATTGCAAAATAACATACTTATTTCTCAACATCAATGGACTTTTACAGAAAGTATCAGGTACTAGGGCACAGAAATATTGCAAAAAATTTAACAAGAAATAGTTAATACATCCTTCACATACCAAAATGCAATAAAAATAAGAATTGGTTGAAAGACCATGAACTTTTACACACACACACACACACACACACACACACACACACCCCGATATACACACAAATGGAAGTTTACAAATGAAATTCTATATAATGAGGTTAAAGAACAAATTACAGAAACAACTAGTAACTATGTAAAAGAAATTTAAAAGATGAAACAACATACCAAAAATTTTATGATATAGCTAAACAATATTCAGGAAAAAAATTATGTCCTTACAAATATACATTAACAAAATAGAGAGGATTAATGAATTGACTATACATTTTAAAAAATTATAAACCCAACAAATAAACAAACCTAAATTTAAAATAAGTAGAAAATGGTAGATATTAAAAGTTAGAGGGGAAATGGATAAATTGTAAACAAAAACAACCACAAACATGATTTAAAAAAAAACAAAACTAAAAGGTAGTTCTTTGGGGAAAAAACCCAGTAAAACTGAAGAATCTTTTGCTAATCTGACTAAAAAAAAAAAAGAGGGCAGAAAATGGAATCAGAAAATTAGCAAATGAGCAATGCAAAATTATAGCAAAAATTACAAGAAAATAAGAAGGGTAATCAAAACAGATGCATAGTTATATGTTAACAAAACTGAGAACACAAAAGACAGGAATATCTTTAAAAATGTAACATACTTTATAATAAAACAAGAAAGAAATACTAATTTAGGGCTAGAAAGACAAAAAAAAGAAATAATTTAACTTCTCAAAAAGAAATAGTGCTATATATAAAGTAACTATAAAAGGGAAAAAATTAGGTACTGATGATATTATAGAAGAATTCTATCAAATTTTTACAGAACAGTTAGTATCCATAGTTCAAAAATTATTCTCAAAAATTGAGAAAGAAAGAATCTTAACAAGTATTTGGAAACAAAGTATATGTCCATCACTTGGGGAATGGCTAAACTAATTGTAGCTCAGGAATGTAATGGGATATTACTGTGTTATATAATAATAATAATAAATAGAGAAAATGAAAAGCATATGACCTAGGGCAGAGTAAAGTAAGCAGAGCAGAAAGAACAACATATACAGTTACTCCAACAACATAAGTGGAAAAAACAACTACATATGAAAAAATCAAAAGTGAATGTAACAAAATTATAAGGATCAATTAGGACTTGAATGAAGAGATTTGAGGACACTCCAAATAAATGTTTCATGGAAAACAAGAGGTCCACAAATGTTACATATTGTAACTTTTTTCAAATTTTTTCAATAAATTGATCAGTTTTGCTTGCTTTTTTTCCTCTCTAAAAATACTTTTTAGATGGGATGGCTCCGTGAATGGGGAAATTTAAGTTAACTATAATGGTATAAAAAAACAGAAGTTATTAGTAAAAAATATTTTTTAAAAAGTCAATGAATAAGGGGCAGCTAGGTAGTGCAGTGGATAGAGCACTAGTCCTGAAGTCAGGAGGACCAAAGTTCAAATCTAATCTCAGACACTTAACACTTCCTACCTGTGTGACCCTGGACAAGTCACTTAACCTCAATTGCCTGAACCAAAAAGAATAAATAATCAATGTGTACTGAGGTTCTTTTGATGGATAAATCATTTCCATAAATATTACATATAAATTTGAACAGATAAGCATGCTTTCAAATGAAAAGAGAAAATGACAATTTTCATTCAGCACTTCAGTTAAGACAGAGAGGACAAAGGATACCAAAAAAGTAAGCAATAAAATAGAAACTCTCATTCTGCTTACTAATTAAAGTAAATCAATAATTAGGGAAAATTTTAGTTATAACATGTGAAAAATATAAACTGAATTTAGAAATTGTTGAGCTATAGAAAATAGATTTTGTTAGTTCATTTTTCAAATATTCTAATTAGCAAAGAATTACTGACTTAAAAAATGAAACAAAATTTCTCAAGCACATAAGTGGCTATGAAATATAAAATTATATGATGTACATAAATAATGCTCAAAGAAGAATTCTTTATTTCTATTGACTAAGTTTCCAAGTCTTAATTTTCTATCTTAATCTTTTATTTTTAAGACATTAAATTTATATGTGAGACAAACTTAAAGAAAAGAAGCATGTTTTTCCAGTTGTTTGAGTACACCTTGGGAGAGTTCCTTTGACTATAACGTTGAACAACAAATTGAATTTAAAAGTCATGAGTGCAATACTACATTCATAGAATAGCTATTTACAAATTAGTCACCAACAAAATGCTTCATCTGACTAGGGTCACTTTTTAATTTGTAATTCCAGTTGATGAAATTACATAATACTGGAACATAGTCCATGTTTAATAAATACTTCTCTGATTAATTAAAATTTGAATTTCTAATGTTACATATGTTTTATATGTTTTTTCCATTAAACAACTTAGATTTTTAAACTTTTTATTATTTACCTTTAAAAAAATACATGTTTTGCTGATGTTCTTCTAGTTACACTGATGTCACTTCTGAATGAATTCTCCTTTCCTCTACCCCTATTGAGCATTCCCTTGTAACAAAGAAGTATAGTTAATTAAAACAAATCAATACATTTGCCATGTTTGACAATATATATCTCATTCACATAACCTAAGTATTTTGGAAGCAACAAATTTCACAATACTCTTTTAATTAATATATGAAGAACCTGCTGAAATATTAGTAAAAGGCAAAAACAAAAGAATTTCTTTATACAAAAACAACTTGAAATATTAATAAATGCCCATAAATGAAATGTAAATGTATATAGCAAAAGCATGCTTGAGAAGACTGGTGTGCTAGGAACAAAGTAGTGTAGGTTAAGAGAAAGCTCTCTTTTTGTCAAAATCACACTCATTCACATAGTAAATATTTATTTAATAGATATTATAGGTCAGGCACTGCTAGACAAACAAAAATAAAAGTCTCTGCCTTCATTGAGTGTACATTAATTCTAATGGGGATACAAAACTGTAAGCATATGTTCCATGAATAGAAATATGCAACATAAAATTTTTAACTTGAATTTAGCATACTGTTAAAAAGTCAAATGGTTAAATGAAATAATTATCAGGTATAAATAAAATATGACTTATATGATTTCCTATTGTGCCTGCCCTAAATTAAGGGACTTTTACTCATTTTTTTTGTATCACACAAAAGTTTCACAAAGCCTTCCTTTCATGTCCAGAATACGTTATATCTAGGAAGAAGTTTAATATATTTTCTTTTCAGGTTCTTAGATATCTCTAGTAAGTATATAAAAGTTGGGATGATAAGGTAACATTTTATTATCACCTATTGATGTGATATCAGTTTAAATAACTTGAAATATACTATTAACTTTCATAGAGAAATCTTTCATTGCTATCATATTATAATAAGGTTCTAGAATTAGTAGAGCTTCCAGAAACAGAAACATTAAGATGTTACCAACTATTGTTTTTCTGTCTCTCAACCAAACCACAATAATTAATTTAAAAAATTTTAAACAGGCATGGAAAATATGAATGTTCTAGGTTTCAAAAGACTGAATGTTAGAATTAGTTGTTCAGTGTGTAGCAGGAAATCAGTAAAGGAAATTTGATTTCTAACTTAATCACTGACCTACTCAAATCAACAGAAAATGCCTTATAATCTTTGACATTTCATTTTATTCACTAAGTAAAATTGGGCGGTACTTTCCCTTAATATCCCCATGGTACACGTATAAGCCTACAGTGTTCATAATGTATTTGAGTAGCTCTCATAAACATGCTTAAACAGATGAGAAGATAAAGATTTTTTGAACAACAGAGCACTGCAGTATGTTATATTTGGCGAGTCCAAATTTTAAAGACAAACATATTTTATTGAATGAAAATATAGCTGCAGTAGCTCTAAAGAGCATGGAATAAGATGCTATCTTCAAATAAACCACAAAAAAATAATATGGCAGTGGCAGATTTGTTTCACTATGCAATAAACAAATATTTATTGATCTGTGATGGATTCAGTAATTAAACTTCATCACTGCTCTAATGACAAAAGTAGAATTTAAAAAAAGAACCTTAGAAATGTGTGAAAAGACTTGAGAATAAGAATAAAAGGAAAGATGTTCTATAGGATTTCATTGATAGAGAAGCAACAGAATCAAATAAATTAGAAAATAGAACAAGTGAAATCTTTGTATGATGCAAATAAGAAAGTAATTAAAAACTAACCCCTTTTTATTATTCAGTTATATTAATGAAAGACAGGCTTTGCTTTAAGTCTTATTTAGTGAAAATGGCTTTGAGATTTTTCTCTTATTAATAGAAAAAAATATCATTAATTGAACTGTAGTCCTACTTTGCATAATGTACATCTAAACATTTCCCAAAAATCAAATCATCTCATACTCTTTGAATTTGATCTTCTTCCTCACTTCTCCATTTTTATTAATAGCACCACTCTTCTCTTGTTATCCAGGATCATTTTTCACTTTTCCTTCTCCAAATTATTTGATATCCAATCAGTTGCTAAATCCTATCAATTTTATCATTGAGGATATTTCTTAAATTAGTCACTACCTTACCATTCCTACTGCTACAACTAAAGTTGTAAAGTTCAGACCCTTATTATATTTGAGATAGACCATTGTGTTACTTTCTAACTGGCTTTCTTATTTCCAATTTTTCCCATTTTACACTCACCTTTTTGTGACCTCCTGAAACAGCAGATTGTGCTGAGAAACACTTAACCTTTTTTTTTTAGCTCTGGGCCCAAGAGGCCCTAAGTTCCTGATTAATTAATGACTTAGTATGGGTTATTATATTAAGCCAGCTGCTCCAGCCATTTTCAAGTTTATTTCTTTCCCTTCTTACCATTGTGCAAGGTAACCTGTGCATACCTTGCTGCTCCCTTTCCAGTTCTGGAATCATCATCCAATCAACTTCACTATAACTATTAGAAAGGATCTATCAATCTACACTTCTCCTTGCATTCATTCTTTATCCTTATACTTTTCAAATCAGAATGTCTCTCCTCCTACATTGTTTGCCCATATATAATATTTTTCCTAATTAAACTATAAGCTCCACAAGAGCAGATACTGTCTTTATTTACAGTTTTTGAGTTCTCAGCACTTAGCAAAGTGGCTCTGATAACTTTAAGTGAGAATATAGAAAGGAGATATTAAGAATTCAGAAATTTAAAGGCAGATCTAGGGCTAGTGATTGGACAAGTTTAGGGACATAAAAAGAGTATTTTTTTGGATAAAATACTATTGGGAAAAAATTCTAGAATATCTTAAATTTTTAATAAAAAGATTAAAGATTAAATCTTTTAAAAGAAGATTTAAGGGAGCCAAGATGGTAGAGAGGACACATGTATCTTTCTGAGCTCTCTTTTGCCCTCAAACTAATTTTTTACAAAACCCAGCCTTGGAATTAGTGCTTGATTGTCAAAACCCACGAATATTGGGAGTACAACACATTACCAATAGAAGACAATCGGAAAATTCACCAGAAAAGGTCTGTTTTTGCTCTCACGTGGGGATGGAATAAGGCTAGGCCAGACACAGACTCAGGTAGATAGGCAGTGAGAGCATGAAAACAGCTCACGCTGAGCAGACCGGAGCGGGGCAGGATGTGGTCTTTACTAGCTGAAAATCTGCGGGGAAGAACTTTACCACAGTGTCAACTACTCTGCCCTGGCAGCAACCCAGTAGATCAGCAAAGAAGCTATAAACCCAAAGGGTAAAGATTATAACCCCAAAATGCTAGAGTCTCTGGAGATGTGGTCACACCCACCCAGCACCAGGAGGGACTCAGCTTGATTTCAGCCTGCAACCGCTGATCCCAGCGCAAAGGCTGATTTCAGTGCAGCCACTGCTGTCCCACTGCTGCTTCACTGCTACTTCCTGTTGTCTATTGAGAAAGCTGGGTAACCCCATATTGCCCCAAAAGCAAACTGCAGCTTTGTTGTTGTTGTTGTTAAAATGAGTAAAAAGGCAAAGCGGGCTCTACCTATAGATAGCTTCTATACTGAAAGTGAGCAGATTTCAAACCCAGAGGAGACTAAAACCAGTTTGCCTCTAGATGAAAAGCCAAAGGTAGATATGATCTGGTCCCCACTACATAAGGCTCTCGTTGAAAAAATTAAAAAGGCTTAAAAGAGAGCTAGAAGAAAAATGGGGAAAGGAAAGGGAAGCTTTGCAAGAGGGTCTGGATAAGACATGTAATTCATTAAAAGATAGAGTGGAAAAAGAAATCAACTCCCTGAAAAACAAAATTAGTGAATTAGAAAAAGAAAATAACTCCTTAAAAAAATAAAATTGGCGAAATGGAAAAAAATTCCATATAACAAAACAACTCATTTTGAAACTCAATTGGACAATTACAAAAAGAAATAAAAAAAGTAAATGAAGTAAATAATTCATTAAAAATCAGAATTGAACAAATGTAAATGAATGACTTGAGAAGACAACCAAGCTAAACCAAAAAAATGAAAAAAAAAAGAAAAAAATGTTAAATACCTACTTGGAAAAACAACAGACCTGGAAAAAAGATCTAGGGGAAATAATTGGACTCCCTGAAAATCATGATGAAAAAAGAGCAAGAGAAAGAACTGCCCAGATGTTATAGAAACAGAAGGTAAAACAGATATTGAAAGAATTAATTCATCGATTACCTACTTAAAGAGATCCCCCAAACAAAACTCCAAGAAAATTGTGGCTAAATTCCAGAACTATCAAACCAAGGAAAAAATACTACAAGCAGCCAGAAAAAAAAAAAAAAAAAAAAAAAAAAAAAAAAAAAAAAAAAAAAAAACAATTCAAATATAAAGGAGCCACAATAAGGATTACTTGGGATCTAGCAGTGTCCATATTAAAGGATCGAAGGTTCTGGAATCTGATATTCCAAAAAAGCAAAGGAACTTCGTATGTAGCCAAGAATATCTTACCCAGCCAAAATGAGCGTTTTCTTCCAGGGAAGAAGATGGACATTCAATGAAATAGGTGAATTCCATTTATTTCTGATGAAAAAACCAGAGCTCAGCAAAAAGTCTGACCTCCAAATATAGGACTCAAGAAAAGCATAAAAAGATAAAAAGAACTCTTTGAGAACTGTATTTCTGTTATGAGTATACAAAAAGAATACAGGTATAACTTGGTTTTACTGTTATAATATGAAAAAGAATCTAGAGATGGAAAGGAAATTGTATCAGAAAAAGGGAAAAGTGGAGGTACGACATCTCACAAAGAGGCAAAAGAAACCTATTATATCTGAGGGAAAGAAGGGAGGGGATGAACATAGTGTGAATCTTACTCTCATCAGAATTGGTTCAAAGAGAAAATATTAGTTTACAGAGTTTTACAGAGAAACTTCTCCCACCTCATTGAAAAGTGGGAGGGAAAAAGTGAAAAGGGAAGGAGTAGGTTAAATAGAAGGGAATATAGAAATTGTAAGGGAAAGATTTAAGAAAAGGGGAGGAACTCTAAAAGGGAGAGAGGGATCCTAAAGAGGGAGGGGCTGCATGAAACTCATAAGCTTAATACTGGGAAGGAGGATAAAGGGCAAAGGAAAGAGAAAAGCATAATCTGGGGTTAACAATATGGCAGGAAATGCAGAATTAGCAATTTTAACCATAAATGTGAATGGGGTAAACTCCCCATAAAGAGGAGGCAGGTAGCAGACTGGATTAAAAGTCAGAATCCTACAATATGTTGTATATAGGAAACACACTTGAAGCACGGCGATACATACAGAGTAAAGATAAAAGGCTGGAGCAGAATCTACTATGCTTCAGGTGAAATCAAAAAAGCAGGGGTAGGCATCCTGATTTCAGATCAAGAAAAAGCAAAAAATGATCTAATTAAAAGAGACAAAGAAGAACACTGTATCTTACTAAAGGGTAGCATAGATAATGAAGCAATATCAATACTAAAATATATGCATCAAGTGGTATAGCATCTAAATTCCTAAAGGAGAAGTTAAGAGAGTTGAAAGAAGAAATAGACAGTAAAACTATAATAGTGAGAGATCTCAATCTTGCACTCTCAGAAATAAGGGGAAATTTTATATCTCTAAAGGGCTACTTGCATAAAATAGAAAAAGAGAAAATCAATGAATCAGGCTTGCAACTAAAAAAGCTAAAAAAAATAACAAATTAAAAACCCCCAAACACTAAACTTGAAATTCTAAAATTAAAAGGAAATATTAATAAAATTGAAAGTAAAAAATCTACCGAATTAATAAATAAAACTAAGAGTTGGTTCTATGAAAAAACCAACAAAATAGATAAACACTTGGTAAATTTGATTAGAAAAAGGAAAGAGGAAAATCAAATTGTTAGTCTTAAAAATGAAAAGGGAGAACTTGCCACTAATGAAGAGCAAATTAGAGCAATAATTGGGAGTTACTTTGCTCAACTTTATAATAATAAATTTGATAACTTAAATGAAATGGATAAATACCTTCAAAAATTAGGTTGATCAGATTAATAGAAGAAGAAGTAAATTGGTGAAATAGTTCCATTTTATAAAAAGAAATAGAATAAGCTATTAATCGGCTCCCTAAGAAAAAATCCCCAGGACCAGATGAATTTACATGTGAATCCTACCAAACATTTAAAGAACAATTAACTCCAATGCTATATAAACTATTTGAAAATATAGGGATTGAAGAAGTCCTACCAAATTCCTTTTATGACACAGACATGGTACTGATACCTAAACTAGGTAGGTTGAAAATAGAGAAAGAAAATTATAGACCAATCTCCCTAATGAACATTGATGCAAAAATCTTAAATAAAATATTAGCAAAAAGGTTACAGAAAACTGTCTCCAGGATAATACACCATGATCAAGTAGGATTCATACCAGGAATGCAGGGCTGGTTCAATAGTAGGAAAACTATTAACATAATTAGGTATATTAATAACCAAATTAACAAAAACCATATGATTATCTCTATAGATACAGAAAAAGCATTTGATAAAATCCAACACCCATTCCTATTAAAAACACAAGAGTACAGGAATAAGCGGACTTTTCCTTAAAATAGTCAGTAGCATCTATTTAAAACCATCAGCAAGCATATATGTAATGGTTGGATAAGCTGGAACTATTCCCAATAAGATCAGGAGTGAAAGTAGGTTGCCCACTATCACCATTACTATTCAATATTGTATTAGAAATGCTAGCTTTGGCAATAAGAGATGAAAAAAAGATTAAAGGAATTAGGGTAGGTAATGAGGAAACCAAATTATCACTCTTTGCAGATAATACGATGGTATACCTGGAGAACCCCAGAGATTCTACTAAAAAGGAATTAGAAATAATCCACAAGTTTAGTAAGGTTGCAAGATACAAAATAAATCCACATAAATCAGCATTTTTATACATCACTAACAAAATCCAACAGCAAAAGATACAAAGAGAAATTCCATTTAAAATAGCCATTGATAGTATAAAATATTTGGGAATCTATCTGCCAAAGGAAAGTCAGGAACTATATGAGCAAAACTATAAAACACTTTCCACACAAATAAAATCAGATCTAAACAACTGGAAAAATATTAAGTGCTCTTGGGCAAATATAATAAAGATGACAATACTACCTAAACTAATCTATTTGTTTAGTGCTATACCAATCAGACTCCCAAGAAACTATTTAATGACTTAGAAAAAATAACAACAAAATTCATCTGGAAGAATAAATGGTCAAGAATTTCAAGGAACTAATAAAAAAAAATCAAATGAAGGTGGCCTAGCAAAGATACAGACTTGATCTAAAACTATATTATAAAGCAGTGGTTACCAAAACCATTTGGTATTGGCCAAGAAATAGACTAGTTGATCAGTGGAATAAGTTAGGTTCACAGGACAAAATATTCAATAACTATAGCAATCTAGTGTTTGACAAACCCAAAGATCCCAACTTTTAGAATAGGAATTCATTATTTGACTGCTGGGAAAATTAGAAATTAGTATGGCAAAAACTATGCATTGACCCACATTTAACACCATACACCAAGATAAGATCAAAATGGGTTGATGATTTAGGCATAAAAAATGAGATTATAAATAAATTAGAAGAACATAGGATAATTTACCTCTCAGATCTATGGAGGGGGAAGGAATTTGTGACCAAAGATGAACTACAGTTCATTATTGATCACAAAACAGAAAATGTTGATTATATCAAATTAAAAAGCTTGTGTACAAACAAAACTAATGCAGACAAGATTAGAAGGGAAGCAATAAATTGGGAAAACATTTTTAGTTAAAGGTTCTCATAAAGGCTCATTTCCAAAATATATAGAGAATTGACTCTAATTTATAAGAAATCAAGCCATTCTCCAATTGATAAATGGTCAAAGGATATGAACAGACAATTTTCAGAGGAAGAAATTGAAAGTATTTCTAGTCATATGAAAAGGTGCTCTAAATCATTATTGATCAATGAAATGCAAATTAAGACAACTCTAGAGATACCACTACACACCTGTCAAATTGGCTAATATCATAGGCAAAGATAATGCTGAATGTTGGAGGGGATGTGGGAAAACTGGGACACTGAGTTTATATCCCAAAGAGATATAAAAGAAGGGAAAGGATCTCTTATGTGCAAAAATATTTGTGACAACCCTTTTCATAGTGGCTAGAAATTGGAAATTGAATTGATGCCCATCAATTGGAGAATGGTTGGGTAAACTGTGGTATATATGAATATTATGGAATATTATTGTTCTATAAGAAATGTCCAGCAGGATGAATACGGAAAGGCTTGGAGTGACTTACATGAATTGATGCTAAGTGAAATGAGCAGAACCAGGAGATCATTATACACTTCAACAACAATACTATATGAGGATCAATTCTGATGGAAGGGACTATCTTCGGCAATGAGAGGACCCAGATCAGTTCCAAATGATCAGCGATGAACTACACAACCAGCTATACCCAGTGAAAGAACACTGGGAAATGAGTGTGGACCACAACATAGCATATGTACTCTTTCTGTTGTTTTTTGCTTTTATTTTTATTTTTCTTCCCTGGTTATTTTTACCTTATTTCTAAATCCAATTTTTCTTACACAACAAGATAATTGTATAAATATATATACATATATTATATTTAACATATACTTTAACACAGGAGTCCTCAAACTTTTTAAATAGGGAGCCAGTTCACGGTCCCTCAGACTGTTGGAGGGCCGGACTATAGTAAAAACAAAAACTTTATTTTGTGGGCCTTTAAATAAAGAAACTTTGTAGCCCTGGGTGAGGGGGATAAACATCCTCAGCTGTTGCATCTGGCCCGCGGCCCGTAGTTTGAGGACCCCTGGCTCTAGAAATTCTGTTCATATCCTTTGATCATCCAGTTGGACAATGACTTGTATTATAAATTTAAGTCAGTTCTCTATATATTTTAGAAAGGAGGTGCCCTTATCAGAAACACTGGATGTAAGTAGTTTTTTCCCAGCTTTGTTTCCCTTTTAATGTCTGCATTGCTTTTGTTTGTACAAAACCTTTTTAGCCCTGGGTGAGGGAGATAATCGTCCTCAGCTGCCGCATCTGACCCGTGGGCCATAGTTTGAGGACCCCTGCTTTAACATGTTTGACATGTATGGGACTGCCTGCCATCTAGGGAAGGGGGTGAAGGGAAGGAGAGGAAAAGTTGGAACAGAAGTTTTTACAAGGGTCAATGTTGAAAAATTACTCATGCATATGTTTTGTCAATAAAAAGCTATAATAATAAAATTAAATTAAATTAAAAAAAGAAGATTTAAGAAGGGCACCTAGGTAGTGCAGTGGATAGAGCCCCAGCCCTTAAGTCAGGAGGACCTGAGTTCAAATGGGGCCTCAGACACTTAACATTTCCTAATTGTGTGATGCTGGGCAAGTCACTTAACCCCAACTGCTTCAACAACAACAATAACAAAAGATTTAAGAAAGATTAAAATCTTCCTAAAACCAAGGCACAAAAAAAGCATGATTTTGTATCTTTGAAAAAGCTCCCCAAAAGTGTCAAAAGCCAATATCTTAACAGTCAACACAATGTCTACAAGTAAACAGTGCAATCCCACAAAATGGCCTTCTTTTTCTAATTTTTTCTCTTCCTTCTAAAAGCCAAGACTGAACAAAAGAGAAATGTTTCTCTTCATCACCTTTTTTTCTAGGATTCTTGTCTTTAACAACTTTTGTCATATTGATATCCATGTAATACCGTAAAACTCTTTCTCTGACAACTTGCAGGAGAAAGGCAGGTGGCAAAAATTTTTGCATTTAATTTTTTTTCTTGTAAAATAGGGTTACTTACTTTTCAACTCTTTCAAGTTTGTAATGTACAGATAAACTCCCTATTAGTTTTTGTGTATTATGTATATATGCATGTATGTATATACACACATAGTATTATACCCTTACCTACAGATTCTCTTAAAAACATTTTTTTTCTTTTTTGCACCTCTGAGCTCTCCCAAAATATTTTGGAATTTACTGGCTAGATTTCTTTGATTCTAATTGACCATCAATAGGTCTTATGCCAAGCCCCATTTGGTCATTACTTAGGTCTCAAGTGACTCAGATTGAATGTAAATAACAATCGTCTCTGCTTTGGCCAGAGGATTTTCCTTTCCCAGATTCATTCATTCATATGTTTACTTATTTATTTAGATCTTTTTGGACTAGGTCACAGAGAAGATTCTTTAGCCACAATTGCTACCTAATCTTAATCAGCCTCAGTCGAATTGAGGCTGTTGAAAATCTTAGCTTAAAAAGGCCAAGATCTCCATATAATCCAAGGCCATCTTCAGTTGCCTGGATCAATATCTTCCCATTGGACCCAGATGGCTCTGAAGGGGAAAGTGAGTCAGGTGCCTTTGCATAGCCCTCCCTCACTTAAATCTAATTCACTTGCATGTCAGAGCATCACATCCCTGATATTATGGTCCTCTTTGAGAACAAAGGACAAACAACAACAACATATGTATATGTGTGTGTGTATGTGTGTGTGTGTGTTATGATGTGTACATGTGTTCCATATAAGTGTATATATTTGTGTACCTATATATACACATATATAAAGGTATATAAATATATACAAATATATGCATAAGTATATATACATGCTTTTTTTTACATATATACAAATACATATGTCATGGTTAAAAAAAATCATTACTTAGTAACCAATCTTTTGGGTATTAGGATGAGCTTCCCTGCATTTGGATAAGCTGGCCCTCTGATTCCAGATGTCTGTTCCCTGGTAATGTACTAAGGGCATATTCAACTTAGCAAGACTAGACCTCCCACTCTATTAGTATGCCTATAAGATCCCAAGTTTATCCACATTGTATTAAAAAAAATAACATTTTAAAGGAATAAATTTCCATTTATCAAATCAATTTGTAAAGTATTTTCTATGTGCAGGCACTCTTCTATGCAGTTGGTATAAGAAGAAGAACTGGACCTGTGATTTCATTGTTATTAGAAACTCCCAGATGATGAGACAGTGTAGAAAGACATAGTGAAATATCAAATAGAAAGCTGACTTTGGAGTAAAGCACTGAGAATACAAAAATAAAAATGAAATAATCCTCTCATAATTTGCAAAATAAGATAAGTAAATACAAGGCAATTTGAAGAGCAAGATTAAGTTTCTCACTTTCCCATTTAGTAGGGATATCTTACTATTTTCTCACTAGAATGTTTTTTCTTGTTAACTCTAGCAAAGGGCCCTATCTGATAAGAATGCTCTTTGTTTTTGTGATATGTGACATCAATCCAAAGTCTATATTCATATTTTAGGAAATATTTTTGATTATCATATTTATAGATGCAACATAGTATAGTGAATAGAGTTGATCTCAGAACCAAGATTTGTCTTAAATTTTCCTTCTGCCCCCTAGGGACTGGCTAATTAACAAACAAATGTCTTAACCTTTCAAAGATCTAGGCAACTCTCTAAGACTACAGAATGAAGAAGCAACTGAGATTCATTGATAGAGGGAGTTTCCTCAACCAAGAATTTCCTTTATTAATGAAATAACATGTCTAGTACTTTTTCTTTGGAGATTGTTAAAGAGAAGCAGCAACTGAGAGGAGTCTTGAAACGAACCTTGAAGAAATGATTTCTTAAAGTCATATATGAGTTCCTTATAGGTAGAGGAGTTGTTTGCAAGAATAAAGAGAAAGAGATACAATGTTGAGTTCATGAAATAATTAGAATTTCAGATCAGCAAGAACATGAAATGGATGTGGGGGAAAGACTGTAACAGTTAGGTGGAGCTAGATTGTGGAGGACTTTAAATGTCAGGCTAAGGAGTTTGCATTTTATCCTGACAATTTTCTTATCAGGAGTGATATGGCCAGACCTCACACTCTTAAGAATATTATATGAGTAGTTAAGTTGAAAATGGATTAAAAGCAAAAAGATTGTAAACACAGATAATTTGGAAGGGTAGTAATAGTATCTAAATAAATGGGGATTAGAACCTGCCCTAGGTGAAACTTGTTGAAAGGATATGAGATGGATGTAAGAAATGTAGAGGTAGGAATGATATCTAGTTTGATATAAATAGGCAAGGGAAAAGGAAGAAATGTTCCAAAGTATAAACCTGGTTATGGAGAGGATGATGATGATGCACTTAGGAGAAACAGGAAAGCCTGGAGGAAAAACCTATGAAGGTGGGAGAATGATGAGGTTTCTCTTGGAAATGAGTTCCAACTGTTTTTGGAAAAAGTTCAGGTAGAGCTTTTCAAAAGGGAGCCACATTCAAGAATGTTACTAGGAAGACAATGAACAGACAAAAAATATAAAATATCTATAAAGATTTGTATGACTATTTTATTATACATTAATAACAATGGAGCCACTATATTTAGATTCTAACATCATAGTCTCTGATGTGCTGCATAAGAAAATAGAAAGAGTATTAAAGAAAGCAAAGATGAGAAAAGTTAGACTAGATCAAATATATACAGAGGAAGACCAAACTGGATATGATACAATTTTGATTGTGCTGAGGGATTAATTCTCAATAAGTTAATAAATACTTAATGCGTGCATTAACTACTACCTACCAGGCACTGTGCTAGACACTGAGGAGATATACAGAAAAATGAGATAATCTCTGCCCTCAAGGAGCTTACATTCTATTACATGTTTGAAAGAGATTGGTATACAAATGCTTAAAAAAAAATCATAGAGACTGATAGTGAAAAAATTTCTAAAGAAGATATCCATAATTTCTGATCCATCTGCCCATTTTCCCAACTCTATAAACTCTTTGAGAAAAAGCTGTACACTGAGGACTTCTTTGGAGAAAGCTTATGAAGGGGACAAGTAGGCTTTAGCAGATGATATTCTATGGCAGAACACATATGGATAATTACAAAATTGACTGAAAGTACAAAGAATACATTGTCCTGATGTGGTTATTATTTTACTAAAAAAAAAACAAAACAATTGTTTGATTCAGTAGTGAAAAAAATGCTACTTGATATGTATTCAAACAATTCTCTCTTTCTCACACACACATATATGCACACATACACACACATATACTTGTTAACATCATATAAGATTCCTTAAAAGGTTTGAAACTTTTTCCCTCAAAGAATTAAAATTGCAGGCTACTTAAAAAGCAATAGAGAGGCACATGACAAGCATAAAAAAAATTCTTTTGTATGATATAGGTAAATTATATAATCTTAATAATAAAAAAAGTGAAGGAGAAGTGTTACCAATAACATCATCAAAGAGCCAGTCATATAGTGAATAAGGGATAACTAAAGCATAGTACTATGACTTCCACTGTTAAAAATTACTTCTAATATTAAAGATCTGAAGAACAAAGAAGAATTATCTTTTATGTACAAAAATATTTATGGCAGTTCTTTTAGTGGTGGCAAAATTCCCTCAAAAACCTGGACATTAAGAGGAAGTTCAACAATTGAGGAATGATTAAGTTATAGTACATGAATGTGATGGAGCACTATTATATAAGAAATGAGCAAACATATTAATCCAAAAAAACACAAAAAATATTTATATTAAGTAGTGCAGAATGAAGTTAAATAGATATAGAACAATAATTCATAAAAAACAAAACTATTTTGAATTACTGGGCTTTTTTTTTTTTTTTTTAACAGAATGAGAGACATTTCTGCACGTAGCCATTGGGAAAATTTGTTTTACTTAATTAACTATATGTATTTGTTATAAGAAAGTTGCTTTTTTTTTTTTCCCTTTCTCTTCTTTTTTTTCCCATTGGGCTATGGGGTGGGAGGAAGAAAAAAATAGATTTCTTTTAATTAAAAAAAAAAAAAATAGGTTGGAGAAGCTACACACATAAAATGTCCCATGAACTCTCAACTGAGATTGCTATATTATTAGTTTTATTTAACTTTTTTTTTTACTTTGTCATGAACTGGGAGTAATTCATAAATGTCTGCAGTAGAAAAACATGTTATAACAAAAACAAAAGTACTGAAGAAAAAAACCTCCAGTATGTAGGATGGGCCCCCCTTGTGGGAGATTTACAAGTTATGCATAAGAATTATTCAAGGTGGGGAGTCACAGATGGGTTATGATCTGCATTATGGAAAAATACACATATTAGTGAGATTACAGATATATCAAAGTACTGAAATACAGGGGAGATAACAAAGTTACCTAAAAATGGAATAAGTTGACCGTGGAAGTAATAAATTCCATAAAAGTAGAGATCTTCAAGGAAAGGCTAAATTATTATTTATTAGATAGAAAGGTGATTTATTCTTCACATATAAATTTGACTATCCCCTACAACTTTTCTAGATTGATTCTAATCTAATAATGATTCTAATCACATAGTCTTTTTAGGCAGTAAGAACCAAAAATATTATCTGGTCTTCACAATAGAGGGCAGCAGAGAAAAATACATTTGATTTTTAAAAATACAAAAGTATTTGATTACTACCTATCCCAATGTACTAAAAAACACAAATTTTAATATTCAGTTTCCTAGATAAGCCTTAAAAGTAAAATCTTTTTAAATTCTGAGAGTCAAATTAGTAACTTACTAAAGATGTTTGAAGAAAACAAGAAAGTGACTTCAAAAACCCAAACCTGTACTTGAATTAAAACACAAGATAAATACCATTCAAAGGGGATAATGAATAACCTTTAAATATCTCTAATAAATGACAAACTAATGGTATAAGGGCCATCAAAATTTTATAATGAAATATGAAAATATTCTAAAATAGGAAGTGTTTTGGGAGACTGAGTCAAGATGACAGTGAAGATGGAAGAAATATAGTCTACCCCTATCAACAAATCCTCCAAGTAGATCTAGAAAACATATCAGACAGAATATTGATTAGGATACTCAAGAGAAAATAATATTGAGTCATTATTCCAGCCCAGGTTAACACAGGGAAAAGCCTGGAGAAACTGGGGAAACTAGACAGGACTGGCCCCATACAGCATTTTGGTATAGGGAGAGAGTGTGCACCAGATCAAGAAGAGGTCTAAAATATACTATAGAGAGGCCTAAACTTTCATAGGGTACAGGAATAGGTGCCAAGAGGAGCTTTATTGCTTATTACCAAAATTCCAGGAGACAGATCCAGGCTGGACTGAGAATGGGACCTATGCCTTTACTCTAAGTTCCAGTGTGAAAAGCAATTATAGTGGAAAATATCAACCACATCTAGAGAGAGAACTATGGGGAATGAACATAGGATCAAAGCATAGTATTTTCACTTTTGTTATTGTGGTGGTTGTTTGCTTTTTTTTTCCTTTCTTGTGTTTTTCCCTTTTGTGTATGTGTATGTGTGCAGCATGATGAATATGAAAATATGTTTAGAAGAATTGCACATGTTTAACCCACTTCTTGCTGTCTTGAGGAGAGAAGAGGGAGAAAAAATTTGGAACACAAGATTTTGCAAAGGTGAATGTCGAAAACTGTCTTTGTATGTATTTGGAAAAATAAAATACTTTTAAAATTTAAAAAAGAAAAAATAAAGAAAAGAAATAACAGTTCACATGGTGGATATCAAACACAGGAAAAATTCAGAGGCAAACACCACCTATGTGCCTCTAATCTCAAAGTTGGACCAGAGTTTTCTATCTTCTAGACCAGTCTGAAAGCCTCTTAAGAGAGTAACCAAAGCAGGAATTCAAGAAGAAAGGAAAGTATTTTCTGTCACTGTGAACCAGCAGAGGTGTCAAGTTGGCTGACAGTAGCTGAATTGAGCAGTATTCTGCTAGAATTTCAACTGTTATGAGCCTACAAACCTCTTGTTCAAACTCAAATCCAAATTAGGAAGATGCAGAACTCAGATTAGGAAGCTTCAGACTTTGCTCAGGTCAACTTTAGGAGAAACAAAAGCTTACAGGTCCCCAACCTGAACTGTCCCTGAATATTTTCTCACTCAATACTCCAAGAAAGCAGCAGCAGGACTACCTCAGAAATTCTCATTGAAAGTATGCAGAGCCAAGCCCTAACATCAGATATGAAAAAGTATGCTAAAAGAATATGTAGACAAAAAAATAATATTACTATAAGGAGTATTGTTGAGACAGAAAAACTCAAGACACAAAGGAAAAGATGACTTCAAAATATCTAAGAGCAAAATCTCAGAAAAAAAATTTAAGAACAAATTCAACTAAGTTTCTGGGTGGGGGAATAGGGTGGGAAGGGATGAACAGTTTGTAAAAACAGTTAAATATATTTTTATAAATGAAAAGAGAGCATAAAATGAAAAAAATGGAAAAGAAATAAGTGTAAAGGAAGAAAGAATTGGAAAGAAATTAACAACTAAGTAAAAGAGGTACAAAATCTTAACTAAACAACAAATTCCTTGAAAATTAGAATGGTCAATTAGAAAGCCAACTCCATGAGACAAAAAGAAATATTAAAGCAATGTTAAGTCTGGAAGAACAGAAGAAAATGTAAAGTATCACACAGCAAAAACAGCTAACTTATAAAGAGAAGGGATACTTAAAGAATCATTGGACTACTTGAAAGTCATGACCAAAAATACAAAAAGCCTAGCTATCATATTTTAATAAATCATAAAAGAAAATTGCCCATATCTTTTAGAATCAGAAGACACAATATTAATAGAAAAATTTCACAAGTTATCTCCTAAAATAAAAACAAAAATGAAAGCTCCAAGGAAAAGGCAAAATCCAGATATTTCAGATTTGACTGCAAGCAGTCAGAAAGAATTAAAAGTATCAAAGAGCCACAAGCAAGATCACTCATTATTTTGCAACCACCACTTCAAATGACTGATCTTGGAATATAATGTTTCAGAAGTCAAAGCAAATTGGTTTACGATCAAGAATAACTTATTCAGTAATATACTGAGCAAGAATAACATTCACCCTATAGAGTAAAAAAAAAAAAAAAAAATGGATCTTTAATAGAAAGAAGACTTTTAAAGATTCATGATAAAAACATCAGACCTGCACTAAAATTTTAAAGTACAATCACAGAAGTAAAGAGAAACATAAAAGGGGTAAACATGAGACTCAAACAAGGATAAACTCTTTATATACTATTTTTTGGGGAAAACAAGTGTCCCCTCAGAATCCTATCACCATCACAAGTTATGGAGTCTAATTACACCTGAGTGGTTCTGTTGTGTTTTGATGATCTTAAAAGAAGACTAGAAATGAAGAAAGGGAAAGGAGGAAGAGAAAAGAGAAGGATAGGAGAAATTATCTGACATAATTGGAGTATACAAGTACAAGCCTATACAAATGAGGAAGAAAGAAAAGTTAACAGATGACACTTGAACCCCACTTTCATCTAAATTGGTCAAAAAAAAGTACACTAATGATTACAGATATACATCTCACTGAAAAGGGAAACACAAAGGAAAGAAGAAAAGTAAGAAGAGGAGAAAAAGAGGAAGGAAGGGTTAAGGGAAGGATTAGTTCTAAATGAAGTTAAGGGAGGGATTAGCACTAAGGAAAAAATAACTAAGAATGCACATAAATATTTAAAACAGCTTTTTGCAACAGCAAAGAATTGGAAAGCAGGAGGCGTCCATCACTTGGGGGGGCAACTGAACAAATTATGGCATATAAATATAAATGTGATGAAATGCAATTGTGCTATGAGAAATGATGGAGTAAATTTTAGAAAAAAATCTGTCAAAAACTTGTATGAATTGATGCAAAATGAAGTGAGCAGAACCAATAGAAGAGATTATACCGTGCCAAAAATAAATGTAGACAAATGACTGTGACTTATGAATTTTTATTAACCCAAAGACCAATCGTAATTTCACAGGGCTCATGATGTATCTATCTTCCTGACTCTCAAAGTATAGACTGAGACCTTTTTTTTTTTGGACACAATCAACATAATGTTTTACTTGACTTGTTTTATATATATATATATATATATATATATATATTTACACACAGGAGTTTTGCTTTGTTTCTTTTTCAATAGGCAGTAAGGTGAAGGGAAAAAGACAGGAAGGAGAGAATGAAAGCAGATTTATTGAAAACAATTTTGTTTACTGAAATATTTATTATTTATTGAAAAAAAATTTAATGAAAAAAAAAAACAGTAGAATTATTTAATGGAGTATTTTTGCCCTAAAATTCTATGGGCCATAATTTTAAAATGCACAAAGAAGGCATACAAACTGGCCAACAACAACAACAAAAACTGAAAAAAGTGAGGGGGCAAAAATCTAAGGTTTGTTTTTTTTTCCCCTTCCACTTTTCTCAGTAGTTTACTGGGTTGAATTCTGAAAACAAACAAACAACAATAAAAACTCTACTCAGGGGAAAAAAAAAAAAAAAAAAAAAAAAAACCAGGTCCATGACCAAGAAATAGAGATGCCTCAGATTTGTTCTCTGATGCTTATAATGATTTATAGAACTGAAAAAGCAGAATCGAAAGAAGGGAAAACGAAGGATATATTAAAGCAAAGGGGAACAACTGTAAACTTTAAAGTTGAATTAGATGGTAATTTAGTTTTTGTATTTTATTTATCTAAAACATTGCAGCAGTTTTCAGAGAAAGAAATGTAAGTCATTAAAACAAATGAAAAAATGTTTTAAATCACGAATATAAAATTAGAGAAATCCAAATTAAAATAATTCTGAAATACTGCCTTATACCCGTCAGATTGGTAGAGCTGGAAAAAAAAGGAAAATGACAAATGTGGGAAGGACTATGGGAAAACAAGTACATTAATGTACTGTTCCTAGAGCTATGAACTGGTGCTATCAGTTTCAGGACCAATGCAATTTGGAACCTTGCCTCCAAAGCTATCAAAATAATCTTTGACTCAACAATATTACTACTAGGTCTATATCCTAAAAAGATCCAAGAAAGAGGAAGAATATCTAAATGTACATATGTGGCTTTTTTCATGGTGGCAAAGTATGGGGAGTCAAGAGTATGATCTTCAATTAGGAAATGGTTGAATAAATTACATGTATATGTGACAGAATGCTATTATAATAGGATTTTAGAAATTATCAGGATTTTAGAAAAATCTTGGAAGATTTGTGTGAACTGATGCAAAATGAAGCTGAACCAATATAATAATTTATATATTATCTGCAATGAAAAGACAAAATATTTTAAAAGAACTCAAATTAACACAATGTACTACAATTGTAGTTACAGAGGACTCACAATAAAATAAGATATTCATATCCAGATAGAGATGATGGACTCAAGAATGAAGAATAAAAAATGAAGTATATTTTGTGGGGACATGGCCTGTGAATTGTAATTGTAAAAATTATGTAGCCTGATTACATAATTTGTCACTTTTTTTTTTCTTTTCTTGATTTTTTTTTTCCCAGTGGGCGAAGGAGATAGAGATAAGAGGAAGAGAATTTAGAACTTTAAATTAAACTTTAAAAATTATTCTGAGAGGGGGTCTGGTAGACTTCACTAGATTGCTAAAGGGATGAATGAGGAAAATAGTTACCTCTGAATTACATCCTACCATCAATAAAGAGACAAAGTAAACCTAATAAAAAACCTTTACTTTAGAAAATCTGAGTTCAAATCTAACTAGACATTTTAAAGTTGTATGATCTTGGGCAAGCCATTTAACTACTTGTCTCAGAATTTTCTCATCTGTAAAATGGGGATAATAAGTACTTAATAAGATTGTTGTAAGGATCAAATGAGATAATAATTATAAAGCATTTAAGTCCTGTGTCTGATACATAGTAAATGCTATATAAATTTTTATCATTATTTTTCCATGGGAACCAAAAAAATCATGAATTAAGATAAAAATAAAAGTAGAATCAAAGTTTGATAAATTTCAGCTCAATTTAAAGAATAACTTTAGCTGAAAGTCTCCAATTTTAGTCTTGAAATCATTGAACATTTAGTTATTTCCTACATAAGAATACCAGGAGCACCATCTGGTGTCAATTCTAAGTATTATTGGTTATGAAACTGATATAGGATATAGCAGAAAATGAACTTGACAAATTTGCTTGGAATTTAGTAATCATGTAAATTTTTAAGGAAAGTGAAGCAAAAAGGGGAAGAAAAAAACAAAAGACAGCTTGTTATTACTGGACATTTATTACCAGTCTTAGATCAAAGATGTGGGATTATCATGAGGGATAAAAAAAAAAAAGTTGAAGTAAATGCAAAAGCTTTAAGAAATGAATTGAACATATATATTTAAAATATTTTCTTTGGTGGTAAATAGCAGGAAAAAAACTCCACATGGATTCTCACTAAAATGTCTATCAAGTGCCACAGAATTCTTTGCTACAATAGCAAAACTTGAAATTGGATGATGAGCGTATTTAAAGGCCTTGTCTAGAATTTCCCTGAAAATAATGGGCACAACTGTGACAGAAGATAAGAAGTGACTCTGGACTGGTAATGAGGGAAATGATAACATGGCTTCCTATCTCACCAAGTATAAATATATCTGACAGCTCAAACAAATATTAAATGACCTTCTTCTAAGGCACAGATCTTTAAATAATATCTATCTTTTTTGGATTAAAATAATGTGAAAAAATGATACAACTTAGATGTACCCCATCACAATTTAAGAAATTATAAGAAAATCAATATAATTCCCTAAAAGAAACTAAATTTGGAATGTTGAAAAACAAAAGTATTTCAATTGCCTGTGGATATTTGGATACAAAGTAGACCTTAAATATATTATAAGGAAATGATCAAAACTATAGGCTAGGAAATAAAAAAGGTAGATCAATGCAACAGAGTTAGAGATACAATTTATAGCAACAAATAAAAATAGCAGCTTTGCATATGATAAGTGTAAAGACTTAAGATTTTGGAAGACGAATTCATCATTTAGTAAAAATTGTTGAGAAAACTAGAAAGCAGTATGTATGACACAAATGAGGTTTAGATTAGTATCTTATATCATTTACCAAGATATGGTCAAAATGGATACATGACCTAGATATACAGAGAAATACTGCAAGAAAAATTGGAAGAACATGGTACATATTACTTATCAGACTTATGGATAAATGAACAATTTATGAATAAACAAGAAAGAGAGGGCAGAGTGAGGTATAAAATAGATAATTTCTATTACATTAAATTTAAGAAGGTTTGTACAAATAAAACGAATGTAGTCACGATCAGAAGGAAAACCAAAAAGCCGGGGAAAATGTTATATACAGTTTCTCAGATAAAAGTCTTGTATCTCAAATATATAAAGAACTATATCAAATCTGTAACAATACAAGTCTTTCCTCAACGGTCAAAGATAAACGGTCAAAAGATATGAATAGGAAATTTTTAGATTAAAAATATAAACAATTTATTGTATGAAAAAAATACCCTAAATCATTATTGATTAGAGAAATACAAATTAAAACATCCTTAAGATACCATTTTATGCCTATGAGATCAGCTAACATAATTGACGGAGAAAACAACAAATATTGTAGGGGATATAGAAAAATTAGGACACATTCATTTTTGTTGGAACTGATTCTAACATTTTGGAGAGCAATCTGGAATTAAACCCAGAGACTTATTAATCCCACACCCTTTGATCCACCAGTGCTGCTTCTAGATCTATTCTAAAGATGAGTAGGTAAAAAGGAAAAGGATCTGTAGGTTCTAAAGTATTTAAACAGCTCTCTGTGGTAGCAAAGAACTGGAAATTATGGGGGGAAATTTGATGAACATCAAATGGGGAAAAAGCTGACGTTGTGGTATATAATCGTAATGGAACACTACCATGCCATAAAAAAATGCTGATCTCAATGATCTTAGAGAAACACAGATGGTCTTGTGCAAAACAAGGAAGAACAAAAAGAGCAGAACCAAAAGAATATTGTACACAGTAATAGCAATAATATTTTAAGAACTTTGAGCAAATAAGTCATTTTAACAACTAAATACCTTAATTAACTATAAAAGATTTATGAAGAAAGTTTCTATCTGTAGCCAGAGCAAGAACTGATAAAACAGAATTATGTGAGAATTGTTTTACATATATTTGTGTCTAATGGTAGCCATCTTGGAGTGAGAGAGAAAAAAGGGAAAAACTCCGAAATTTATGCAATACTTTTATTATGTATTTAAAAGGAATAGCAAATTGTAGATAATAGTTGATTTGCAGTTTCATGCAACCATCTTTTTTTAGTATAGCAACCATCTTTTAAAATTATATTATGGAAATGCTTCTTTTATTCCGCAAATTAAAAAATAATTAAGTAAACAGAAGAATTCCCTTCTCCCCTTCCTCCCTGGGCATCCTTACCTAAATAGGGAAATGAGTTATTTTGAATTACAATTCTTTGATCTTCAATATATGCCTCACTTATTTACTCATCACCTAGCTGTCTGAATTTTTCTATGTTGACAAGAAAAAAGGTCAAAGATAGTCCCTGTTCTCAAGAAACTAACAGTCTAATAGGAGAGACAACATTCAAACAACTATGTACAAACAAGACATATATACAGGATAACTGAATATAATTAACACCTGGAAGATAATGAAATTTAGGGGAATTGAGAAAGGCTTCCTGTAGAAAGTGAGATTTTGGCTAGAACTTGCAAAAAGCCAGAGAAGTGAAGAGGTAGAAATGAAGAGGGAGAACATTCTAGGCATTGGGGCAGGCAATGATAGAAAATGGGAAGAAGTGTTTTATTTGAGGAACAGCAAGGAAACCAGGATCACTTGATTGCTAGTACATGGTAGGGGAGGTGAGGAGGTGAGGGTGAAGGGTAAGGTATAAAAAGAATGAAAAGATCAGGACTAGGTTTTGACTTTGAATGACAAATAGACAAATAAAATCCTCAATTTTATGGAAGGTGATAAGGAGTCATTAGAGTTTTTTGAATGAGGGTAAGGATGAGTAGAGGGTAGAGGTTGTAATTGAATTATACCTGCACTTAAAGAAGATCATTTTGATAGCTGTATGAAAGATGAACTGGAGTGGGAAGCCTGTGGAAAGGAGAACTACCAGATTATTATTTTTACAGTACAGATGTAAGGTGGGAAGCCTTGTGGAAAGGAGAACTATCAGATTATTATTTTTACAGTATAGGTGTAAGGTTTTAAGGGCCCGTACCAGAGAGGTAACCATGCTAAAGAAAAGGGGGCATAAACTAGAGATGTTACAAAGGTAAAATCAAAAGACCTTAGCAATAATTTAGATATTGGGCGAGTAATTGAGAGTATGTAGGAGACAATATGAAACCTTATACCTATGCTGTAAAGCTGGATAACTGGGATTATGATAGCACCCTCATACAAAAGTTAGGCAGAACTGAGAGTTAAATTAGCAAGGAAAGATGATGAGTTCATTTTGGGGCCCTGAATTTAAGATGTCCACAAAAATCCAGTTTGAGATATTCTATAGGCAACAGGAGATGTAAAACTTAAGGTTAGTAGAGATGATGATTGAATCTACAGGAGCTGATTAGATCACCAAGTGAAATGGTATACAAGAAGAAAAAAAGGCCCAGGTGGGGTATACCTATGATTAGCAAGAGCAAACTGGTAAAGATCCAGTATAGGAAATTAAGGAGTGGTCATAATGATGGGAGAATCAGAAGAGACTAGTGTCATGAAAACCTAGAGCAAACAGAGTTATCAAGTTATGGAAGAAAAGATTTGAGCGAATGATGGGGTCATAGAATTATAAGTGAAAGAGAGGAAGGTAAGTGGAGATAGTTAATGAAGAAGCAAGTCAGAAACATGATTAGAAGTCAGGGAGTATGGAGTCACTTAAGAAGTCATTAATCAGGGGCAGGGTTTCATTACTAATATTTTGCTTTTTTAAAATGCCATTTTTAATTTAAAGGAGCCTAAAGTGAGATAGGCACTTTCTATGGAATCACATATGTTAATAATTTTCTGACTCCTAATCTTAGAGGAAAGAAATAGAGAAGATATAAACCACCTTTTGGAGAGTGAAGGAGTTCAAAGAAGCAGGGAAAGTACGTCACAAGAGGAAATGGAGGAAAAGAATAAATGACAGAGGAGAAAAGTAAAAAGAACATTGTAATGGATTCTATACCATATAATTCAATATTTCAAAGACTTGTGACTTTAGAACTGTGAAGACATTCTGCTATGACACAGACCATAACTTAATACATAATTTTCAAGAATTCCTATGAACAAAAAAATTCATCACTTTTTGGTCAACTGGGTTTTAAGTTTCTTCTAACATAAGTAGGCCAGGCCTCAAACAAGTATGCAGTCCATCGCTGGACCCATACTTAAGAGCTTGACAAAACTGTCAAAACTCATATTCTTCTGGCATAGTCTTTAAAAATTCAATGTCACTACCGTTGGGAGCCGCAATCTCTAAGCTGATTGGCAAAGTCCAGCACTGAGATCAAATGTGCACAGCACTCATGCAGGAACAACATTTCCTTCTATGATTCTCATTAGTGGACTACTATTTCCTATATTATTTACAACTGACTTGATTACAGCACTAAACATTATCTAAAAATATCTGGTGACAAGGGGAATTTGGGCAACTTAACTAGAAATGATTCTACATGCATATTCTGTCCTAATAAAACTCATCTCTCACTGAGACAAATGATAAAGGAGAGAACACCATGGAAAGCATTGTCACTATGGGAGAGAATCCAAAGGTCCAGGAAATAATGGTGTTTACCAACTTAGACTTAGAAAAGATCAGTATGTTTAGGAACCAAGAGATGGTACAACTAGGAATTGTCCTAAATGCCTATGTACATGGTTCCAAGTCAGGGAAATAGAGGAATCAAACAATCCATAGAATTGACAAAGAAGACATAAGTAAACTAACAAAATTCACTGACATTTAACCTTGTATAACATTGACCTTTTCATTATTAGCTTCGTGTAATGTAATCAATAATTAACATTTAACCATAAAAAACTTACTCAAATATTAAATGTCAAATGCAGTAACATATAAAGGTCAATAAGTTAGACACAAATCTGAAAACTATGTTGACCTAAAGAAAAGTTTATGATCATGATATAGTATAAAAATAAAGCCTGAAGGAGCCTGAGAGAAGTGGGAGCATCACTTCCATCAGTTCCTCACCCAAACTACCCCACAACTCCCATCTTCCTTTGACACTGACCATATTCCTCCTGCTCAGCTCCTTGGACCCCCTGCAGAGGCTGGACCTTGCACACTACAACACTAGGCAGTGAAGACAACTAGTGCAAAGATACCGAAGCACAAAATGACATATTTTTATGAGGAATTGTAAACAGGTTAGAATATGAGTGCATGTTGCTGAAAAAAAGAAAATATATGAAAGAGAGTAAAATGTAAGACTAAAATGCTAGGAAGGAGCAGGTTACAAAGAGTTTTCGATGCCAAGGCATTTTCTATCTGGCTTTATTTTTATTTTGAAAGTAGATAATTGGGAATCACCAGAGCTCACCAAGCAAAGAGGTGATATGGTGAGACCTAAGCTTTAAAATAATCCTCTTTGTAGTTGAGTTAGTCGTTGAGTCCAGGATGGAATGGAATGAGAGGAGACTTGAGGCAGAGAACTCATATGTGGCCACTGCAGTTTTCTAGTATGGAGGTAATGAGGGATTAATCAGGACTGTGACTATGAATGATGATAAGGGAACATAAGGAATAATGATAAGGGAACATGAAAATATAAATGACAAGGCAGAAGATGATGGAAAAAAGGTGCATATTTGTGATGTTAGCTTTGGCAAAATGAAGAGCTATCTTTTCATGTGAAACCAGAGAGCAAAAGGAAATAGTGGGGGAAGGTATCTCAATGATGAGATAATGAATAGGACAGCAGGGGGAATTCTCTAGGAATTGCAGTTGAAAGGAATCAATTTAATAATCCTCATAGAAAAAACAAATGACTGAAGAAAGAATACCACCCAAACTATAATATGTAAATGAATGAGTAGCCTATTAAATTTCTTTCTATCTTCAAATATCTTGGGTATATATGTATTTCCTAAAGGACAACCCTTGAAGCACAAAATGCAATACTATGGAGATGAATGGAATGGATCAGATCTAGGAAATTGCATCAACTCCAAGCTGTTTGTTTTCTTCTTCTAATATCCATATTTTTAACATCATTATTCTTTTGGTGATAATATATGGCTATGAATCATGGCACACTATAATATTGAAAAACAGAACAGAAAATATAAGTTTTCCAAGACTTCTTCTTAAAATATAGATAAGAAAGGAAGATAGAGGAGATGGTAAAGTTATGGAAAGAGTATGACTCTAGGGATGCTAGTTAAAGAGGAATGGGTGTACATCTGAGAAAGTGAGTGCAGGAAGACTTTTAGCTGTCAATTTCCTGGAAGTATTTAGGCACACCAAAATATTCTCTTGATATTGGTGATTAAGTAGGTGTGGCAGAAGAGACTAGCTTCTGTGTGGATGAATCTTTGTGTCAAGAAGAAAACTGTAGTTTGGGAATCAATGCAGTGTACAATAGTAAAGTGAAATGACAAGAGAGAACAGAGTGTGACTGTCATTCAGAGAGAACATATGATGGA
The DNA here is from genome assembly GCF_902635505.1 of Sarcophilus harrisii. Lineage (NCBI taxonomy): Eukaryota > Metazoa > Chordata > Mammalia > Dasyuromorphia > Dasyuridae > Sarcophilus > Sarcophilus harrisii. Next base: position 532,669,412 of record NC_045427.1, on the reverse strand, counting down.
GTACTGGTAAGTCTTGATGATTTACGGAATAAACTGTCAAGATTACACTAGATGTCTGGGTCTAGAACTAAACTAGAAATCTAGACTAAAGGGAGTGAGTTCTTGATTGGTATAGTGTGGAGAGGAGAAAAAGTGAAGAGGTTGACTTACCTTATTTGTGCATTAAACCCTAACTAACTATGTCTACAATGACTCCTAGTTTCCTTCCACATTATGATAATAGTTTGGAGGAACAATAATGAGGAAGCCCATTCAGTTTCAATATATCTGGATGACATATTGCTGAGTCTCCTGTAGTTTCTATACAAGAAGAAAAAGTACTTAGGAAGTACAAACAGACTAAGAACTTGAGATATGAGCGAAATCAGAATCAATAGTATGACTGCCAATGAATATATATATATATGAACAGCCATAACAATGTCTATAAAAGTGGGAATAGTGATAAGGCTGAGTAAGGTGCTAAATCTAATTTGTTTGTTTCATGTGATCTATGATTAGCTCTAACTTCTGGAACACATTACATAGATTGACTCAAATACAGTCATATATTTCTACATAAAAGATAGAAATAACATAATGAGACATAATATCACAACACCAAACTCAGGTACAAAATTAAGCAAGGGTCAGCTAACTATGGCCCATGAATCTAACCTGGTACCTCTTTTTCATAGTGCCAGAAATTAACAATGTTTTTTTTTTTTTTTTTTTTTTAACATTTTTAAATGCAAAAGACTCCATTTATTTAAAAATGTAAAAATCATTCTTAGCTTGAAAGCTGTATAAAATAAGCAAAGGGGCTAGATTTGGCCCTTAGACCATAGTTTGACCCCTGGTTTATAGTACTATTGGGAAAGGAAAACAGGAGAAACAAATCTGATTATCAGATTATGAAGTAGGTATTTTCTTTATTTGTGGGGACGTCAAAAACATATTTCTTGCCCCTTTGACTATGAGATATATGGTCATTCAATTCCACAAGTATTTATTAAGTGCCTACTATGTGCTATCCATTTCTAAACATTTTATCATATGAGGATGAAATAGAGAAGATGGGGGGAGATGGAGAAATAGAGAAGGTGGAGGGAGGCTTTATACAAGGATAAATTTTGAGAGTCTAAAGAGTGCCTATTAATTAATGAAACTCTGGGATTAGATTTACAATGCATTTCCTCTTTCACTGCTTAAATATGACTCTGTGTCCAAGAATAATCCTGTAAGAAAGCATCTACTTTATTTAGATAAATATTGCTGAGACCTTCAGCATCACAGCTATAATAATCCAAATTCAAAACTTACTGTGCAAAAGTCAACTTGATTTTGGCTTGAATTTCTATCCATTCTTCCTTTAAAAGTTTTCCATGGTCTAATAGCTCCTTTGAAAGTCTCTCAGCTTTTGTTAAATTTTGTGAGGCTTCCTTTAATCTGAATTGTGTTAAGGATAATTTTGTATTCAGTTATTTATTCTTGATCCCAATTCCCAGGACCCTGGCTCCTAAATCTTTATGTACCATTGTATGAATCATCTTAATTAGAAGGTCTTGAAAATTAAATATACACACTATGAACAGGGCCTCCAATTATAAAGAAGACAAAGAAAAAGGATACTTCTCAAGTGCCATTAGAGCTCTCCCCAAAGTATGAAAAAGGTCAATTGAACATCTGAAAACATGTATGCTTTCTTCAGAGGAAGGCAAAAAGGAACTGGCGATGAGAATTTCTCTAGCTTTTTCTGCATGTTGTTTTGCTTGTAATGATAGTCCTGTGAACACATACACATACACATACACAAAGAGTAGTTTAAGTTTTCTTTCATATCAATGAGCTAGAACATGCATTTGCAAATGATTTGTGAATGGAATGTTGTTTCTTTCCCATATTATTAAGTTTCACTTAGTAATACTTTCTGTGAAGCAGCGATGAGTATCCCAGCATGCAGCACAGCTGAGCAGGTTCAGGCAACAATTTCATTATAATTTATCTGAAAATAGTTTCATGACTATAAAAGGGAAACATGTTTCTTTAAGTATTCAAACAAAATTCTACTAAAGAAGAATATATATATATATATTTTTTAAATAAGGTAATTAAAAACAAGGAATTGAATTTTTTATTTCTCTCCATAATTAGAGTTATGAAGTATTACAAGTTATTAGAAAATAAATGATGCATTTAAAGGCATTCTAGACAAGAAATTGGATGTAAATTCGCTCACATATAATTTCTTGGTAAAGATTTCCAATATAATTGTGTCCAACCATTCATTCCTCTTCCCCCCAGAAACCCTGTTTCTCCATCTTTAAAAGGGATCTCCTATCACCAAGAGATTTTTGTGAGGCATTAAAACATGTGAATCATCTGAAAGACATATTTCTTACATTGTAATAGGTAAATGTGGCAAAGACTAGCAGCAAAAATGCTACGGCTAAATGCCTGGAATTTATATATCTCAAGTTTCTTCTAATGACTCATTTATAATATTCGAATGACAATGTTATGAAGATGACAATAAAGAACTCTATTAAAAATCAAGAGAAATAGCCATGATTTCTATGAAAGTCATGTTTTTAATGATCTCTGAGCTTTGTGTTCTTAATTACACAGAATTATACCTCTAGTCTCCAGAAGGCTGTCAAAACATGAAGTTAATTGTACCCATGTCTAGAATACAAGAAAAGTATTTTTCAGAAGCCAAAAAAAAAATTAAACATTATTATTATAGTGATTCTTATAGACCTTTAACTTTTGCATAAGGCCCATATTTACCAGTCAAGCAAAAAGTATTTTAATGAGAACCCCTCTGTGTTGTTTTATGCTAGATTCAGTGAAAGAGACAAAAAAAAAAAATATTATAAGTGAGAGTAAGTGCCCTCAAAGAGTTTATAATCTAGTTATAAGAGGTAAGAATATGAAAGCTAGAAAATAATATAAGAAAATATATAATCAGGCATTAAGTGAAATTGTGATGACTGTAAGAGGAACAGTAATCATATTAAAAATTCACAACATACCTAATAAATTTATTATCTCCTAAAAATCTTATTCTAAAGACTATGAAAAAAAAAACTAGAGCTGAACTTTTTAACCTTTTTATTCCTAAAAAGGAATATTTTTCTTCATATTTTCCTTATATTAAATACTTTCTTAAATTTCTTTGAAATGTCATTTCAATGTGTACTAAGAAAATAGTCAACATTTAAATTTGAGATAACTCAAATCCATATTCAACTAGTTATGCTCAAGCCAATAATTTTGTAGAAGGGACAGAAACTAGTTAACCAACCAACTGTAAAGCTCACCTTTCATCTGTAGGTATCCTCGAGCCAAGTTAACATGTGCTTCTGCTAGTTTCCAATGATGGTCTCCATAACAAATTCTTGTTAGTGCCACTCCACGTACCAGTTCTCTTATTGCTTGTTTATACTATTAGAGAGAATGCACACACACTTTATATATATATCTATTTAGTTATTTAAAAAACCTAAACTCTACATACACAAAAGTCCTTCATAGTCCCTTCAGTCTGGCTGTGTTTGCTTAGTTTAGTCTTAACCTTTTTTGGATCATGGACCCTTTTGTCACTCTGGTGAAGTCTACAAAGTACTTATTAGAATAATATTTTAAAATGTATATATAAAATACACAGGATTAAGGAAATCTATTAAGTTTAAATAAAGATTTAATCTTGTCCCATCTAAATTCATAGATCTCTAAAATCTTTCTATGGACACTATGGTGGGAGAGAAGGGTATCTGTGAACCCCAGATTAAAAAAACTTCACATCATGAAAGTTTTTGCAATATAGGAAATTTCACATGGCATCCTATTGCATATGGTTTCAAATAAAGAACTCTTTTTGAAGTTGGTAATAACAGAAAAGGCATGCTATAGTGTATTACTGTAACAAAAATCACTGAGACTATAGTTGAGGGGGCAGCTAGGTGGCACAATGGATAGAACACCAGCCCTGAAGTCAAGAGGACCTGAGTTCAAATCTGATCTCAGATACTTAACACTTCCTAGCTATGTGACCCTGGGCAAGTCACTTAATCCCAACTGCCTCAGGGGAAAAAAATAGAGACTGTAGTTGAGATAAGAATTTTCTTGTTATGGTATTTATAAACATCTTGATTTCTATAACCTTTGTAAAGAATTTTTAAAAATTTTTCTCCAAATATTTTCTATAATAGACAACTGTTTATTATAGAGATTTCTGAGGGGAAAAAAAGCTACAAATGAGAAAAAGAATGGAAACACAGTAATTAATTTTAAAAAAAGTCATTTCTGAGGTTTAGCTACTTGCTCAGTTCTTGGTTTTCTCCATTATTTGGCTAATGTAGATGTCACCTTCTTATGAGTTAAGAGATTTTTATAGATTCTTATTAGTAAACATCAACTATCTTTTTAAGATTTAGGAGCGGGCATCGTGATGGACAGTTAAGTATAATAATTTGGAGACTTAGAATCTTTGATACTAGTAAACAAACAAACAAGCAGGATCAAAAATCAACATTATAAGAAAAGGAAGATGCTTTTTATTTGCTGGATATCATGAAGATAATGTCTGAAGGCCTCTGGTCTTTTAACTGAGTCCATTCTAGCACTTTCCTTAATGCCTTAATGCATTTAGCAATAGATTAGCAGTCAGTGTTTGACAGAAACTAGAGAAGGGTTTTAGACTGGTCAATGAAAGAAAGCTAAAGTAGGAGTCAAATGTGAGAGAAATAGGGACTGAGGCAGAACTATGGGAGGGGTAAAAGATAGCATATATGCTATCAGAACTGCAACAATACATTGAGTACCTTTTAAGCAAAGTTTGAAAACGCTTCTGTATGCTACTTACTGCATACCAAAGCCATTGTGCTTTCAGTGTGGCACACTACAATTTAATTTACCACAAAACAAATCTCTATATGCTATAAAAAACAGAATTTTATAAATATAAGTAATTAAAAAAAAAAACTATCCCTAATTATGTCCCTTTGTATGTTGCAATCTATTTACCCTTAAATCTACCTATGGAGGGTATAGAGAGAACATAGACTTAGATTTCAAAGTGGCTTCATGAGCCATCTAGCCCAATCCTCTACAAATGAGAAAACTGAAGCCAAAGACATTAAATGGATGACCTAAGATTAGACTGGTAATATTTAAGGACCTAAATTCAGCTTAGTATAAAATCTAGGAACACTCAAGTTTCCAATATAACATTCAAAAGCTGAGTCCAAAATTTTGCCTTGAATCCAACCTTGTTCCTCTGTACTAAATCAGTCTCATGGTCCATGTAAACTACTAAGGCCAAAAAAGTTATTGGTAGGGCTGGAATGTAAAGCAAGAAAGAATAAAGATCTATGTGTGTAGAATGTTTCCTAAGCTTTACCCTGTGGTGAGAAAGAAATTGTGATCATGTCTGGAGCTTTCAGGAATAATGGCAGACCAAACAAGAGGACAGCAAGTGAGTAAAGGAAGACTAGAATAAGCATTTGGGGGAGTTAAGTTATAAAACGGTTCAAATATTTCTTATAGTGTTTAAGTTTGTATTTAGTGTATCCCTAATAAAGGTTTCTAAAAGCATGAAAATGATACTAGACTACACATCAGAAGTTGAGAACTCTAATCATGCTTCTTACTATAAGAAACTTGACAAAGACATAGAAAGACTTCACCCGAACTGTGCTCCCTACTTTGTCTTCTAATGTAACACCAGGTTTGTTTTTTTTTTTTTTTTTAAGTTGAAGGGGCTTTTGTACCAACTGGACAAAAGCAGTTATTGAATCTTAAAAAGTTAGCTGACCTTAATGAACATGGAGACAAATGTGGTACAGAAAATACTGATTTGCAGACAGAAAAATCTTAGTTCAAATTTCAGTTGTAACAATGTGTAGACTTTAGACAAAACTCAAACTTTCTAAATAGCTATTATTTCATTTGTAAAGGAGGTATAATAGTACCAACTTTACAAGATTATTGTGAGGTTCAAATTATATATGTAAAGTGCTTTGCAAACTTTAAAGCACTTATATAAATCTTAGTTATTATTATTATCTTAGATTCCCTTAGTAAGTCATTATGTCTTTTGAGTCAATGCAATTTGAAATAGAAAGCAAATACTTCCTTAAAAATAAAATGTGTATGAAAGAGTTATCTTACTTGGTGAATGCTGAAATGAAACTTTGCTTTTTGTTCACACTCCAGAAGTTTCTGTTTAGGAGGTCCTAATAGGATTAATAGGCAGTTCATTTTGAATCTGTCTGGGTCTTGTTCGCAGGACATCATTGGTTTCATTTAGGTGACTGGAATTTTGAGTTTCTTGATCTTCTTGCATTTTCTGTTATCTGTCTTCTAATTTTGAATATTACAAAAACATCCAAAGTAAAAAAAAAAAAAAAATTACTCACCAAATTACTTTTAGAAATAAAGAGTAGAGCACATACAAATTTCACTAAGATAGGTATTACAATAAATAGGTGCTATTAAATTCATACATAATGGTCACACAGAACATGATCACCCACTTTCTTGGTGGTCTTGATTTGTTACACTACTTTCTTTCAACCTTACCTTATAAGCTTAAACAAAAATACTTTTTCATATCATTAAAATATTTTCCAAGTTTGTTTTGCCTTTTAGAATTTTTTAGTGAAAAGTCCAAATACTTTGGCTGCCACAGAAGTCAAAGGCTTTTTCTATGGCTGTCAAATCACTGTCAACTTCATTTTTACCTTAGCAAAAATGAATAATGTAGTCAATAAACATTCTTCATTCATTCAATAAATATTTTTTGATCACCTACTACATTCAAAGAATTATGTAGGAGATACAAAGATCAATATAATATTTTCTCACTACCATCAAAGTGCTCAATAAGCTATTAGGGAAGAGAGATGTGTATACTGAATCACAGGATTCCAGAATTAGAAGGTTATCTAGTTCAACATATACCTAATTTATCCCATCACTTCAAAGGCATTATGATAGATTAGATAGAAAACTGAATTTATATTCAGAAGACCTAGGTTCAGTCCCTGCTTCTATCCCTTGCAGTTTTGGGCAAATCAAGGTTAGAAAACTGACACTAGAGTGGCTTTGAATGCCAAACTAAGGATTATGAATTTTGATTAATGATGAGTACAATACTATTTAAGATAAAGAGTGATGGGGTCACTAAGTGATGTTTTAGGAAAATTAATATGGTTATTATTCAAAGAATATAATACAGGAAGAAGAGACTGGAAGCAATAAAAAAAAATTAGGAAACTATTGTCATAGTGCAAATATGAGATATTTAGTTATAAGTGATAGTAAAGACAAAAAAACTACCTCATATTTTGAGTGTTTTACAAAGTGCTCTCTTCACAACACTTCTGTGCAATAGAAAATGAAAGCATTATTATCCCCATTATACTTATGGGGAAATTGAGGCTGAGAGAGGTGAACTGCCATTTCAAACTCATGGAACTGTTGGAGAAGGTAGAACTATGAATTGTCTGGCATTTCTAGGGTTGCAAGAGATTCCAGAAACCATATATTTAATCTCTAGTCCCATGTTTCATAAGTAAGAAAACAGGAGTCCCCAGGCAAACATTAAGTATAGCAATTAACTCCAATTCTTTTTTCTTCAGAGGTAAGGCTCTTTCTTCTATATGTTGCTGCCTCCTAGGTTCAGACTTGAGCCCTAGTACAGCACCTTGGACAGAACAGGGCCTTAATAAATGTCTGTTGAATTAAATTAAACTGCAAAGGATCATATGAAGAAAGAATCTGTAGAACTAGATAAGTGCTTGAATGTGTAGAATTAGGGAAATGAGTCCACTAGACCTTTCCCAGGCGTCTACCTTCCCAGGGAATATCTTGGAATGCTTTATTTGAATGTCAGGGAATTTTTTGACAAAAACCCTCCCAATGGGTAAACATGGGTAAGTAGGACACTTAGGTTTATATTTAGAGATGGAACTTTGCCCTTGAACTTAACTTCTAACAGGCTTAATGGGAATTGAGCCCAAGTTTGACTTAAGTGCAATAGCAACTCATAAATTATAAAAAATAAAGCAAAACCAAAGAAAAACCACCCTACTTAAAAAAGATATTAAAATGCAACTGTCCCCCCAAGATTTCCAGATCAAGAATTCATAGAAGTAACCAGGAAGCAAGGGGAGATTAGGAAAAGACCTTCTATCAAGGGAGAAAAGAGTCACAGGGGACTTTGATTCAATTCAATTTATAAGAATTTATTAAATTCTAGGTAGGTACAAGGCATTGTGAGGGCCATTGTTCCAGGCACTGAAGATCATCTTTGCCCTCAAGGAGCATGCATTCTTCTGTAGAGGTGGAAAGAGGGAAAATACACAGAGAAATAGAAATTTAGATAAAATAAATAACAAAGTAATTGGGAAAAAGAGTACTAAACAATAGGGGATGAGGAAAGGCCTCAGATAAGAGATGACACTAAAGCCAAGACTTGAAGAAAGCAAGGATTTCCAAGAGTTGAAGTTGGAATAAAGGATTGGAATATCACAGGAAAAGAAATGTAAGGGTGCCACTTTGACTGGAACTAAGAATCCCTGAGATAGAGCAAAATGAATCAGTTTGGAAAAAAGAGATTAGAGCCAGTTTGGAAGACCAAATGTAAGATTTTTGTATTTTATTCTAGGGTCAATAGGAAATCACTTCTTTAGCAGGGGAAAGACAGGAAGATAGATATTAGAGACTCTAATCAGGAAGGAATTAAAATATTTACATGTAGTAATATGTAAAAGGCAATGAGAACCTAAATTAGGGTGATGGCTATCAAATATGAAAGCTGTTGTGGAAGTAGAATAAAAAATACTTAATAAGTGACTATATTTGGAAGATGAGAAAGAGGGAAGGATGAATATGACCCAGTTTACAAACCTGAATGACTGGAAATTCCGCAGTTGGAGTTTCATTTACTTACTTTAAAGCCTTAAAGGTCTTTTTTTTCAAGCTACTCTTTGAAGCAAGTAATTTTAAGGATGCTATTGGTTTAGTTTGAATGGTTCTAAGATCCTTTTTCCAGAGCAGGTTTTGACAAGGGAATGATGGGGCCTACAGGTTAGAGGGAAGGGAAGCAGAGGGAACAATGTGAGTAAAGGGTCAAATGAATTAGGTCCAAGATCTGAAAAGAAATATTTATTATTTCATAATTTTTCCTTTATTTGGAGTATTAGTCTACAGTTTGAACAAGAGTACCTCATCACGAAATCAGTCTTCTCGAAGTATGAGAGCTTCTTCTTTACTGAGATATCAGCAATGTCATTATACTGGACCAAAAAAAACTTATATTGTAATTCTATGGGGAAGGAAGAATGAAATTTATATCAAACATAAAAGGTTATTTATCTGTCTCTTCATCTTCATAAAGATATTATTTTAACTTTATTATATATTTTTCTTATTAGTGTTTAATTTTTTCAAATACATGTGAAGATCATTCACAACATTCATTTTTGTAAAACTCTGTATTCCCAATTTTTCTTTCTCTCTCACTTCTTCTCTCCCCAAGACAGCAAGAAATCTGATACAGTTTAAATATATGCTATCTAAAGATGTTATTTAAAAAAATGAAAATAAACTTGTTTCTTTTCAATGTTAAAACAGCAAGGAAGATACTTCTGAATTTTTTTAAAATGATGCATCAAGATTTATTTTATTCAACCAAGAGTTTATTAGAAGTATCTAAGTTTTTTAAATATTAAAACATGCAGAGGTTTATAATATCAGACGTTAACCTGCCATGTTCTACAGTTGCAGTAACTTGTAACAAGTTTCTCCTGCTTTCTAGGTTTTTCTTTCCAACCCACCCTGTGTATTTCTGCAGGTTAAAACAGTTGAAACCTGTTATCATTTTGCAATTCCTTTAAAAAAAAAAAAAAAAAAAAAGAAAAGAAAAGAAAAAAAGACTAGCCCCTCTCAACCCACCCAAAACAAAAACCCCACCTTCAACAGCTTGCCATTGCCTTTGAGAACAAAATCCCAAGTCTTCATTCAATTTGGCATTCAAGACTCTTCACAGCCTGAGGCTTGTCCACTAATTCACAACATGAAGAGCTCTTCACTCCAGCCAGTTGTCTTCAATGCCACTAAAGCACACTTTTACTCATAGTCTTTCTTCTCTCTTCTAATCCTATCCTGCCTCTACTTCCCTCACCATCACCTAATCTGAAATGCCCTCCATCTTCCTCTCCATCTCTCTAAATCCTACCCATTCATCAAGACCCAGTTCATTTTCTAAACCAATTAATGTTTTTTTTTTTTTTTTCTGAGCATTTCAGACTGTGTTAATCTTTTCCTCCCCTGACCTTTGTAGTACTTAACTACACTACTATATTATTATTTAACTATTTTGTGTGAATCAATTGGACCATAAGCGCTGGAAAAGAAGGCTTGTGACTAATCTTTGTTTTGCATCCCTTTGGATCTAGTATAGGGCTAAGAAGGCAGAAGACACCAATAAAAATTTCTAGAGTGAACGTGTGTGAAATGTTTTTAATATAGCATATCCTAGGAGTTATAAATTGGTTCAAGAAATAGGCTTATCTTTTAATAATCATAGTTTTTGATATTGAAAAGTTAGTTATAACTTTCCAACTATAAATCTGCTTCTGTCCCCTCCCTGGTTTCCTTTTCAGCTATTTGGAAGACTGTCCTTGCATTTATATAATGCCAGCACATAATTTTCACAGGAGAAAAACAAAAACAAGTAAAAACATGAAATTAAGGATTAAAAAAAGGCCACACAATTTCAGGACTTAAGTCTTATTCTTACATTCATTTCTAGGTTTTATAAATTTGTAACAATGCATATTATATAAATAGACTTCCTATTTATTTGGAATATACTTCATAGAAATATCCCTTTATTTTAAATATCCCTTTTATTTTGTATGTGTGTATGCATATAGATATAAATAATGTGACTGAATATTAGCAAGTTCAAACGAAAATAGTACGGTAAGGTGGTCAAAGATAATCACTCTTAAAATTTACAAAATTGCTTTAGATACAACATTTGCTACTCCACTTCCATCCCCACACTTGAATGTAAAGAGAAATTTGTACCTTCATAAAAACTTGTTACTTGATTTCCTTTGACTTCTGTCCTTTAATAATTCACTCACTTTGGCTTTTGTCGGATAGTGGTTACAGTTACTTCTTTAAAATTAGAGAGAAATCCTGACAAATTCAAGAAACAGGCAATTTTGCTATAAATGCCATAATCAACTTACATTGGATTCGGAGAAGCTGCTCCAATTCACTGTGAGAAAAACTGCATAGTTGTCTATTTGCAGCTTTCCAAGCCACTTCAATTATTGTTTTCTTATTTTATACTTCTTTATATAGATTAATGTCCACGAAAATGACTAAAAGTCAAAGAGCTTAAAACTAAATTAAGACAACCATTTCCCGGAAAAGGAATTTGTTATTTTACAAACCTGGATCAAGGGAGTGATTGATGCAGCTTTAGCCAATAAGGAACAAAAGATCCGAGATACCCTTTTCAGTCACAGTTTGCGACCCAATCCTTGGGATCCTAAGGCGGGAATTTTAAAAGGGGGTTGACTTTCTCTTTTCCTAGACCTCTCCTTAAAGATAAATCCCATCATTTGAAAAAAATTAACTCCTTTTATATGTTTAAAACTTATTTACCAAAAATGTGTTAGGTGCTTTGTAAATATCTGATATCCTATTATGTAGCATTGTAAATCGAGATACTTCATGCCGCAAGAGCATCGATTTAAAACTGGAAAAGCGTTTCTATTTCCCCTTCCCCCACTTTTTTAAGTCATAGACTTTGAGGCACAGAGATATTGATCTGCTCAGCTCAGGTTGTAAGGGGGGTGAGGGCAGAGTTTTGAACTTAGTTCCTCTGGCTTTGGATCCAGCATTTTTCCACTTGAGTTGTTACTATTACTTATTACAAATCTAAACAGAAGTAATACCATATTTTGATTAGCTAATGCCATTGATTGTGGTCAGTTTTAAGAAGTAAATTTCAAATAATTTATTTTTATTAATATGTTTACGTATCTAGATAGCTTTGCTATACACATTTTGAAAGAAAAAGGCTTTTGCCCACATCAGATTTTAAAAAATAGAAAAATGAGCCATAATGTTTTGTTCTTTTAAAACTTTGATCTACCTTCCACACCCCAGAAAAAGTGAAAGTTTGACTAACAATCGTATTTATCTATCAGCAATGGGGCACTATTCTTTATATCGAAGAATCTCAAGGTAGCAGAAAGCAATGGATTAGAACCAGTCTATGGGTTAGTCTCTGTAAAGCAATTTATAATTTTGTGTCTTTTGAACAAATCTCTTGATCTATGGGGGATTGTCCTTTCCTAGAACATTAAATGGGCATAATTTTACTAAAGTCTCTAGATTGTTCTTGAGACTTAAATGACTTAATGTATATAAAGTTCTTACGCTCCTAAAGTAATATGCAAATATAAACATTGTTATTCTCTTCTAACCTAGACAAATTAAGTTCTTGGAGATAGGGTTGTTCCGAGTACTGAACTCAGGTTCAAAAGCCATCTGTGTACCAGTGTGTTGATGGATAAATCACATCCTTCTAGGACGTTTCCTCTGATATTAAGAGAGGATTAGATTAGGTGGCCCCCTGTTTCCAATCTGTGACCCTTTGTTAGAACAGTGAACATTATATAATAGTTCATGTTTTATAAGTCCATGATAGGTCCCTACATATCCTTGGTCCTCATAACCACTCTTTCAATTAGATAACCTAAGAAGTATTATTCTCATTTTACGTGTGTCAGAACCGAGGCTTCAAGAAATAAAGCAGCTTGGCTAAGGTCACCCAACTATTAATTTGCTTTGCAGAATTCTGACTTCAAGTTCAGTGCTTTTTCTATTCTAAGAGGTTTTCTGCAGAGAATGCTGCATTTGACATTCACCGACATTTTTCTAAGATAAAGATAAGGACTGGACGTGCAATCTCATCTATATTAAGAATTCCTTGGATGAGGAAAATCCCCTTACTAACATAGATCCCGTAACTCCTTAATTTGTCTTAGAGTCGCCCAGAGCACCGAGAAGTGACTTGCCCTGGATCAGAAAGCCAATATATATCAAAGGCACGACCTGAGTCCAGGCCTTCTAGGCTCCCTGACCGGTACTACAAATTAACACTTATATAACGCCTACTACGTGCCAGGCGCTCACTAAACTAAGCGCTTTACGGCTATGGCTCCTCTCAGGGAAGCTAGGTGGCTCAAGGCACAACATACCAAGCCTGGGGATAAGAAAAATCACCTTCCTGAATTCAAATGTAATCTCTGACAACACTAGCTGTGTGACCGTGGGCAGTCCCTTCACCCTGTTTGCCTCGGTTTCTTCATCTGTAAAATGAGCTGGAGAGAGAAATGACAAACCACTCCAGTATCATAGCCAAGAAAATCCCAAATGGAGCCATGGAAGAGTGGCGCACAACAGCTTTGCGGGCTGTGAGCCTTTTCCCTCCTGGGGGGGAGGGGAGGGGGAGTCAGGGAGGGCCGGCAGCTGTGGAGTTAATAGCCACCTATTCCCAAAATCTGCCTGTCGGTTGAGCCCTGCCCAAACTCTCAGGCTTATCAGAGGGACAGGAACCTCTGATTACCGGGGTAATGGGGGAGCAGGAAGGTAACCCAGAAAAGACCGCAACCCCTAGGACAAAAAAAGACAAAGACAACAACGGGGCGGGGCCGAGGCGGAAGCGTCGAGCGCTTGTCTGTGAGCAGATACCGCGAGAACTAGTGCGTCTCGCTCTCGCGAGGCTTCCTTCCTTCTCCAGCCCCGCCTTCTCCCGCCTAGCTCCCCGCCCCGACTCCACCCCCCCCCCCCCTCCGGGCGCGGATCCGGGGGGCGTGAATCAATCGGAGCTGGGGCCCCCACCGCCCCTTCCCCCGTCCCCGCCCCCGCCCCAGCCCACACGGCTCCGCCCCTTCCCCTCCCCGCCTCCCTAGCTGAGGGGAGCTCAGCCTCGTCTCGGGGAGAGCCTGGGGCCGTGGGCTCCGGCCAGGAGTGGATGTGAGTATCTCCTCCTCCTCCTCCTCCTCCTCTTCCTCCTCGTCCTCCTCGTCGTCGTCGTCGTCGTCGTCCTCTCCTCCTCCTTGTCTTCGTTTCCGCTCCCCGACCTCGGCTCCGCCGCCCCCAAATCTGGACCTCCGCCTCTGCCTGTCGGGTCTGCCCTGTGAGGCGCCTGGGGCTCCGGGTCCCAGTCGGCCCCAGCTCCCAAGTGTCTCCCACCGAGCCTGCGCCCTCACGGGGACTGACTGGAAAGATTCGTTTCCAGGTCCCGTCTGTCATGACCTCACCCGGCCGGGCCTCGTCGGCTGCTGTCCTCGACCCCATCCCCGCAGGAGCCCTAAACCCCCATTTCCCATCCCGCACCCCGCCTTCCGTCCGAGTTCCCCCTCCCAGGAGGCGCCCAGCCTGCTCGCTGCGGGGCTGTCATGTGAAGAGGTGTGTGTGTGTGTGTGTGTGTGTGTGTGGTCACGGGCTGACACCCCTGGAAGTGGTTGGCTTCTTTGGAGTGCTAGGACTGTATGAAGGAGAGAGTGAGACAGACAGACAGACAGACAGACCGACCATTTACACACAGAGAGACACATGCTGACTTGTTCCCTAGGTGTACTGCTAATTTTAGAGACTGTGTATGTGTGTAAATTGTTAGACACATGCTGACACCCCTGGAGTTGGTTGACTGGTTGTAGTGCTAATTAAGAATTTGAGGGCTGTCTATGAAAGTAGGATGTGTGTGTGTGTGTGTGTGTGTGTGTGTAAAATACACATCGATATCCCTGGAATTGGTTATATTGGTGCTAATCAAAGTTGTGTGTATAAATTGTCATATAAATACTGATATCCCTGGAGTTAGTTACCTAGTGTAGTGAGACAATGTACAGGGTTGTCACAAGAATGTGTGGATGTCGTGTGTAAGAAGGTGCCCATTTTGACACCCCTTTTCCTGAATGGAGGATCTGGAGTTGGTTTGCTAGTGGTGTAGTGCTAATTAAGAGGGGTGATAATCTTAAGATCTCTGGTGTGAAGCTTCTTTCTAGGGAAGGGAACTCCTTTCTGAGGACCATCTAGGCAAAATAAAATTATCTTTTCCTTTTTTTTTTTAGGAGACAACTAGGTCTCACATTGGATAAAGTCTAAAGTCAGGTAGACCTGATTTCAAATTCAGCTTCATGTTTCAAATCCAGACACTTAACTGTGTGATCCTGGACAAGTCCTTTAACTTCTTTCTGCCTCATTTCCATCAACTGTAAAATAGAGATAATGATAACATGTAACTGACAAGAGTTGTTGTAAGGATCAAATGGTAGACATCCAGTAAATAAATACTTATTCCCTTCCTTTTCCCCTTTTAAATTGGGATTAAGGACAGGGTGAAAAGTTAAAAAGAACATTCATTAAAGTGTTAGGGTTTTGATTTTTTTTTTTTTTTAAGGATACATTTCATAGGATCACAGACCTAGACTTTATTCAAGCTTTTCATTTTATAGATGAGTCAGTCAGCAGCTATTTATATGTTTACCTTGTTCCAAAGTATGCTAAGAACTAGAGAAACAAAGGCAAAAAGTTTGTTTTCTGTAGCTTACATTCTAATTAAAGAGGCAACAGTAAGGTACAAACAAGATATGTATGAATGGAAGGTATTCTGAGAAAGAGAGGCACAATGAAGAAATTGAGGCCCAGAGATTTTAAATGATTTGTCCATGGTCACCTTATTAGTATGCATCAAAAACAAGATTCAAACCTTTTTTTTGCTTCCATATCCAGTTGTCATCACCTAAAATGAGTTATATATCTCATTCTTAGTTTCCTGGTAAAAACTGGTGGAAAACAGGAATTAATTAAAAAGTCATAGTATTTTAAAACTATTTGATAAACTAGTCCCCCTATCCTGGCCCCACATTTTAAATATGAGAAAAGTGTTAGTCACATTCTAGATGTACAGTGAAAACAGGAACATTATAGAAAAAACTATAATTGCCTTCAATGAAAATTGCCTTCAAATTATTAGAAAACTTAAACTTATTTAATCACATACTTTTTTTGAGTAATTGCCTTACTTTTTGATTCTGAAATGACTAGCAGATTCAGGGGAAAATGACTCTAATTTATCTTGTCTTCAGAAACTTGGTGTCAAATCATATTTCTTAGCATGTTCATGGCATGAATTCCTTGTATAATTTTCTCATAGTTGACCTCATTTTCAAATTTAAAAATTTGTGATTTCTATTCACATCAATCAAGAAACAGCTATATGGCAGATACCGTTCTTTGTGCATTCCACTTTAAAACACACACACATACATACACACACTCCACAATGAAACATATTCAGAAGACACACTATTTGAAAACCAACTGGATTTTTTCATAATGTGGACTATAGCCTGTAAGTGATCAGTACTAGTATTTATTTATCAGTAAGAACATTTTTAGGCTTTTTAGTGAAATCTTGTGTTGTGCCCTTAAGCATATTTCAATGTAGCCATATATGAAAGTAAAAAGTGGTAAAGTGAGTGTTTGTGGTATATTTTTTAAATACATAAACAAAGGCTATGTAATGCCTGTGAATGCTTCAGAATTATAGAAACAGAAATAAATGTTATTAGTGTCGTATGATTGTATTTTTTTCCTTTAATCACTTTTAAATCTACTGATATGACTACTTTGTAATTGTAAAATCTTTTTTTTTTTTTTTGCTGAGGCAGTTGGTGTTAAGTGACTTGCCCAGGATCACACAGCTAGGAAGTATTAAGTGTCTGAAGCCAGGTTTGAACTCAGGTCCTCCTGACTTCAGGACTGGTTCCCTATTTACTTCACCACCTAGCTGCCCCAATTCTAAAATCTTAGAACTTTAATTGGGAATACTTTTTATAGGCAGATTGTTACATATTACTTTTGAGAGTCTGGAACCTAGGTTAGGTTCTAGTCTCTGTTCTGCTTTTAACTTGTAGGACCTTGGGCAAGTCTTGTACCAATTGGTTCCTGTTGAATAATTCTGTTTAATTCAACAAACATTTAATTATCTTCTATGTCTTAAGAGTTTGTGGACATAAACCATGGAGGAGGTAGAACAAGAATAAATACACAAATGCACAGGAGAAAGATAAGTACAAGGAAGAGGCCCAGGCAAAGTGTTGCGAGTAATTTTATGGGAGACATCACTTTTTTTAAGAGAGGAGAGAAGAGGAATAGGAAACATTTAATGGAGAGATAGTATTATGAGATAGACTTTAAAAAATAGAAAGGACTTTAGAAGGAAATCATGAAGAGAATTTGTTCCATGCATAGTGAACTAAACAGATCTGCAAAGATAGGAAAGGGCAGAAATTAGAATGAACAGCAGAAAGTAGTTCAGTTTTATTGGAACTTAAGACTATCCAAAAGGAAATTGTATGATATAAAACTGAGTGGAGCTAGATTGTAGAAGGCCTTGAATGGCAGAGTCACAAATTTAAATTTTATTTAATAGATGCTAGGGACTAACAGAAGGTTTTTAAAGGTGATAATTTAGCAGTGCATTAGAAAATTACTTGACATTGATGTGAAAGATTGATTAGAAAGGGGAAACTTGGAGGCAGAAAGACCATTTAAACATCTTTTAACAGCAGTATAGAAAGAAGAAATGAAAATCTGAACTACGGGTGTTTTAGTAAGAGTTGAGTGGCATGATATTGATTCGGGTAAACTGTTAAAAAAAAAAAAAAAACTGTCCCCTTTTCATCTGTAAAATTAAATCTCTGAAATTCTGTCCCTTTTGATTCCTGGCCTCCCAAATTTCAGAGAGTCTATGAGATGGAGCATATCCTCCTGGCTAGCCTTTTCCAAGGCAAATCACCACATACCTTCATGCCCTATTGATAGCTGGATTCCCATTCAAATTCTGGCTTAAAAAGCCTTCAAAGTAATTTCATTCATTGGGGAGAACCTGGTCTGATTGGCTCAAACTGCCCCCCAGGCACCGCCCCCTCCCCCTCCCCCCCTCTGCTTATAAAATAGGTTTCTGTTCACTCATTCTTTGCAGAATGTCCAAAGTAGTATGCTTTACCTCTTTGGCATAGCTGTCAGGACTCCTACCCACTGTGAAGACATTCTCTTTTCAGTGTTAATACCTCTGCTTATCTCTCTGCCAGGATTTCTCTGCTAGGACTTTTGTCACTGGGGAAGTCAGTCTTCCTAGCAAAAGCTGTCTTCTACAGTGCCAACGATAAACTTCCTTTTACTAATTTAATATTTTGGGTTCGTGAATTCTTTCACGCTGGACCTGCACCGACGTTCCCACAACTCTCTAAACTGCCACTAACCTTGTCAATATGAGTGAGACATTGCAAAGATAGAAATAACAGCACTTTGCATAGTTGGTTGGATGAGTGTGGGTGAGAGAAGAAAGAAGTTACTTCAGGATTATTAAATTGGAAAGATAGAATATTTAATTAATAGAAATAGACAAGTTAGGAGGAATTATTGTTATTAAATTATTGAAAAAAAGAGTGAATTTAGTTTCAGGCAAGTTGAAATTGAGATTGGACTAGAACCGAGACTTGAGATAGGGAAACCCCACGTTTAAGTTATTGCAGTAGTCCAGGGGAGCTGATAAAGGTCTGTACTAGGGTGATGACTTTGTCTGAGGAGAGAGAAGGATTCTTATGTGACAATATTGAGAAGAACTTGGAAACTGATTAGTTATAGAAGAGAGAATAAGGAGGCAAAGTTAATACCTATGGTGTGATCAAAAAGACATTGGTACCCTTGACAGTAATTGGAAAGTTAGGAAGAAAGGAAGATTTGGAGAAAAAAAATGAGTTCAGTTTTATATTGAGTTTGAACAGGAATATTAAGTTGAAGGTCTCTAGAAGACAGATGGACATGTAAGATTGATGGTTTAGGAGGTTACAGCTAGATAAGCAGATCTGGGAATCCTTAGCATAGAGGTTATTAGAGCTGATAAGATCATAAGATAAAATAGTATATAGAGCTCCAAGTCAGAGTGGCCATAATTAAGCAGGTGTGACCTTGATGAAGATGCAGTGGAGGAGTGATCAGACAAGTAGGAGAATTATTTCAGGTGCATCTCTATTCAATAAGCAATTGGAAATACAGCACTAAATATAATGGGATTGGTTAGATTTGATTTGGAAGTCACCTGTACAGAAGTGTTAATTAAAGCCATACTTAAAACTCAACTATAGCTGTGAATCTGTGGAGATTATGTAAAAATCTGTCATCTCCTCAGATTCCTTTTTTAAAGATCACAACCTATCCATACCCACCTATCCTATGCGATTCTTAATGATTTCCTCCCAGAAATTCATCACAGGGGAACCATCTAAATACTGGATGCCTTCCTTACTTCCTGACATCGTGAGAGTACTAGTGGACTATTTGGACGGCCAACTTGTCATTACTTACATGCCATATGCCTATCCCATCTTCTCTTTCTCTTCTAAAGTTTCTTGATGCCCTTTACTTCTGTTTTTCCATGAAGTTTTTTATTGTAGTTTATATAATTGCTTCAGAAAACTTCAAATAAACCATTCTATAATCTTAAGTGGTTAGGACTTTTCTGACTCTATTTGGAATGGTTTTTCCTGGTAATATAAAGTAGTAGTAAGCAGTAAGATTTTAGGATGAAGTAGAATAGATTTATAAATATAGGTCAAAGAAAGAAAGGTCTGACTTCACTCCCTTCTGACTTGAAACTTATTATATTCTTTGTGTGTGTATTTTGCAGTTCCTTGAGTATTTATGGAGTTACATAAATGAAAGTATGTGATAGAATATAAGGAGGTAGCTGAAGCCCAAGTAAGTCAAATGATGTTCTAACTTTATAGAGCTAGCTAGTCAGTGGAGATAGCTTATAGTGAAGGTTAGAAATTTGTGCATTATCCTTTTAGTGCAATATCCTTCTGTTTATTCAAATAAAAATAAATAAACAAAACTGCAATTCCAAGCATATTTTCTTTGCTCATTTCTAAGAATCCTCAAAATTAAGTAAAAGGGAAAATAAAAAGTAAATTATAATAACTAGATAGTTCTTAGGAAGTGAAAAACATAAGTGGGGTGAATAATTACCTCTTATAGCTTATTATGTTTTAGACATATTGAAGGAGCTTTCTTGAAAAAAGAAGTAGAATTTGCTGATATAATTTTTTTAAAGTTTCCTTTACACACACACACACACATACACACACAGTGTTTGAATCTTTCAAAAAAAAAGATATTGTACATATTTTATTAACAAAAAAACCTGTATTAAATATACTAATCATTTTGTTTTGCTTAAGTTGTGACTTTATAAAACTATTTGCGTGTGTGTGTGTGTGTGTGTGTGTGTACACATGAAAAGTACATCTTTTAGTAAATTTAAGAGTTTGCAAAAGCTTTGGATAGGATAATTGTTAGTTTTAAATTTTTTAGTGTCTTTATATCCTAAATTGTATAATCATTTTATATACTAATTTGTATGATGATGTATTATAAATGTTTATAAGAGATCAACTATAATTTAAAAATTTTCTTGCTTTCTCTTTAGATCGTATTTTACAAGATGTAGTGCTGTAATGTGGCTGATGGGACAGGTTCAGTCATGGCATCAGAACTTTGTAAGACAATCTCTGTGGCGAAGCTGGAAAAGCACAAGAATTTGTTCTTAAATTACAGGAATCTACACCATTTTCCAATGGAATTACTGAAAGATGAGGGCCTGCAGTACTTGGAAAGACTGTATATGAAAAGAAACTCCCTAACAACCTTGGTATGAAAAGCACATGACAGTATTATATTTTAAAATATTTCCTCAAAAATTAATGCTGACCAGAATCAGAGAGTTGTGTTCTAAGGATTTTTATAAAGAAATTCATTTCATAATGTACATGGGTAATGCAGATATCTAATTCACAAAATTTTCTTACTTGGTTCCTAAGATTGGTTTATGTTGTCTCCTTGTTTCCTTATGAATCATTCCATTCTGTACTCACTTCAACAAATTATTTATTTGGAAATTAAATCTTCACGTCCTGTTATCTGTTTGCTTTCCTATTTATGGAGAGACTGTCTTGACACATGGTTAATTTATGTTAATAATTAAGATAATCTGTTTAGATATCAATAGTGACCTGAAAATGTCCCCATCACTTGATAATGAGAAAAGAGAACTGGCTACAGAGGATATATACTGGCTATGTATTTCAAGCCCTAAGTCAGTTAACCTCCAAGGGCCCTGAGCAACTCTTTAAAATGATAAGTTCAATAAAGGAAATGTGGTAATTACAAGTTCTTTATACCAATGAAATCAAAGGTCCTTCCCATTCCCTTTAAGTTCCTTCCTATCTTTACTGTCTCAAGAACATTTATGTATCTTTTATTTGCAGGACTTACTATATTATTAGTAGCATTACATTTTTAGCAAGTATTATTTTGAGTTCTGGTATTAGAGTAGTTATTTTAGTCTTGTGAATTAACTTTTCTGTTCTTATGTTTTGAGCTCTTTTAGAATTTTTGTTAAATTTAACAAACATTTATTAAATATTATATACTGGACATTTGTCTTGGAGAAAACATAAAGAGAAATAAAGTTGTTGGAATTTAAACATTCTAATAAGAGAATATAACACATCCAAATAAATGTAATACAAAATGGATTATATAAGTGAATACATGTGAGATCTGTGGATGAAAAGGTCATTTCTGACTAGGATGATCAAGGTAGTCTTCATTAAAGAGGAAACATTTGGACTGAATTTTGAACACTAGAATTTCAGTAGACAAATTGGAGGAAGGACATTTTAGGCATAAAGGAGGGGGTGGGCAAAGGCCTGGAATTACTGGTGTGGGATGTGTAAAGATTGGATAAGTAGTCTACTTTAGAGACAATACTTACAGGGACATATTTTGGGATAAGTTTGGAAAAGTAACAGTTATCTCAGATATAAAAAGAATTCATACAAATGCCATGTGACAAACAATTTTTAGCCTGACAATCTTATGTTGAAGTGTTTATTGTGAGAAATAAAATATGGACATTACATTATAGAATTTTTATTACTATTAAACTAACAAACATTTAATTTATATTAGGGAGTTCTGTGTTTGTTGGTGGAGGAGATAAAAAGGTTTAGAGAACGTAATATTTGCCTTTAAGAAGCTTATAATGTAATAGAAAGTTGTCATCAATAATGATGAGGTCAGAGAAGAAAAAAAGTGTTATAACATTAGTCCTTTAGGAGAATTGATGTAAAAAATGATGTAAAAAGCCTTCCACTCTTCTAAAAAATGATTTCCCTCATCCTTCTATCTTGTGTAACTTCTCTCTTTCTTCTCCTTCACTGTTAAATTTCTTGAAAAAGTCGTTTGTACCACACTTCATCACTGTCTGGTCCTTTCTTCAGTGCTTCCATACTTTTCAATTGAAGCTAGTTTCTTCAAGGGAATCTTATTTTTCCCTGTTAGTCTTCATCCTCAAACTTTTTCAGATTCTCACATTGTTAACCATCTATTTGATGCTCTTTTCTCCTTCCTTGGCTTTAGGATCCCTGGTTCTTCTATTTCTCTGACTATTTTCTCTTTCTCCTTCATCTGAGTATGTATACTGTAAGATGAAAGCAAATGGAGAGATGGAAGATGCATAATAGTAAGGACACTGACACCTAGCTTGAGGTTCTAGAAAGACCTGGAGGGAATGAGATCAGGGGTATAGGGCAGAGGGCTTAACTTTAGGGAACAGTTGGAATATCTTTTTTGTTACCAAAAATAAGGAAAAAAGCAAGCTGAGAAAGTCTGAGAAATAAAAGATGGCCACTAAAGGAATTCATGTTAAATGTCTATATTTTTAGGAAGATAGTAGAGCAAGTTATTTACTCTAAATGTAGGAATAAAGCAGTGTTTGATTGTAAAAGGAATTTTTTTAAAGTATGGAGTAATTTCTGTGGGAAATTAGAAAAATCCATAAGAGCAGAGTAGAAGTATTTTGAGTAGCAATTAGGGCCTAGCTGAAATTATTTATTATGAATTTGCAGCAGGAGAAATCAAGTCAACTTGATGGGCAGAAGAACAAGGGATTACAGGGGAATAGATAGTAGAAATGAAAATAATAAATACTTAAGGTCCAAGATTAGTACTAATAATGTTAACCAGTATTTATATTGCCCTTTAAAGTTTTCAAAGCACTTCACATATATTATTTCATTTGATCCCCACAACTGCCTTATGAGGTAGGTGTTCTTATTATTCCCATTTTACATAAGAGGAAACTGAAGAGAAGATTTAAATCATTTGCTTACTTAGAAGGCATCTGAGGAAGGATTTGAATAGGTATTTAACACCATCTTTCTATCCACTATCCACAATGGCTTCCATTATTCAAGTGAAGCTGGAAAAGGCTATGGATGGTCAGGAAGTGAGAGGTAAAGATAAGGATGAAAAGTAGATTTGGTGGGAATAAAAGTTTTAGGAGACATAAACTAAATGTAGTATGGGAAACAGTAGTTAGAAAGTAGAAATTAGCATTTTTTTAAATCTTGAAATTAGTAAAATTGCCAGAAGGTAGTGCCCTTTAAGATAAGATCTGGCTTTGTCCATGGGTTCTTAAAGTGAAGGAGGAAAAAAGAAAAAATCATTGGACTTGAGGAATTGTGCTGTCAGGTTGTCAAGAGAACTTGCCAAAGTGAATATATGAGTTTTGGAGTATTGTAAAGGGGATTGAGATTGAGTAGATTTGAGCCAAGTATTCAGGTTGTTTAAAAAGTCAAAAGAATGACCCTGAAGGTTGGAAGATGACAGCAACAAGTATGGAAAGTGATACAAATCGATTGTATTAATCTTGAAATAAGTCAAATCAATAAACATTAAGTACCTATTTTGTTCAAACATTGTGCTGGGTACTTTTTAACTAGGTTACAAAGACAATGAAGTAGGCCCTTATGAAATTTCCATCTTCTTGGAGGAGACAATATGTACATATATAAATATATTTTAAAATAATTTGAGGGAAGGGAGATCTCAACAGCTGGGGGAATCAGCAGTGACCTCATGGAGGTATATATGGATTGTAAGAGTTGAAAATAAGTAGTGAGTACATTCTGGGCATAGGTCGAGAGAAATGAATAGCATGTGTAAAAGTACATAGATGAGGAATTGAATATCATGTGAGCAATAGCAAGAAGGCCAGTTTAACTGAACTGTAAAATGTAGGTATGAGAATATTGTTTAATAAGGCTGGAAAAGTCAAGTCAGTGAGCATTTTTAAAGAACCTACTATATGCAAAGCACTTTGCTAAATGCTGAAGATACAAAAAAGAAAAATACTTTGGAGTCAAATTGTGGATGACTTTACATGTGAGACAGAAGAATTTCTATATGAGGAACAGGAAGCCATTAGAGTTTATTTTGTACGGGAGTGACATGATCTGACCTTGCTTTAGGAAAATCATGGGCAGCTATACAGAGGATGGATTGGAAAGGAGATGGATTGGAGCAGTAGTCTTGGCTGAAGTAACATGGAAGTCAAGAGATCATCTACTCATCCAGACCATCTTGTATAGTTCTCCTGATTTAATAGAAGAGAAAACTGAGATCCTGAGAATTGAATTGATGAATTAATTTAAGTAGCATAGTTAGAATTCAAAAGAAGATCCTTGCCTCCAAATTCAATGCATCTTCCCTCCCACTACACATAGATGGTATGTATTGGAGTAAAAAGCTTTACATTACCTTAAAAATGCTGTGTTCTTGGAGAAAGCTGTGATACTGCATTCTTTTCTACAGTATTCTGAGGATGACAGGAAACCTTTAGTGGAAGTAACAGGTGGTAGTGATTAATAATCAGCTTTAAGGTTTGCACTGAGGATCTGTTTGATCCTCACAACCCTTTGAGAAGGGACAAACTTGGGTCTTCTGACCCTAGGACTAGCATTGTTTCTACACTGCCACTCAGCCAGCTAATTCAGGTCTACAAAAAGACAAAGCAAATGACTTGGTAAAGACAAGAGGCCTTGATTTTCCTGGTAAGAGACCCTGGTCTTCCTCATCTTCCTAGACCACATGTCTCTACCTCAATTCTAGTTCTTGAGCTTCCATTCTAATGGAGTCTTCACTTTACTAGTAACTGGAATTGGGGGAATCCTCACTGCAATAGGCAGTTATGTGAATATATTTTCATATAGAACAATATTAATTATGATGGTTAGGCTTTACGAGGAGGGGCAGCTAGGTAGTTCAGTAGATGCACTGGAGTGAGGAAAGCCTGAGATCAAAGTCTTTTTCAGACCCTCATGTGACTCTGGGCATATCACTTATCTACACTTTCATCTACTGTAAAATGAAGGTAATAATAGCACTTAACTCATTGGGTTGTTGTGAGGATCAAATAAGGTAATGTTTATAAAGCATTTTGAAAACTTTAAAGTGTTATATAAATGGTAATCACTGTTATTATTATAAATATTGTTATCATTATGGTTATTTCTATGTTACTTCTATTTACTCTGCAGTGTATATATTAAGTGTATATTAAGTATATTTAGCTGATCTGTCAACAGTACCTCCATTTATGATTTTACTTCTAGAGGAAAATTTGTTCCAAATTTCAAGTGACCAATATGCAAATAAACTTTTGGAACACAATCTTTTATAAATTGGGATCTGCCCTTAAGGGTTTTCTTAAAAGTGTGTCCCCCCTGTAGTTGTAATATCAATAGATATATGGCATCTTTGCAAGGTAGTATAATTGAACAGAAGTCCCATAAGCCAATACTATATAAATATTTCTCAAAAGCCCATTGTTGATCAGTAGCTATCACACATCAAATACCATTGTCATCCCCTCCAAAACTATGTTGTTAACTAAAGGAACTTACGTTTTATGAATCTAGACTTTCAAACAGTTGGCCTAGTATTATAGCTATTGTATGTGACTAAATAATTAAAAAATTTTTTTTTGGAAAAAATACCACTTATCTAATCAGGACCCTGTTTTTATCACCCAATTGATTATTTATGTCTTATCAAAACTTTATTAAGTAAGACCATTATCTTATCTAGAGGACTTGAATTCAGAAGACCTAATTGTGAGTCTCCCCTTTTCCACTAAACTTTCTAGGCAAGTTATTTCGTATTTCATATAAGACAGTTAAGTGGTCCAGTAAATATAAATATATTTATATAAATTTATAAAGATCTAGAATCA
This sequence comes from Sarcophilus harrisii, assembly GCF_902635505.1. Taxonomy (NCBI): domain Eukaryota; kingdom Metazoa; phylum Chordata; class Mammalia; order Dasyuromorphia; family Dasyuridae; genus Sarcophilus; species Sarcophilus harrisii. The sequence goes on along the minus strand of NC_045427.1, from coordinate 532,643,185 downwards.
GGGTAATCTGAGTTCAGACCCAGCCTTAGGTATTAACTCTGTGTGGAATATCTTAGGCCTGTACCTGCCTCAATTTCCTTATCTGTAAAACAGAGATGCTTCCAAGGTTAAGTAAAAATCAACAGAGATATTTGTAAAATGCTTTGCAAACCCTAAGGTGTTATGTAAATGGTGTTTATTATTATTATTGTTAATTGTGGATTTCAACTTCATTATCTGCAAAATATAGAGCTTTGATTGTCACATGATAAATTACCTTAAACATCCATTTTGTTATTATTTTTTTTATAAACAGTCTAATTGAAAAAAAAAAGAGATTTCTCTTAGTTCCCATCTGTGTGAGATAGTCTTTTTCCTTTGTCACTTCAGCTAAAAAAAAAAGTTTCACTTTTAAAGAAATACTTTCTTTGTGATTTTCAAAATTTTGTTATAATTCTAACATATGATTTGTTTTTGATTTGCAAAGATATTCTTCGATTATTTTTCCTATTTTCTTGAACCACGTGGATTTTGTTTTTCATTTTTAAAGTATATCTGGATGGATCTGTGATTTCTCATATATCATATGAGTATATTCTCTAATTATTTACAATTCATTCTTGCCTTCTTATCCTGTGTGACTTGTGTTCTTGTGACCCTATAAATTCGTCACAATGGTTCTCTTCATTGTATTGAAGACCTTCCTCCAGACCTCTTGACATTGCATGGATATCAGTGAAGCACATATTCTGTGCAATAATAAGTCATGATAGGCCTATATTTTTTTCTGGCCATCCATATGGCCATACAGCTTCATTTCCTCAGTTCTTTGATAATATATTGTAGCCTTCTCCCAACCACTTTGTAATTTTTCATTGCATATAGATGATCAGCAACTTTTATTCCTCAGAGATTGTGTGGTATTCCACAATTCATAAATATGCAGCATCATAGGAAGAATTTCGATGTTAAAGAGTTACTTCTTTGTTTCACAGAAAAGCTGAGGGCAAATTTTCTAATGCCCTCTAGGCTTTTCAACTCCTATGCAGTACTGAACTCAGGTTTTTGTTCATCTTCTGTACCTATCCAAGATGTATGTACTGATATCCTAGCCTTCCAGATTGTCCCTATAGCTAGCTGTATGTCAACTGTCTGGCTACAAGCAAAAGTATATTATGAGAAAATGATGCCCTATTAATAATATTGAATCTATAACTTTGTTCTGATGTATATAGTGTCATTTTTGATGATAAAAATACTGACTGCTTTAGCAGTTCTTTTAAAAACAATTTTCACATTAATATAATTGAATATAAAATTATTGTTTAAATCCTGAGGATTTAATAATTTTCCTCTTGTGTTTGACTTAATATGAAATTTAGTGGAAATGAATATGACAACAACAGGTCTGTCATCTGATTCCCACTATGATGAAATGTAGACACCTGGAAAATAAAAACTTTACAAGGAATTGTAGAACATATTTAAATATTGTAGTTTTTTTTTGAGAGAGAAACATATCCAATATAATCATCAAGAACTTCATTTTAAAAGCTTATGATGTAGCATGTTTTTAGCATTTCCCCCTTTTGTCCAGAATTTTCCAAAAATGACTTGTAGGCTATTTTTATGTTGATATTGAATGACTGCTTGTTGGGTACATTGTAATAGAATATTCTTTTTTCAGTTATGGATTGAAGTAGATGGCCACTTAGGGCTTTTACAACTCTGGAAGTCCATGATTCTATAATCTCCAATAGACCTTTTAGGTCTTTAGGTTTTAATGAACCTAAGATCCAAAATACTCACATCATCTCGATGGATACAGTTTCAAGAATTTAGGTATTTGGGGTAGATTCTTCAAAGAATCTCATAATAACAAAAATCCAAAAAATTTAAATATTGTATGTCTTTAATGAAATATATTTATTTATATAATAAGAATTTACTCATGTACTTTGCTCTACCACATATGCCTCATTAAATATCCTGTGCTAATAATTTACTGGTGTCCTGTGAAGTAATTTCCATTTTCCTGGCCTTGAAAAGCAGCCAGAGGTTGGTTAGTACTAATAGTATTGGTAGCACCTACTTCACAAGGGTATTATGAGACCCAAGTAAGATTATGTATATAAAGGTTAAATAAACCTTAAAAGTGCTGTGTAAATTTGAATTATTATTTTAATTATTACATAGCCCTTTTACAATCTCTAGGGGCCCTTTCAATATGTTATTAGTTTTCTTAAAGGTATCTTCAATCAAATAGTAAAGAGATGTAATTTTCTTTTTGCCTAGTTTGCAAAAATTTTACAATATGATCACTTTACTCACTATTTCTGATCTACTTTATTATTACTGTTGTTAAAATAGGAAATATTGCATGCAGTTAATTCAATCCTTTTTCATAACTTAGACTTTCACATTACTTGTAATCTAAAAGAGTAATTTTACTTATTTTGGAAGTAATATTTGGTTGTAATTTAAAAATAAAAGATTGAGAAAGGTACATTTTAAGAGTTAATAGCTTGTTCAACTTTTTTGTTTTTAAATAGAAATGGAAAAATAACCTTAATAAATGATGTGTCCCCACTATATTAAAAAAAAAAGTGCCAGGTTTTGTGAAATGTGAACTTCTCATACTTTATTTTTTGATTTTTTTAGAGCTCTGAAATGGTCTTGATGCTTTTTAGGTCTGTCAGTTACTTTGGTGCATCATGAATTTGTGGTTTTGTTGATTGCTGCCTTTTCCATCATTGTAGATTCCAGTCACTATTCAGTTTAACAGATGGTTTTTCAGGGTTTCTGTGTTTGAAAAATTAAGCCATTTAAACTCATCACTATCTTCTCCAAATTTAGCTAGGCTAGCCTGCTTGTAGGAGATTGAAATAGCTTATTATCAGGTTCATACTTGAACTTTTACCACTAGAAATTATATTTAACTGTAAACTCAGGATAGATTTTATCATTTGGTGAGTCATTAAAGGAAGACTTTAATAAAGATCTTGATTTGTAATAAATTTATAACATTTGGTGCTCCTTTTTATCAATAGCTGTTAGTAAATGCTGTTCTACAACATTTAGTAGAACATTAGTAACCATAATTATAATGTATTTACCTGCCCCCTTTTACATTGAGAAAATTTTGCTAGCTCTGTTTGAAATTTTTCAATACTATAGAATTTTAGAACTTAAGGAATCTGGCATAGTACTTCATTTACACTACTCTTATGTTTTAACATTTTGTATTATAATTGTATATATATTTCCCTCTAGATTGTGAATTCCATAAGGGAAGGGACTTTGTTTTAATATTTCTATCTTTTCCAGCACCATCACAGTCCTCTCTCTATATGGTAAGTGCTCAGTAAGTGAAAGGACATTGAAGAACTTCTGGACATTTTAGAGAGTCCAGGCTTTTACTTTTATATACATGGAACCAGGAGTGAGACAGTAGGTAGAATAATTTGTCCTTGGTCATATAATTACTAAGTGGCAGAGAGAGAATTGAAATCCATTTTTTTTTTTTTTTTTACTCAAAAGAAAGCGTCATTTCTGCTATAATATTACCATATATTGTTTCTCCTAAGAAAATGAGATAGTCATTATTTTAGGGTTTAGAAAGCAGTTTGGTTTTTCTTTCTAGAGTTTATAGAAAGCGGTTTGATTTCTCACTCTTGTCTGTTTCAATGATTTTTGCCTTTCTTGAAGACCTGTTTTGAATCAACAAATGAGAGCAGAATTCAGGATCTTAGCATTCTTTAGTACAGGGGTCCTCAAACTACAGCCCTGCGGGCCAGATGCAGCAGCTGAGGACAATTATCCCCTTCACCCAGGGCTGTGAAGTTTATTTAAAGGCCCACAAAACAAAGTTTTTGTTTTTACTGTAGTCCGGCCCTCCAACAGTCTGAGGAACGGTGAACTGACCCCCTATTTTAAAAGTCTGAGGACTCCTGCTTTAGTATAATGTTCTATAACTGGGATTTTTTTTTCTCTTTTCTTTTGGCATCAGATGCTAAAGGTAAACATTGGAAAGGAAACAACTGTAAAGTGTAATTTGATCCTGACATCAGGATTTCCTAATCTCAGATATGTGAGATTGTTGTAAATATAATGTTCTATGTTCCAGAATTTCAGCATTTAGCTTGTTCTTGTTTTCTTTTCTCTTTTAACAAATTATTGCTTATTAGTTTTTAAAGTTTTTATGTCAAAAATATAACTCTCCCAAATTTTATTTCCTTATTGGGGGAAAGAAAAAAACCTTAATTTGAAAAAAAAAAAAAGCACTTAATTATGCATATGATTTGACCACATCATCCCAGGAAGAACTCTTATTTTTTAATTCTTGATATAGTCAACTGAATTTAATATTGTCACAACTACTTAAAAGTTACTATGAATTCTTGTGTCTATTAGAATTTTTTGAATGAAGTTTATTACTGTCATACTTTGTTTTGACAACTTCAAAATAAAATTTAAATTAAATTACTTGGGTCAAAATTAGAATGATTAGAACATTACTGAAAGACTTCATGATGGAAAAAAGTGTTAAGTTTAAAATTAGGAGAGACCAGGATCATTATACCACCTTTGATGCTAATAAGGATGCTAATAATAATAATAATAATAATAATACAAAGGTTCAGTTTTCTTATTCATAAAACAAAGATATCCATATTGCATCTAGGGAAATAGGAATATGTAATAGGGATGTTCTATATGTAGTGCCTATCATTTATAATGTACAAATTTCTTTTCTTGTTTTAAAAAAACCATCACAGAGTTGCTAAGAGGATCAAATGAAATAATGTATGAAAAATGCTTAGTAAAAAAATAAAAACATGAATGTTAGCAGTTTTCACATTTGTAATCCAGCACTTTATTTTTAACTATAAAATAATAATAACAAAGAATTCTATCAACCAAGTAGTTTCCAGTAGGTGATTTTAATAACTTTTATTGAAATAGTTTAAAATATATAAGTAGCAAAAGAAGCAGTGTGGATATTTCCTCCATACTAGCTGTTTCTATTGTAAAGAACTTGAGAGCGATAATATAAAGTGTCAGCAGGTGGCAGCCACAGCTTAGCCTACTTGGCTTCCTACGTGAGTTGCATTGTTGGCACATAGGCTAGTAGGTTAAAAAAATTAAAGCAGTAAATTAAATAAAATTACATTTAATTAAAATCAATAAATTGATCTTTTTAAAATAGAATTCCACTCTGCTTACCTGTATAGCAAGTAACCATTCTGCTAGGAAACATGAGTGTCATGTCAGACCAATAGCCAACTAAAAAAGGTCAATGGTCTCTGAATTGTCCAGATATTTGGTGGCAAATATACATTTGTTCCCTTTCCATGGACATCTTTTCTTTTTGATTGACCTAAGATCTAAATTTTTTTTGACTCTTGTATTCACTTTTCTCAAAGGTTTCAAATTTTCCTAGAGCCATTAGTAAATCTAAATGCATAAATTGCAGCAAACAGTACACACATGTAATGTGAGAAGTCATGGAAAAATATTTTGTAGAATTAGATAAATTGAATAATAGTGTTAGTGTCTCAGAAACTAATTGTCATGATATTTTAGTGTGTATGTTGACAGCAAAGAGAATTTCCTGGATAAAAGCACTGGTTTTAAGGTGAGAAAGCCATGGATTCAGGTTCTTTCTCTGGAACATATTTAATTGCATAATTTTTGGAAAGTAAAGTCAGCCTTTTAGTATCCTTAATATACCCTCTAAGACAGTTATTTGCAAATGTACATCAATGAAGGGTGTTTCCACACTTGGATTATCCAATGCTAATGAGAAAATAAAAGAAGAAAATGGTAAAACACTTTTCAGAAATTCAGAATTTCCTTCAGCTTTCAGAAAGCTCTAGAACAAAAAATCTGCACTTCATTAATTAACACTACCACTTTAGCATAATGTCTTGAGCTTAGCATAATTCATTGTAGTAGTGGCTACTTAGTTTTTGTTGAATTAAGAATTGTCTGAGTTAACATCATTAACTAGAGTGAGATATCGATAACTGTCCCTAATAACAAATTCTGATTATTATATTTTTTTAAAATATTGAACTGATCATTGAATTTATTACAAAATCTCATTAAGTAAATATGTAAACAAGCAATCCACTCAGCTCAAACTGAAGCTTCTGAGTCATGAAAAGCTAATCTAGAAAAACCTAATGCACCTGCCTTCTTAAATAAGAGAAATATAGTTACAATGTGAATAATACAACCTTAATTCTCTGATACCACTTTTGATTAAGTAACCCTAAATATTATGTGTATCATTGACATAGGTAATTTTTTTTTGGGGGGGGGAAGACAAGATTAAAGAGCCAAGGGGCCATTCAAGCCTTCTTGGGTTTGCCCGTTATTTAAAAAAAAGAAAAGAAAAGACAATCACTATCATATCTTGTTGCTTTCAATAATTGAACAAATTGTAATAAATCCTTGACAAATACTTTTGAACAGATAACTAATTGCATATGTCTTTTCTCCTTGGCTTAGAAATTCATCTCCTCTTCATCTTCATTTGTGAATGTACAAAGAAATCTCCTGTGATTCTATTATTTAGTTGATAGAATTCTGTTTAATCCATTGTAACTGTGGTGACAATGAAGAACCTATTTCTATACCACACCCATTTTATTAATTATATTTTAAGTAACCATTTTTGAGAATCCAATTAAAGAACTCCAAACTCCTGTTAGACTGCTTGCAGCAATTTTTTCAAACCCTAAAGGATATGAGATAATTATCCAAAAACTTCTGTATTTTGATGACTATTCTTTGGAAGTTTATGTCCATAAAAAGACCTGCAAAAGATTGTGAACAGTTTTGCAGTTTTAGAAGATTGCTATGAAATAACAATGATCTTAAGAAATATAAGATTATATTTTAACCTACATTAAGAGAACTATAAACAGGAAAAAAATGTTCTTTTAGTCAGCAAACCTGAAGTGATAAGTATTCATTGGTGTGCTCAAATATAAATTAAAATTATATCAACTTAAGCAAATTTTTCACTAGGGCAAGTTGTTTGTATTGCCAAATCCCAGGGATATTCAATTTGCTTTGATTGTAGTTACTCAGATAAACTTTTGTAATTGCCCACAGGTCAGTCAGTCAGCAAGCATTTTAAAAGTACTTAGTTTTTGTCAGACATCATGCCAAACACTGAAGATGCAAGAAAAGGCAAAAAATTGTGACCCTGCTAGGGAGAAAACATGTAAACAACTATGTACATGTTATACCTATACCTATACATACATATATATATATATATATATATATATATATATATATTATACACACAAATGTATGGTGAGAATGGAGGGAGAGAGAGAGGAGAAAAGTGTGAGAGAGAGGAGGAAGGAGAGAGGAGAGAGAAAGAGAAAGGAAAGAGTGCACAGATGGAAAGTAATCTCGAGGGGAAGATATTAGCATGAATTAGAATTAGGAAGGAGAAGGAGGGTCATGAATGTTGCTTTCCTAAGTAGGATTTGATGAATTTTTAAGGAGGTCATACAATTTTATCATTTTGTCTTTACCTCTGATTTAAGAACTTCTAAATTTGTTCTTCATCCTTATCATGATCTTCTATCCTTCAACTTCTCAGACATTTTTCAGACCACCATCTATACTGTGTACATTTCTTTCCTATTTCAATCCTTTGGGAAATTTCAATCTTATATTACTCCTGCCATGTCCTGCCTTTGCTTCTCTTCACATGCTAGTATATGAAACTGGAGGAAATCACAAAATCTTTCTGAATCAACTATGATTAACATCACATAACCTAAATTGAGCCTCATTGTAGCAAGGCAATTTTTCTACAGTTTCCTAATCAATTTGTTTTCCCACTTAAGCATGGCAGCTGTTTCAAACTGTCTTGTCTCTCCTCAGCCTATTTCCCTCTCCCTAAAACACTTTTCCCCTACCTTTTCATCTGAGGATCTTATAGTTCCACTGAAAAATTGTAGCCATTCTCAAGTGTGCTTCATCATTTTTCTTCTTCCTTATTATTACATTATTCAAATGTCTTCCTCTCCTAAATCCTCCTTCATCTTTTCATATGAAAAGAGAGCATTTTTTGCTAAGGCAGACTCCTCAATATGTATCCTTTATCTTCTCCTTCCTACCTTCATCAAACTGCCTTTTAAAATCATCTCTACTCTTTAATTTTTATTTTCTTATCAACTCTTCATTGGTGCTTACAAATATATTCATGTCTCCACCCATAAAAACAAAAGCAAAAATCCTCTCATTTGATCTAGCCATCTCCATCAGCTATCTTATCATGCTATACATATACATATATACATATGTATATACATATATATATATATTTATATCTTTGCTGACTGAAATTGAGAAAGCTTTCTATTTATGGTCTTGAATTTTCTGCATTCTGACTTCTGACCTCATAATTTATTTGAAAATACATTCTCCAACATTATTACTAACTTCTTAGTAACTAAATATAGTATCTGTTTCCTAGTCGACATTCTCCTTGGTGTCTCTGTAATTTTTGATACTGTTTTCTCCTGGTACTCCTATCATATCACCCTTCTTATTCTCCTTTATTGTATATTTTTCCAGATTGTGTTCACTGTGAGTGTTCCCTAAGATTCTGTCCTGTTCCTTTTCTTCTCCCTATGTGTCACTTAGTGTTCTCATCAGATGTTTTAGGTTAAGTTATCATCTCTACCAATATTCCTAGATGGTGTATTTAGGTAAGCTAAAGTTTCACATCATCAACTGACTTTTGGACATTTTGTGTTATATGTCTCTTAGGTATCTCAAATTGAGCTTGTTCATAACAGAACTCATTAGCTTCCTTTGTAATCTTTCCCTTTCCCCAAATTTCAATATATTATTATTATATAGAGCATCACCTACTTCCCCAATGCCCATGCTTACAACTACTGTGTCATCCTTCACTCCTTTAAAACACCTACATACTTATCTCACATATACAAATTTTTCTCAAGTATGGTTGTTTCTATCTTCACATTTCCTCTTATATGTGTTATTTTCATTGCCTCATGCATGAACAATTGAAATAGCCTTCTTCTTGGTTTCCATACCTCAAGTCATTTTATATTTTAATTCATTATTCACTCAGCTGCCCAAATAATTTTTCTAAAGTACAGATGTTATCATATCATTTTCCTATTCAATAAATGTAAATGATTCCCTATTCTCTTCAGGATCAAAGATATATCCTTTTCAATAAATATAAATTGTTCCCTATTCAGGATAAAATATAAAGGCCTTACCCACCTCACCTCCACATTTAAAAAGCTTCCTTTCCATATATTCTATGATTCAGTTACAGCAGCCCACGTGTGGTTCCTGGCATGACACTTCACCTTCCTACTCCATGCTTTTTCACTCTCTGTCATATTGGAATGTCGCCAATCCTCGTCTCTAGTTTTCTTGGTTTTCTTTAAAACAACCCAGATTCTCTCTTCTTCCAGAGGCCTTTCCCCATCTGTGCTTCTCCCTATCCCCAAACAATACTTCCCTCTGAGATTACCTGCCATACATGTTGTAAATAACTTATATGTACATATTTCTTTTGCATATTATCTCATTTGCATGTGTACTCTTTTCTTTGTATCCCTAGGACTTAGAACAATGCCTAATGTTGACTTCTATCATAGTTTTATAAAATGGAGATAATGTCTACCTCCTATGGCTGAGATATTATATATGTGATTTGATTTATTTATATGTAGCATTCTTCCAGTCTTGAAAAAGTGCTGCTATCCAAAAGGCAGTAGTTATTACAATGAATTTGTTACTTATATATTGTACATTGAAAAATGGATGGGAAAATTAAAAATGAAGTCTTTCCATTAGTATAAGTATGGTGCTTCCCAGAATATATTTTTATTGACTGAGGTTAGCGGGTTTTTTCTGTATTTTAAAAGAATATTACATTGTCTAATTCAGATTATAACCTTCCTGTATTTAGGGATGCAGTGCATACTGTACTATACTTGGAGATCAAGAAGACTTTTATTTAAACCTTGCCACATGCTGTTTGACCACATATAAGGCATTTAACTTTTTAAGCCCTAGATTCTCTAGCTATAAAATAGATATAATGACACCTATTTTCCCATCTCATAGGGTTGTTTAAGAGTGACTCAAATGAGATAACATGTAAAAAGTTTCACTAAATTTAACACATTGTATAAATTTCAATCATTAGTTTGTAAGCATTTCAAACCATATTCAAAATATAACTGATTATCTTATTCCTCCTCCAAATTTCCTAAAGTTATTCCTCCCCTCTTCTCCCCGCCATTCAAACTTCCTTGTGTTGAGAATTCAAAGGTAATTTCCAGGCATCCAAATTCAAAACTTTGGAGACATTCTTGGAGTTTTCCTTGCTTTTTCCCTGCAGAGTCGATCACATCTAACTAAAACATTTCTGATTACATTCTTCCTATTCACACATCTTCTACTCTAGTTCAAATACTTATCACTTTATTGCTTGTACTATTGCAGTACCTTCTTAATTTAGGTCTCCCTGGTTCCTGTGTTTTGTTTTGTTTTTTTCTTTTTCTGTAAATCATCTACCACAACTGCCAAACTAATATTCCTAAGGCACTGGTGGGACTATGTCAAGTCTTCATCCATAACTACATGAACTTTTCCAGGAATATAGTATTGCTCTTTTGAAAAATTTATATAACACTCCAACAGGGTTAGTTGCTGTTCCCTGATTTTTGCACTACTGTACCCCATATATGGAATATACTTTTCATCTCTGCTTTTTAGAAGTTCTTAACATCTTCAAGATTCAAGCTTAGGTACCATTTCCTACGCTAAAGTTTACTGATTTTCCCTATTAGTGCTTTAACTTTTCAATTATCTTATCTGTATGTGGTTTCTTTGTTTATGGTTTATGGACTTAGTGAAATCTAAGATTCTTGAAGGAAAGATCAGTTCATTGCTTTGTTTATGAGAGTATTTCAATATCTAGTGTTTGTGTGCTGTTTTTACGTAACTGCAATGTAGTAGCAATGTAACTGCAAACATGTAGGTACTTAGAAGAAATACTGTAATCCTGTGGAATGGGGAGACATAAGTCATTTATTTAGAAAAGTAGCAATCAAGATGACAGGAAAGAATAATGACAAATGTTGATGGGATATGGGAAAACCGAGACACTAATAATACATTGTTGATGGAGTTGTGGACTGATCCAACCATTCTAGAAAGCAATTTGGAACTATGCCCAAAGGGCTAATAAACCGTATATACCTTTTGATCCAGGAGTCTACTGGGTCTGTATCCTAAAGAGATCATAAAAAAGGAAAAAGAACCCACATGTATAAAAATATTTCTAACAGCTCTTTTTGTAGTGGCAAGGAAGTAGAATGGATGCCCATCAGTTGAGGAATGCCTCAATAAGTTATGGTATATGAATGTAATGGATTATTATTGTTCTATAAAAAATGATCTGCTGCAGGATGATTTCAGAAAGGCCTGGAGAGACCTGCATTAACTGATGCTAAATGAAATAAGTAGAATCAAGAGAACAAGATTATGTGATGATCAACTGTGAGGCTCTTTTTTATCAGTGAGATGATACAGGTTAATTCCAATAGACTTGTGATGGAGAGAGCTCTCTGCATCTGGAGGGAGGACTATGGGGACTGAATGTGGATCACAACATAGTATTTTCACTTTTTTTTCGGTAGTTGTTGTTTTTCTTTCTTTTTCCTTCCTCATTTCCCTCCCTTTTGATCTGATTTTTCTTGTGCAACATGATAAATGTGGACATGGGTTTAGAAGAATTGAACATGTTTAACTTATATTCGATCACTTGCTGTCCAAGGGAAGGGGGAGGTGTAGTGGGAAGGAGAAAAATTTGAAACACCAGATTTTACAAGGGTGAATTTTGAAAACTTTCTTTGCATTTATTTTGAAAAGTAAAAAACTATTATTAAAAAAAGAAAAAAAAAGAAAAGTAGCAATCAGGTTGAAGAAGCCCTGATAATATGTAAATATTTAAGGAAGATCTTTGAAACAAACTATAAAATATAGTTTAAAAAAAGTTGTTATTACTTGTTGTTTTTCTAAACATTGCTTCATGCTTTCCTTCTAATCTTGTTGTCTTTCATACCCTTTCTCTGGTTTGGAATGCTGTCTGTCTCTCATCAATATGCAGTTACACAACCCATGTTATACAACCCATTGGAAGGGCTTGTTTCTGCCTCTGAATTCTTATAGTTTGTATGTACCTAAAATTGTACCACTCTTAAATACCTAAACTAGGTTGTAAAGTCCTTGAGTTCAGGGACCATGCTTTATGTAAAATTTGTTTCTGCCCCAGATCCAAATGTATAATAGTTGCTTTAAATTTTAATTAGAGTTTGTTGAATTCAAATCTCCACTAGTACCTTATCATTCTAGAAACTTAATATTTATTTAATTGAACTCAATGAATAAGTGAAACTATAAATGGTAACTATAGTTAAAAACCAAAAAATGGTTTTCACAAAAACACTATATGAAAAGGACTATTAGAAGTGTGTTTCTTTTTAGTCACATTTCATATATTGATAATTACACTATGCTATAAAAAGTGTCATTCTTGACAAAACATAGTATGCAAATTTAATAAAACTTTAGCGTCTTGAGCAATCATAATTTTCTAAAATATGTTTATTATTTTGATGTTTGTTTGGTAGCATATATTTATGGTAACTAGAAATTTTATGTGCTTTTTCCTTGAATTAAAAATAGTAAAGCCTGATTTTTTTTTTTTTTTTTTTTTAGCCAGAGGATCTTGCTCAGAAGCTCCCAAACCTTGTGGAATTGTAAGTGTTAACTTTCTTTAAAAAAAAATAATTATAGTATAAATAGTTATAAGTTAATTTTAATAATAGGATGTATCACTTTAATTATTTTAATTATTTAGTTTTTTGACATCTAGTTCTGATGGACCTTAAAATAAATGCCCTTTTCAAATGTATTTTCTTTGTTTAACCATAGACTCATAAAATTTGGCTTCTAAAAGACTCTTGAGGTTCCCTATGGCTTAGAGAAGGTAGGTATTATTTCTAGGGCAATGTATCTCTTAGAGTATCTTCTCCATTTTTGTTATATAACCTAAATTGGGACCTTATTTTTTGCTCCTCCAATCTACTCTACTTTTATTGATATTGATGCATTTTCTTTTCTCCTTTCTCCTAAAATCTGCAAAGTTGAAGCAGATGTTCTAGTTTCCTATGCATTGAGAAAATTATTACTATCTAATATGAATTCTCTCAGTTCTACCTCTATTCTTCAAAACTTGTCAGCATCCTCATAACCCTTTTTTCTTCTTCGTGATTACAAAAGGAAATAAGCTTATACTACACTAGGTTACCTTTATCTCTATCCTTGATTCCATTTTTATCTGACTCCTCCAGGACCTAGCTCCAGCCAATATATTTTTCTGGCTTTAATCACTGGTTCCTTTTTACCTACTATAAATATGTTAAGGATTCTAAGTCATCAAAAATAAACCAAAAAAAGCCCTTGTTTCACCTTACTAGCTCTTTTTTCTAACACATTTTTATCTTGCCCATTACTGCTGAATTTAACCCCTTTCATACTGGCTTTTGTTTCTACATTGAATTTAATTGATTACAATTCTAGATTTTGAGTTGGAGGAGATCTTAAATGTCATTTAATCCAAGAGTTCTCAACTTGGAGTCTGTGGACCCTACCAATTGTAGATTTTAAGATTGTCTTTGAACTTGGATGGGGAAAAATTTTATTTTTATTTTCAGTAATCATTATTGAAGGAAATTTAGTATTTCCCTCAGTTTTTAAGAAGCATTATTCTAAAAAAGAAAAAGAGTTTGTGGTCTTGACAAGACTGCCAAAAAATTCTAGAATCCAAAAAATGATTTAAGAACCCTTGACTTAATTTGGCTCCTTCAAATAATAGCTGTTATAATTGAAAGGGCAAATTACTTGCCCACATACAGGTTACTGCAATAGAGTTGTGATTCAGATTCATGGCTTTTATTAAATCAAAGCCTCATCTTCTCTCTCAGATTCAGTCTTGTATCACTGACTGCCTGCTCTACATTGCCACATCTTGAACTTAACATTTCTTAAAAAAAAAAAAAAAGGGTGGGGGGGAGGGAGAACTTATTTCTTCAGCCTCAAACTTACTCCTCCTGACATTCTGTTTCTATTAAGTGTGCCACTATCTTTTCAGTAACATAGGTTTATAACTTTGGAGTTATCCTTGAATCTTCACTCAGTCTGCAGATCATTCAGTTGCCACATCTTGTAGATTCTATCTCCACAGTGTTTCTCCTATCTGTCACTTTCTTTCCACCTGCATGGTCACATATTAAAAAAAAAAAAAAAAAAGATAGGAAATAGGTGGGGAGAAAGTTTGGCTCACCCTGTTGTTCACTTTGTAGGTTTTGGAGCCTTTTCTCTTAGAAATAGGTGCTGGTTTTCATGGCCTTGCCTGGACTTTGAGAAACTTTCCTAGACCCCCAGGGCCTCATTCCTCCATGAAGATAGCCGTTACCTCATAAGGGGCTTCATAGCAAAACAAAGAACAAAGGTGTCATTGAGTGTGTCCATGACCTGATTTTCTGATTTAACTCTTAATCATCCTGATCTACTCTGCAGTCTCAATATTATACTATAGTTGTTAAAATTCACTTGGGACTTTTTGTAGCTGGGAGGTGTTTTACATCTTTAAGATTGACTAAAAGCAATACTGTGGGGCCAGAATTAGACCTAGCACATAGTCATACTGAGGAATGTTTAGATTGGGGAGATTATGTTTTATTCTAGAGTCAATAGGAAACTACTGAAGATTTTTTGGGTTGGGGAATGAAATGGTTAGATCTGTTTTGGCATCTCTGTGTAAAAAGGATTAAAGAAAGAAGCATGTAGATTTATTAGGAAGCTAAGACACTAGTCCGCTAAGACAAAATCCAGTCAAAAAGTTATGAGGGCTGAAACTTATTTAGTGAATTTGTGAATGAAGAAATGGTTTTTAGAAATGTTAATAAAAGTAGAATCAACAAAAGTTGGCAACTATTCGGGAATGGAGAATGGGAATGGAGAAAGTCAAGGCTAATTCTAACATTGTTTACCTTGGCATCTGAAAGCATGATGGTACATTTAATAGAAGTAGAGAAATTTGGAGAGATGGATTTAGGATGGTGGTGAAATGAGTTCCATTTATTCATTATTATTCCATTTATTTATCCTTTTATGTTATCATGTTTAATTTGAAATGCCACTTTACCTATTTTTCCTCCCATTCTTTAATCCTTTAATGCTGAACTCGGATATTCTGTTTTCCTTGAAGCCCCTCTCTGCTTCTTTTATTTTTCTCTTAAATATTCCTCCTCCTCACCCCAAATAAATCCCCAACACAAAAGTCCCCACACAAAAGTGCTACACAATTGCTTAATACATTTAATATGCAATTTAAAACATTAATTATCTAGATTTGTGTCTTATCCTAAATCATATAAACTTCATAAAGGAAGTGACTATTTCCATTTCAGATTGATCTTGGGTAAGTCATTGGACTAATTAAACTTTAAGGTTCCTTCCAACTTATAATAATTGATTCAAAAAAGAACTCTGAGAACAAAAAACAAAACTTTTTTAAAAAATTTCCAGCACTTAATACAGCAATATTAGTAATTGCTTAATAAATGTTTGTGAAAAAGATCAAAGATTGTTTGGTTTAAACTTCGTATCTTTCCTAGTGTCTAGCATGAGACTCCACATACAATGTGAGTCTAATAAATGTTGATTGGATGAATGAATGAATTTGAGATATCCTAAAACAAATTGACATTTCCCCTTGAAGTATGATATAGTGTTTCCTATGTCAATTGATTTGGTTGCCTTTTTATAGCCATAATACCATAATAGCTATGGTACTGACTTTTAATTTTGCAGATTTCGACAAATTCAATTCAGTAAGCAACAATAACATAAAATATAATTTTCAAATTCAATTAACATTGAATTGAATTTATTGGGTTCTATAGTATTGAACAACAAAACTTTATAATATTTCCCAAAATTATAATGCTGAGATTGGATAAATGTAACACCACCATAAAGCATTGTCATAATTACAGTTTTTAAATGGATAGATAGATATAGATATAATTATAGACATGGAAGAAAATAATGTAAAATATAAAATAAAAACTTGTTAACAGTCTAATAATATTGTTTTAATTGACTTATTGGATAAAACTATCCTTCCTTCTTCTTCCTCAATTCCCAACTCAAGAAAGTCATGAAAGCTATATGGCCCTTACAGACAGAAGAAAGTATAAATCAGAGTAGAAAGAAAAGGAACACAGACATCTCCAAGGACTTATTCCACAGATTGAATAGAAGAGATGAATGGAAGCAGCAAGAAGATAGAAAAGGGACGAAATATAAGGATTAGAGAGAAGCAAATTAAAACAGCTCTGAGTTATCACCTCATACCCATCAGATTGACTAACATGATAGAAAAGGAAAACAACAGTATGCTGGAGGGAATGTGGGAAAATTGGTATACTAATATATTAATGGTAGAGTTGTGAACTAGCCTAACCATTCTGGAAAACAATTTGGAACTATGCCTAAAGGAAACAAGCATTTATTAAGCACCTTCTATATTCCAGACACTGTGCTAAGTGCTTGACCAAATATCTCATTTGATCCACACAACAATCCTGGAAGGTAGTCACCAGTATATTACCACTATTTTATAGTTGAGGAAACTGAGACATACTGACTCCCAGTCAGTCCCAGAATCACACAATTAGTAAATGCCTGAGGCCAGATTTGAACTTTGGTCTTCCTAACTCTAAACCAGCTCTCTGTCCACTGTGCTATCTAATTTCACTATAATTCCCTGCTGAGTAGAAATTCCAGGAAGAAAACACTACATTTACATCTTTTCTTTGTCATCTCTGCTTCTCAGGGTCTCCATAGCCTTCTCCATTAATGATCACTCTTTTGGTTGAACAATATTCATTGTCTTATCCCTGTTAAGGGGTACAAGGGAAATTTGGGGCGAGTGGGGGGGACGGAAGAGAAGCTACCACAGCTGAAGCCTATCAAGCTGTGTAGGCTGGTCTTGAGATAAGCAATGACAGGGTGATTAGGGTAAGTGGGATCTTTATATAGCTTAGCCCTCTGCTCTTATTTGAGAAGGCTTTACATTGTATGAAGACATTTTTTTTTCCTTCTTGATGCAATTTTTAATTACTACATATTTGGAACATGTCATATTTTTTTTTAAGTTATAGGATGATTGAAATATTGAGAGCTACGTTCTCTGCCATCTTGTTTGTCAGATCAGTGTTCTGTTTCAATAGGATTTTAAAAATATCGTATTGGCTATGATGTATACTGATGTTTGATTGAAATAAGAGCTAAATAACAACTCCGTTTCTCTGGACCATTTGATATATTTCTTCAGTTTATAATTCTCATAATTGAAAAGTCTTAAAGGTGCATTCAAATGAATGATCATACTAATGACTTAATATATTTAAAATGTACTTTTTATTTAATTTATTTTATAATATTTATCTTAACTCATAGTCAACACATGTTTATTATTATTATTTTGGATCATTACTATGATCCAAACTCTAACTTTTTAAGTTATAAACCTTTATTTTAACTTTAAAAGTTATAGTACCAACCCTTTAGAAACATATATTCTAATAGTGGAGAAAAAATGTAAATTACTAAGACATAAAATAAATATTCAGACCAGATGAAAATAATTTGAAAGAGGAAGGTATTAGAAACTATGCGAGGTGGGGAAAGGGGAGATCTTTAGTAGAAGTGGGACTTGAGTTGAGTCTTAAAAGACTTTAGGGAAATTAAGAGATAGAGATGATAGAGTAGAGCATTTTAGGCCTGGGATATAACCAGTATAAAACTACAGAGATGAGAAATAGATTGGTATGTGCTATGAGATGCAAGTGGACCATTTTAGCTAGAATGTAGAATGTATGGAGGAAAATGATTTATAAGAAGGATAGAAAAGTAAGATGAAGCCATGTTACTATATGAACACAATCATAAAGCACTCTTCAATCAAAGAAAGACAGATTTAAATAATTAGAGAAATATTCATTATAGGATCAGCAAATATAATAAAAATGATAATACTAACTAAATTAATTTACTTATTCAGTGCCATATCAAACTACCAAAGAATTATCTTTTTACAATTAGAAAAATGATAAAATTTATTTGGAGAAATAAAAGATCAAAAGTATGAAGAGAATTAATGTACCAAATCTCAAGCTGTAATACAAAACTGTAATTGCCAAAATTTTTTGTATTAAGAAAAACAGAGATCAATGAGTGAAATAGATATAAAGAAGCAAATAAACATAGTAACCTAATGTGTGATAAAAATAAAACCCCCAGCTTTGAGGGCAAAAACTCACTGTTTGGCAAAACTATTTGGAAACTGAAAAGTAGTCAGGTAGAAACTAGAAGACCAAGATCTCATACCTATATCAAGATAAATTCAAAAAAGTACATGATAAAGGGTGACATCATAAGCTAATTATTGGAATATTGAAGAAATTACCTATAAGATTTATGGATAGAAGAAGAGTTCATCACCAATAAAAGAAATAGGGAAATTCATGGGAGGCAAAATGGAAAATTTTGGTTATAAAAAATTAAAAATTTGTTGTACAAATAAAATCAGTGTAGCTAAAATGTAAAGAAATGCTGGAAACTGGGGGAGAAATGTATAGTCACTTTATTTAACAAAGATTTCATTTCTAAAATGTATATGGGACTGAGTCAAATTTACAAAAATTAAACTAGTTCCCAATTTATAAATGATCCAAGTTTATGAAATGGGCAGTTTTCAGAAGAAAAAAATAAAACTAATAGTAGTCATATTTAGAAATGCTCTAAAATCATTAATGATTAGAGAAATGCAATTAAAAATAACCAAATTAGCACCTTACACACGGTTAAATTTGTTAAGATGACAAACAAAAAGGAAACATGACAACGCTGCAGGAAATTTTAGAAAATAATGAAAAACTAATGATATCAGTAGATACGTGAACTAGTTCAATCATTCTGGAAGGCAATCTGTAACTATATCCAAAATGTTATTAAAAATTGAGCATACCCTTTGACCCACTGATACTATTCCCAGGTCTGCACTTAAAGAGTTCAAAGAGAGAGGAAAAGGACCCATATATTTATAACAGCTTTTTTTTTTTTTTTAAATTTTTTTTTTTTTTTGTGGTAGCAAAGAATTGAAATCTGTGGAGATATCTATCAACTGGGGAATAGCTACACAAGTTATGGTATTTGAATGTGATAGAATACCATAGTGTTGTACGAAATGATGACTGGGATGGTTTCAGAATTGTGAAGAACTGGTGCATAGTGAAGTGAATAAACTCACTTCAGGAGAACAATTATACAGTAATAATAGTGTTGTAAATTTAATCAATTCTGAAAGACTACAAATTGTGTACAATACAATGATTAATCACAGTTCCAAAGGACTTATGGTGAAATATGTTATCCACCTCCAAATAGAAAGCTTGATGGACTAAGTGTAGGTTGTAATGCATTTTTTCCTCTTTATTTTTTTCTTTTTACTTTTTTTTTAAAACATGGATAATGCATAATTATTTATAAGTTTAGTTTTTCTTGCCTTTTCAATGAGTGAGAGGAAGAAGAGGGAAGGAAAGAATTTAGAACTAAAATATATACAGAAAATTTGAATTTAGAATTGGGGAGAAAAAAGAAAAGGTCAAATTATGAAAAGCTTTAAATACGAAATAGGACTTTATATTTGATCCTAGAAGTGATGAGAGTCATTAAATGTCCTATAGTAGATGTGGCCAGAACAATCCTTTAGAAAAATTACCTTGGCAGCTGAGTAGAGGAAGATAGATTGGAGTGATGAGACTTAAGAGAGATCATCCAGACAACTATTGTAGTAGTTGAGGTGAGAGATGATAATAGCTTAAGCAAGAGTGGAGAGAAGATGGCTATAAGACATGTTGTATCAAGAAATTATTAAGAACTTAAAGTTTTCAAATCTTGAAAACACCAAGGTTGCCAGTTTGGGTTTGAGTGACTGGTACAGTGATGATGATGTTTTCATTTATGGTAGGATAGTTTGTAAAAGGGAGAAAGGAGATAATGAGTTATATATATATATATAACATGTTGAGTTTGAGATGCCTATAAGACATCCAGTTCAAGACATCTAAGAAGCAGTTAGAGATTCATAGCTGTAGGGCAGGAGAAAGATAATAGGTTACATATATAAAAAAGAATCTTGTGTGTAAAAATGGTCATTGAAACTAGGGGAGATAAGATCCCTAAGTATGATAGTATAGAGTAAAAAAGGAAATTGGTCCAGAATAGATAAAGCCTTGGTAGTTATCCGTGATTAGATAGTATAAATGAAGAAGGAGCCAGTAAAGGAGAATGAGAAGTCATCAGAACTAGAAAGCCCCCCCAAAAAACTAGAAGAGCAAAGTATATCCATAAACAATGATTTACAGTATCACATGTTGCAGGGAGATCAAGAAGGATGAGGAATAGGAAAAGACTGTTAGGTTTGGCAATGAAGAGATCATTGGTAACTTGGGAGTGGGAAGTTTCAGTTGAATAATAAGGTAAGACACTACCTTACAGAAGATTTAGAAATCAGTGAAAGGGAATGAAGTGGAGGCACCAACTGTACATTGTAGATGATTTTCTTAATTTTAGCAATGTATGTATGAGGAAAGGTATAGAAGATACCTAGTGGAAATTTTTTAATTAAGTAAAGATTTGTTGAGAATGGGGGTGCTGTTATCTGTAATCATGGAATGAAGCATTAGATAAGGAGAAATTAGATGAGGAGATAAGCATTAGACAAAGGGAAGATGAGAGAAGCTGGAGATAATAGTGGAGCATTTTGCTTAAGAGTCAGGAAGGGATGAGATCAAGAGGATGAAATAGTAAAGAAAGATGTGGAAATGAGGAAAAGGGGAGAGGAGGGAGCTCTCAAGATAAGTCCTCAATGTTTTCAGTGAAGCATGAGGCTGTTGAGAAGAGATAGTGCTATAAGATGTTTGAAGAAAGAAAAGGATTGAAACAGCTATTGTGGAGAATGGGATAGCAAAACTGTTAGAAAGGAATAGAATATTTGCCCAGCTGTAGTTAGAGCCCAGATGAGATCATATAACATAAGTCTGTACTTTTTACAACTTCCTCCAGCTCTGTTTGCTGGGATGCAAATAGAAGAAAAGTTGGCAAATTGTTAGAAGTAATATAGGATAGCAATGGTCAAGATGTGATGGTCAGTAAAAACAAAAATACAAACAAGGGAATCAAGGATAGAGGAAAATACAGAGTTGAGTTGGTTAATCAAGGTATTGAGAAAAGAATAGAAAAATAGCCTACTCAGTGTTGTGATGAATGCCTAGGAAAAAACTGAGAGGTAAGTTATGGTATATGAATGTTATGGAATATCATTGAATATCATAAGTTATGTTATGTTATGGAATATCATAAGAAACAATCAGCAGGATGATTTTAGAGAGCCTGAACTGATGCTAGGTGAAATGAGCATAATCAAGAAAACATTATACACAACAACAAAAAAATTATATGATGATCAATTCTGATGGATGTGACTTTCCAACAATGAGGGGATTGAGGCCAGTTCCAATGACCTTGTGATGAAGAGAGCCATCTACACCTACAGAAAGAACTGTGGGAACTGAGTGTGGATCACAACACAGCATTTTCATTCTTTTTGTTATTGTTTGCTTGTATTTTGTTTTCATTTTTTTCTTTTTGATCTGATTTTTCTTGTGCAGCAAGATTATTGTATAAATATGTATACACTCTGTATATATGCTTATTAGTCCCCATATGGACACTTTTCTCCTTTATTTTATCCTCAAAGGAAATCAAGATTCTTTTAGCATTTGTGAAAGTGAAGATGAAATTACAGTAGTACAATTAGACTGAAAATAAGTCTTTTTCTAGTATTTACTGGGAAAATAAAAATTATTTGTTTAAAAAAAGAATAGAAACAAAACCATCTAAATGTTTACCACATAGTTATACATATACATAGTTTATACATATACATACGTATATAAATATGTATACATATATACATGCATTGGATTAAAATATATTTTAACATTTAAAAAAAAAGAACTGAGAATTTATGGGAATGGATGTCATTATTAGGATGAAGAACAAGATTAAAGGGTTGTAAGGCATAGGAAAATTTAGAATGATTAAAAAAATGAACAAATAAATGAATTATGGAGTTCATAAATAGAGAAATTAAATACTTGTGGATGATGGAATGGTGAAGCCATTACAGAATGGCTTCATTCTGTATATGTAGCTAAAGTAAAACAGAGAAGATAGGGACTTTTTTGATATGTACTTTTAGATGGGCCTCATGTAAGCAAAACAGATATAAAAAATAGCCAACTATTTTCTTGACTGTATAAAACTACTCTTTTGCTCCTCATTTTTCATTTAGAATTTTAGACTAATGAAACATTGCTACATATGTGCATTTCAGTTACTTTAGTTCTTTGTCACAAAAATATCTAAGTTTATTTGATAAGAGGTAGGAAATTCTGTTGAGTGTTATAAAAGATCGAAAATGTTGGAACTAGAAACTTGGCAGACCAATATGATTTTTATTAATTAACTAGACAATAGTTTCTTTTAAAAAGTTTTTTTTATGGTTAGATGTGAAGGCATTATTTGAGGGGAAAATAGATGCAATTGTAAAGAAGTAGCATCACATAGTGAATATGATGTTGAGTTTGCAGATGTGGCCTGCTCTGATTTTGCCACTGACACTCAACTATTTGCCCCTGCATCATTCAGTTTAGATTTCAGTTTTAAGCAGCACCCTAGGATTTAACACAAATTTCTGTCTGTATTTATGCTTATTAGTCCCCATATGGACACTTTTCTCCTTTATTTTATCCTCAAAGGAATTCAAGATTCTTTTAGCATTTGTGAAAGTGAAGATGAAATTACAGTAGTACAATTAGACTGAAAATAAGTCTTTTTCTAGTATTTACTGGGAAAATAAAAATTATTTGTTTAAAAAAAGAATAGAAACAAAACCATCTAAATGTTTACCACATAGTTAACCAATTCAGTTTATATTTTTAAATTAATGCTGTACATGTTCTCTTATGTTAATCTATTCTATAAATATTAATTATTAAATAGCTTTGTATGTTGGTGTTCTTTTTCCAAAACACAGCCAGGTGATAACAGTTCAGATCTTTTATTGTGTCCTTCAGTATAGCCCGGTTAGCTCAGAGGCCTATCTCTCTGCTTGGTTCCAAGAGATCTTGCAGCTTTGTCCTTGGCCTCTGCCTCTGCTTTCTTCAGCCTCCAGCCAGCACCAAGTTGGAAGATGCAATGAATCTCTTGCCTCGAAGATAGAGCTTGTGGGTTCCCTCCCAGAGTGCTCCTCTCTGACCCCAGTTAATGTTCCGGAGAAATTCCTTCCAGAGTGCTCCTTTCCAACCCCAGTCAATGTTCCCAAGAAAACTCTCTCAAGCTCTAAGAGTTTCCTGTATATATATATATATGATCTCCCAAAGGTTAACTCCTCCTTCTGGAGAGAGAGGGATTCTGGGTTATCTCCCGAGTGTTCTCTGGCCCTAAGGGGGGGTGTGAATTTGGATATCTCTTTCTAAATCCTGAACTCTCCCAAACGTGTGAACTCCACTGAGTACTTAGATACTTATGAGCTCTCTAAAGGTGTAAACACAAGCATTGTTTCTATCAGTTGTACTTAGTGCCTTGTTTCAAGTTCTGGCCCAAAATATCTCCTTCTAAGATCAAATCAATCATATTGAATCATGCCAAATTAGATAATTATTGTCTCTATCAACTCTAATGGCTTAACACTTTGTAAAGATTCCAACAGTTGTATGAAAGACTATATGACGTTCAAATGATAGTAGTTGTGTTTATTTACCACCAGAGTGTGCTAAAGATACTTAGCTGTAAAATTGTTCCCGTCCTTAGAGCTGACTATACTTGTCAACGTATTTAAAACTTAGAAAATAAAAATTTAGTTCCTTGTTTATTAAAGCTTATTTCATAGACAGAAAATTACATTCTAAAGGTGTTTGATATTTCTGAGGATGTTATAAATTAGAAACAAATTTTGCTTTTGCCATTTATTGTCCATATCTTGCAACTACTTAGACATACTGGACATCCTTGTATTATATATTCTATGATTACTTTATGATTTCATTATGTACAGGTGTGTCCCTGAAAATTCACATTATTCTAGTTTTTGTAAACCGATAATTTTTTGTGACTAGGGAAACTAAACCATTTGATGGATTCTAATATAAAATGAAGCATCATCCCTTGCTTCTCCCCAATTTATTCATTCTGTAGGCTCCTCATTTATGCCAGTATACTAATAGCTAACTTGCTATTATAGCAAACAATTGTAGTGTTGGTGAATAGTGTTTAATGTGATCAGTAGTTGCCACAACTTACTAGGAAAATTTGGGTTTCTGATGGTACCATAGTTTGAATGGAATGTGAAAATAGATTCAATGGTGATTCCAAGTTTTGGTATAATTAGTTATGACTTGATAAGAGTTATATAATAAAACCTTTATCTCTATTTAATAAGTTTCCAAGTCAACATTAAGCCAATTGATGATTTAACAAAATAATAAAGAAAACCAGTTATAATTTTGTTTTCTTTTTTTACCCAGGTATCTTCATTCAAATAATATAGTTGTTGTACCTGAAGGTAAGTTCCTTTGCAGTTTTGCAATGCATACTATCTAGTACTGATTTTGCTTCCTAAGATGAGGATTTTTTTTTTTTTGGTTTGTTTTCAGAAGCTTATTGCAGAACCCTCTAAAGAGCTTACTACAGCTTTCTTACTATGTTGTTATGTGGACTAAATTTATCACCTTTCTATTAAAATTGTACTTAAGTGCTGTGATTTTCCTATCTGATTTCAGGAAAAAAAAAAAAAAAACTAAATACATCCTTTTATTAGTAAATCTTTATCCTAAGTCCCAACCTTTTCCTGTGTTGATTATTACTTAATACTTTTGCTTGGTTATATTGGTCATTTTTAACCTTGAATCTTCCTCATTTGTTTTAGATTTTATATAATTTATTCCAAATTAAATCCCAAATGTAAATAAATGACCTTTTGTATTTCCTTGTATCTGAATTTTCACATTTTTAATTTTTGTTCCTTCTCATCAGATTATATTTTGAGTTTGTGAGTGTACACTTCTATAATGTTTTGTTAATAAACCTATGGTTTTACTACCTTACAATCAACTTAGACATGGATATTAATTTTAAAGTATTTTAATAGAACAATCTTATTAATGTCTGAATATGGTTAAAATCTTTTTTTTTTTTATTGGTTTTGTGTCATTTAAGCTATTGGTTCCCTTGTAAAGCTCCAGTGTCTGGATCTGAGTGACAATGCTTTGGAAATTGTTTGCCCAGAGATTGGTCGTCTAAGGTCCTTACGTCACCTTCGATTAGCTAATAACCAACTAAAATTTTTACCTCCAGGTGAGTCACAATCTAAGACTTGTCAATGATAAGATTATAGTTTCAGACCCTTAGAAATCCATTTTTGCATATGTGCTGACATATGTACACAATTGTCTTTTTTATTTGAAGACAAAGCTTTTAAAGGTGATTACTAAGGAATATGGTTAACATGACTAATAGCACTTTCTTTCCTGAAAATATGTAGAAGTGTTTAATATGGAACTACAAGCAGTACTTTGATTATTTCTCATTATTTTAATAATATAGGAAAAGATGTCATTTTCTTCCATTTAACATATTGAGAAATTGATGTTAAAAAATAGTGCCGGATATTTGTGTATATATACCTCTCACACCCATATATATCTTTATGCAAATAGATGTATGTGTGTATATAGTTGCTTAATAAACCTTAATTGTATTGATCTGCTTGCTCATGTTGACTTAATCAAATTTATATCAAGAGCTTGTGGCAAAAATTAAAATAAAAATCTGGAATTAATAGCAACATTTATTAAGCATTTATGCATCTATATAAAGCCCTTACATCCAAAATTATTTATAGAAATATTTCTTTGTAATGTTTTCAGATACCTTCAAAAAATGATACAAATGCATAACTATAAAAGTTGTCCAGACATTTTAAGAAAATGACTAGTCTTGATCTTTAAGTCATACAATGACAGTCATTTTAATAAAAAAACATCTTTTAAAGAAATTATTTCAAAATCCTCATGTGATAGCTCAGTTTTAAAAATCAATACAATAAATAAAAGTGTAATACAAAATAGGAATTTGGGATGGAACTTAAATAACTAAATTTTATCATATCTGGTATCTAGGAATCCAGTAAAGTGAATTTATTTTTAAACATTATGAGAAGAGTCACTATTTTAGATCTTTGGGGGAAACGTTCATAACAATTTAGTATGAAATTTAGCCAAAATAGCAATTTATATAATCAAGTACCAATAATAATAATACATTTTTAGAGGTTTAAGGGTGCACTTCTAAGATCTCTCTTGTTCTGTACTGTCTACCCCCATTTTTGCTTGTTTCCAAAAAGGGACATGCAAAATAGAATATATTATCTGATATTTCTATGCCAAATCATGTTTTTAGAACTTTTATTCCTCTATGTTAAATTATTTTAACTATGCTTTTTCTATCATATGCTTCTTTTAAAATGTTATATTAAAAAGTACACTGTATATTGTGGATATTTTTTCTTTTGATTTATTTAACCACAGTGTTGGAATTTGAACTTCGATTTCATAAAGGTTTTATGTTTACTTAGAATTTTAAGTATATTTTGACACTATTATATTAAAAATAATAAGGTAACTAGTTTTGTGAATACATCTTTTCAACACATTTTCATCATGTTAGTTTTTTTCTCTTATTGAGCAACCCTGAAATGACAAAAGGATAACATTTTGTTTTAAATTATGCTTAGGTTCTCATCTACTCTTCATCCTACCAACTCTTTCTTGGTGTTCTCATTAGCTGCTTTGGGCTCAATTTTCATTTCTCTGCAGATGACTCCAAATTCCATCCCTATTGTTCTCAGACCAGACTTTTTTTTTTTTTTTTTTTTTTTTTTTGCCAAGACTTATCTCTATGTACCACTGTTATCTCAAACTCAATATATCCAAAACGAAACAGCTTCCTAAACCCATCCTTCCTCCAAACTCACCTATTTTTGTTAAGGATTCCAAGATCTTTCAGTCTTCCAGATTCATAAACCTGAAGGTCATATTTTTTCTTCAATTCTCAGATCCAATCAGTTGCCAAATTTTATCAATTCTACTTGCTTAATATATTTCATAATCATTCTGTTCTTGCCACTCATATGACCATGACTTTTATTACCCTTTATATAGACCTATTTTCTTCAAATTTTTTTGATTTCTCACCCTTCAGTAAAAAATTTTTGAGCATGCTTCCATATGTATAAGTTTATTTTTAAATGATATATGCATAGCATTATATTAATACTTACATACTTTATAAAATTTTGGCAAGAAAATAGAAGTTTTAAAAGAATGGGATAAGATAAAATAATATTTGATCCTGAAGTCAGTCAGATAGCACCGGTGCTTATTGAGTTGAGTAGTGACTTGGTCAGACTTGTCTTTTAGGAAAATCACTTTTGCATCTCTGTGGAGAATCAATTGATAAACAATTTTGAAACCAAATATGAGGCTATTGCAATAATTCATAAAGAAGGTCATTATTAAGATGATGGCACTATAAATTTAAAGAAAAGGCAACAGAGATGTGCAATGTGAGGTAGGAACCAAGATTTGTCAACTGATTATGTGTATATATGTGTGTGTGAATGTGTGTGAGTGTGAGTGTATGTATGATTATGTATGTATGAGTGTGTGTGTGTGTGTGTGTATGGGGGAGTGTGGGAGCTGGGAGGGCGTATGTGTAGTATTAGGAAGAGTGAGAAGTCATGGATGAAACTGAGATTTTGACCTTGGTCACTGGAAGAATGCTAATACACTTGACATTAAGAGCATAGCTTGGAAGAAAGGCAGATTTTGTCAAAATGGTAATGTAATTAGATCTGTGATCTTGTACAACCCATCTCTTTTCTTATACTACTAATATAGTTCCACCCAAAATGAAAATACATCCCCCCAATAATTTAATTATAGTCACTGCCCCAAAGTCATATAGAACTGAGAATCTTTTGTGTTGGAGACACAATATAAGTTTTTTTTTTTTTTTTTAATCAATGTCTGGCTTTTATTTTGCATTTTGAGTCACTTTAAAAATTCACATGTTAATAATGATGTTTTAGGATGTGAAAGGATCTAAAGATATCTCATGTCTAGTTAGTGACTGAGTAATAAAATCGTAGAAATTCTGAGACCTTTTAGTTCAACCTTCTTTGCAAAGAAGGAAGCAGAGATCCAGGGAGGTGCTTCTTTGTTCTATCTGATTATTTTATATACTTTATGTACATTTTCTCTCTCTTATGTCACTTCTTTGTATCTTTTGTAATGAACTGAGATTCAGAAAACTTAGTTTCCAGTCTTTACTGTGTTACTTCTTAGCTATGTGATTGAGTTATTTAACTTTTTAAGACTCAGTTTTCCCACCAGTAAAATAGGGATAATAATCTTTATATTGTATACCTCACAGATTTTAAATAGAGTAAGTACAACGTAAATCTCAAAATGCTATAGAAATATAAGGTCACCATGATGTGACTTTGTTGCTTCATTTCAACAAATTTTGTTGTTGAGTCAGAGTTATTTCAGTTGTATACAATTCTTCATGACCCCATTTGGGGTTTTCTTGGCAAAGTTCCTGGAATGATTTGTCATTTCTTTTTCTGGCTCATTTTCCAGATGAGAAATTAAGGCAAACAGGGTTAAGTCACTTGCCCAGGGTCCCATACCTAATAAATATCTGAATCCAGATTTAAACTCAAAAAAATGAATTCTTCTGACTCCGGCCTGACATTCTATCCACTGTATCACCTCACTACCCTTTCAGCAAATGTTAAGGGAGCATTGCTGCCCAAGACACTGCTAACTAGGAAAACAAAAATACAAAGGCACTAAGCAGTAGATCTTGGTATTAAATTCCAGGTTTCCTGATTTTAATTCCACAATTTTTCATACTACAATTCTGTGGCTTTCTATCACGCTGTGATTTCAGTGAGCAGTCAACATTAGTAAATACTCTTAAAATGCTTTATGGTGTTCTCCACTATTATTAGAGATATGTAGAAAAGCATCCCAATAGTAGGCTCAGGTGTTTGTGGAGAGTGAATCACATAATTGAGAATCTTAAGATCATATCTTTTGTGAATCAGTCAAAAAAAAAAAAAAGAACTGTAAATGTTTAGCTTAAAAAGTGAGGACTTAGGGGGAACATGATGATTATCTTCACATATCTAATTACTCTAGCATTTGGATAAAGAATTGGTAAGGATAATGACTAGATGCAGGAGACAGTTGTTACCTTTCTTATGAGGTGATGATGATAACCTGAATAAGAATAGTAGTGCCATTGTAAGTAAAAAAGAAAAGGGGTTCTAGAAATGACATCTATCCTTTTTTAAAAGATGGTACAAGCATAGTAATTGTATAAATATGTATGTATATATTCATATATATGATTTAATATATGTTTTGTAACATGTTTAACAGATATTGGATTGCTTGCCATCTAGGGGAGGGAGTGGGGTGAGGGAGGGCAAAAAATGTGGAATACAAATGTTTTGCAGGGGTCAATGTTGAAAAATTATCCATGCATACATTTTCAAAATTAAAAAAAAAAAGAGGCACAGAGTTAATTTTAATCATTTCTTAAATAACTTAGGCTTACATATTATTGTTACTGAAAGGAATTCTAATATTTAAAATATATTTTAATGTCTCAATATAGCAACTTAGTAGTTTATATTTACCAGTGGCTATTTCTTAGCTCTTCTCTATGTTTGTGTGCTTTTTTTCAGTACATTTTATGCCTTCCTCAGTACATTTTTTATTGTTTACCAGAAATTGTCATTTCTTTAAAAAAAAAAAAGACTGTTATTCATGTTTTGATCCCAGATATAAATCATTTGATAAGACAGTATGGTTTCAAACCAAACATTTTTGAAACAAAAACAGCCAGAATGTTTTACCTTTTAGTTGTTACAATTTAAATAAATGTGTATTTCTTTAAAATAAATATTGTCCACACTTTTAACATTTTAAAAAATTTATTATTTGTATATACAAGTTGATTATAACATCTGTAAGTTATAGCATCTTGTAGGTCTTCATTTAAAATAAGATTGTTTACTTAGCAAATAATGTCCTAGAATGATAGCTTCTTTGCCTAATGTTGCTATAATGAGAAATAATTAACCAAAATACTTTTTGATATGATTTATATTAGTTAATCACAGAATATACTAGCATTGATTACTTGTCATTTAATTATTTTTTCTATTCTTGCAAAATGATTGATACTAGTTGAAAATAAAAGAGCCTTATCCTTGTACTATGTTACTTTGAAGATTTTACAATTTGTTTTAATTGTCAGCATGCTTTGAAAATCAGTAAAGAAAACTAAAATCTTTAAATTCTTTAAAAACTTTAAAATCTTGGTTAAAATAAATCAGAAAATTTAAAAAACCCTTCAGGTATTGTAAAGATGCAAAGATCCAAAATTTTTTGGATTAAATATGGTTAGATGTCAACTCTCATTCTTTAGTTACTGTTGCTATTCATAATTGCAAGAAACTTAGTTTCTAGTTCTTTGCTACCTCAAAAATGACTGTTGCAAATATTCTTATGCATATCGGTCCTTTTTCTTTTTGTTTGATCTCTTTAGTGGATATGCCTAATAGAAGTGTTGTTAGGTCAAATGTTATGAACAACTGACTTACTTTTGGGGTGTAGTTCTCAATTGTGAAATCAATTGAAAGCCTCACCAACAGTGTATTAATATGTCTGATTTCCTTTAGCTTTTTCATCATTTTTTGTGAAGACCGTGTATTTTAAAATCAGCCGGAGTCAGGAATTCAGGTTAGGGGAAAATCGTCAATCTTTATTCTCAGTGAAGAAAGATCGGAGGTGGAAGAGAATGGGCAATAGCAATGTATGTAGATGAGTCAAGAAGCTAGCTAGACCAGCAGCCACACGACCAGCAGCTAGGAGTATGGAACCCAGGCTCAATCTCTCCCAGCTTCTCTTCCTGTCTCTCTCTCTGCCTCCACCCACCAAAATCGTCATTTCCTCTACAACACATCAGGACTTGCACAGAGAATGGGCATGGGCCATTCTTTATCCAATCATGCATATTAATAGGGTATCGTCCAATTACTATTTAGCCTCACGTACTTGGGACCTCAGTGCATCAACTCAAACCTCAGCCCATTACAATTTTTCATTTTTCACTCTTGTCCTCTTTGCCAATCTAATAGATACTAAGTAAAATCTTAAGAGTGGACTTAATTTGCATTTCTTGAATGTTCACAACTTCTGATTGGATCAAGATGGAGGACTAGACATTTTATACTGTTACCATGACTTGTTAAAACTCTTCAAAATAAGAATTATTCATAAAAAATCATAGAATTACAGTTTTCTTCATGATTTTAGAGAATGGTGTCAAACTTAAATAGAAATAAGGACCATTAAACTATGTATAAAGATCCTCATGGGCACATACTGATTTAGAAAATCACATGTTGAAATTATTTATATTTTATTATATGTTTATTGATTTTGTTAAATATTTGCCAATTACATTTTAATCTGATTCAGGCTGTACTTGAGAGTTTTGTGGGCCTATGGACCATATGTTTGACACTTTTGATCTAAGATACCAAGAGCTTTATTGAAGTAAGAAATCCATGATCTAACAGCATAAAAAGCTGCTCCCTTCTCCTTGACTTATTTAAGACTCACTTCCTCATTAACTACTGTGCTTTGGTGGAGCTGCACAACAGGTCCTTGAGATTTGCTGCATAATTCACCTTTGATTTCTACCACTTCCCTCTGCTAAAGAGGTGGAGAAACAAAAAATAATAAAAGTTTTCTCTGTCTGACAGCACAGTAAACCAGCAGGCTCTGATCAACCTGAGAATTTAAGAATAGTGGGAACTTAGGGAAAGATGGCAACATGTATTTTCCTATGGGAAAGAGGACTCACACTTAATTAAGGTCAGTTGTTTTCCTTGAAGCCACATGGAACAAAGACTGAAGTCAGTGAAATATGAATTCTCCAACATGAGAAGAAACTGAGAGTGTTTTGAAGTTCAGCCCTTAAGGAAATTGCTTTCCAAGGGGCAGGCATCAGTGAACAAGAAGGTTATATGAGGGAAAAAATATTAAAATTACTGAAAATCTCAGGAGAAATAAATCTTATTGAAAAAACAGAATTTATGATTTGCGTGGCAGAAATAATTGGCAAAATTATAAATAGAAAACAAATTCATGGTGACAAATTTAAACACAGCAACAAAAGAGAGAAAAATGGGTTGGAAATATAAATTCATGGAAGTAGAGGACAATCTGAAAGAAGAGAAGCAAAAAGCAATGATGTTAAAAGAAAATCCTGACCTCTATGCAAGCAGAACATAATTATTAATAGAATGCATAGAGACAACTTTAGGCCTTTCCAAAATAGTATATCAAAAAAATAAAAAGTATTATAAATTGAGAAAACCATCTAGAACTTCTGAACACAAAAAACAAAAGTGTCTATCAAAAGAATCTACAGATTAACACCAGAAACAGCCCTATGCTTTAAAGTCCAAGAAATATTATGATTAAATTTTATAATTTCGGTGAGAAACAACAAATTCTGAAAGCAACCAGTTATAAAAGAAAAAAAAAATTCAAATAACAAAAGACTATTTTTCATTCGTAAGAAAATACTGGAAAAAAAATGGAGTAATGCACTGAAAAGCAAAAGGAGGTCAAGACAGTTTCTGATGACATACCCTGCAAATCTTTGCTTAATATTCTGTGAAAAAAAGACTTATTTTTAATTTTTAAAACGAAAAATTTGAAATATTCCTACAAAGAAAACCAGATTGACTGATTACTTTGCAAATTCTCTGAATGATAGAAATACAAAAAAGTAGAAAATCCAAGGAAGGCATATATAATGGAATAAATTACCTGTAGGGAGAGGTGGGAAACTATCAATAAAAAGACACCTGTAGACTTAAAAACAAAAATAGCAAAACAATAACAAAAATAATAGTCCCATTAAGAGATTTCTTTCTAAAAGTACTCAGAGATAAGGGTGAAAGGATAATTTAAATGGAAGAATTGAGGGTGAAGGAACAGGCCTGAAATACCATGGACTAAACTTAATAATTCTACACCTTCATATGAAGAATCCATTTTTTTGTCTGTTTGTAGGACAAAAATGAAGAATGAAAGGGCACTTAAAAGAGAACAGAGGAGATACTAAATAAAAGATAATATATAGTATAGCCTATATGTTAATGGTAAACAATGAAGGGAATATGATTTCTTTTTTTTTTTTTTTTAATTATAGCTGTTTGTTTACAAAACATATGCATGGATGATTTTTCAACATTGACCCTTGCAAAACTTTCTGTTCCAACTTTTCCCCTTCTTCCCCTCACCTCCTCCCCTAGATGGCAGGTAATTCAATACATGTTAAATATGTTAAATACAATATATGTATACATATTTATACAGTTATCTTGCTGCATAAGAAAAATCTGATTTAGAAAGAAGGTAAAAAAAAATAACCTGAGAAGGAAAACAAAAATACAAGCAGAAAATAACAGGAGTGGAAATGCTATGTTGTGGTCCATACTCATTTCCCATAGTTCTTTCTCTGGGTATAGCTAGTTCTCTTCATTACTGAACAATTGGAACTGATTTAGATCATCTCATTGTTGAAGAGAGCCACTTCCATCAGATTTGATCATATAGTATTGTTGTTGAAGTATATAATGATCTCTTAGTTCTGCTCATTTCATTTAGCATCAGTTCATGTAAGTCTCTTCAGGCCTCTCTGAAATCATCCTGCTGGTCATTTCTTACAGAACAATAATATTCCATAACATTCATATGCCACACAATTCAACCATTCTCCAATTGATGGGCATCCACTCAGTTTCCAGTTACTGGCCACTATAAAGAGGGCTGCCACAAACATTTTGGCACATACAGGTCCCTTTCCCTTTTTTAAGATCTCTTTGGGATATAAGCCCAATAGTAATACTGCTGGATCAAAGGGAATGCAGAGTTTGATAACTTTTTGAGCATAGTTCCAAATTGCTCTCCAGAATGGTTGGATTCATTCACAGTTCCACCACCAATGTATCAGTGTCCCAGTTTTGCCACATCCCCTGCAACATTCATCATTATCTTTTCCTGTCATCTTAGCCAATCTGACAGATGTGTAGTGGTATCTCAGAGTTGTCTTAATTTGCATTTCTCTGATTTGGAGTATCTTTTCATATGACTAGAAATAGTTTCAATTTCTTCATCTGAAAATTGTCTGTTCTATCCTTTGACCATTTATCAATTGGAGAATGGCTTGATTTTTCATAAATTAGAGTTAGTTCTCTATATATTTTAGAAATAGGTCTTTATCAGAACCTTTGACTGTAAAAATGTTTTTCCACTTTATTGTTTCTCTTCTAATCTTGTCTGAATTAGTTTTGTTTATATAAAAGCTTTTCAATTTGATATAATCAAAATTTTCTATTTTGTCATCAGTAATGATCTCTAGTTCTTCTTTGGTCACAAATTCCTTCCTTCTCCACAGGTCTGACAGGTAAACTATCCTATGTTCTTCTAATTGATTTATAATCTCATTCTTTATGCCTAGATCATGAACCCATTTTGATCTTATCTTGGTGTATGGTGTTAAATGTGAGTCAATGCCTAGTTTCTGCCATACTAATTTCCAATTTTCCCAGCAGTTTTTGTCAAACAGTGAATTCTTATCCCAAAAGCTGGGGTCTTTGGGTTTGTCAAACACTAGATTGTTATAGTTATTAACTATTTTGTCCTGTGAACCTAACCTAGGGGGAATATAATTTCTATAGAAAGAGTCTAAGGAGATTAGGTGAAGTAATAAAGGTAGGAATCAAAATAGAGAAAGAAAAGACATTTTGCTTCTGTGGTAGAAGGGGGTTCACCTGCAGAATGCTTCCACAGTGAAAGAGAGAACGTTTGTGTAGGAAGAAGAAGGGGACTTTATAATGGATATTTGGTTCTTAGAGAGAACATTATATCTGAAAAAAAATGTTTTGCTTCCATAGGCAACATTTGCCTTAGAGGAAAGGGAGTTAAAATTCTGGGGAAAAAGGGAAACTAGCAACCATAAGGATAGGAAGTCATGGATGTAAAAGATTTCATGGTAAATGGGGGAAAATAATCATGGGGAGGAGAGAGTGTGGCAATGAATTTTATAATTAGGGACATTATAGGGTAATACTTCTTTATTTTCTATTTCTTGTAAGAATCTATTCTAGATAATTTTCAGATGAAGAAATTAAAACCATATCTAGTCATATGAAAAGATGCTCTAATCACTGTTGATCAGAGAAATGCAAATTAAGACAACTCTGAGGTATTACCATACACCTTTCAGATTAGCTAAGAATATAGAAAAAGATAATGATAAATGTTGGAGATGTAGGAAAACTGGGATACATACATTGTTAGTGGAGTTGTGAACTGATTCAAATATTCTGGAGAGCAATATAGAACTATGCTCAAAGGGCTGTCAAACTCTGCATACCCTTTGATGCAGCAGTGTAAAGTCCAGGCCAACTCCCTGGAGGCCTCAGCAACAGCGGGAGTCAAGATAAATTAAGGTCTTCAAGGAGAGGAATGAAGGAGATAGATAAAACTGCCAGGAGACTCCGGGATTCTTGACTCACCAACCTCTTTCCTCATCCTGTGGCTAAGTGAAGTCTGGCTTGTTGTTTCACCCCACCCTCTAATCCTTGCCTAAGATCACACCAAACATTGAGTAAGCACTGAACCATGAAAAAGGCCATTTTTCCAAACATATGCTAATAGAGTCATTGTCAAAAAGTAATTAGCCTTAAGTGCTCGTTGGTCTGATTTAAGCACACCTTTTAAGAGTTTCAACCCTTTACACAGCAGTATCTCTACTTCACCTACATCCCAAAGAAATCATAAAAAGAGAAAAGGACTCACCTAGGCAAAAATGTTTGTACTACCCCTCTTTGTAGTGGCAAGGAATTGGAAGCTGAGTGGATGTCTATCAGTTGGAGAATGACTGAATGAGTTATGGTATATGAATGTTATAGAATATTATTATTCTGTAAGTAATGATCAGCAGCATGATTTCAATGAGGCCTGGAGATACTTACATGAACTGATGCCAAGTGAAGTGAGTAGAATCAAGAGAACATTGTACACAGCAACAACAAGATTTTGCAGTGATCAATTCTGATGGACGTGGCTCTTCTCAACATTGAGGTGATTCAGGCCAATCCCAATAGACTTGTGATGGAGAGAGTCATGTGCTTCCAGAAAGAGGACTGTGGGAACTGAATGTGGACTACATAGTATTTTCATCTTTTGTGTTGTTTCCTTGCTTTTTGTTTTCTCTCTTTTTTCCCCTTTTTGATCTGATTTTTCTTGGGCAACATGATAATTGTGGAAATATTATAGAAAAATTGCATTTGTTTGATATATATTGGATCACTTACTATCTAAGGGCAGGTGGGGGAAAGGGAGGGAGAAAAAATTTGGAACACAAGGTTTTGTAAGGGTGAATGTTGAAAACTATATATGCCACCCAGAGAGCACTGTGGGAACTGAGTGTGGATCACAACGTAGCATTTTCACTTCTTTTGTTGTTGTTTGCTTGAATTTCATTTTCTTTCTCATTTTTCTTCCTTTTTGATCAGATTTTTCTTGTGCAGCAAAATAATTGTATAAATATGTATGCCTATATTCCATTTACATATATTTTGTCCACGTTTAACATTTATTGGATTACTTGCTATCTAGGGGAGTGGATGGGGGGGAAAGAGGAGAAAATTGGAATATAAGATTTTGCAAGAGTCAGTGTTGAAAAATTATCCTTGCATATGTTTTAAAAATAAAATGCTTTAATAAAAAGGAGGGAAAAAAGAAAATTATGGATATATTTTGAAAATAAAAAGCTAAAAAAGTAAAAAAAAAAAAGACTTTAACATTCTAATATTGTGACACAATGGGAAAAAAAGGGATGGGAATGATATCTATAAGGCAATAAAATGGAAATTATTTAGAAGAAGGAATTCAAAATAGGAATCTCCAAAGTTTTAGTTCTGTGAGAAATACATAAACTAAAGAAGAAATAACTAAGTAGGAAGAACGTGAATTTGTTTTTAAAAAGCCTAAAATAGAAAGTGAAGAGAAATAATGAATAATGGCATCCCAATAGCCCAGTGTTTTTTAACTTCATATGTATTTACTTTGAAATCTTTTACTTTCTCTTTCTCCTCTTCCTTCTCCTTTTTCTTCTTTTTAACATTTCTCATTGTTTTATGGAGGACTTGGCTTTTATTTGATCCAGTCTCATGTTCAAGGAGTTTATTGTCACTGAAAGTTAACAAAAAGGTAAACTGAGGGACATTTCTTCAAGCAATGGACCATTTATTAATAGGATATCATACCTATTAATGAAGGGGTCAATGGCTTTCCTTCTTTTATGCCAAAGATCTAGAATTGAAGATACCAGTCATGCAAGCATAGATAAAAATAGACACAAGCATAGAAAAAAGAACAAAGAACAGCATAAAAAGCAAAGAAGAAAGAACAGAACAAAGAATAGAAGAACAAAAATCATAAACTTGGCCAGCAACACAAGGGTGAAGAATTATAGATATATTAAAGAAAGTGGCCATAGCATAACTATGGGATGAAGATCACCTCTATCTCTAAGAAACATTTTTATGAATTTATAGGTCCTAGCTACATCCTGAGGTCACTGATAGAGACCCAGTTATGTAGATCCATTGTGTCTAGGGGCTTAGATAAAACCACTCTTTTAATTGCCAAAGATGGGACAACTTCTGTAGCTCGGTTTCTCAAGGTTAATATAATACTCAAACCTTGCAGAGGATGTTGAGATTATGTTATGTGAGAATATCGAGAACAGAGTTTTTCTTTAACATTGATTGTGAGAAAGCTTAAGTCTTTGTCATCTAACTTCAGAGAGAGGAAGACTGAATCTTTGAATTCATGAGTGTCTTCATTCAGAGACAGAAAAATGGCTTAGATTTATTACATAGTATGTAGATTATGATTACTTGCAGATTAAAATCAAATAGAAAATCAACATTTTCACACTATTTGTTGACCAAACAATTTTCTTTGCAATTCTTTCTTCCAGTTATTTCTTTTCCATTTTCCCCCCTCAAATACTCTTATTTCATTGAAATAAAAAAGTTTTTTTTTTAACTTTTTTTTTAAGCTCATTTCATATCTTCTAGGAATTCTAATTAAATTTGTGTTCTAACAATGTTTTTCTCTCAGACTTTGCTTGTAGGTATTTGGGAATTATTCTTTTCTAGGTTTGTGTCTTGAGCTTTTTTACCTTCATAATAATTCTTTATGAGGAATTTTTTTTTTATTCATTCTTCCAGCCTACTTCTGAATTCAAATTTTGTTTTTCTGACTATACTTTGCCAGACTTCTAGAGGGAAAAGTGTGGTTTGATCCTATTACTGCATTCCTCAGATATTTAGCTATTGTTTTATTTCAGGATCACAGTAACATGGTTGGGACCTGTAAGCTTTCAGTGCTGCCCAAGTGGTCTGATTCACTGCAAAGTCTGATTGGTGTCCTTGGTCTGAGCTCTACAAGTTTCTTGTCTAGATTTTGATCTGAACATTAGTAGACAGATGCTGGAATCAACCTCTTTTAGCTGATTAGTTTTGCTGAATTAGAGGGACAGAACTGTAGGCTTCTCTTTAGTTCTTTGTTACTCTGAGATCCTTGCCATGCTGATTCCTTTATAGGGTGTGCTAAATGTTGATGGTGAGATTTTGCTCTGTGCCTAGAATCTGAGTTAACCCGCTACTGCTACTGGTTTCTGAACTTGCTCTTTTCTTGGTGTATCCTCATTACTTCCCTTTCCAGGTTCAATCCCCCTTCTCAATCTATCCTGACTTTGTGACCCAGATCTATGGAATGTGTGACAGAGCTACTGGTTGGCACCTATTTCCATCACAATGTCCAGGATGCCTTGAAGGGGCCCTGACTTCCACCTGCTCTGCATGCTGCAGAGTTCTATATACAATATAGTGTCTTTCTGGCTAATCTTGTTCTTAGGGTCTATAAACATGTGCTCTGTCTTCCTATGCTCACCTAACTTTTTCTCCCTGTGACTTTTTCTAAATTTTCCTATAAGGATTTTGCCTGGGATATTGGAGATTTTTTTGTGTGGGAGGGAGGGAAGGATTCATCAGCCTGCTTTCTGCTTCCTGCCACTTCGGCTTTACCTGAAAGGCACTTGCATTCCAACAGAATCTCGGCACATAGATATAGGGTGATGAAAGATATTGTGAATTGGAAAATTACATGGATTTTGAGTAGATTGAAATACTTTTTGCAGGAGGAGTGAGAGAGTTGATTTGATTATTGTTTAATAACCGAAAAGGGGGAAGGAAGTACTTTTGTCATAGCATGGTAGATGGGAAGAAGATAAATTCTATTTTGGACATACTGAATTTAAGGTGAGCAGTATTTAGGTAGAAATGTTTAGTAGGCTGTTTGGGATTATAGTTCAGAGAAGAGAATAACGTTGGAAGTTCAGGTATAAATTAGGGAGAAGGATAACCTGGGAGTCTCCTTCTTCTCAGTCTTTTACTATAAAACCTTAAAATAATTAGATAAATGTTTATTTCTAGTAAATAGAAGTCATTTTGCCTCTTGTGACCCTGTTAGTAATTTTTTATAACTTGATTTTAGAAGGTGTTTTATTAAAATTCTGTTAATCACTTAAAATGATACCAAATGTGTTCGGCAAAAAAAGCTGTCCATTTGACAATACACATAAAGATACAAGTATATACAATATGTACCAGAAGGAGAGAACTTGTGATTTATTTAATGAAAAATTAGTAAACCAATTCATCAATCAGTAAGCATTTATTGTTTACTAGGTAAAAGTCATTGTATTAAATCTGGGTTTACAAAAAAAAGGCAAATTTTTAATTTTAACTGTAATGAGCTGTTTCTAATTGGGGAAACTATCTGAAAGAAAATTGTTTATTCAAGATATATGCAGTGTGAATAGTAGATAATCTTAAGGAATGTATTCATAGTGGGAGAGACCATAAAAATCTGCTGAAGATGGGATTTGAGCTGAGTTTTAAAGGAAGCCAGAGAAGCTAAGAAGGGATAGATAGGAGAACCTTTCAGACACAGTATAAGAAAATGGGGTGTTATGTTGGAAGAACATCAAGAAAACCAGTGTACCTGGATATGGATATAGATAGATAGATAGATAGATAGATATAGTTATATAGATACAAATATGACAGTAAAGTCTAAGAAAACTGGAAAAGTAAAAAGGGGTGAGATTGTGAAGAAATTTAAATCCCCAACAAAAGATTTTTTATTTGAAGTTTATTGAGTAGGAGAATGCCATTGTCCTACCTATGCATTTTTTCTAATGCCTTTTTATTTTTCAAAATACTTGCAGAGATAAGTTTTCAACATTCACCCTTGCAAAACCTTGTGTTCCATATTTTTCCCTCCTTCCCCCTTCTCTAGATAGCAAGTAATCCAATAGAGATTAAACATGTGCAATTCTTCTAAACCTATTTCCATATTTATCATGCTACATAAGAAAAATAGATCAAAAAGGAAAAAAAAATGAGAGAGGAAAAAACAAGCAAGTAAACAACAAAAACAACAACAACAAAAAAAAAAAGGTTTAAAAAATGTTGTGATCCACATGCAGTCCCCATAGTCCTCTCCCTGGAGGTAAATGAGTCTCCATCACAAGTCTATGGAATTGGTCCAAATCATCTCATTGTTGAAAAGAGCCATGTCCATCACAATTGATCATCAAATAATCTTGTTGCTGGGTACAGTGTTCTTTTGGTTCTATTTATTTCACTTAGCATCAGTTCATGTAAGTCATCCTGCTAATAGTCTCTTTATAGAACAATAACATTACATTACATGCATATACCATAACTTATTCAGCCATTCTCAAACTGATGGGTATTCACTCAGTTTCCACTTCCTTGCCACTACAAAAAGGGTTGCTATAACATTTTTGCACATGTGGGTCCTTTTTTTATGATCACTTTTGGATACAGACCCACTTGAAGCACTGCTGGATCAAAGGATATGCACAGTTTGATTGTTCTTTGGGCATAATTTCAATTGCTCTCCACAATGGTTGGATCAGTTCACAACTCTGCCAGCAATTTATTAATGTATTGATCTTCTCATATACCCTCCAGCATTCATCATTATCTTTTCCTGTCAGCTAGTCTGAGAGATCACACCTCTACTTTTGAAAAAATCACTTTGGCAGCTGAGTGGAGAATATATTTCCGCTGAGAGAAATAACAGCAAGAACTACCAAAAGACTAATGTGGTAGTTTGGAAGTGAGATTATAGAGGTGTGCACCACATAGGGATATGTACTGTGTAGAGAGATTGGCTAGGTGAATGCAGAGGATTGGAGAAATTTTGCAAGAGACATTATGAAGATAGAAACTTGGCAACAAATTGAATATGCATAGTGAAACTTGGAAAAGATATATAAATTCTCTTTTGGACATGCTTAATATGAGATGTATATGGTATATCCAGTGTGAAATGTCTAAAAGACAGTGAGTGATATGAGACTATAGCTTAGCAGAGAGAGTATTGTATTGGTAGATCTGGGAATCCTATGCTTAGGGATGACAGTTGAACCCATGTGAATGATGAATCAACAAGAAATAATATAAAGAGAAAAGGGGAAGGAGCCTAGAAAGGAGATTAATAGTTGTGATCAGAATGAAGATCTACCTGAGGAGACTGAGTAGGAGTGATCAGACAATAAGAAGAATAAGAAATATTATAGGTAAATACTCATTTGTTTCAGAATAAAATACACAGATGATTCTATATTATGAATTTTTGAATTACGAGAAATGACTTAAAAGACCCTTATTGGTGATTTATAGGCTATACTGTACACAATTTATAATGAAAGCACAAATAAAATATCTATTTTGTTACTGGATATCTTTTATGTACATACATCTGTTTTGCAGATATGGGACCTTTCCATGGGATCCATGGACCAGGAGGATCATACAGTATAAACTGTCTTAATCTTTTTTTTTTTTTTTTTAATTTCTTGCCCTTTTTTCCTGTAAAAGAACTTGTCCTACAATCTTCAGCCTTGGATTACCCCTACCATCTCTTGTCTTTGCTCCTAGTTAGGTGCTTCTGAAGAAAATGGAGAAAAGCAGAAAATTATACTAATGGAGCCACTACTAATTTGTTGTATAATCTCAACTGGGCCCTCATTATAGCTAAGATGTCTTTTTATACTTCCCTAGCCAATTCACTATTCTACTCTCTGCAGTGGCTTTTACAAAACGTTTCATCCCTCCTCAAACCTCTCATTGACCCCTTTTATTCCCAACCCTTTCATGTGAGAACCTTACTTCATAGTTCCCTGGGAAAAATGAGGCCATTCACAAGAACTTTTCCTTCTCCCCTCCTAATTCCCATTACTCAGATGCCTTCCTTTCTCTTCTTTTACATTTCTCTTACAAAGAGGTAGCCCTCCTTCCTGTCAAGGTGAATCCCTCCACATACACAAGTAATCATATGGCATACTGTCTTGTCCAGCAGACTGAATCTGACATATCTTTATTCTCTTCTTTTCCATTGGCTGCTTCCCTGATACCTACAAACATCATACTGATGTCTTCCTTATCTTTAAAACCCTCACTTGGACCATCCATTTCAACTAGCTATTATCCCATATCTTTCCTCCTTTTTGTGGCTAAACTTGAGAAGACCTGTATACAATTGATGTTTTCATTTTCTTTCCTTTCACTCTTAATTCTTTGCAGTTTGGATTCTGATCTCATAATACAACTGAAACATCTCTCTCCAAAGTAACCAGTGATATATCTCTTAATTGCGATATCTAATGGCCTTTTCTTAATTCCTTGTCTGTAACTTTTAACACTACAATTACCCTCTTCTGAAACCGATCTCTTTCTAGTTTTTTGTGACACTGCTCTCTTACCTTACAGACTGTTTGCTTCTTCTCAATTTCTTTAGCTGAATTGTTGTCCAGGTCATTCCTGCTAACCATAGATGTCCTCTAAGCCTCTTTCCTGAGCCATTTTCTTCTCTCCCTATATACTATATACTATAACTCATAAATTCAGCTGTCATCTCTTTATAGATTATTCTTAAATCTATTTGTCCTGC
The DNA here is from genome assembly GCF_902635505.1 of Sarcophilus harrisii. Classification (NCBI taxonomy): domain Eukaryota; kingdom Metazoa; phylum Chordata; class Mammalia; order Dasyuromorphia; family Dasyuridae; genus Sarcophilus; species Sarcophilus harrisii. Next base: position 532,599,635 of record NC_045427.1, on the reverse strand, counting down.
TTTAACTTCTCTTCTAACTTTTATTCTTGCATCTTTAACTGCCTGCCAATAGGCATCTTAAACTTAACATGTTCAAAACTGACTTACTTTTCCCCAAAAAACCTTCCCCTCTTGCTAAGTTATTTATTGGGATTGAAGGAACACTATCCTCCCAGTCATCCCAGTCTCAAAACCTTACTATTATCCTCCATCCAATTAGTTCCCATGCCTTTCTGTTTCTTCCTTTATAGCATCTTTCATACAAGCTTTTCTCATTTAACACTACCAGCACCTTGATGCTGGCTCTTATCACCTCACTTATGGACTATTGCAATATTTGCTAAATACTTTCCCCATCTTAAGGTTTCTTTTCAGTTTGATTTTTTTTCTCCTCTCACCTATCAAATTAATCTTCTTAAACTGCAAGTTTGACTCTGTCATCCCTAGTTATTCAAGTCTTATAGTTCCCCATTGCCTCTAAGATCAAATATAAAATACCCTGTTTAAAGTTCAGAGTTCTTCATAATCTTTTCTTCTCCTACCTTTCCAGTCTTATATTTTACTTGCCCCATGTACTTTGTGATCCAATAACAAAATATAGCATCTCCCAACTCCAGGCATTTTCCCTGGCTGTTCTGCATGGGTGACACTGCCTCCTCATTTTAATTCTTCCTTCATCTTCCTTCAATTTGCAGCTAGTCTCACCTTCTGTAAGAAGTTTCTCCTGGTTCTCCTTCATCCTAATGCCCTACTCTCAAGGAGCTCACAATCTTATACAAAGCTCTGCATTTGAGAAAGTTTATAGTTGCTGGAATAAATGTAAAGCTGTACTTATAACACTCATTGTAGAATTATTTTTTAAAAGATTTTTTTTCCTTTAAAATTTAAGACTGTATGCTGAAAAAGGATAGTTTCATTTTTCTTTGCTTTAATTTCATTTTTTTAAAATATTTCTACTTGTTTGAATTGCTTGGTCACTCTCTAATTAGAAATTAAATATCATATAGTCTAATGAAGGAAAAATACAAACTAAGAATCTCAAACTTTTTCTGTTCCAGTGTTGGCATAGGCATAGCTCAATCTGGTTTCCTAATTTAGAAACAGAAATTAAACTATGCACAACAGGGCAGGTTTGGTATTCCAGGCACCCATCCAAGGAGTGTAGTGTTTTTTTAAGTAAATGGACTTGTGTAGATTTGAAGAAAATGTAGATGAAGTTACATGAGTTTTGCTCTTTCCAAATTTATGACTATTTAAAGGAATTTAGCCTTCCTGTTCCAACCAAAAGAAAGTCAGTTTTGATTAAAAACCAACAAACATAAACTGGTTCATTATTTCCTTTAATATTAGAATTCATGCTCATGTTTTAAGTTTCTTAATTCATAAACATGTAAAGAATACATTCTCTTTTAGTAAATAGCATTTGAATAAGCATCAGTGGTCTCTTTAGATGACTTGTTTAGATTTTGTATTTGTAGTATTTTAGAAAATGATCATGTCTAAAAGGAGTGTCCATGAAATGCTTTTATAAGTATTAAGTGTCAATAACATACATAAGCTCAAGTAAGTGTAATTAGGGAAAATTTTTCTTCCAGTTACCTTTAGACATAGACTTTTCCATCTGCTGTCTTTGCTCATATCTCTTTTTTTGCCATTATCTCTCAAATAGTATGTCTCATTTAGTTTTAACCCAGTTCTCTATTCAGTACAGTTTGGTTAAAAAAAAAAAAAAAAAAAACCAAAGAAACAACATTTATTAAACCTGAGAGACAGATCAGCATAATAAATAGAGATCTGACTCCATGGCCAAGATCTTTGTTTAAGTCCAACTTCTGATATATATTCACTATGTGACCATGAACAAGTCACTTAATTTCTCAGTGTTCCAGGAAACCTTTTAAGAGTATTATTTGTACACACACACACACACACACACACACACACACACACAGTTGTAGTCATTCTCTTTTGATTTCTATTTGGCATCACTAAGAACCTATTGGACATTTCAAACTATTTCCTGAGATAACTCAATATATCTAAAAGAAAAGTCATTGTTTTTTCTTCCAAAACACTCTCTCTCTCACCAGGCTTACCTGTTTCTCTCAGAGCGCCAACGATCTTTCAAGTAACCCAATTTTGTAACCTGAGTTTTCCTGGCTTTCTCATTCTTCCTCATTTCACATTTGTCTTGCCTCTTCTATCTCCATAGCATCTCTTATCCATCTTCTTTTCTTTTCTTGAATAGCCCAGGTTCAGCTTCTCATTATCTTTCATCAGCAATATTGCTTAAACCTGTTTTTCACTTTCATAGTGAACATACTTTCTCTTAATGTTACCGTTTTTTTGCTTTTTCCTTTACTTCTTTGTATTTGCATTCCTAATTTATTGTTCTTTTGCATCTTTGGTGAGACTTGTTTTTTCCTGTTTTGAGTATTTTTGCTATGTAAGCCATAAATTCTATTCTTATGCTTATTTCTCTTTTGAACCAGTCAGGAAGAGCATAACAGAGTCCCATATTCTCATCAAAATCCACAGGATCTTCTTGTCTTGTCAGGTGTTGAATCATTTTCTTTGTTTTGAAATATTTATTCATAAAATGCGTGAGCTTATTTTCTAGATATGAAAGCTATATTTCTTTTTGCTATTACTGTTGTTCCTGTTGATTCATCTGTTTCTATTTAATGTCATTGAGATTTCTTTCTGAAATTTTTGGTAATTTCAGTCTCTTCCCCCCTTGTTTTCTCTATCATTCGCTTTCTGAGTCCCTTTCTGATTGTGGCTTCTTTAGGAACTGGATCTCAGAGCATCACAATGAACAATTCACAGTTTACCAGCCTAAGTCTCTGTCCCAATTGATTTGTGTAGTCAGAACTGATCCTAGCTGAATGATTTGCTCTTTCCCTTAGGCTTAATGGGGTGCCAAGTGCCATATAGTCCCTAGACACACATAGTATCCTGTCCTGGTGTCTTGTCCCATTCCCTCTGTTCCTTAGTTCTTTGTTCTAGCACGATCAGTTCAGAATTTTTTAATAGTAATGTCACAAGATTATGGCAGGCATTTGCTCCCAGGGGGCTATGGCCTTCTTGTAGTCTGTCACCATAAGGACATATTTCTGGAGCTATGGCAGCATTTGAATGGTTCTGGAAATAGGAAGAAGGTACTAGGTCTGAGGGTGGGATTTGTTGTTGACCTGTGTCATATCCTTGGATCTGCTAGTGCAGCCTATTGCATGCATGCATGGAAGCATAGCACGGAAGCGAAGGGAGGGGTGCTAAGTGAGCTCAGAGTAAAGATGCATCAGTTCATAGGTTTGAGTTTTTAAATACCTTCTTTTGGGTTCTGGGTATTCTAGAATATGGAAATAGCTGGTTATTTTACCTTTGGCACATCTCTGCTTTTAGAGATGTTTGAGAGGTTGCAGTGTTCAGAAGAAATTCTAGTTCACCGCTTATTTCTCTATGACCCAGGGGCTTACTGAAGCCTCTTAATTGGTATTCCTACCTTAAGTCTTATTACATTTTCATTATTCTTCACACATCTGCCAAAGTGATTTTCTTATTTTAGGGTCTTTTTCAGAAGGTGTTCGATGAATTCTTTCAATGCCTATTTTACCTTCTAGTTCTATTACATCTGGACAGTTCTCTTTGATGATTTCCTGTAAAATAATATCTAGGCTCTTTTTTTCATCATAATTTTCGGGAAATCCAATGATCTTTAGATTATCTCTCCTAGATCTGTTTTCCAGATCTGTTGTTTTTCCAAGTAAATATTTTATGTTTTTTCTAATTTTTTTGGGGGGGGGGGGTTTTGTTTGACTGATTCTTGATGTCTCAATGAATCAGTCATTTCTATTTGTTCAGTTTTGATTTTTAGTGAGTTATTTTCTTCATTAGATTTTTACTTCTTTTTGTATATGTCCATTTGAGTTTTTAAATGAATTGTTTTGCTCTATGGAATTTTTTTCCATTTCACTATTTTTTTTTTTTTTTTTTTTTTTTTTTTTTTAGTGAGTTATTTTCTTTTTTCATTTCACAAATCCTACTTTCTTGGGAATTTTTTTTACCTTTTCAATTCACAAATTCTGTTTCCCTGCACTTCTTGGGAGGTTTTTACCTTTTCCAATTCACCCTTCAGAAAGTTATTGCTCTCTTGCATACCTTCTCTTTCCTTTCCACATTTTTCTTCTAGTTCTCTTTTAAGGTTTTTAATTGTCTCTTCTAGGAGGGCCTTTTGTGTTGGGGACCAACAATTGTCTGGAGACTGTCTTCTATTAGTCTACTCGGGTTGAAAACCTGCTCTCTTTCTGTATAGAAGCTAACGATAATCCTTTTGATTTTTTTACTCATTTTTTTAAAAAGCCTATAGGGTCTGCCTTCAGGGCCAGGAGGTTACCAGCTTCCTCTGAAGAACAGAGACAGGTATATAGACAGGTAGTTGTCCTGCTACAAAGAGCAGTGAGGTACAGGAGTGCTCAGGGAAAGAATTCCCCACCGAAAGTGACTCAGGCAGGCTGAGCTGCAGAAGTGCCCTAGGAAGAGCCCTGCTGTGCTGGTTAATGATTTCCCTGGGGCTAGAAGCTGAGTAGTGAAAGTGTCACTACCCCAGGCCAAAGCCCATAGTAGGTATTAGCCACTGATCAGTGAATAGCTCTGCAGGGACCAGAAGTGTCCCTGCTCATGGAAGCACGGTTGGTCCGCCCTGTGAAAATTCTATTGCCCCAGGCCAAGCCCCCCATTGTGCAGATTAGAGGGTGCCCTGGGCTGTGCCCCTCCCCACCTCTGTTTCCCCTCTGCTGTGCAGATTTGTAACTGCCTGCAGGATACAGCTGCATAGCTGAACTGTGGTCAGTGCTGAGTCACTTCCGGTTTTGGGTGTGTATACCCAGATCTTGTTAGGTTCTGGTGTTTTTTTATAGTACCCTCTGTCTTTGGCTTTAAATTCTCTGCTGGTTTACTACTTTGTAATCAAGGCAGAGCAAGAGCAGTCAGCCTATGGCAGAGTTGGCTCTATAACTTTTCTAGCCACAGCGATCACCCCCACCCGTGGTCTGCTCAGGACACTAGTCTTTCCTATCTTCCTGCCTGCGCTGATCTGTTCCTGCCCCTCAAGGCAAACCTGCTCTGGCGATCTTCCAGATTATTTTCGGCTAGTAAGTTATTGTGCTTCTAATCTTCATGAATTTTAGCAATCAAGTGCTATTTTTGAGGATGAATTTAATGTTGGTTGTGAGGGCATGAGAGGAGCTTAAAAATCACGTGTGCCTTCTCCTCCATCTTAGCTCTACCCTCCAAAGTGATTTTCTAATGCTTAAGTCTTGTCATGTCATTCTTCTGTTATTTTTAGGATCACATATGAATTCTTTGGGCATTTAAAGCCTTTTGCAGTATGACTCTAGCCTATATTTTCAGGCTTACTATACATTATATGCCTTCACATACTACTTTATGGTCCAAAGAAACGGTCTCTTGCTATTCCTCACACATGACACATAACTGTCTACACCATTTGTAAAGGCTCCTTATGTCTTCACTATTTTTTTTAGAGAATTTTCGAGCCTCTTTTATCATTTGGCCAATTTTTTTTAAGTTATTATTTTTTCCCTGTATTTTTGAGCCCCAATTTTCCAAGTTGTTAATTCTCTTTTAATATTTTTTTTGCAACACTCTCAAGTTTTCCTCTACTATTCTCATTTCTTTCTTTCTTTCTTTTTTTTTTTTTTATTTAATTCTTCTAGGAAGTCTTATTGAACTTGTGTCCAATTGATATTTTTCTTTGTGACTTGGCTTATAACTGCTTTCATGTTATCTTCTGGGTTTATATTTTGGTCTTCCTCGTTACCTTAGTAGCTTTTTATGTTTAAATTCTTTTTTTGTTGTATGATCTTTTTTTTTTTTTTCATTCTGTTTCTTGACATGGAACTTTAAAATTCGGCTCTGCTAACCTGAAGGTGGGAAGGTATTGTTCCAAGCTTCAGGCTTTTTCATATTGCTGTTTTCAGAGATAGTTTTGAAGGTCTACAAGTTTCTAGTGCTTCCAAGTTGGTATGACCAGGAAAAGGTGTGGTCATCTTTCGCCTGTGCTCTGGGCTTTATGCAGGAAGGACCTCTGCTCCAACCAGCAATTGCAGTCACTAATGCTCCCCTTCTCCCTGGGCTGTGACCATATCCCACAAGAGCTGGAGTTCTTTTTTGCCCTGGAACTGGGATCAGGGGTGCTTTCTGACGAACAAATGCTCCTCCACACTCTGATATTGTTACCTAGAACTGTATGTAGGCAATATTAATTCTTATACTGTCAGCTTAGAGTCCCCACTAATCTTTTTCTGATCCTCTTACTGTTTCTGGGCTAGGAGCTCCCAAAGCTGCTGCTACCACTGTCACAAGTGCCTCTTAGATCGACCGGTGCCATTCTGGATAGCTCTACCCCCAGAGTCACAAGCTTCTTCTTCTAACCTCTCAAGTTTTGTTAGGTTAGAAGAATATCTGACTCTGACCTTTTGTTTCCTCTGCCACTCCAGAATTTTATTTAAGGCCTTATTTTAAAGTTGTTTGGGGGTGGGAAATTGGAAGAATTTGACTAAGTTGCTACTTCTCTTTCATCTTGGCTCCCAATAAGTAATTTCATTAAAGAAAATTATAATAGTGAGATAATATATCAAAACTTTTGCAATGTAGTTAAAGACACTATTAAGGGAAAATTTAGATTACATTAAATACTTTTATCAGAAAAAGAGAAAGAAAAAGAATTGGTAAATTGTTTATGCAATTAAAAAAAACCTAGAAAAAAGTTAAAAATTTAGATTAAACACAAAACAGAAATTTTGAAATTCAAAGAAGAGATTTGAAAATTGAAAGAAAAAACCCCCAAAGAATTGAAAGATAAAACTAGGAATTTAAATCAACTTATAAAGCAGAGATGCCTTTAGCTAAGTGAGTTTTAGAAAGATAAAAAACAAATTATATCAAAAATGAAATAGAATTCAAAACAAAGAAAGGATAATTTTACCCAACTATAACCCCTCTTAATCCATTTAATCTGCTAAATAATATTAGAATGAATTTTCTGATTTGTCCTTTTTATATATTTTTTCTAAAAACCACTCATTTCTCTTTTTGAAGGATCATAAGATCATAGATCTAGCGTGTAATGAACTTTCAAGGTCATTTAGTTCAGCCTCCTCATTTTTACAAACCATGAGGAAGTTTTGACTTTCCTGAAGTCTCAAACAAGTACTGAGTTGCACAGTTAGGATTCAAACCTAGTCCTTCTGACTCAAAGTACAAGAGTAATCTCTTTGAAAAGCATTGCAATGTGATGAAAAGTACTTTAGATTTGGTGCCTGGTCATAAGACTGGCCTTTAGTCTCCTTCCCTATGAAATATAACAAAGTTTAATTACATGAGAGCTAGGATTCCATCCATCTCCAATTTTCAATCCTTCTAGAAAACATAAAATGACCATAGAACCTTATACTGAGTTCATGCATCTTTGAAGATTTTATAGGAAATATTTCAGGTATTAACTATTCTCCACAATTTGGGAGAAAATAAAAAATAGTATTTATAAAATTGGTTTCACTTGTTGAATTATTACATGGATGATTGTTTTATTAAACTTCAAGTGTAAATTATGGATATACAAATGCAGCCATAGTATTTGAAAGAAATATAAACACATTACTAGGAAATTTTACTTACAACTAAAGTTTCTGTATAAAATATGACCATAGTGAATATTAGAATGAGTCATCTATCCATACAGAACTCTGCACTATTCTCTGTTTGTCTGCTTATTAGTTTTTATGGTTAATTTTTTCCACAGTTCTGTGTTACTTCCTGCCTGTTGAAAGGCTTTTGAAAGCCTCTTTGTTAATGCAATACAATATTTCTTAGAGTACAACAAAAGATTCATAACACCATTGCATATTGGCAGCAAAAAAGAGTATTACTACTTTGTAGTACTATTTTGTAGGCCAAAAATATTACTAGTCTGAAGACTTGTTTTCTTTTCCCTTAAGGAAATTTATTTTTGTATATAAACTATTCTATTTCGTTAATACTGTCAGGCAAGTTTCTATAATACTCTTCTTTGGTAGAAAATGTATAAATGCTTTAACATAAAGGAGTATATGAATTCTTTGGTAACATAGATTCATAACAAATATGTGCAAATGTGTCTGTTAATTCTTTGTTTTTATTGTGTACTTCACCACTGAACTAAAATGTATCATTAGGAAAACAAGACTGTGTTTTTATCCTTGACTTAAAATTCTTAAATCTTTAAGGACCATAGTTTTATGCAATTGCTATCAAAAAAGTAAAATACACTCAAAGTTAAAGCTTACTAGTTAGTTATCAAAGTAAAAAAAATAAGTTTAGTTTAGAATTCCAAAGTGTCTTATAAACTATTATATAATGTTTAATACATTTAGAAACTTTAATTTACTACCAATATTAGTAAAAAGAGGCATGGTGATTTTAGTAAGCTGCAACATTGTTATCAATGAAGACTTGGCCTAAGAATTAGTATAAAAGGCACTATACTATCAAGGACACTTAATTCCAGAAAAGAAGTTCAACTTGTTACATAGAGAAAGGGATAATAAGTGACCAATCTCTACTGGCATACCAGTATTTGGGAGAAAATAAAAAAAATAGTATTTATAAAATTGGTTTCATTGGTTGAATTACCACATGGATGATTGTTTTATGTTATGAAATATTAAAAGACCCAAGAAAATCCTCCAGAGAATAGGTATATTCTTCTATTTATAGAAGAATACGGATAAGAATTGGCTGAACTAAAAAAGCATAAAGGAATACTCAGAAAAATGATAACAGCTGCTTCAAAGTATTTAATAAAAAGTAAATATAATGCATAACTTAGAAACAAACCACCAAGAGTAAAATTTCTCACAATAATATTAAAAGACAAATTTCTTATGTCATTATGAGGAAGGATTTCAATTCAACAAATATCAATTGAGCAAAAACAAGATGGTGAATTGGCTATGACTAATACTGGACATTTTTAATATACTATACAAAGAATGGCAAATTTACTCAGCATGCTAATTGCAACTACTTGAGATGTGTGCAACTCAAAGTTAAACAATATGTGGAGTTAAAAGTTATATTTTTCAACATCCATATTTTGGTAAATTTATTAAGCTAATTTCCTCAAAGATTGCAATTTTTCAAAGATGGAAATAATTCAAGAATGATTATCTATAATTGCTTAAAATGTTCAACAATTAAAACCCATCTCTACCTTCTCATTCTGTGTAAAGCTTTCCTAGAAGCCTTCCTTTAGGTCTTGTTTTACTTGTCATATGTACTAGTAGAAGATTTCTCTTTATTTCTCTTTCTCACCATGACTGTAACCTGTACCCCTCTGAAGCATTAGTATCAATTCTCTCAATAATATCTTTGTTGCTGCTTGGTTTTGCTTCTTGTTTTACATCAGTTAGCCTATATGTGAAAACAATTCCATGGATGTGAAGAAAGGCAGATATATAAACAATTCATAGTTATAAAACAGGGATAATCTATTAAAAGCAAGTTTACGGGGACAATCTATTAAAAGAAAGTTCAAGTTCTTCATGGCCTATGTAAGGTGAGATAGTCCCAAATTAAGTATGACAGCAGAAACACCACCACACGAAGATCTAGGTTTTAATTCCAATTTGCCATATAACTTTGGGGAAATTATTTAACTTCTGAGCCATAGATTTTTCATATGTAAGCTGAAAGTTTTTGATTAGATAATCCTTAAGATCTCTGAAGTCTGATATCACTGATTTTTGTTAAAATGTAGACATGGAGTGTATGGGTGTTTAGGGAAGACTAGTACTTCTGATGTGAGAATGCTGAAACCATTTTCAGGGCTGCTTTCCACCTGTGGCATCTAACTGTTTCCTCAACTCTCCCCTCTGACTGCAAGAAGCTATAGCATACACTGTGGCTATATTCTGGTAAACTGTTTTGGAAGATGCTCTAAACTAGCTTGAATGTAACCAACAGACCTTAAACATAGTGGTGAATTGGAGGCTAGCTACTCCAGACATGTAAAGACTTCCCCCAGAGGTATGTGTAGAATATGCATAGTTATGAAGGCAGTTGAAACAGGCACTGTGGAACACTTAGAGCTTAGTTAGAAATTGAAGATGCTAGGGACATCCACTGCAACCTGAACTGTCACCAGTCATCTTGATTCTTCTCTTGCTACTAGACTTTGATGACTCTGGAAGAAAGAGTAAATAACTTCTCAAAAATCTACCTCACTTAAATCCAATTGCAAGTCAAAAAAACCATTTTACCCATTTTACCATTTTTACCTACCTTAGGGTTTGATATCAGTAGGTAAATAATGAAGTAGCAGGTACAGATACACTGAAAGCTATAGTCATAATCCTCTGTATAGATGGTCCAGGACATAGGGTCATTTCACTGGACTGAAGGAGTATTAGGATTTGAAAGTTTTCTAGGTGTCTGAACAGCTTTTTTAAAGGATTGTACTGCCAGCTTCCTAGCATGAGAATAGGGCTAAAGGGGTACCCTAAAATTGTCTGCTTCACCCAGCTTATCCATAGCTTGCTTACTAAGCAGGCAGGGATCTTATCCTATGGTTGAAATAAAAAAAAAATGTAAAAAAGTATTTGCAAAGATGATTCCACTCACCATTGTCACATGAGTGTGCACATGCTTATGGACAGCACGAAAATAGAGGACGAATAGCTCTTGTGAAAGAACTCAGCAGGTACCACATCACAATAGCAGCCCTTGTTATGGGCCAGAACTCTGTACTTGAAACAAGGATTCTTGAAACAAGGTGTTAACTCAGTGGAATTGATAAGACAATGGTTATCTAGTTTAGCGTGGTGATTAATAGTTCCTTAGTTCAGTATGATTGATTTAATGTTACAACAAATAATGGTTTCCTAGTGATGTAGTGATTGGTTTATACTCAGTATATTGTAAATGATCTAATTATAATAGAGCATATAACAAAACTGGGAAAAACTCAGTTAAGGAGGGATTCAGAGACACATTTGTTTCATGTCCCATCTTTGTGGTGGCTGGAGGCTGGAGCACAAGCCCTTAGTCTCAGAGACAGAGTCTCTCCATCTCACACCACTGTGGTGGCTGACTTCCTGCATTTCCTCCATGGAGATCAAGCTAGCCCGAGCCCCAGACAAGGAGATAATAAAGAATTTGGACTTTAACACCTAGCGTGGTGATTACTGAACTGAAACGAAGGCTGGTCCAGAGACCTCTAGAAAACCAACCGGAACACTACAAGTCCTGAGTGAAACAAGGTTGGCAAATGAAAGTCAGCTTACCAAAGTCAAAGATGGATATGGGTTTTTTGTGGCATGTGCACAGTAATGAGGAGCACTATGAAGCTGGTGTAGATTTCACAATTAAAACTAATCTATTCAGTAACTTTATGTACTTCCCAAAAGGAGTGAATAACAGTCTCATGACAATGTTATTGCCACTTGCAGGAAAATGCCATGCCACCATCATCAGCCAGTATGCCTCCACGATGAAAAATCTTGAAAGGTCAAGGAAAAAAAAATTTATATAAGCCTTGAAACCCTCCTCTTCAATGTGCTAAAAGAGGACAGCTTTGTAATTGTGGGTGGTTTTAATGCCAGAATAGGAACAAACTGTCAGATATGGCAAGGAGTCCTTGAGGAATGGAATCAGAAATATCAACAGCAGTAGTTACTTATTGCTGAAGACTTATGCATCTCATGTCCTTCTCACCACCAATATTATCTTTCATTTACCTAAACACAATAAAGCTTTATGGATGTGTCCTCACAGCAAACATTGGCATTTAATAGGCCATGTGATTGTAAGAAGAGATATAAAGGATGTGAAAGTAACAAAGGCGATATATGGTACAAAGTGCTGAACAGATCATAGACTTATCCTCTCCAAGCTAAACATTCCCATTTAACAAAATGATGGCCCAAAGACAAGAGTACTAACAAAAGACTTGTTAACAGATTAAAGTGCTTCTTTATGCATGAATAGTTTATTGCTAACTTGAAAGGAAAGTTGAGCCAACACTTGGTTGAGCAGAAAAGGCATAGTTATCCTTCAGGAATTCAAGGATGCCTTCATTTTCCATATTTATAAAGGAAAAAGAAATGAGTTATGTGATAATCACAGAGTAGGGAGTATCTCTTATTCATTGTTTGGGAGAGAAGAAGTATTAGATTTTTCTACCAAACCAAAAGTCTACCGAGCCATTGTATTGGCCTCATTGAGGTCTATATCTATGAGACTTGGGCAGTCTACCTACTTTATGGCAGGAAACTAAATTGCTTCCATTTGAATTGTCTTAAGAATATTCTGTAGATCACTTGGCAAAATAAGGTACCAAACATCAAGCTTCTTTCTTGAGTTGACCTGCCAAGCATTCAAACATACTGCAGAAAGTGCAACACTATCACACTGACACTTATAGGCATGTTATCTAAATGTCAAATGTACAATTGCCTAAAAGATCATTTTATGGAAAACTAGCACAAAGTAACTCACAAAAGGCAAGTAATCACCTTGAAGATCAGAAAAAGTGCAATGAGAACATTCTAAATGTCTCTCTGAAGTTGTGAGAAATGGGAGCCAGTGGCCTGGCACGGGATTGCCCAATATTGTGTACCCATATCAAAGATGGCTTTGTGTCCTGTGAGCAAACTAGAATTGTAGTAGCTCACAAAAAAAAAAAAAAATGATATGTGACAATATAGAGAGACCTCAAATGTTCATATGCACTATTTGTAAATAGCCCAATCAGTGCTAAAACCTTCCAACCTCATATTGGTCTGATCAGTTACAGTTTCTTATGTTTTCTTTTTCTTCTTTCTTTTTTTACCTTTTATGTTTCCCTTGAGTCTTGTATTTGGAGATCAAATTTTTTATTCGGCTCTGATCTTTTACTTAGAAATATTTGAAAGTCCTCTGATTCATTAAATGTCCAACTTTTCCCCCCTGGAAAGATTATAGTCAGTTTTGCTGGGTAGATAATTCTTGGTTGTAATCCTAATTCCTCTGCTTTCTGATATATTGTATTCTAAACCCCCTGGTTTTGTTTTGTTTTGTTTTGTTTTAATGTGGAAGTTTCCAAATCCTGTGTAGTATTAACTGTAGCTTCACAATATTTGAATTTTCTTTTTGGCTGTTTGCAATACTTTCTCCTTGATCTGTGAACTCTGGAATTTGACTGTGATGTTCCTAGAGTTTTCTCTTTTAGATGGAGATTGGTGGATTTTTTCAAATTGCCTTCTGAGTTTAATATATCAGGAAAGTTTTTTTGATAACTTCTTTTTTCATACTTAATGGCATTTTACTTTTCCCCAATTATATATTTCAGCATTCATTGTTGTAAGATTTTGTGTTCCACATTTTTCTTCCTGTCTCTTTTCTTTCCCCATTCCCCAAGATAGCAAACAATCTGATACAGGCTATACATGTACACTCATATTAAATATATTTCCATTTTAGTCACACTGTGAAAGAAGAATTAGAACAAAAGAGAAAAACCATGAGAAAGAAAAACCAACCCTTCCCCCCTTTTTTTGCTGAGGCAATTGGGGTTAAGTGACTTGCCTAGGGTCACAAAGCTAAAAAGTGTTGTGTCTGAGCTCAGATTTGAACTCGGGTCCTCCTGACTTCAGAGCTGGTGCTCTATCCACTGCACTACTTAGCTGCCCCCTCTCCCCAATTTTTAAAAAATTGAAAATAGTATGCTTTAATCTACATTCAGACGTCATAATTCTTTCTTGGGATATAGATGGCATTTTCCATCAGTGATAATTTCTTTGAAAGATGTTTTCCAAGATTTTTTTTCTCTTATTATGACTTTTAGGTGGTCCATGTTTTCTTCAGTTTTTTTTTTTTTTTTTTTTTACTTTTTTGATTTTGTTTTGTCATATATTGATGGCTCATAGAGTGCATTTGTTCAATCCTGATTTTTCAGGAATTTAACATTTTAAAGTTTAATACAAGTATACATCTTGCCCTATAATTCCCCTATTCATTTAACTCTAGTGATCTCCTATTACCTTTAGGATAAAATGTAAATTCTATTTGGCTTTATGAATAGGGGAATTACAGGGCCAAATTTTTCCCCAGCTTCTTTATATAGAATTATCTTTCTCACAATCTAAGTCCCTCCAACTGCTTTTTTTTTTTTTGTCCTTTATACATGATATTCCATCTCCCACCTCTTGCCCGTAATATACTTCTTTCTAATTTCTTATATGCACTTCCTCTCCATCTCTGTATATTGTAATCTCTGGCTTTTTTCGAGACTGAGCTTAAGCTCCATCGTCTATGTGAAACCTTTCTTCATTCCTTAGATTCCTAGTATTCTTCTCAAAAGTACTTTATTTAAAAAAAAATTCTACATGTGCACATAGCAATCATTTAAAGGTATACTGATTGATTTTCATTTGGACTAGGCATTAGACATCCCTCATAAGAGTGACAAATACCTTATATGAGTATACTACTTCCTGTTTTATATCTTGTTTGCTGTTAAAAAAAAATTAAAGTTTTATTGAACAAAGTTATCCATGTTGGGTTTTTTTTTCAAGTAATCATATATGATTTTTGCATATGTATGTTAGACTCATTGTAAGGACCTGTTAACAAATAGAGCTACTCAAAAATGGAATTGGCTGCTTCAGGAGAATTGTGAGTTTTCCCTCACTGGAAGTATTCAAGCAAGGCTTCATGAACACTTGTTGTTTATTTTGAAGAAGGTACATTGACCTTCTACTAGCTACTAACTCTTCCAACTCTCAGATTCTGTGATACTTAGGGAGATTCTACTTACTCTTCTGATATATAGCATCAGATATAAGATATTCAGAATACAAATATTGTTTCTACTTACATTGACAAGAAAAATAAGTATAAAAATCTTGATGTAGCTTTTTCAAATTTTGATTTTTGTTGCCTTCCTAGGTTTGTTCTTGAATTCTTTTAGGATGATCTGGTTTTAAATAAGTTTCCCTATTTCTCACTTGTTTCATTACTTATTTGGTTAATATGCGTGCTCTCGCGTTCTCTCTCTCTCTCTCTCTCTCTCTCTCTCTCTCTCTCTCTCTTTCAGCTGTGCACCTTTAGCTAGACAAAGGAAATATGAAGGAAAGTAGTACAAAAATGCGGTTAGAAATACTTTAGTATTATAAACATAAATTGCTTCTTTGTTGTTAAAGTTCTTTACCATCTGGCCCAGATTTAATCTTCCAGCCTCATTATATCTTCATAGACTTTGTTGACCAGCCAAACTTGACATTTCTTTATTCCCTACTTATTGGAATACACAAGAAAGCTGGAATACATGGGAGCCACCCAACAGTGGCTGCTAGAGAGCCAACCCAGAATGGATCTCCTCTTGTGAGAGGATGATACAAGCACATAGTAATATAACACAGGCTAGTAGTGATGTAACAAATAACATGAATCAACATGAGGAATTATACATGTCCATAAATCCTAGAAATAATCCAAAACCAATCTATTGTCTATTACTTCATGTGTCAGGGAATCCAATGATTCCTGCAAGTTTTGAAGACCTGCAATAGTCTCATCATGTGTCAGGGCATCCAATGATTCCTGCAGATTTTGAAGTCCTGTATCAGTTCTATTATCAACAGTGTGAGATGTTTCTTCGGTCTTCTCCTTTGTTTCAGTGTTTTTTCTTATTCTCTGTCTCTCTCCAATGGACCAGGAGAATATATCTTGTTGGCACCCATCTGATTCCTTCTCCATCTGTAGAGATACAAGCAAACCCTCTCCCCCAAGAAATTAACCTATATAATCCCTTCTATTCACCATTTTCTGAATCTCTCCTTACCACTTTGTGATTACATTGATGCTGTTCACACTGGACACTTCCCTTCTATTGAGTTATAAAACCTATATTCTCCCCAATTGCAATTCCTTTCTCCCATCGGATTGTTTTTCAGCT
Source organism: Sarcophilus harrisii (assembly GCF_902635505.1). Lineage (NCBI taxonomy): Eukaryota > Metazoa > Chordata > Mammalia > Dasyuromorphia > Dasyuridae > Sarcophilus > Sarcophilus harrisii. The sequence continues at coordinate 532,583,659 of NC_045427.1, read as the reverse complement.
GATTGATCATATAAGAGTATTGAGCTTCTAAAGAATCTCTGGATGTAATCTTGGCTGCCATCTTGCCCCACCTGTTTTTTGCTTGAGATCCTGGATCTGGGCCCCACTTCTCATTTCCCTGAGTCAATCAAAGGAAGCCTTTGTAGCATTTTGGACATGGGGTTTTGGGTCTCGGGTCTCGTTCTTTTACCTTGTCTTCTTATTCTAGGTCTATGCCAATATTGAGCTTTCAGATGCCCTACTTTACCACATTGAAAGCATTGACAAGTCTAGTTTCTCTGGAAGTCCCTTGCTAATAGGGAGCCTGGCTTCCCATGTTCTGTATCATAGCCTGGGTATAAAAGGCATTTGTGCCCACTGTGGCACAGCGTCTTATGATCTCCTCTAAAGGAGCATCTTTGTGTAGTCCTAGTATAATTCTTGTACAGACCTCATTAGCATTTTCTTTAGTAAGTTGTTTATCATTACTGCTGTTGCTGCATTTTCACCAATAGTTTTATGACAGCTGTTTGCAGACATCCCACGAAATCAATAGGGGGTTCATTTGGACCTTGCTCTATTTTCGTGAAGGTTTCCCCTTTATATGATGCCTTCCTGGGAGGTTGCCCCATGCTTTGATAGCATCAGTAGCAGCAGCAGCAGCAGCAATTTGCTCATATGCTATCAAAGGGTAATTAATCTGCGCTAAAGTGTCTGCATACTGACCTATACCTGCTAGTTGGTCAAAGGTGACTGGTATATTAACTCCAGGTTGCCTATTTCATTGGTCTTGTATTCTGTATAGTTCACTACTCCGAAAGTCACAACAAGTTTTGTCCAGGTTCTAAGCATGTCTTTGCTATAGATTTCCAATCACTAGGGGTTAAAATTTCATAAGCCAAATTCCCTAATACCATATTAACATAAGACAATGTAGCCCCATAAAGAGTGCAACCCTTTTTCACATCTTTGATAATTTCCAGATGAAAAGGAATGTATCTTCTCCTTTCTTGACCTGAAGAGTCAAACTCTTGAATAATAGGGTTTGCTTCTATTCTTAAATCAGATATATCTTGTCCTTCTTTTTTAGCTTAACTAATATCTTTTGTGATCTTGTCATAGGGAGTGGACAAAGCTGTTTCATGGGTGATGCTGATTGTGGCACTGCCCCTCCCCCTCCTCCTTACCCTCCATCCATGAAGGGTTAATTGAGAGGGTTAAGTCAGGGGATGGGAAATGCCCTAATTGCACCTGCTGTAAAGCACCACACTCCTTAATTTCATCAGCATTTTACTTAACTCCTTTCTTGTCTAATCCTTCATGCTTTTTAGCTGTTTTATCAGTACCCTCCCTCTCCTGCTCTTTCATCTTTTGCCTTATTCTAATACTTATGTAATTCCTTAAAGACAATTGTATTAAGTTATATTTATAGAATGTTTTTTTTAAGAATTAAATCAGGACCATTATCATTGTAATATTCACTTAGTTGCTCTCCTACTAGTTTTCAGTTGTCTGGCTCCAGTTCTTTTTCCTTGGAGAACCAAGGGGACATGCATTCTAATGTTCTAAGAATCCACCAATCTGCTCCCAAGTTACAATCAAACCTTGGTTTTTTATTAGCATAATTATGCACTCTACACATTTTCTTTGGAGTGGGGAAGGCTCTTTTCTAAGTATTTGTCCCATTTCAGCTGAAACATTAGTTTAGCTGTCATACAAACTATTGGTGAAAATGCAGCAACAGGGATAATGATAAAACAACTTGCTAGAGAAAATGCTAATGAGGTTTGTAGAAGAATTATACTCGCACTACACAAAGATGTTCCTTTAGAAAAGATCATAAGATGCTGTAGGCATAAATGCCTTTTATACTCAGCCTATGATGCAGAACATGGGACCTACTCATGAAACTCCAATTTCCATCTTCATATGTTTGTACTAGATAGAGAATAACCAGTATAAACATATGAAGATGGAAATTGGAGTTTCCTGAGTAGAATATATTCCCTCCTCACCTCTGTCTCAGAGAATCCATCATTTCCTTCAAAACTCAGCCGAAGCACCATTTTTTACATAAAGTTATTCCTGACCCACCAAACTATTAGTGCCCCCGCAATTGTTATATTTACTTTTTTATTTATTTTCTATATACCCTGTATATGAATGTTTTCTCACCTAGTTGAAAATAAGCTTTTGGAGAACAGGAACTGTTTAATTTTTTTTTTAACTTTTTATCCCCAAAACTTATCATAATGTCTAATATATATAATAAATTCTTAAAGATAAATTGGGGCCATATTATGGTGGATCTTACATGTCAAATGAATGAATATACTTACTACGTGATAAGGAATCATCAAAAATTGTTGAGATATTGGTGAGGTTTGTTGCTTGGGGAAGTTGAGAAGGATGGATTTGAAAATCAGATGTACTTTAGGAAGATTATTTTGGCAATAGTATATAATGTAGATATTATCATGTAAACAGTTAAAACTATCTAATTTCAGGTAGTAACAATGGCTATAGAAAGCAATATATTAACTGCAAAGACATTGTACTGTGAGATATAATAGAATTTAATATTTGTTTTAATATTAAATATAGGGGGAAATGATCAAAATTGATCCTTCAAGTTTCAAAGTTTGGGTGTCTGAAAGGTTACTAATGTCATAAGTGGAATTGAAGAGGAGAAAAAACATGTTTGCAGATAAGATGATAAGTTTGATTTTTAATATGTTGGGTTTAGGATTTCCAAAGATCTAGATATCCTAGTGAAAACTCTGCTCAGATTATTATATAAAGCTGAATGAAATGCACATTGAACTAGTCTATCAGTATGTATATCTTGAATGAGTACTGAAATTATACAGAATTAAATAGGAGGAAGGGAGCAGACTGAATTGGATTTAGGGAACTTTATATCACTTTCAGTGACTCCAATCTGTTATCTGAAATAAACACATTTTTAAAGTACTATTGTTCTTCTGGCGGTGCAAAACACCTTAGTCTCTGAACAGTCAGAATTGTGACTTATCCAAAGAGAAATGTTCAAATTCATGATGGGCATAAGTAGCCTACAACATATAACAATAATAATTTGCTGCCCAAAATAATATAATAACTAATATTTATGTAGTACTATAAAGTTTGCAAAGTGCTATTTTTACATTGTCATTTGAGTCTCACAACTCGGTGTCAGGTACTACAGTTATTATTGTCCCCATCACAGATAATAACTATCAGAGATACAATTTGAAACAAGGTTGGTCTTGACTCCAAGTCTACCATTGTTACCCATTTTATTACACTACTTCCTGTAAAAGATATTATCCAGAAGTGGATAGCCAGACAAAAGGAGGTGAGCTAACTAGCCAGAATAAGAAATAATAAATTACCTTCCATTTACCCTGCATATATCTGTATGTATGGGTTTGGGGTTTATTTGTTTTGCATATTGTCTCTTCCATTAGAATGTAAGCTTGAGATCAGAGACCATATTTTTGCCTTTCTATCCCTAGCACTTAGCACAGTGCTTTTCACACAGTAAATGCTTAATAGGTGCTTATTAACTGATTAATAGTTCAAGTTCTGCACTGGAACCTTCAGAATATTTAAAGACTTAGTGGAAGACCTTTTATATTTCGCTGTTCAGTCATGTCTGACTCTTCTTGATCTCATGGACCATAGCATACCAGGCCCTTCTGTCCTGCACTATCTCTTGAAGTATGTCCATGTTCCTATTTGTTGTTTCCATGACACTCTTTCCATTTCATCTGCTACCTTCTGTTTTTGCCTTCAATTTTTCCCAACATTAAGGTCTTTTCCAATGAGCCCTTATCTTCTCATTACTGAAGCTTCAGCTTCAATATTTTGCCTTGCAGTGAATAAATAGCCTGAATTAATTTCTTTAAATATTGAGGAATTTGATCTTCTTTTCCAAGGGACTCTCAAAAGTCTTTCTTGGCTCCATAGTCCAAAAAAATCACTTCTGCAAAACTAGGCATGGACCTGCACTTAACACTGTACACTAAGATAAAATCAAAATGGGTTCATGATTTAGGCATACAGAATGAGATTATAAATCAATTAGAAGAACATAGGATAGTTTACCTCTCAAACTTATGGAGAAAGAAGGAAATTTAATTTGTGACCAGAGAAGAACTAGAGATCATTATTGATCAAAAAATAGGAAATTTTGATTACATCAAGTTAAAAAGCTTTTGTACAAACAAAACTAATGCAGACAAGATTAGAAGGGAAGCAATAAACTCGCAAAACATTTTTACAATTAAAGGTTCTGATAAAGGCCTCATTTCCAAAATATATAGAGAATTGACTCTAATTTATAAGAAATCAAGCCATTCTCCAATTAATAAACGGTCAAAGGATATGAACAGACAATTTTCAGATGATGAAATTGAAACTATTTATACGCATATAAAAAGATGTTTCAAATCATTATTGATCAGAGAAATGCAAAGTAAGACAACTCTGAGATACCACTACACACCTGTCAGATTGGCTAAGATGACAGGAAAAGATAATGACAAATGTTGGAGGGGATGTGGGAAAACTGGGACATTGATGCATTGTTGGTGGAGTTGTGAATGAATCTGGAGAGCAATTTGGAACTATGTTCAAAAAGTTATCAAACACTGCATACCCATTGATCCAGCAGTATTCCTACTGGGCTTATTTCCCAAAGAGATATTAAAGAAGGGAAAGGGACCTGTGTGTGCAAAAATGTTTGTGGCAGCTCTTTTCATAGTGGCTAGAAACTGGAAATTGAATGGATGCCTATCAATTGGAGATTGGCTGAGTAAATTATGGTATATGAATGTTATGGAATATGATTGTTCTGTAAGAAATGATCAGCAAGATGAATACAGAGAGGCTTGGAGAGACTTACATGAACTGATGCTAAGTGAAATGAGGAGAACCAGGAGATACATTATATACATTATACAGTGTTCAACAACAGTACTATATGAGGATCAATTCTGATGGAAGTGGCAATCTTTGGCAATGAGAGGATCCAATTACATTCCAATTGATCAGTGATGAAAAGAGCTAGCTATTCCCAGCAAAAGAACACTGGGAAATGAATGTGGACTGCTTGTATTTTTGTTTTTCTTACCAAGTTATTTTTACCTTTCTAAATCTGATTTTTCTTGTGCAACAAGAGAACTGTATAAATATATACACATATATTGTATTTAAAATATACCTTAACATGTTTAATATGTATGAGACTGTCAGCCATCTAGGGGACAGGGGGTGGAGGGAAAGAAGGAAGAAGTTGGAACAGAAGTGTTTGCAAGGATCAGTATTGAAAAATTACCCATGCATATGTTCTGTCGTTAAAAAGCTATAATAATAATAATAAAGAATCACTTCTGCAATGCTCAGTTTTCCTTTTTGTTTAACTCTCATACCTGTAAATTTCTATGAAAAAAAACAACAATATAGCTTTGACTAGATGGACCTTTGTCAGAAAGAGGGTGTTTTTGCTTCTTTTTTTTTTTTTTTTCCCTTTTCTTTCTGGAGGCAATTGAGGTTGTGACTTACCCAGGATCACCCAGCTAGTGTCTAAGGCCAAATATGAATTCATGTCTTCCTGACTTTGGGGCCTAATGCTTTATCTACTGTGCCACCTAGTTGCTCCATTTCTTCTTTTTTGTGTATTGTCCAGATTTGCCATAACTTTCCTTCCAAGAATCAAGTATCTTTTAATTTCATGGCTGAAGTCACTGTCTGGAGATTTTTGAGCCTGAGAATATAAAATCTGACACTGCATCCATTTCTTCTTCCTCTGTTTACCAGGAAGTGTTTGGACAAATTGCTAAGATCTTAGATTTCTGTTTGCTTGTTTGTTTTTTATTTTCTTGTTGCTATTGTTGTTAAACTTCAAGCCAGCTTTTATACTTTCCTCCAATTCAGTGGTGATTGTTGAATGTTCCAAATTTGCTGGTATATTGAGTATAGCACTTTAACTGAATTGTCTTTTAGGATTTTAAATAGCTCTTATTTGACCACATCCAGCTTAGCTTGATTCATGGATCTTATATTGCAGGTGCCTATCCAATATTGATTTTTACAGCATCAAGATTTTCCTTTCATCATCGGATGGATTCATAGTTGAACTTCCTTTTGTGGCTCAGCCACTTAATTATTCCTGGAGATACTTGTAATTGTCCTCCACTCTTCCCCAGTAACATATTAAACCTCTTTTGAATCAAGGGGCTCATCTTACAATGTCATTTCCCCACCTTTTTTTTTTTAACTTAACAGTATTTTATTTTTCCAATTACATGTAAAAATAGTTTTCAACATTGATTTGGGTAAAATTTGGAGTTCCAAAATTTTCTCCCTTCCTTCTATGCCTCTTCCCTCCCTGTGACAGCAAGCAATCTTATACAGATTATACATGTACAATCACTTTATACATATTTCCATGTTAGTCATGTTTTGAAAGAAAAATCAGAACAAAAGGAAAAAATCACAACAAAGTGTAATGTTCTTCTCTAAAATGTAATCGTTCTCTGGGAGCAGATTTCTTGGGGGCCTTCTGGGAGCAGCCTTCATTTTAGTTCAGTATAATCATCCCAAATGCAGCCAGGGGTTAAAATCCAAATCCTTTATTGTTTCCTTTTAATTCTTGTCTCTTTTCCTGGGGCCTAGTTAACTTTAATAGAGGCCTATCTCTCTCCTTGGTTCCGCGAGCTCTTGCTGCTAGTCCTTTGTCTCTTCCAGCTTCAGCCTTTCCTCCTCCTAATCTCCAGCCAGCACGAAAGTGGAAGTTGGAATGAATCTGACTCCACCTCCAAGAGTGGACTTTAGAGCTTCTGACTTGTGAATCTCCCAAAGTAAATCCTAATTGAGGCTCCTAGCTTATATATGATCTCTAAAAGTGTGAACCCTAATGTGTGGACTTTCTTAAAGGTGTGAACTAAGTACATAAGCATTGTCTCTATTAATTCCAGTGACTTAGCACCTTGTTTCAAGTTCTGGCCCATAACAAGAAAGGAAAAAACAAAACAAAACAAAAAAGGTGAAGATAATATGCTTCAACCTGCATTTAGTCTCCATAGATGTGTTTCTGAATGCAGATGGCATTTTCCATCTAAAGTCTATTGGAATTGTCTTAGATTACTGTGTTGCTGAAAAGAGCAAAGTCTGTCATAATTGATTATCAATCTTGTTCTTACTGTGTACAATGTTTTCCTGGTTCTGCTAACTTCATTCAGCATCAGTTCATGTAAATCTTTTTAGGTTTTTCAGATATCAGCCTGCACATCATTTCTTATAGAAAAATAACATTTCATTACAATGTCATCTCTTTTATAATTTTAGAACTGTTCATGGGGTATTCTTGAGAAAGATACAAGAGTGATTTGCATTTCCTTTTTCAATGGATCATCTATTGTCATTCTTTCCACTTTGACCTATCTGTCTTAGGTAACCCTGTGCAACAGAATTCACATTTTCATAAGTACAAAACTTTAAGATTTAAATCAGAAATGTGTATCATCTCACCCTTGTCTGAATCAAATCACTCTAATTAGAGTAAGTAGCAGCTCTTGAGCAGGCAATGTACAAGTAGGCTGCATATTCAAAGACACTAGAAGCAAAATACAAGAAATTAGAGAAATAATAAAAGAATTCTTTCATGAAAAAACTTTAGTAGAATGTTTCATAAGCTTAGATGGAACTTTTCAAACTTCTGAACTTCAATTCTATAAAAAGAAGTAATGTTTCTGATCCAAGGAGAATTTTAACCCCTGGGCTTTGGTAGGTATGTGATTTTGGCTGCTCTTTAATGTTTTTCTAAAAGTGTACTCCGTAGAACTTCACATAAATTCTCAGACTTAATCTTTTTGTGTGCTTCACTATATATCCTGGCTAAATGCTCAGAATATAAGATCTGTCCCCTTTCAATCTCTCTTTGGATCATCTCATACAGATCAGAACATCAGTCTTCTTGTCTCCTATAGTATTAATATGCTACTTTCTTCCCTTTTCTCCCATCCTACCATCCTTTGACTTTATATAAACAGTTTAATTCTTGTTCTTAATATTATTGTTAATCTCTTTTTTACATGTGAAATAATGTAAAATATATTTTTCTATTAGCTATATCACAAAAAAATCAAAAAGCAAGATAATTATACTTCAGTTTATACCTGTAGTTCATAAGTTCTCTTTTTCTCTGGAGGAAGGTAGCATTTTTTTTCATCATGAGCCCTTTGGAATTGTCTTGAATCATTGTACTGATCAGTATAGCCAAGTCTCTCACGATTGCTTATTATTATAATATTGCTGTCACTATGCACAATGAATCTCCTAATTTTACTCACTTCACTTTGTATTCTTAATTCTTACCATATTTTTTTCCTGAACCCTCCCTCTCATCATTTTTTTTGGTAACACAGTAGTATTCCGTCATGATCATACACCACAACTCTTTCAGCCATTTCTCAATTGATGAATTCCTTCAGTTTTGTTTTTCTTTCTTTTTTTTTTTTTTTTTTTTTTTTGCTACCACAAAAAGAGCTGCTATAAGTATTTTTGTAATTACATGTACTTTCCCTTTTTCTTTTATTTCTTTTAAGTAAGACCTAATAGTAGTATAACTGGTTCAATACCCTTTGGACATAGTTTCAAACTGTTCTCCAGAAAAGCTGGAAAAGTTCACAACTCCATCTATAATTTATTGTAGATGTCCCTGTTTTCCATCATCCCCTCCAGTATCTATCACTTTTATGGAGTGGTACCTCAGAGGTATTTTAATTCGCATGTCTGTCATTCATAGTGATTTAGAGCATTTTCTTATGACTATAGATAGCTTTGATTTCTTCTCAAAACTCCCTTTTCATATCCTTTAACCATTTGTCTTTTGGGAATTTATTTTTATAAATTTGACTCAGTACCCTATATATTTGAAAACGAGTCTATAAAAACTTTTGATATTAATGCATTATCTATAATAGTTTTTATCAAAATGTTTAGTTTCCTTGATTATCTCTAATTAGGCCTATTTTTGCTTTTGATTTGTCCAAGTTCATGATTGCTATCCCCTACCTTTTTTTACTTCAGCTAAAGCATAATAGATTCTTGCTCCAGCTATTAACTTATTGCTTATAGCCTTTTCTTGAACTAAAAAATAAAATAAATTTAATACTTTTTTAAAAAGACTCCATATCTTTCAGGTATATAATTGAATCAGAATATTCTAGAAATACACACTTTCAAGAGTCCTCAGATGACCAAGGGGAATTAGCATAATAATTATTCACAATAGGTAGAATACCTTACAAGATTCTTATTGCTGTCATATAACTAGGCCCCTGACAAAATAGTTGGAAAAGCTAACTCCAGTAAATCATCCTCAGTAACCAAAGTGCCATTGTCAGAGACAGTTTTATCTTCCTTTATCAAAAGTATTTGTAGCACCTAGTTTTGTGGGTTACTATAAATAGGAGCTAACCAGCTTAGCTTGGATGTAGAGAAATCTCTTCAAGTCTTTTCAAGAACTAAAAGATGTTAAGATGTTAATTGATAACTATACAATTGCCTTTTTTCTGCTTTTTTATCAATATCCTTGTTTTTGAAGGCTGAAAGTCTCACAATACTTTTCAAAATATTATGTTCTTCTGTTCAATTTAATTCAAGTGTTACAAATTGACATTTGTGTTATGAATAGTTCTTCAAAGTGTGCTGATTTTTATTTATTTATTTTTTTATTTAATAGCCTTTTATTTACAGGATATATGCATGGGTAACTTTATAGCATTAACAATTGCCAAACCTCTTGTTCCAGTTTTTCACCTCTTACCCCCCCCCCTCCCCCAGATGTCAGGATGACCAGTAGATGTTAAGTACATTAAAATATAAATTAGATACACAATAAGTATACATGACCAAAACGTTATTTTGCTGTACAAAAAGAATCAGACTCTGAAATATTGTACAATTAGCTTGTGAAGGAAATCAAAAATGCAGTTGGGCATAAATATAGGGATTGGGAATTCAATGTAATGGTTTTAGTCATCTCCCAGAGTTCTTTCTCTGGGCATAAGCGGTTCAGTTCATTACTGCTCCATTGGAAATGATTTGGTTGATCTTGTTGCTGAGGATGGCCAGGTCCATCAGAACTGGTCATCATCTAGTATTGTTGTTGAAGTATATAATGATCTCCTGGTCCTGCTCATTTCACTCAGCATCAGTTCGTGTAAGTCTCTCCAGGCCTTTCTTAAATCATCCTGTTGATCATTTCTTACAGAACTAGTAATATTCCATAATATTCATATACCACAATTTATTCAGCCATTCTCCAACCGATGGACATCCATTCAGTTTCCAGTTTCTAGCTACTACAAAAAGGGCTGCCACAAACATTCGTGCACATACAGGTCTCTTTCCCTTCTTTATAATCTCTTTGGGATATAATCCCAGTAGTAACACTGCTGGATCAAAGGGTATAGTGTGCTGATTTTTAAAATTTAGGTATCAATAAGTCAACTTTTGGACAGAGCTGATAATAAACTCATAATCACATTTGTCTGCCAAAAAAAATCCAAAAACAAATAACAATAGAGGTGGTATTGCTAGGGGGGAGAGCCAACTAGAAAATATATCCCCTTACATCTAACAAATTGAGAGGCCAAAAACTGAGCATTTTAAATGTGAGAGAAGAAGAATGGGGGAGATAAGATTTATAGACCAAAATTTGAAATTTAAGTATTGGAATTTAAGTTTTTTTGGTTCTCTGCCAGTTTTTTTTTTTTTTTTTTACCATAGAGTGCCTGGGAATTAAAAATGTGAAAGCTGTTTTAGTGAGACCGGAAAAAGCTAGTGTTTGAAAATAGCAAGACCTGTTATTGACTATATGTGGTCATTGGTTTGGCATGGTGCGGGTGGCTTCCTTCCTCTCCCCATTTAAATCTTTTGCTAACTTAGTGTACACCACCAAGTTTATTGACTAGTATTTACTGTTTTCTTTTTAAATTGTTATTCCTAGGATATTTTTATGCTATTGTCTTGCCAATTATACTGTAAATTATAATGCAACACTAATTAAATCATTTTCAGCCTTAAGTATCCAAAAATAGAAATTATTAATTTTTTAGTATAAAAATTCAGTTTAAGGGGTTCCCTTGAGTTTATTTCAGTGAACTTTTCCTTCTAGGGAAATAGAAATTATAAGCTTATGGGATACTTTTTTATTCTCCTACAAAGATGAAGAAAGAACTCATTTATTTTAGTATTTCTCAAACTAAAAAAAATAACATTTCCTTCTCTTCTTTATTTCAGAGAGTAAAATTTTAAAAACATTTCTTTTTCTTAAATACATTATCTTTTGCAATTTATTTATAGTTATATTTTTTCTATATTTGCATATTATATGCAAATTTCAGAAAATAGTATAAATCTTACAACAGTGTTTATTCAATGATTCTGAAATAAGTAAACAAATATTGAATACCTATGATATATCATAAGATATAATACATATACTGAATGTATAGTAAAAAAAATACAACTAAAACATTTATATTTTGTTTTTAATTCAGTGACTGCTATTCTTTTACCTTCATTCTCAGGTAACCTTAGTGAGTAGTAGGCTAAAGTATAAAATTGAATCTAATAAAATGAATTTCATTAGGGATAAATATGAAAATAAACATTGTTTCAAAAAAATAATTTCACAAGCACAGGGTGGACCAAGCATGATTATATGATAGACTGTCTAAAAAAAGATCCAGAGGGTTTTAGTGTACTTCATGTTCAAAATGAGACAGCACTAGTTTGGAGCTTTTAAAAACACTTATGTAACTGTCTTGCATTAAAGGAGATTTCTGATAGGTATCCTGCCCTGGCTAGCTATATCTTCTTCATTTATAGAACACGCAGTTAAAGAAAGATGATTATAAGCTAGAATGTGTCCAGAAGAGGAAAACCAAGATTGTGAAGGGCCTTCAGTTGATAAACTATGTTGAAGCAACCAGGAATGTAATTTGTTGTGAAGAAGAAAAGATCAGAGGGAGTGAGTTTGAAAAAAATCTTCATTTAAAGGTTTATCATGTGAAAGACAAATTTACTTTGCTTGCTTGCAGAGGATAGCCTAAAATAAAGTGTGGGAGATAAATTTAGGCTTGATATTAAGAGAATTTTCCTAATACTTTGAGTTATCCAAATGAGAATAAGTTACCCAGAATTTACTGGGTTCTCCCTCAGTGACTGTCTCCAAGTAGAGAGTTAATGGCTACTTGTTTGGGATATTTTAAAGGAGATTCTGTTCATATATGGATTGGACTAGATGGCTACTGAAGTCCATTCCAATTCTAAAATTTTGTGATTCTGTGAGAGTCTTTATATTGTCATTTTGCTTCACAAAAGTAATTACTATAAACTATATACCATGTTACTGCATCTTCTACTTTTTTTAGTCACATATATTATTTTTGGTAAATGGTATTCTATGGACTACCACTTGCAAAAAGTAAACATCTTCCCTCTCCCTTAAAAGAGCCCATAATGGATATGGAGATTATTTTTATGAAGACTTTATATATTAGAGACTTATGGTGTGTTCTTTTAATGTTTTCTTAATGACCTTTGTTAATAAATAATAAGGTCTAAAGTTAAATATATATGTTATTCTTCTTTCTTCAGATGCCTTGGAAATCAAACCATCCACACTTTTAAAACTGTGTCACCACCAACAGAGTCCTTCTCTGTGTATGCTTGGTCTTTTCTAGAATTTTTCCTGTCTTTCTTTTCTTTACTGTCATTCTCACTTCTTCCATGAAGGGGTTGTGATGTTCTAAATGTGGGAGCTCTACTGCCTATTTTGGTTTTTTTAAAAAGTTTGTTATTATTAAAAATCTTTGCAAATCTTTTCTTCATTTGTTTGTTGTTCTCCTTCCAAATCATCCTTAAATGCCCTCAAGATTGCTTTGTTGAGTCTCAGAGCTTTCTTTGAACTAGTTTTTTTTCTTCCACTACTTTGTTTTAAAAGACAACAAGAACAACAAAAAAGAGGGTTTTTTTCTGTCACACCCATCAAAATGGGTGAAACTTAGAATATTCTTTCTACTCATTTCAAATGTGACTTTAAACTTAGGCTAGCACCCACTGCTTTCGTGGAAATGACCATTTTATATTTTAAATTTACTTTTAGATTTACCTGGAATCATCTATGGAATACCCTTCCCAGCACACATACAATCAGTTAGCATTCTTAAATTCTTTGCCTTGAAATTACTTTTCCATTGTGAAAAAATTTTTATTAAAAGCATTCCCTAGACTTATCACTAATAGCACCTAAGCTTTTGCAAGAAGTTCAAATAAGAAATGGATCTTGGATGATATATTATAATTCCTAACTTTTGACAAAATCATTGATCCTTTATGGGTAATTTTCTGCCTTGAATATTTGTTTTTGCATTTCTCTAATTAGAGCCTCATATCCAAGATGCATAAAGTAACACACATACAGGGCTTCCTAAAAGTTTTAGTGCAATTTTAAACTAAGACTTAACTTTAAACTTGTGAGATACCTAGCATATGACCAAAAGCCATCTTGTGAATTTCAAAAGATAAAAGTGAACTGTTTTCAAAAAAATAATTGTCAACAGTAAGCAACTATCAAACATATCAAACTATCAAACATATCAAAGATTTCTCCAAGTCATTAATAATAAGTGCAAATCATAGTATTTCTGAAATTTCGTCTCATTCCCAACCTTCTGACAAAAATGATTAAAAAGGAAATAATGTTAATTAATGAAGAATTGTGGAAAGACAGACATACTAATAAAATGTCAGTGGACATACGAATTGATCTAACCATTCTGAAAAGCAAGTTGGAATTATGATAAGCAAGTAATTAATATATCCATAATTTTGACCCAGTGATCCCACTACTAAATCATATGCCAAGAACTGCAAAAATAGAAAGTTCTACTTTTTGTGGTAGCAAAGGATTGGAAACAAAATAAATACTCTTCAAAAGAGAATGGATAAGCAGATTATATAATATGAGTATAATGGAAAATTCTGCCCTATAAGAAACAGTAAATATGAAGAATACAATGAAACAAGGGAAGATTTTTAGAGTGATACAAAATGAAATAATAGCTAGGAAAACAGTATATAAAATAATCATAACAATGGAAACAGAGAAAAAAGAAATAGCAAAATTAAAATTGACTGCTCATTAAATATAATGATCAACTTTAGCCTTGGAAAAAAGAAAAATTACTTCCCTCCTTTCTTTGCAGAGATATGGGACTATGGCTGTAGATCATTGCATATATGGTCAAACTCAATTTCTGTATTATTTTGTTTTGCTAAACTGCTTCCCTACCACCATTGTTCTCCGTGAAGACAAGAAGACAGTTATATTTGTAAAAGGAAGGTGATATAAAAACAAAAGTTAACAATAGCTATTCCAAAATTTTCTGCCTTGTAGTTTCCCAAAAATTTTTTCTCCAAAAAAATTTATCACTTTCCAAAACTTTTTTTCTAGTTCTTCAGTTTCATTCATTTCTTCTTTAAAAGGTTTGTATCTCATTGCTTCATGAATGTGAAAACTCAGAAATATTCTTCAATTGATTTTAGCTTTATTTGTCCTTGCAAATTTAATTTTCAGGTGCAGATTTAAAAAATGTCATTCTTCCCTATTATCTTGACAACATTTTTTACTTGTTTAATACACACTTATAGTTAGAAATTTTTTACTGGCCTAATTAATATCGTACTATGGAATTAGAATTGGAATTAGTTCTTTCCTTTAAAGACATAGTAAAGGAATTGAGTTTCCCCCCCTCCCCATTTACCAAAACAAAACAAAACAAAACAAGACAAAACATTATTTATTATGCCAAGGTTGTAATCCTAGTCTAAGCACTATCACTTTCAATTCCTAGTTTTGTCAAGAATTTTTTTTACCATTCTGCTTATAATAAGTTTCACATTTTAAAGATGTTTTGATATATCCTTTAAGTCCAAAAGTTAAGGGTTCAACTTTATTTTTTAATAGATTATGATTGTTAATGTTATTTCGCTCTGAAATTAGTATCCAAAAGCAGAAACATTACTTCAAATTGGGCAAGACCATTTTGTTGCATTGTCTCTCTAAATCTTATCATTGCAATATAAATCATTAGATTCATCTTTCAAATTTCTGGTTCTTTTGATATATGTAGAATATACATATCAGGGGCAGCTAGATGGCGTAGTGGATAGAGCACTGTCCCTGAAATCAGACCTCAACCTCAAACCTTAACATTTCCTAGCGGTGTGAACCTGGACAGATCACTTAACCCCAGTTGCCTCAGCAAAAAAGAGAGACAGAGACAGAGACAGAGAGAGCGAAAAGAAGAAGAATGAGACGAAGACGATGATGACAAAGAAGAAAAAGAAGAAGATGACGACAAAGAAGAAAAGGAAGACGACAACAACGAAAAAGAAGATGATGTTGATGTTGACGATTATATCTAATGACAGATTTGAACATGTGTGTTTAGGTTTGAATGTATTTGTTTAGCAGAAAGAGCAAACTATTGTTATATGTTTTTCTCCCATTAACATGTAATACATGTTAATCAGGATTATGAAATAAATATTTGTTGATTACTGATGATTAGAGTTGTTAAATGATCTTTTTGTTATTCATAGGAAGTTCATATGGCATAAGATGAAGCCCATGTGTTTGGCCAGGTTATTACTGGAAACACAAGGTAAAAGAATCTAATGGGGGAGAAAACATGCAAAAAATATATACAAAGTAAATGATATACAGGAGAAATGGGAACAATTAAATGTGGCCAGGTACTAGAGTTAAGAGAGATTATGAAAGTCTTCCTGTAGAAGGTGAGTTTTAGTTGGCATTTAAAGGAAGTCAGGGAGGTCAATGGTCAGAGCAGAGATGGAGGAGTATTCCAAGTATGAGGGACAGCTAGAAAAAAAAATGCCTTTTTTACTATAAGAGTAAAATTAAATCACAAAGATTTAAAAGTTGGTTCCACACATACATAACATACTATTTTGGATTATGGACACTTGAGTCTTACTGAGAATTTAAGTAATGTAGGCAACATTGAATTGATCTAACCATTCTGAAAAGCAAGTTGGAATTATGATAAGCAAGTAATTAATATTTCCATAATTTTGACCTAGTGATCCCACTACTAAATCATATGCCAAGAACTGCAAAAATAGAAAGTTCTACTTTTTGTGGTAGCAAAGGATTGGAAACAAAATAAATACTCTTCAAAAGAGAATGGATAAGCAGATTATATAATATGAGTATAATGGAAAACTCTGCCCTATAAGAAACAGTAAATATGAAGAATACAATGAAGCAAGGGAAGATTTTTAGAGTGATACAAAATGAAATAATAGCCAGGAAAACAGTATATAAAATAATCATAACAATAAAATAATCATAACACTTAATACTTACTAGCTGTGTCACAGATCCTGGGGAAGTCACTTAACCCCTATTGCCTCAGAAAAAAAAAACAATAAAGATATTTATCAAATACCCACCGATAAATTCATAAAACAATCTGCTACTTATTATTTCACTACATGACTGAATATACTTGACATGCCCCAAACTGCTCTTCTACACAACACATAAGTTAAAATTGGAATTTCAGACAGCATTTAATAATCGAACCAGAGGCTTCTCATTGTATATTTTCCTTTTCTGCCCCCCAAAGCATATTTTATACCATTTCATATTCCACAATGTGAATTAAAATTCATATCACTCCATGACAATGGGTAGTAGGGAAATTTCATTTTCATTTTAGTTCTCATAAAGCCCCAGAAAACTTCCACAGACAAAACATATGTTGAACAGTGTAGTTTAGCTCCATTCTTCTCTATAAGATTTTACAAACAAGTTATTTTTTACCAGTATTTCCCTTGGCCACCATATATCTACATTTGGCAACTAAATAGTGCTTGCAAGTGAAGGATGAAAACAAGCTGTTGAAGGAGGTGCTAGATTGCCAGAATCGGTCTGAAGCTGTGCCTTGCCATCCTCAAGGAGACCTACAGCCAAAACATTTTAATAACATGCCACAGAACATGGTAGAAATCTTGAGGTTTGAGCAGAAAAAACTGTAAAATCACTTTGAAGGAGTTTTTGTTCATGCTTATAATGCCACCAAAAATAATAAAACTTTCTCTGTTTCATACTGGCTGCTACTGGGAAAGGACCATATTTGCCTTTTGAGTTGTGTTTTGGATTCATAAAAGGTGCAGAAGACTTGGAAATTCACTACCATTATTTTGAGACCAGTTGAAAAAGTCTTTTTTCTTTAGCTTACAGCCTCAGGTCAGAAAAAACTTAGAAACATGCAATAGTATATAAGTACTCTAAATCTGATGTCAAGAACTTCAGCCAAAGATTTGAGGCCTTTATAAAATCTTTGGATCCTTGGGGAAAAAAATAATATAGCAGAAAAATAGAATGTCATCTTCCTTATTCTCCCTTTATCTGCTCTAGGTAGGTAAAAGACTGAAAATTTTGTTACTCTAGAAGATAGCTCTGGAGAATAGTCAAGGTCCTACAAAGACAATGTATCATAACTACCTGTTACCATAGAGCAGTTAGTTGAACTTCCTTTTTTGGGAAAAATAGAGCAGGGCTTCTTAAACTTTTTCTACTCACAGCTCCTTTTTTCCTGAGAAATTTTTATATAACCTTGGGCATGTAAGTATATTAAATAGGTGTACAATTCAAATATTTACTTATAACGAATCATAATTTCATAACCTCCATTAAATGACCCCATATTGGGTCCCAACCAACAATTTAAGAAGCTTTGCAATAGAGAATCAACCAAGCAGCCCTAAGAATAACTTGTCTACCAGTTGTAAAGACTTTTGGACTCAGACAAATGACCAATATGGAGAATATTGATCACAATTCAGATGTTGTAGGAATTGCATCTTCATCTTTTCTTGTCCATCAAGCAAGACTAACCCAATATAGTAAATATCTTTGCCCTTGGCTTAATGCTAAATTTGATTAGAGAATATACCTGATCAAGAGTGAAAAAGGCAGCATTGGAAATTCCTATAATCAATTTAGGCCATCTATGAGATTGGTACTGCAAGCCAGAGAGTCTCAGGATATTATGGTTTCAGAACTGAATTTTGGAATGTCCATATTATATGGTTTGAGGTGGTATTGACTTATGAGGCTCCAGGAGCAATGAAAGAATAGGAAGACAATAAACATTGATGGAGTACATATAATATGCCTGTGTAACTTCAGTCTGTAATATGAATAAAATGTCCAGGTTTGGAATGCAGTAGATAACAGTGCTGGGTATATAGTGTATGGCATTTGGCCTTTGTATTTTGATTACATTAGGTACTTTAATCCTATGATTTAAGTATTACATGTGACCTGTATATCTAATCTACATATTTTACTTTGCTGTATTGTGCTATTTATCACATGTGATTTGTGAATTTATTTAGCTGGCAATTTTAATATATGGTATAGCTATGCAAGTTATGTGTCATCATTCCCCTAATCCACGTAGATGATCTTTGGCATGCAACTTTGGTAAGGATATTATATATGATCTATCTGTATATATGCTTCATATTTAGTAGATTAGTAAATGTTTATTTTGATATGCACTTATAAGCTGTCAATATAGCATGTAACATGAAATAAAAGGCCGAGGTATGTGAGAATAAGAAAGCGTAGAAAGATACAGGAGGAAGGAATTTTTTTCTTTGGGGAATGGTGGCTCTGAATTACTAGGGTTTGAAGAAGAGGATTTAAGAGTTTGCTTACCCCAGAATTCAGTTCAATTCAGTTCAGCTAGCATTTTTAAATTTCTCTTAATGTGCTAGGCACTGTTCTAGTAATACAAAGCCAAAAAGTAAAGAAGTTATTACCCTCAAGGAATTTACATTCTATTGAAATAGCATATACATTAACAAGCATATCTAAAATAAATGCAAAATAGTTTTATGGGGAGTTAAGTATTAGCTGCTGAGAAATTGTAAAAGATTTTAATGTTAGAAAAGAAGTAATATTTAGGACCCCAGGTTATAATACTAAGGGGTCCTTTTTAACCTCTTCCCAAGATGACAAGGGAAGGGAGTATTAAGTATTTATTATGTGCCAGGCACTGTGCTAAGTGTTTTACATATATTATCATTTGATCCATACATTCAGAAATTAAACTAAGTGCACATGGAGCAAGTGTTCAGCACTCCATCTCTTTATTTCCCAGAAGCACAAGTTCTTCTCTGCCATAAGCCTTTTGAACCCAATGATTGCTATGTAGTAAGTGCTTAATAAATATTTATTGATTATTTAATTGATTAATTGACCTCCCAAGGCTTGAATTTCCAGGATGGCTGGAATCCATTCACAACTCCACTAACAATGTATTAGTGTTCCACTTTTCTCACATCCCTGCCAACATTTGTCATTAACTTTTCCTGTTCATCTTAGCCAATCTGACAGGTGTAGTGGTATCTCAGAGTTGTCTTAATTTACATTTCTCTGATCAATAGTGATTTGGAGCACCAAAAAGGAAAATTTTAAAGAAAACAGACCAAAACATTATTATGTGCCTAGAAGAATATCAGGGAGGACTCAAAATTTGTAACAATAAATTTCAAAAAAGCATATATAATAATAGTATAGATTATATATTTATTACTGTCCATCTTTGCTTCCTTGTAGGTTATTCTTTTGTTCTCTGTTTGCACTTTCAAACTTTTTCCCCCTTTCAGTCCCTCCCCCACTTCTCCCAGACTACAGTTAAACATGGGTATATGTGTGTGTGTGCATATACATACAAATATGCACTTTTACTTGCATATAAACACATACATACCCATTTATCCATATCAGTATTAATATGGGTGATATATAATATAGATTTCTCTCTTGATTGAATCTTTAAGTTTGATTTTTGTCTAAGATCAATGATTATCAATCCACTTCCCTTCCTCTTTATCCCTTTCCCATTAACTATATAACTTGTTCCACTGCCACAAATCTATATACCCCTCTATACTCTATCTTATCCTATTCCCTCCCCCCCCCATTTCTTTCATATTTAACCTATTCATAATGTGAGTAGGTTTTCAGAACCACCAGCCCTCCTCCCTCCCCCCCCCATACCTTTTTTATATTAAATTTTCTAAGTTCATGTTTGGGTGAGACAAAGGCCTGAAAATTGAACCTAGTCCTGGGGTCTTTCTTCAGGTCTTCTCTAATTGTTCCAGGAGGACTCTCCCTATTTGGAACAAGTCTTATTTATTTTTCACTGGACTATGCTCATCTTGGGATACAATTGATTTTATTTGTGGGGGGAATCTGAAGAGCTTGGAATTTTCTGACCTATCCCACCATCTTCCCCAAACCAGAATTCTTAATCAGCTCATCTTTTCTGAAACTGCCTTGATTAGCATAGTTAGACAATTCTGGGACCTTGTCAGTTCCACTTGGCCCCTCCTTGATCTCTCCCTTACCTCTCCCTAACTCCTCTCTTTTTATCCTCTTACAACTAGATCCCACCTTTTATTTCCCATTTTTCCCCTGAGAACTTAAAAATTGTGGTTGGCTACACAAGGATACTTTTTTTTTTAAAATTAAAGCTTTTTATTTTCAAAACATATGTATAGACAGTTTTCAACATTCACTCTTACAAAACCTTGTTGTTCAAATGTTTTTTCTTCCTCCCTTTCCCCCATCCCCTCTCCTACATGGCAAGTAATCCTATATATGCTAAACATGTGCAATTCCTCTATACATATTTCACAAGGACACCTTCAAGGTCTCACTGAAGAACTTTAGAATTGAGTGCATGAATGGGAGACATTGGCACAGGAATGCTCAGCATAGCATGCCCTCATTAAGGAAGGTGCTGTGCTCAAAAGAAATGTAAGTTATGCAGATTTGGAGAGTCCACCTGAAATGTTCACATAGACTATTTGTTCCCAACCTATGGTATAGGATTCTGAGTTTGTGTTGGTCTAATAACTCACAGTTGGCCAGACTGTAATTTGATTCTAATAAAGAAGTGTCATTTTGTTTCTCTTTGAAACCAAAGAACACTACCCAACAAACCAGAGCAAAAACTAAATAGCCAATTTTTTTTATAACAAAGAATACTTTCTATATATTAAAATTTATTATTTCTTTTACTCTAAGGGCAATAATTCAATGGTTAAATTTTATGTCTTTGATTTTATACAAGATACTTTATTTTTATATCTCACTCTTGACTTTTGATAATAAATGTTTATTTTTTGCCCTTTTTAGATGGATGCTATTAATTTGACATTTGAAAGTATATTTGAAAATCTGTCATGGCAAAGGATAATTTTGTAAAAATAATATTAGCATGATTATTAGTTATACCAGATGTCCCCTAAAGTTTTAGTGAATCAAGTTTTAAGCTACTAAAGGAAGACATAATTACTAAAAAAATCCACTATTACATGAATTGTGTGATAAATTAAGATAAAGTGAACTTCAAAAAATCAAAGATTTCTAGTTATGTCAACAAAGAGAATGATTAAATACTAACTCTGTTGCCAAGAAGGTAAATACTAGCATTCAATTTTGTGATAATTGAGTTATTAAAGATGGGTATATGCCTGCAAGAGACAAATCTCACAAGAAACTGTAGACTTTCCTTGAAAATGTTCAGCCATTCAGCCCTCTTTGTAGTGGCCAGAAACTGGAAACTGAGTGGATGCCCATCAGTTGGAGAATGGCTGACTAAATTGTGGTATATGAATATTATGGAATATTATTGTTCTGTAAGAAATGACCAGCAGGATGATTTCAGAAAGGCCTGGGGAGACTTATATAAACTGCTGCTGAGTGAAATGAACAGGACCAGAAGATCGTTATAGACTTCAACAACAATACTATATGATGATCAATTCTGATGGACATGGCCCTCTTCAACAATGAGATGAACTAAATCAATTCCAATAGAGTAGTAATGAATTGAACCAGCTACACCCAGCGAAAGAATTCTTGGAGATGACTATGAACTTCTACATAGAATTCCCAATCCCTCTATTTTTGTCCGCCTGCATTTTTGATTTCCTTCACAGGCTAATTGTACACTATTTCAAAGTCCGATTCATTTTGTACAGCAAAATAACTGTATGGACATATATACATATATTGTATTTAACTTATACTTTAACATATTTAACATGTATTGTTCAATCTGCCATCTTGGGGAAGAGGGAGTGGGGGGAAGGATTGGAAAAGTTGGAACAAACTTCACTTGAAGTGAAGTCTTGCAATTGTCAATGCTGAGAAATTACCCATGCATATATCTTGTAAATAAAAAGCTATAATAAAAAAAAAAGAAAATGTTCACTCATTAATGAATCTGCATTGATCTTATCATGATTTGATTTAAGACTGCACATATTCGTATTCAAGGAAGCCCTTCTTAAAGATAGTAAATATATCCAAAATGGTCAAATTATATTCACTAACTTATTAATACAGAAATATAAACAAGTCAGCCAAAAGAAAAAAAGGAAGTGAATCAGGACAAGTATGTGACTGGAGGGGTGACCACATCGTGGTCAGAAATATTTCAGATGTTTGATATCATTTATGCTGATAAGTCTCTTCCATAACTTAGGTGATCTTAGAAGAATGCCTTAGAACTGAAAGGAAGTTTCTTGAAAATGACCAGTTGTGACTGTAATATAATTTTATTGCCTGATATAGTTTTATTCTTTAGCATTAGATTTATTACTATTGGATATTTAACAATGGTCCCTCACACTAAAATTTCTTATCCAATGTCCTTTCTACATATCAAAACCAAACCTAGAACAAAAAGGTAGTTATTTTACATTTTATTTAATAGATACCTAATTCTAATATCTCTTTATGTTTATGTCGAGGATATGGTTATACACAAGATATTAGGTGTAGCTAGGTGACAAAGTGGATAGAATTCTGGACCTTGAGTTAGGATGAAATCAACTCAAATTCTGCCTCTTACATTTACTAATTGTGCAGCCTTGGACAAATCATAAAACCTCCATTTGCCCTAAATTTCCTCATTTTTAAATTGGAGTGCTTACCTTCCAGGATTGTGGAGATCACTGAAATAATAATTGTGAAGCATTTGTCACAGGGTCTGGCAAATAGGAATGTATAAATATTAGTTATTATTGTTATCATCATCATCATCATCACTTTTTTTGTCTCATGGACTCCTTTGGCAATCTGTCAGGCATTTGAAAACCTTTACAGAGAAAATAAAGTTTTACAAGCATAAAATATCTAGGATTACAAAAAAAGTCCTATTATATTAAAATAATAATTATTTTTTTTTTAGAAAAGACCCTAGCTTCATTGACCCTAGCTTAAAAACCCTTGCAAATCTAAACCAGTCAGCCCATATTCAAGCTGTGTTTTTCTTTGACTTTTAGATTCCTTTGTTTCTCATAGGAATATTTTGGTGATTAGGAAAAATGAAATGAGTTTCTCCAAAGTATTTAATTGTGTCTATTGAGATTAGCTTAATGTAGACCTACTTTCTGTGCTGCTTCTCATTTGTCATTTACCATTTACTTGCTTTCATATTTATCTCGTGTACTGTCTTTCCACTTGGAGATGATATCTTCATACTTCTTTAGATCACTAGCATAAAACATAGTATAAATGCTCCATAATTGTTGAAGGTCGTACCTTCTAACTGCAGTTATCCTTTAGGGTTCTATCCTAGTTCCTTTTCTTTTTTCTTACAATACTGCTTCATTTTGTAACCTCATCAGCTCCCATGGATTTAATTACCATTTCTTTGCTGATGATTCTCAAATCTTACCTTTCTCTCTCAAATTTTTAAAGCAGTAATCCTGCTTTTGTGATCAAGTCTAATAATTTGTCACTATGTTATTTGGTGAGGGACTATTTAAAGGTAGGTGATTATTAATAAGTTAATAAATAACCACTTCTTAAGCACCTACTATGTGTTAGGCACTGGGCTAAGCATGGGAGATACAAAAAGCAGCAAAAGACAGTCTTTGACCTCAAGGAACTTATAAATCTAATAGGTGAGATAACATGCAAACAAATATATATATATAGTAGACTATATACAAAATAGAAAATAATTAACAAAAGGAAGTCACTGGAATTAAAAATGGTTGGAGAAAGCTTTGTGTAAAGGGTAGGTTTGGGCTGGGACTTAAAACGAGATGAAGAGATCAGTAGTCAAGAGTGGAGGACAAATATTCTAGGCATGGGGGACAGCAGAGGTAATGACCAGGCTAAATGGAGGATGGACTGGAGTGGGGAAGAGACTAGAGGCAAGAAGATCCACCAGCAAGCAATTGCAGTAAACTAGGGATGAGGTGATGAGGGCCTTCACCAGAATGGCATTGTCAGAGGCAAGAAGGAGGCACTTAAGAGAGATATTGCAAAGATTAAACTGGTAGGCAAGGTGGGTGAGGAGTAAGGTGAGAGATAGGGAAAAATATAGGAAGACTCTAAAGTTGGGAGCTCGAAGGACTGGGAGGATGGTGTTGCCCTTACAGTAATAGAGAGGTCAGGAGATAGGAAAGGTTTAGGAAAAAAAGATACTAAGTTCTGTTCTGGACATACTGGATTTAAAATGTCTATTAGACATCTAATTGGAGATGTCAAAGCTTGAGATGTAAGTTACCATAGAACAATCCTAGCTCTGTTTCATTGCCTTTGATTTTTCAACTTCCCCTTTTGTTTCATACCAACACCTAAAAACTATTATTGAATTGTAGCAATCGAGTTTAGAAAAGCTATCCAAGTTGATTGTTTTGTGTAATTTCCCCTAAAATCATGTGGTTTATAATTGATAGCTTTGTTAACTAGTTGTTGCCTCTTATTATTGAATCAACTTAATTAATTTTCATTTGTTCGTTGTGCTTGTGGAAATGATATTAATTAGAGTGCTATCTTGTATTAACTTTAATTCCAGAGGTTGGAGATTTAAAGGAGCTGCAGACGCTAGACATTTCTACCAATCGTTTACTAACTTTACCGGAGAGGCTTCATATGTGCCTTTCTCTGCAGTATCTAACTGTGGATCGAAATCATTTATGGTGTGTACCTCGTCATCTTTGCCAACTTCCTAGCCTCAATGAACTCTCCATGGCCGGAAATCGTCTTGCATTTTTGCCACTTGGTAAGTAATTCCATTTGTTAATAAAATTTTTATTAAAAATATTTCATTGTCTACATACAGAGTAAAGGTAAAAGGCTAGAGCAGAAACTATTATGCTTCAAGTGAAGTAAAAAATGTAGGGGTAGAGATCCTGATCTTAGATAAAGCAAAAGCAAAAAATAATCTAACTAAAAGAGATAAGAAAGAAAATTACATCTTGCTAAAGTATACCAAAAATGACAAAGTAATATCAATTCTAAACATTATATGCACCAAGTGGTATAGCATCCAAGTTTCTAGAGGAGAAGTTAGAACTGTAAGAAGAAATAGACAGAAAAACTGTACTAATGGGGGATCTCAACCTTGCTCTATCAGAAATAGATAAATCAAAAAATAAATAAGAAAGAAGTTAAGGAGGTAAATAGAATTTTAGAAAAGTTAGGTATGATAAGCCTTTGGAGAAAATTGAATGGAGACAGAAAGGAATATACGATTTTCTTGGCAGTACATGGTATCTACACAAAAAATTGATCATGTATCAGAGCATAAAAACCTCAGAATCAAATGCAGAAAGGCAGAAATAGTAAATGCATTTTTTTCAGATCATGATGCAATAAAAATTACCTGTAATAAATTACCAGGGAAAAAGCAAACCAAATATTAATTGAAAACTAAATAATCTAATCCTAAAGAATGAATGAGTAAAACAACAAACCATAGACACAATAGATAATTTCATCCAAGAGAATGACTAATAAGAGAACATACCAGAATTTATGGGATGGAGCCAAAGCAGTTCTTAGGGGAAGTTTTATATCTATAGATACTTACTATAAAATAGAGAAAGAGAAGATCAATGAATTGGGCATGCAACTAAAAAAAAACTAGAAAAAAGAACAAAATCTCCAATTAAATGCCTGATTTGAAATTCTGGAAATAAAAGGGGAGATTAAAAATATTTCATTATCTAGGTGAAAGAAGTTTATTCTTTGTTTTCTTTAAACACATTTAAATCAGTTTTTATAGTATTCAATATAGCACTATTGCTTAAAAAGAAAGCTTATTTTAAGTCCTAAAACTTCCACTTTTAGTGTGGAAGTATTCTTTTTATACCCAGAAGGCACTTATCCAAATATTCCTATTTTTTTAATTTCAAAAATATTTTCATATTAAAGTTTGAAACCTGTGACAAGATATAAGCATTCTGAAAGTAAAATTAAAATATTAACAATTGTAGTCGTAGCTCATATATATAATGAGACTCAGAGTGGCATAATGTTTAGAATATTGTCCTCAGAGCCAGGAAAACCAGGGTTCAAGTTCTACTTCTGAAACATATAGAGAGATGGAGACAGAAACTGAGAGAGTTAAAGTTAGAATTTCTTCATCTGGGAGGGCATCAATGAAGTCATATATCTTGATGTAGTTCATCCTTTGTTTTTGGAGAGGACCTATGACATCACAATGGTGATTTTCTAACTTTGAGTGAATGGGATTTAAGCAGAAAAACTACACCAAATCATCAGCCCCATTCTTTCCTTCAGAGTCATCAATCTTAGTCTACTTCCTATATGTTAAGACCTGTTTTAGGTGTACTAGTCTTTTAAATGGCTGAGGAGGCTATTGAGTTTCCTTGCTTTCTGAATTATAAAGGGTCAAAGCCAAGGAATGTTAGTATCCAAAATCTTTCTGAGCTTCTGCCACCTTCTGGGAATGTAATGTTCTGGTCGGTTTTCTGGAGGTCTCTGGACCAGCCTTTCTTTTAGCAGAATTCACCACGAGAGTAGCCAGAGATAAAGTCCAAATTCTTTATTATCTCCTTCAAAGTCTTGTCTCCTTGCCTGGGGCTCGGCTAGCTTTCTGGAGGTCCTCCAGAATGTGTCTTGGTTTCTGTGGAGGAAACAGGAGGACCACCACGATGGCTTCTCTCTTGAAATCTGTCTAACTCCGGGAGCTTGGGCTCCAGCTTCTAGCCACCACAAAGGTGGGAGATGGAATGAATGTCTCTCCTTGAGCTTGAGCTTGAGCTCCTGCCTCCAGTCTTCTGTCATCTCAGAGTCTGACTCTGGCTGAGTTTATCCCAGTTTATATGCTCTATTATAATTAGATCATTTACAGTATACTTAGTATAAACCAGTCATTATATCATTAGGGAACCATTATTTGTTATAAGATTAAATCAATCATACTGAACTAGAGAACTATTAATCACCATGCTAAACTAGGTAACCATTGTCTTATCAATTCCACTGAATTAACACTTGTAAGAATCTTTGTTTCAAGTATAGAGTTCTGGCCCATTACATGGGAATGACTTACTGACCTAATATGGCTGATCAACATGAAGAGCTGTAGAAGAAAATAGCATTATTTTGAGTTAATATCCTTTTAAATTTTTAATTTCTTATCAATAGAATAGTTTTTAATGCATTTCACAATTGAAAAATAACTTTAATTTCATTTTAATATCCAAATCTGAATCACTGGACTGAGTTTGAACTTATTCAAAATGCTCTGTTCCTATCATATTTATATAACACTTTATGATTTAAAAATTTTTTACCTTTACATAACCTTGTGAAGTAAATAACTAAAGTATTACCAAAACTTGACTCCTCTTTTTATACAAAAAGAAACCAAAGATCTGAAAGACCCTTGTAATCTAACCTAGTTTACAAAATTCGTGTTAACCCATTTATTTGAATCCAACTCCAGTGGTGACAAAGGATTTGGCTTATGTTTTTAAAAAAAAATGGACACTTATGAGAATTTGGCTTTCAACTAGAGAAATAAATTTCTTTTAGAGCACTATAAAGTACCAAGGTATTATAATCAGTGATAGAACCAAACTAAAAACTATAGCTTTTTAAAAGCTTCTGCAATTGGCTGTGCCATCTGCTAAATTGCAAATGTCATGTCATGTGCCTAATAGAAACATATTATCCACCACAGATTTCTGCAAGTGATTCAATTTGACTGACTACATTAGAGAACATAAACTGCTAGGATAAGCAATGCATTTATTTTCACTGAGAACTGAATTATTTCACTAACTTATAAATAAAAAAAGTCATTTGAAGATTGAAATACAAAGCTCCAAAGATCCTTAAGTTGTCATAATAACTATTATGCTTTTTTATTTATAAAAGCATTTTTCTTTTTCTATGTGAATTATTTATCTCTAAGGGCAATGAACTGGATCTATCATTGTTCCCTTGGAAGAAAAGAAATTTTTGCCAACACATTAAAATACTGGAAAAGATAAATTCTCTTAACCAATAGTTAATTTTCGTAATTTTTTGGAAACTATTGTTCCCTAAGTAAATTTATTCAAAAAGTTAATTAAGCAAAGAAAACTTTCAGAAACAAGCAGCCTTCCTAAGTAAACAGATCAAGAATGGGAATTATGTAACAAAGTAAAAGAAATATAATTTGATTTTTTTTCCCAAAAGAATGAATATTCCTTATTCTTTAATGACCATCTCATAGGGCAGGTATATGTAAGCCCATGCTCAGACATTCCAAAATGCAAAGAGGAGCTTGTCTTCATGCTTAGGAATGCAAGTTTGAGTAGTCATATGGTTTTTAGGTTTCCTTAGTCATGTATTTCCCCCTTGATACTAGGAATGAACCTGTGAAGTATTGGAAATTTCTTTTGGATGCACAGTGTTCACACTGATACCTACTTCAGGTTTTTATTGGGATTATTTAGCCCCCATTTAGCCCCACACTTTGGCTTCTATGATCATTCTTTTTATCTGCTGATGAAAATATGCCTGCCAGAAGTTACTGCTTTTCTCATACTTTCAATCCCATACATGTTCACACTCTTTACCTTAGCCAAATGCTCTCATTTATTTTCTTTACCTCTTACAGAGCACTGTATAAGTCATGCTAGGGCTGATTTCTCTCTAAACAGAATATGTATAAAAGCTGTGAGCCTAAGGCAAAGAACAGTGTTACCAATGTCTTTCTTGATTCTGTTGCCTTCAATCTCTTCTTTGTTTCCCCAAAGTGACAGCTACAAAATTCCTCTTCTAAAGTCTCCCATACCACACCCTACTAATTCTTCTCAGAAGAAAACTTTGCCTCATACTTTATTAACAAAAAGAAGAAAAGCCGTTTAATTTATGTTCAAGCAAACAAAGAGATGGAGTATTTTATTTTGTTCCATCAAAGAGGCCAGTGTCATTGAATCAAAGTATATATGATGGGGAATAAAGTGTAAGAAGACTGGAAAGGTAGGAGGGAACTAAGTTATTAAGAGTTTTGACTGCCAAGCACAATTTTTATTTGATTTTGGAGATAATAGAGAAACATTAGATGTGGTTAGATCTATACTTTAGGACAATTACTTTGGTGACTGAATGAAGGATAGGTTGGAGTTGGAAGAAAAGTCGATTTACCAGCAGGATATTGCAATATTCCAGGCATGAGGTGATAAAGGTCTGCACCAGTACGGAATCATGGAAAAAAAAGAGGCCATATTTTAGAGATGTTGTAAATGTGAAATAAATAGACCTTAGGAATGGTTAGATATGAGGTGAAAGATAGTCAGTAGTCTTGGATGTCCCCCTGGGAAGTAAGCCCGAAGAACTGGAAACATGGTGTTATCTTCAAGAATAATAGAAATGTTTGAAAGGGGGAAGGGTTTAAGGATAAAGAAGGTATTATAATGAATTCAGTTTTAGACATGTTGAATTTAAGATGTGTATTGGACATCCAGTTCAAGATGTGTGAAAAGCAATTGAAGTCGTGGTAGATAGGAGAGAGCTATGGCAGGATTGGTTGATGGAGTAGTAGATTTGAGAATCATCAGAATAGAGAACCTAAATAAACCCATGGGACTTGATATGCTCACCAAATGAAATAATATAGAAATAGAGAACAGGGTCTTATGGAACACTTCTGGGTAGAAAGCCTGAAGTGGATATATATCCAGCAAAAGAGACTGAAAAGGAGCAATCTAATAGATAAGAGAAGAACCAGAAGAGAGTGATGTCCCAAAAACACAGAGAAAAAAGAGTTTCAAGAAGAGAATGATCAAGGGTGTCAAAGACCATTGGATTTTGAGAGAAGTCTCTCTGTACACTTCCATTCCAACATTCCCAGTTTTGGAACCATAATGAAAATCATTTTTGCTAGTGCTTCCTGAAAAGGGATATCATTATTTTCCTGTGTAGTTTTTATCATTATTTCTGTAACTTTCCAAATCAATTATCCCCTCCCTGGCATGTTTTATCTTCAATATAAGTACCTTGGGAAAGGATTCTAGAAAGATGGCAGTGAAAGAGGTCAGAAAATTTCAAGCTCTCCAGATTTCCTTCACTTTCAGGACAAATTCACACCTCAGAGTGAAGAGACTGGTAAAAAACAAAGAAGAGTAAGAGGCAGGGTCCTCCTAGAATAAAACAAGCTAGCTCTGTGGAAACAGCAAGTAAGGAACCTTGGAGCTAGCTAGGTTTGGTTGGAGTATCAGCCAGAAGAACAGGAACTTTCACTTTCCGGGTTATGAGATGAGTTGAGATCTGAATCTGAGGCAATCTCTACTGCTTGGGAATTCTAGGCCCAGTTGTGCTGCAGAGGCCCTGGGTGAGAACAGGGTTCAACTTCAGAAGAGTAGAATGAAAAGAAAAAAAAAAAAAAAAAAAAAAAACAACCACCAAAAAAAAAAACCCTCTTCTACCTCAAAGAGTAATGTTAAATGGTTATCTGCCCAAGAAGAATTTATAGAAGAAGTCATAAAAGACTTTAAAAATCAAATGAGAGAGACTGAGGAAAACCATCCAAGAAAACAAGATTATGAAAAAAAAATTAGCCAACTGAAAAAGGAGATATGGAGTCTTAAAGAAGAAAATAATTCTTTGAAAATTAGAATTGATCAAGGAGAAATTGGGGAAGCTATAAGAGACTAAGAAATAACAAAAGAAAATAAAAAATGTGAACATATAGCACAAAATGTGAAACATAAGAAAAATAACAGATCTGGAGAACAGATCAAAAATATATATTCATAAAAATTGGACGACCTGAAAGTTATGACCAGAAAAAGAACCTTGACCCAATAATACAAGAAATAATCGATGAAAGTTTTCTTAGAGATCAGCAGGATGATTTTAGAAAGGCCTAGAGAAAGTTCCATGAACTGATGCTAAGTGAAATGAGCAGAAGCAAGATTCCATTGTACATGGCAACAGCAAGATTATATGATGATTTTTTCTGATGGATGTGGCTCTTTTCAATAATGAGATGATTTCAGTCCAGTTTCAATGATCTTGTGATGATGAGAGTCATTTACACCCAGAAAGAGAACTGTGGGAACTGAGTGTGGATCACAACATAGCATTTTCACTTTTTTTTTTTTTTTTTTTGCTGTTGTTTGGTTGAATTTTATTTTCTTTCTCATTTTTTTCTGTTGATCTGATTCTTCTTGTACAGAAAGATAATTGTATAAATACATGTGCCCATATTAGATTTACATATATTTTTTATTGGATTACTTGCCATCTAGGAGAGGGAGTGAGGGGAATTAGAATACAAGGTATAGCAAGGGTCAGTGGTGAAAAATTATCCTTGCATGTTTTGAAAAAAAAAAGCTTCAATAAAAAAAAGAAAGACACTGAAATAAATAGATAAATGTAACTGGGGAAAAATAGAAATATCAAATTTTTAAAAAAGAAAGTTATCTAGAACAGGAGGGAAAAATAGAAATAGAAAAAAATACACCAATTGCCACCTCAAAGAATCCTTTGTGGAAAATATATAGTAATATTACAGCCAAATTTCAAAACCCCCAGATCAAAAAGAAAATTATGCAAGAAATAAAAATAAAATTTTTAAAAAGTTGGAATTACAATTAGAATTGTACAGAATTTAGCAGCCACAATAAAAGACCACAGGTCCTGTAATATATACTGGCAAAAGAGCAAAGCCTACAGCCAAAAATAATATATCATGAATGAAAAGAATGACATTCATTGAACTTGCAGATTTTCAGGATTTTGTCTCAACCAAACTTGAACTTAATAGAAAATTTTACTATAAGAGCCAATATCAATGATTTATTTCAAGGAGCTCATTGTGGACAAATTATGTGTTGTGCATAAAAATTCACATTTAAGCTTGACATCAGTAATTGGTAACTCAAAAGAAATATTGGGACAGAGTTGAGTACGATCTAATTCTAAAAAGCAGTCTAGAAAAAGGTATTTATGTATATAAATACATATATATAGAAAAAGTATAGAAAAAGGTAATTATGTTATACAAATGAGATACAGAGGAGGAACCCATATAGAAGCATTAGAGTGGGGAAGAGGGATCATAGTTCTGAAAATCTATTTACATTGCAAATGTTTTAAATAGAAAACACTAAGTGTGTGTGTGTGTGTGTGTGTATAGCATGAAGGGAATAGTACCATTCAAAATCTATGAAGAAATAAGGGGGAATGGAAGAGAATAAGGCAGGTTACTGATGGATGTGTAAATTTATGTCAGTAGGACAAGGTGTGTCGATTAATAGTCGAGAGATAAAGGATAAGTATATGGGGGTATAGAAGGGTATGTAGAGTAATGGTAATGAGACAAGGTATATAAATTAATGGGAAAGGGATAGAGAGAGGGGAGAAGAGTAACATAGGATAAGGTGGTATACAGAAAGCTGTTTAGATTAATCAGAGTGGGAAAAGACATCTATCTTAATGGTAATGGGATAAAGAAAGAAGGAAAGGGTGAGGGGAAAAAATAAGAGAGAGAATCATAGGCGGGAAGAGGTTAGGTAATAGTAAGATAAGCTAAAGAGCAGAATTAAAGTAGAAGAGAGCAGGGATAAGAAATAAGAGATATATTATATACTTCAACAAAATATTATATGATGATCAATTCTGATGGACCTGGCCATCTTCAGCAATGAGATGAACTAAATCAGTTCCAATGGAGCAGGAATGAATTGAATCAGCTACACCCAGCGAAAGAACTCTGGGAGATGACCAAGAACCATTACATAGAATTCCAAATCCCTCTATTTTTGTCCGCCTGCATTTTTTATTTCCTTCACAGGCTAATTGTACACTATTTCAGAGTCCGATTCTTTTTGTACAACAAAATAACTGTTTGGACATGTATACTTAAAAAAAAAAAAGAAAGAAGAGATATACAGAAAGACTTCAACAAGGATCAAGAGTAGAATTTATCAGAAAAAAAAAAAGCAGGGCTAGTAATCATTGATCTTACATCAAGTCAGATTTTAAAATCTACATTATATATCAGCCATATTAATAATGTTTTAGATGTGTGTTTACTGTGAGTAAATCCATATCTATATGTGTGTATAAATATATGTGAGTATGTATACATGTAGATCTATATATGTGTATAATATATGTGTGTACAATGTGTGTGATATGGGTGTGTGTGTGTGTGTGTGTGTATCAGTGCTTAATTGTAGCCTGCTTGCAGGAAGGGGTAATGAAAGGGGGAAAAATAGAATAAAGTTAAAAGTGTACAATGGAGAACAAAAGAATAACTTATAAGGAAATAAAGAAAATATGGTCACTCATGAACATAATTTCTTCTATTATTATATATGCTTACTTGAAATGGAAATTTATTGTTTTGGAGTTTGAATCCTCCCTAATGTTCTGCTGGGTACATGACAATATTTTGTTGTTTTTTTTTTTTTCTTTTTCTGTCTTTCTTTTTTTTTTCTTATTTTGTATTTAGTTCAGTAAATAAATTTTTAAAAAGAAAGAAATATAAACTCATTGATGGAAAGAATTGTCCAATCTTCCATCTCTAGAATTTGATGCTGTCAATCATCTGCATCTTCTAAATATCTATTTTTTGGGGGAGGGGGATGAGTGTGTTGGAGTTAAGTGACTTACCTCGGGTCACACAGCTAGTAAGGGTTAAGTATCTGAGATGGGTTTGAAGTCCTGACTTCAGATCTCATGTTCTATCCCCAGGGCCATCTGTTGCCCCAGTATCTAAAATTTTTATGACACTGCTCACTTTTGTTTCTTTCTTACCTGACTGATCCTTCTCAGTCTCATTTGCTGGATCAACACACCCTCTCAATATGGGTTTAACTCAAAAGCTCTTTTTTCTATATATTTGAACTTCCCTATTTTTGTTGAGGACACTACCTTCCTTCCAATCACTCTGTCATCCTCAGCTTACTTTTCCTTTTCCCTTTTGTTCAATCTAATGTCCTATAAATTATGCCTTCACAATATTTTACCTCCATCTCTTCTTTGCTTACATAGCTACTGTCTTAGTTCGAGACCTCATTACCTCTTGATGCATTATAGTATTCAGACTCCTAATTGGTCTCCTTACTTCAGATCTCTCCTGTCCATCCTCCTTTGCTAAACTGATATTGCTAAAACTCAGTTACGACCCTATACTTTGCTTTGGTTCAATAAATTGCAGCAGCTCCTTCTTTCCTTTAGGATCAAATTGAAACATTCTAGCATTTAAGGCTTAATTAACTCCAATCTACCTTTAGATTCTAACTATAAATTACTTTCATTCATATATTTTTATGTTCCAATCAGTCTGGCTTTGTTCCTCATACAAAATATTCCACCTCTCTTCTAGGTGTCTTTATTGTCTCTGCCACTGTTGATGTATGAATGAATTTGTCATCTTATCAGATCTCACAGATTTAGTTATCTCTGTGAAGATAACTTCCTATATTATATAGCAATTATTATTCTTTCTCCTGAGCTTGAATTCTGCATCATAACTTTCTTATTGAATATTTCCAACCAAATATCTTAAAAGCATCTCAAACATATATCCATAAAAGAACTCCTTATGTTTACCTTATCAATCTTCCCTCCATCCTAATTTCCCTCTTTATGTTGAGTGTGCCATCATTCTTCCAGTCACTTAACTTTACAACCTAAGTCATCCTCATTTTCTTACCTTTTTCCCTCTCCCTCACCTCCATATCCAGTTGGTTGCCAAATCTTGTCAGTGCTACCTACATGATCTCATATTGATCTCTTTTTCTCTACTCACTCAAACACCATCATACTTCAGACCTGTATTACTTCTTGCCTGATCTATTAGTAGTCCCCTAATTGTATTTCCTATGTCTCAATCTGTTACCATTCCAATCTATCCTCCACACACCTGCCAGAGTGATATTCCAAAAGCTGAGGTTCTGATCATATCACTAGATAAAAAGTGCCAAGAATTCTCTGTTGCCTCTATGATAAAATATAAAGTTCTCTGTTTAACTTTTAAAGACCATAGCAATCTGGTACCAACCTCTCTTTCTAGAATTATTATACTTTACTCCCACTCCTACATTCTGTGATCCAGTTAAGTAGACCTGATTGTACTTCCTCATGTATTTCATTCCATCTTCCATATTTGTGCTTTTGGTCAGATTGTCCTTATGCCTTTTATTGATTCCTAGTTCATCCCCACCTCTTAGAATCCCTAATTTCTTGAAAGTCTCAGCTTGAATTCCACCTCTTAAAGGAGACTTTTATTTATCCCTTCCAGTTGTTAGCACCTCAAAAAAAAGTTTCCTTGTATTCATTTATTCTGTAAGTTTTCCCTGATAGAATTTAAACTCCTTAAAGGAAAGAATGATTTCCAAAAATACTACGTAGGCACTAAAGACTTATTTGTTGATTAATCATTACTTTATTACTGTTAATATTTGTGCCTTCCTTATTCCTATCTCTAGGCTTCTCGTGTGTCTTAAAGTTTGTCTTCTTATTGTTCAGTCATATCCAACTCTTTGTTACCCCAATTTGGGGTTTTCTTGGTAAATATTCTGGAGTGGTTTGCCATTTCCTTCTCCAGCTCATTTTATAGATGAGGAAATTGAGGCAAATGAGGAAACAGGCAAACAAGTGACTTGCCCAGCATCACATGTCTAGTAAGTGTCTGAAATCAGATTTAAATACAAAAATGAGCTTTCCTGATTCCATGCCCAGTGTACTATCTGTTGCTTCACCTATCTTTCTGTAGCTTTTGATTTGCCCTAGTTCTCATCCTTTTTATCTCAACTCTTGCTTATACCTAACAATGACTTAGATATTTTCCCCCAAATTTTTAGTATCCTTATTTTACCTGGTTACAGGTCAGAGGTATCACATCATATTGGTTATTATGCTCTCTTCTAGCTTCTCTTAGTTCTCCTAATTATAGCTTTTTTGCCCTGAAATCTGTAGCCTGTAAATCTCTGCTACCTACCATCCACATACAAAGATAGAGACTTATCATAGTAATAACTGGTGTTAACTTGAATGCTGTAGAACCATTCTGTAGAAACTGTTTTGCTCTAAAAAATATATATATATATTTTGAGAGGCCTAGGCTTCTGTTTATAGTCATCTGTAATTTAATGATGTTTTTTAGTGTGGCTATTTTGCATGAAGGTGGCTCAGAATATAAGAAGCCTAATTTTTAATGTGTCAGGATCCTTCCTTTTCAGCATGGAATAAAATCTTACAGATTATTCTTATATTCCTTGAGGCCCTCTGTAGCTGTAGTGATATATTGTTAGACTTGGAAGAAGGAAGTCTTGGTTCAAATCCTACCTTAAAAATATAAGTTGTGTGACTGAACAAATCACTTAATTCTCATATTATTTTTGTCTTTCTTAAAGGAGAATAATCATAATAAAACCTATTTCACAAGGTTCTTCTGAGAATCAAGTGAGATGTCTATAAAGTGCTTTGCAAAGTCCAAAACTTTTTACAAATATGAATAATTATTACTGTTATTTAGCTGGCTATGACAAGGGTTGTAGTAGAACCACCTATGAAATATCCATATGACAGCTAACATTCTATGTCTTTTCACCCTTTCTCATCTAAATTCCTTGAAGAAGTTATCTATACTGGATACCTCTGCTTCCTGCTTCTCACTGTCTTATAAACATTCTGTCACCTAACTTCTGATCTCATCTTTCAATTGAAACTGCTTTTGCCAAAGTTACCAGTCAATGATCTCTTAATTTCAAAATCTAATGGACTGTTCTCAGTCCTCATCCTTCTTATTCTTTCCATAGCTTTTGATATGCTAATCACATTTTTCTCTTTTCTCTTGCTTCTTCATTACATTTCTCTTTTCTAGTTCTTTTATTTCTGTGACCATTTCTTCCTAATCTCCTTTAATCTATATTCACTAAAAGTATATGAACACTAAGGCTTTGTCCTGGATCTTTTCTTTTCTCATTATATGATCTCACTTGGTGATCCTGTCAGTTTCTATAGGTTCACTTGCCATAACATATGTGATTCATTATATTATTGTTCTGTAAGAAATGACCAGCAGGATGAATACAGAGAGGCTTGGAGAGACTTACATGAACTGACGCTAAGTGAAATGAGCAGAACCAAGAGATCATTATATACGTCAACAACGATACTGTATGAAGATGTACTCTGATGGAAGTAGATTTCTTTGACAAAGAGACCTAATTCAGTTTCAGTTGATCAATGATGGACAGAAGTAGCTACACCCAAAGAAAAAACACTGGGAAATGAATGTAAAGTGTTTGCATTTTTGCTTTTCTTCCTGGATTATTTTTACCTTCTGAATCCAATTCTCCCTGTGCAACAAGAAAACTGTTTAGTTCTGCACACATATATTGTATCTAGGATATACTGTAACTTATTTAACATGTATAGGACTGCTTGCCATCTAGGGGAGGGAGTGGAGGGAGGGAAGGGAAAAATCAGAACAGAAGTGAGTGCAAGGGATAATGTTGTAAAAAAATCTCCTTGGCATGGGTTCTGTCAATAAAAAGTTATTATAATAAAAAAAATGTGATTCATTGATTTATATAGAGAGATATCAACACATACACATATAACAATATATATCAAGATATCTATTGATAATATATATATGAATGGAGGGAGATATGTGGATATGAATGAGAGAGAGAGCCAGAGAAAAAGAAAGACAAAGAGAATGAAAGAATGAATGAGCTTAGGCATAAGCACAGGCACACTAAGATTATATATCTGGTACTTATCTCTTCTGGCTTTCAGGTCTACATTACCAGTTTCCTTTCAGGCAAAATTCAAATCCCTCTAAATCATTTCCCTCTAAATCCTCCCCTCCTCTCAGTTTCACTGTCTGTTAAAAGCACTAATATCCTCTCCCCTATGTTTGGAAACTTGATTATTCCCAATATTTCACCCTTACTCCATTCCTCATTCTAGCTCACCATATAAATGAAATCCATTGCCAGATATTGTAATTTCTCTCTTTACAATATCCCTTATATGCAGTCTTTTCTCTACTTATATAGTAACTTCTCTAGTTTAGGCCCTCCCTACCTCTCATCTAGACTTTTTATTGAAATAAATTGGTTTTGTCACTCCAGTGCACATGGCACTCATTTGCCAGTTATTTTTTTTAATGTACATAATGTACATGTACATACAGTTACATAAAAAAGCTAGTATTTTCCCTCTTGAGATTATCTTCCATCTATTATTTATATATCCTGTGTATATCTAGTTATTTATATTTTCTCATTAAGAATGTTAATTTTTGAGGGAAGAAATTACATTTTTTGCTTTTCTTTGTATTTTAGGCATGTAGCACATAATAAGTACTTACTGAATGCTTTGGGGTTTTTGGTTTTTGAGTTTTGGCTGAGTGACTGATATACTTGGATTCCTGAAGCAAATATTAGAGATTCCTCAAGAAGAAGGCATTAAGTTGTCGTTCCCTTCCTGAACTCATTAAATTGGTTGACATTATAAGGGCCAACATGAATTGGTCACTGGATATTGATTCTTGTAGAAAGCCGGGAACTCTGGAGAAGTATACTTGAAACAAAGTGTTAACTCAGTGGAATTGATAAGATAATGGTTCTCTAGTTCACATATATACTTAGCATGGTGATGTAATGGTTCTTTAAGTTCACACATAATCAGTATGTTGTAATGATGTAATTACAATAAGGTATATAAGGGCTTACAAGAACTGGAAGATAGACATTCTATCTTTTATTATCCTCATCGTGGCTCTCCTGCCTCCTGCATGAAGGGAGACTGGCAGACTGGCAGAATGCTGGAAGAGACTGGTTCAGACTGGGAGACTGAAGGAGACAATAAAGACTTTGGACTTAATTCCTGACTATTCTCGTAGTGATTATTCTTCTGAGAATTGATTATTCCCAATTTATCACCCGTACTCCATTCCTCATTCTAGCTCACCACATACATGAAATCCATTGCCATATATTGTAATTTCTCTTTGTGATTATTCTCGTGGTGATTATTCTGCTGAGACCAAGGCTGGTCCCAAGGCCCTCCAGAAAGCTAGCCCAGACCTTACAAATTCCTTTCTAAAACTCAACTTTAGTAAAGAATTGGAATGGAATGTAAAACACAGATACTGTCCTGAAGTTCTGAGAAGGCACATTGCTGCATGTATCAGACCTAAATTAGGAAGACAAGCATGGTTTCTTTTCTCATCTGTGCTTGTTTTCATATGTTTTGAATCCATAAATTGGAACTTGTTTGGTATTTAGAAATATTTCTATTCTCTTTTAGGAACAAATATCTGCTTTGGTCATTTGTCAGACATAACAAAGGAAAACAAGGACTATTCTAAGTTAGGGTTTCGAATTTATGAACTCAACTATCAAAATTAATTAAATTCAATTTAAGTTCTTAATTATCTATAAATTAAGTATATCAAACTTTAAAAATCTGCTTTTATAATAATGACTTAGTTTTGTTTTGTTTTGTTTTTTTTAAAGATCCTATAGCATTTCAGAGCACATTTTTGTCTATAGTGGTTAAAGACTGTATCAGATTGCTTGCTATCTTAGGGAAAGGGGAGGAAAAGGAAGTAGGGAGAAAAATTTGGAGCTCAAAATCTAACAAAAATCAATGTTGAAAACTATATTTGTAATATAAAATATTATAAAAAAACTATAAAAATTATAAAAATAAAATAATGTGGTTAAAGATAAATTCTCGCAAAAAAAAATATATATATATATCTATATATATCTAAGCCATTCCCTGTAGTGAATATCTGTAATCCCTGCAACTGACTAGCAAGATGAAGCTAGTGAATCTCTTAAATTTGTGATTTCTGAGTTTCAGTGGACTAAATAATTTGATATCCACACTAAGGTGATGAGTCCTCTTGGAGCAGTGAGCTACCAGGCTAGCTAAAGAAAGATGAATCAGCCCAGATTGAAAACAGAGCAGGTCACAGCTAATTATTAGTAAGATCAGACCCTTGCATTTCCACTCTGGCTGAGACATTTGTTTATACCCTAAAAGAATTATGTGAGAGATATTTAAAGGGTTTTGTTTTTTTTTTTAAGATTTTGGAAATTTGCTGTAAATTATTCTTAGTTTGGTAAGAAGAAGTGGGACTTAGAGAGTATGTTTTATTCCCAGTGAATGAACCAATGCTTCCAACCTTTAAAATGCTTTTTCACTATTACTAATAATTATGTGATATTCAGCTTTTACTTTAAACTAGAATGAGAATTGATGTATTGTTAAGAATACTATGTAAATTATTTTGACCCATTGTACTGGATGACATGGTACTTTGGCTATATGTTCCATTCACTTTTTACTTTTTTATTTAAAAATGAGTCTTAGAATGGTCCTTGTGTGATAAACAAAGGTTTTAGTTTATCTAGTAGCTAGTATCCATGTTTGTTTTCCCAATATGTCGAAAAGAGGATCAGCACAGATACACAAGACCTTTTTGTTCCATCTTCAGCCATGTGGAATACATATGCCAATGCCTTGAGGTTTAAAAATAATTAAAATGAAGTTTGTTCAGGAATCATAGTTTTTGCTCATTTCTAAAAAAAAGTTCTTTGATCAGATTCTGAAAGAAGGAAAGTGTAAATGTTTTAGACAGAATCCAGGACTAGCAGAAGCCACATGAAAAAGTTCTTTGTAGGATTAGCTGCCATGCAGATGGACAACTTCCTTTCTTTATAAAGTTCACATGCCTAGTATTTTTCTTAAATAGGGCTTTTAAAAATGTTACATGGTATCAAAATGTAAAAATTAATAGAAGGAAAAAATAAACTGCCTCTTAAAGTTGTTACCTCTGTGTTATGATGGTTTAAAATTTTTTTTTAATTTAAAATTAGTAAATGAATAGCCTATTCCAAAGTTAATTATGGTGACCAGTTTTAGGTTTTAAAAATATAAAAACATCTCACAGATTTTTCATATATAAAATGCTATCATTTGTCAATAGTATCAGATTGTATATTTGATTCTTTCAATTAAATGATGTCTGACAACTGCATTGACACATTATAACTAAACTAGATTCACAATGAGACTGTCTCGAAATAACCACTACTACCTGTAATTAATTCTACTCTAGTCTATCTAGCAAGTTGTGCTGAATCAGCTTGAATAGAATTTTTAGAACAACCAAAAATCCTAGATTATATAGTAACTTCCCTATACTGATAGAAAGTACAAAGAAGGGAAGCTTTGCTGTTTTGAAAGATAAAATTGTAATCTAACCCTGACTTGTGTCATATCGTCTAATCTTAAAGCAATATACTTTTTTAGTGTGCCTAAGAATATAATCATAACATTGATTCATTGTTGGTGGAGTTGTGAACGAATCCAACCATTTTGGAGAGTAGTTTGGAACTATGCTCAAAAAGTTATCAAACTGTGCATACCCTTTGATCCAGCAGTGTTACTACTGGGATTATATCCCAAAGAGATTATAAAGAAGGGAAAGGGACCTGTATGTGCACGAATGTTTGTGGCAGCCCTTTTTGTAGTGGCTAGAAACTGGAAACTGAATGGATGTCCATCAGTTGGAGAATGGCTGAATAAATTGTGGTATATGAAAATTATGGAATATTACTGTTCTGTAAGAAATGACCAACAGGATGATTTCAGAAAGGCCTGGAGAGACTTACACGAACTGATGCTAAGTGAAATGAGCAGGACCAGGAGATCATTATATACTTCAACAACAATACTAGATGATGACCAGTCCTGATGGATCAGGCCATCCTCAGCAACGAGATCAACCAAATCATTTCTAATGGAGCAGTAATGAACTGAACTAGCTATACCCAGAAAAAGAACTCTGGGAGATGACTAAAAACCATTACATTGAATTCCCAGTCCCTATATTTATGCACACCTGCATCTTTGATTTCCTTCACAAGCTAATTGTACAATAATTCAGAGTCTGATTCTTTTTGTACAGCAAAATAATGTTTTGGTCATGTATACTTATTGTGTATCTAAGTTATATTTTAATATATTTAACATCTACTGGTCATCCTGCCATTTAGGGGAGAGGGTGGGAGGGGGGTAAGAGGTGAAAAATTGGAACAAGAGGTTTGGCAATTGTTAATGCTGTAAAGTTACCCATGTATATATCCTGTAAATTAAAGGCTATTAAATTAAAAAAAAAAAGAATATAATCATATTGTGTATTATGATCTAGATAAGAAAAGCCAATAGATATTTAAATCACTATAAAACATTTATAAGATTCCCTTCATAATAATACTAACTAATGTATATTTTTCTCTAAGGTTTGCAAACACTTTATATATTTTGCTATTGTTCAGTCATTTCAGTCATGTCCAATTCTTCATGACTCTATTTAGGGTTTTCTTGGCAGAGATAGCAAAGTGGTTTGCTATTTTCTTTTCTAACTCATTTTACAGAGAAGGAAATTGGATTAAGTGATTTGCCCAAGGTCACACAACTAGTAAGTGTCTGAGGCCAGATTTTAACTCACAGAGAAATGTCTTCTTGACTTCAGGCCTAACCTGTATTATGGACTGTCCTGTTAATATATATATATATATATATATATAATTTTTTTTTTACAGGTGGTAAAACTGAAACTGAAAGAGTTAAAAAATGTTAGAGGCAGAATTCCAAGTGAGGTCTTCTTGACTATATATATTAGTAATATATACATATATATTAGGTACTAATACATCCATTTTACAGGTGGAGAAACTGAGACTGAAAGAGTTAAAAAATGTCTGAGACAGGATTTCAAGTGAGGTCTTTCTTGACTCCAAATCCAGCACTCTATTACACCAGAAATGTCAAACAAAT
Source organism: Sarcophilus harrisii (assembly GCF_902635505.1). NCBI lineage: Eukaryota > Metazoa > Chordata > Mammalia > Dasyuromorphia > Dasyuridae > Sarcophilus > Sarcophilus harrisii. The sequence goes on along the minus strand of NC_045427.1, from coordinate 532,540,401 downwards.
AACCTGTGGATGCCAGCACTATCTATAACATTCATGAGTGCAGCTGTTGGTATGATCTTCTTAAAGCACAAGTCTAACCATGTCACTCCTACTACTCAACTCTAGTGGCTCCCTCACCTCTAGAATAAAATATAAAATCATCTCCATTTGGCAAAGTCCTTCATACCTTATCTCTCCCTTCATATACCCTCCCTTACCTTTTTTAGTGTTCTTACAGTGATTCTTGCTTTCCTCTTACAAGTCACTCCATCTTCTGACTGCATTTTTTACTATCTTCTGTAACTGGAATGTTGTCCTTCCTCATCTCTACCTACTGTTTTCCCTGCCTTCCCTCAAGCGCCAGATAAAATCCCACCTACTAAAGAAAGTCTTTGAACTGTCTTGGTGCTAGTGCCTGCCTTCTGTTTATTCTCAATTTTATCCTATATATGATTTGTTTGTACATAGTTGTTTACATGTTTTCTTCCCTATTAGACTGTAAATTCCTTAAGTACAGAGATTATCTTTTGTATTTCTTCATATCCCTAGCACTAAGTGTCTGGCACTTAGCAAGCACTTAATAAATGTTTGTTGACGGACTGGGCCAAAGCATGGGATTTCTGTCATCTTTCTCCCATATTGAATCAGTTCTCCAGGACCTTGTTAGATTGCTGTTATTTTGTTGTTGTTAATTGTTTTTTAACCATATTTGTGTTTTAGTAGTTTTCTCTTCCTTTTATGCTGTCAGTTTTGGATTTCTTTAATCCTTGAGTTCATGCTTGACCATGTTTGACCATGCTTTGACTCCAAAGTAATTTATGGTGGAAAGTCCTCTAGAAAACCTTAAAAACCTTACTCAAGGAATAGTAAAAATGCCATATCTTCCAACTTCTGCCTACAAGCAGGTTGTGCTGGTGTTTCCTAAAAAAAAAAAAAAATATATATATATATATATATATATATATATATATATATATATATATCATCCTTGGGAATTAATAGACTCAGAGAACAATAGGTATGGGAAATTGATATTGCTTCCCAATTACTGAGTAAAAAGTCATAAATAATTTCAGGCTCATTTTGAGGTTGTATGGCAGACTGCTATAGACAACTCAAAAATGAGGGAGCTTTACTCAGCTGAATAAACTCAAGTAAGATAATATATGTAAAGCACTGTGTGACTTTCAAGCATTGTGTTCTTTAAATGTTAGCTATTATCATCATTATTATTTAAAAAGCATATTTTTAGACTGGAAGACATAACAAAATTAATTAATATGGAATGAAACTCTCACTCTCTCTCTCTCTTTCTCTCTCTTTCCCCCACCCAAATGTGGGAAGACAGTAAGAGACTATTTAGCTGCCTTTAACATAGTTTGATAATGGGATACAGTGAGACTTTTCTAGGTCATTGAACAAAACAAAAATAAAAATTTTTTTAACAATATCAGGGAAATGGTATCCAACAAGTAGAGCCCACAGTGCTTTACAAATATTATCTTACTTGATCCTCTCAAAAATTAGATGTGGTTACTCTTCTATATTACAACTGAAACTAAGAAGGATTCAGTGACTTGCCTAGGATCATTTTATCCAGGATTGGAACTCAGGTCTTCCTGGCTCCAGGTCCCTATTTCCATATGAGTCATATTGCTAAAGAAAAAACAGATCAAAAGAGAAAATAAAACATACCAAAAAAAAAAACAGTAAAAATAATATCCTTAGATATGCATTCATACTCTCATCAGTTCCTTCTCTGAATGTGGGTTACATTTTTTATCATGCGTCCTTTGGAATTACCTTAGATCATTGTACTGCTGAGAAGAGCTAATTCGTTCATAGCTGATCATTGCACAATGTTGCTATTACTGGCTACAATGTTCTCCTGGTTCTGCTCATTTCACTCAGCATCATTTCATGTAAGGCTTCCAGGTTTTTCTGAAACCATCCTGCTTGTCATTTCTTATAGCATAATAATATGCCATTGTATTCATGTGCCACAACTTGTTCAATCATTCCCAATTGATGGACATCTCCTCGATTTCAAATTCTTTACCATCACAAAATATCTGTTGTAAATATTTTTCTGCCTATAGGTCCTTTCTTCCTTTTTATGATCTCTTTGGAATATAGAACTAGTAGTAGTACTGGATCAGAGGCTATGCAAACTTGGAATGTTCCAAATTGCTCTCCAGAATGATTGGATCATTTCATAATTCCAACAGTACATTAGTATCCCAGTTTTTCAACAACCTCTTAAACATTTATCATTTTCATTTTCTGTCATATTAGTCAATCTGATGGGTGTGAGTTGGTACCTCAGAGGTATTTTAATTTGTATTTCTATAATCAGTATTCATTTAGAGCATTTTTATATGATTATAGATGGTTTTGATTTCTTCTTTTAAAAATGGTCTGTTGTTGAAGGGGCTGTGGGAAAACTGGGACACTGATGCTTTGTTGGTGGAGCTGTGAATGAATCCAACCATTTTGGAGAGCAATCTGGAATTATGCCCCAAAAGTTATCAAACTGTGCATACCCTTTGATCCAGCAGTGCTACTACTGGGCTTATACCCCAAAGAGATAAAAAGAAGGGAAAGGGACCTATATGTGCCAAAATGTTTGTGGCAGTACTGTTTGTAGTGGCTAGAAACTGGAAAATGAATGGATGCCCATCAATTGGAGAATGGTTGGGTAAATTGTGGTATATGAATGTTATGGAATATTATTGTTCTGTAAGAAATGACCAGCAGGATGAGTACAGAGAGGCTTGGAGAGACTTACATGAACTGACGCTAAGTGAAATGAGCCGAACCAGGAGATCATTATGTACTTCAACAACGATACCATAGAGGATGTATTCTGATGGAAGTGGATTTCTTCGACAAAGAGAAGATCTAACTCGGTTTCAATTGATCAATGATGGACAGAAGCAGCTAGACCCAAAGAAAGAACACTGAGAAATGAATGTAAACTGTTTGCATTTTTGTTTTTCTTCCTGGGTTATTTCTACCTTCTGAATCCAATTCTCCCTGTTCAACAAGAGAACTGTTTGGGTCTGCGTACATATATTGTATCTAGGCTATACTGCGACATATTTAACATATATAGGACTTCTTGCCATCTCGGGGAGGGGGGTGGAAGGAGAGAGGGGGAAAATCAGAAGAGAAGTGAGTGCAAGGGATAATGTTGTAAAAAAATTACCCTGGCATAGGCTCTGTCAATAAAAAGTTATAATAATAAAAAAAAAAGAAGAAAAATAAATAAATAAAAAGGTCTGTTTATAATCTTTGACATTTTATCATTAAGAGAATAATTTAACTTCTTATAGATTTGACCCAGATCTCTATATATTTGATAAGTGAGACTTTTATCAGAGACAATGTTGCTGCAAAAATTGTTTCCCAGATTTCTGCGTTCCTTCTAATCTTGCTTTTTGTGTGTGAAAAGATTTTTAAATTTAATATAATAAAAGTTATCCAATTTATATTTCAAAATGCTTTCTATTTCTTGTGTGATCAAAAATTCTTTCCTTCTTCCTGGATCTGAGAGATAAACTATTTCTTGCTCTACTAATTTATTTATGGTATCAACCTTTGTGTTTAAGTCATATATCAATTTTTTATTATTATTATGTCTTTTTATGTACAAAATAAATGAATGGCTAATTTTTTCAATGTTGACCCTTGCAAGACATTCTGTTCCAAATTTTCCCCTCCTTCCCCCAACCCCCACCCCTACATGGCAGGTAGTCCAATACATGTTAAATATGTTAAATTATATGTTAAATCCAATATATGTATTCATATTTATACAATTATCTTGTTGCACAAGAAAAATCTGATCTAGAAAGGAAAAAAAACCTGAAAAGGAAAAGAAAAATGCAAGGAAACAATAGCAGAAAGAATAAAATGCTCAGTTCCCATAGTACGCTCTCTGGGTGTAGATGGCTCTCTTCGTTACTGGACAATTGGGACTGATTTGGTTCATCTCATTGTTGAAGAGGCCCACATCCATCAGAATTGATCCTCATATAATATTGTTGTTGAAGTATATAATGATCTCCTGGTCCTGCTCATTTCACTCAGCATCAGTTCATGTAAGTCTCTCCAGGCCTTTCTGAAATCATCCTGTTGGTTATTTCTTACAGAACAGTAATATTCCATAATATTTATATACCACAATTTATTCAGCCATTCTCCAATTGATGAGCATCCACTCAATTTCTAGTTTCTGGCTACTACAAAGATGGCTGCCACAAACACTCTTGCACATACAGGTCCCTTTCCCTTCTTTAAGATTTCTTTGGGGCATAAGCCCAGTAGTAGCACTGCTGGATCAAAGAGTATGCACAGTTTGATAACTTTTTGAGCATAGTTCCAAATCGTTCTCCAGAATGGCTGGATGTATTCACAATTCCACCAACAATGAATCAGTGTCCCAGTTTTTCCTCATCCCCTCCAACATTCAGCATTATCTTTTCCTGTCATCCTAGCCAATCTGAGAGGTATGTAGTGGTATCTCAGAGTTGTCTTAATTAGCATTTCTCTGATTAATAATGGTTTGGAGCATCTTTTCATATGGCTAGAAATTGTTTTAATTTCTTCATCTGAAACTTATTGGTTCATATCCTTTGACCATTTAACAATTGGAGAAGGGTTTGATTTCTTATAAATTAGAGCCAGTTCTCTATATTATTTTGGAAATGAGGCCTTTATCAAAACCTTGAATGTAAAAATGTTTTCCCAGTTTATTGCTTCCCTTCTAATCTTGTCTGCATTAGTTTTGTTTGTACAAAAACTTTTCAATTTGATATAGTCAAAATTTTCTATTTTGTGATCAGTAATGATCTCTAGTCTTCTTTGGTCATAAATTCCTTATTTCTCCACAGGTCTGACAGGTAGACTATCCTGTGTTCTTCTAATTTATTTATAATATTCTTTATACTAGATCATTACCCATTTTGACCATATCTTGGTATATGGTGTTAAGTGTGGGTCAATGACTAGTTTCTGCTATACTAGTTTCCAATTTTCCCAGCAGTTTTTTTGTCAAATAGTGAATTCTTATCCCAAAAGCTGGGTTTCTTTGGGTTTGTCAAACACTAGATTGCTATAGTTATTAACTATTTTGTCCTGTGGCTCTCTTCAACAATGAGATGAACCAAATTGGTTCCATTTGTTCAATAATGAATAGAACCAGTTACACCTAGTGAAAGAACTCTGGGAAATGAGTGTGAACCATTACATAGCATTTCCAATTCCTCTATCCCTCTATTTTTGTCCACTTGCATTTTTGATTTCCTTCTCAGGTTAATTTTACATTATTTCAAAGTCCTATTCTTCTTGTGCAGCAAAATAACTGTATGAATATGTGTGTATGTATATATATGTACTATTTAACATATACTTTAACATATTTAACATGTATTGGTCTACCTTCCATCTGGGGATGGCAGTGAGGGGAAGGAGGGGAAAAGTTGGAATAGAAGGTTTTGCAAGGGTCAATGCTGAAAAATTACCCAAGCATATATCTTGTAAATAAAAAGCTATTTAAAAAAACACCTATTTTGTCTTCTGAACCTAACCTATTCCACTGATCAAGAAGTCTTTTTCTTAGCCAGTACCAAATGGTTTTGATGACCACTACTTTATAATATAGTTTTAGATCTGTTACAGCTAAGCTACCTTCATTTGATTTTTTTTTTCATTAGTTCCCTTGAAATTCTTGACCTTTTGTTCTTCCAGATGAATTTTGTTGTTATTTTTTCTAGGTCAGTAAAATAATTTCTTAGGGGTTTGATTAGTATACCATTAAATAAATAAATTAGTTTAGGTAGTATTGTCATCTTTATTATATTTGCACAACCTATCCAAGAGCATTTGATATTTTTCCAGTTGTTTAGATATGACTTTATTTGTGTGGAAAGTGTTTTGTAGTTTGCTCATATAGTTCCTGACTTTCCCTTGACAGATTCCCAAATATTTTATACCATTAATGGCTATTTTAAATTGAATTTCTCTTAGTATCTCTTGCTGTTGGATTTTGTTGGTGATACATAAAAATGCTGGTGATTTATGTGGATTTATAGTTGTAGATTATTTCTAATAGCTTTTTAGTTGATTCTTTGGGGTTCTCTAAGTATACCATCATATCATCTGCACAGAGTGATAATTTGGTTTACCTACTCTAATTCCTTTAATCTGTTTTTCGTCTGTTATTGCCAAAGCTAGCATTTCTAATACAATATTAGATAGTAATGGTGATATTGGGCAACCTTGTTTTACCCTGATTTTATTGGGAATGGTTCCAGTTTATCTCCATTACATATGATGCTTACTGATGGTTTTTAGTAGATGCTACTGACTATTTTAAGAAAAAGTCCATTTATTCCTATACTCTCTAGTGTTTTTAATTAATGTGTTCATTTTGACTTTACTTTAGCATACAGTGTAAAATGTTGGTCTGTGCTTAGTTTCTGCCATACTTTTTTTTTTTCAGTTTCCCCTACAGTTTTTGTCAAATACTGAGTTCTTGTCCTGTAATGTTCTCTTTTCTAAAATATAAAAGTTCTCTGGGAACAGGTTTCTTAGGAGGCTTCTGGGAGCAGCCTTGGTTTCAGTTCAGAGTAATAATCACCTCAATTGCAGCCAGCTGTTAAAAGTTCAGATCCTTTATTGTCTCTTCCAAAATAACCCTGTTAGTTTTCTTAGAGACCTATCTCTTTCATTGGTTCTGAGAGCTCTTGTTTCTAGTCCTTTAGCCCTTCCAGCTTCTGCCTCTAGCTCAATTCTGACTCCTTCGTTCTGCTCAACTATCCTCACTTCTCAATCTCCCCCACTGACTCCTGGCTGAGGCTCCAAGGGCTTGTAGTGAGCTTGTCCTTTTATATGATCTTTTAAAGGTATGAACTCAAAGGTTGACTCTTCTTCCGAGAATGGGATTGTAGGAGCTGTGACTTGTGAATCTCCCAGACTTGTGAATCTCCTGGACTTGTGAATCTTGTAGAACTCCAATGAGTAATAAACACATTGGTGAACCAGAGAACTGCTAAGCATGATGCTAAAATTAGACAACCGACTTATTACCTTGTAAGAATCCTAACATTGTCCCAGAAGCTGAGGTCCTTGGATACTAGATAACTATTATTATTTACTACCTGTTTATGGTCTACCTAATCTATTCCCCCATCCACCATTCTGTTTCTTAGTCAATACCAGATAGTTTTGATAGTTGTCACTTTATAATATAGTTTGAGATCTGGTAAGGCTAGGTCACTTTCCCTTGTAGTTTTTTAAAAATTAATTCCTTTGATAATTTGTTCTTCCAAATGAATCTTAATTCTCTTCTAGTTCTATAAAATAGTTTTTTTTGGTAGTTTGATTAGTATAATACTGAATGAATAGATTAATTTGTGTAGAATTGTCATTTTTATTATATTGGCTTGGGCTACTCATGGGCAGTATATATTTTTCCAATTGTTTAGATCTGACTTTATTTGTGTGAAAAGTGTTTTATAATTGTGTTCATGTAGTTCTCAGGTTTGTATTAGCAAGTAGACTCTCAAGTATTTTATTTTGTTTACAGTTATATAAAAATTAATTTCTCTCCAAATTAAGATAACTCTGAGGTATCAGAGGTATCTCATTTCTCAAGTAACACACTTCTCAGACTGGCCAAGATGACAGAAAAAGATAATGATAAATGTGAGAGAAGATGTGGGAAAACTGGGTCAATGATATATTGTTGGTGGAGTTGTGAACTGATCCACCCATTCTGAAGAACAATTTGGAACTATGCCCAAAGGGCTATCAAAATGTGCATAGTCTTTGATCCACAGTGTTTCTACTGGGCTTACATCCCAAAGAGATCATAAAAAAGGAAAAAGAACCTATATGTGCAAATATGTTTGTAGCAGCCCTTTTTGTGATGTCAGAGAACTGGAAACTGAATGGACAGAGAATAACTGAGTAAGTTATGGTATATTAATGTTATGGAATATTATTGTTCTATAAGAAAGTGTGATGTTCTTCTTTTCTCTAAGACATATGATGGTTCTCTGGGAGCAGGTTTCTTGGGGAGGTTTTCTGGAGGCATCCTTCGTTTCAGTTCAGATCAATAATCACTTCAAATGCAGCCAGGTGTTAAAGTAGTTCTTTATTGTTTCTTCCAAAATAGCCCAGTTAGCTTTCTTTGGTTCTGAGAGCTCTTGTTCAGCCTCTCTCTGAATCTTGGTTCTGTCTGACTGCAGATTAACTGAACTCTCACTCTGTCAGTCTTCCAAAGTGACTTCTGGCTCTAGCTCATCTCTGACTCGAGTCTTCTAAACTGATTGACTTACTGAAGGTCTAAGAGCTTCTTATATATGATCTCTTAAAGATGTGAATCCAAAGGTTCACTCCTCCTCTGAGAGAGTGGGATTGTGGGTTTCTGACTTGTGAATCTCCCGAACTTGTGAACTCCAATGTGTGAGCTAATGTGTAAACTCTCAAAGGTGTGAGCTCTAATGTGTGAATTTTTAAAGGTGCAAACCCATGCACACAAGCATTGCTTCCATCAATTCCATTGAGTTATCACCTTGTTTCAAGTTCTGGCTCATAACAAGAAATGATCAGCAGAATGATTTCAGAAAGGCTTTGAGAGACTTACATGAACTGTTGCTAAGTGAGTAGAACCAAAAGAACATTGTACTCAGCAACAACAAAATTATGTGACAATTCTGATGGGTGTGACTCTTTTCAACAGTTCGGTGATTCAGGTCAATTCCAATAGATTTGTGATGGAGAGACCCATTTGGAAGCAGAATGAGGACTGTAGGGACTGAATGTGGATCACAGCAATAGTATTTTCACCTTTTTTGTTATTGTTTGCTTGATTTTGGTTTTCTTTCTCATCTTTTCCTTTTTGATCTGATTTTTCTTTTGTAGCTTGATAATTGTGGAAATATGTATAGAAGAATTACATATATTTAACATGTATTGAATTACTCACTGTCTAGGGGAAGGGTAGGGGGAACAGGAGAGAAATATTTGGAACACAAGGTTTTGCAAGGGTGAATGTTAAACTATTTTTACATACATTTTAAAAATAAAAAACTATTATTTTAAAAAATAATAATAAAATGAATTTCTTCTATCTCTTGCTGCTGGAGCTTTGTTGGTGATCTCTAAAAATGTTAATGATTTATGTAGGTTTGTTTTATATTCTGTAACTCTTCTAAAGGTAATAATTCTAAGTAGTATTTAAATTGATTACCTAGAATTCTCTAAGTATACCATCATATTATCTGCAGAGTGATTGTTTTGTTTTTTCATTCTTATTCTAATTCCTTCAATTTCTCTTCTTTATTTTATTGCTATAACTAATATTTGTAGTACAGTATTGAATAATAGTAGTGATGACATCATCTTTTATTTCACTCCTGATCTTATTGAAAAGCTTCTAGCTTATCTCCATTAGATACAATGTTTGTGGGTAGTTCCACATAGATATTACTTATCATTTTAAGGAAAGATCCATTTAATTCTATATTTTCTACAATTTTTAATAGGAATTGATGTTGTATTTTGTCAAAAGCTTTTTCAGTACCGATTTGAATAATATGATCTCCATTGTTATTGGTACAGTCAATTATATAATAATTTTTCTAATATTGAACAAGCTTTGCATACCTGGTGTAAAGTCTCCTTAGTCATAGTATGTGACCCTGGCGATATATTGGTATAATCTCCTTGCTAGTTTTATTTAAATTTTTTGCATAAATGTTCATTAGGAAAATTGGTCCAAAGTTCTTAGTATTCTTGGTTTAGGTATCAAAACCATGTTTGTGTCACGGAGATAATATGGTAAAATTCTTTTTTCATCTATTTTCCAAATAGTTTATATGCTATTGAGAGTAATTGTTCCTGAAATATTTGGTAAAATTCACTTGTGAATCCATCAAGTCCAGGAGATTTTTTTCTTTTTTTTAATAGCCTTTTATTTACAGATTATATGTATGGGTAACTTTACAGCATTGACAATTGCCAAATTTCTTGTTCCAATTTTTCCCCTCCTTCTCCTCACCCCCTCCTCCAGATGGCAGGATAACCAGTAGATGTTAAATATATTAAAATATAAATTAGATACAAAATAAGTATACATGACCAAACTGCTATTTTGCTGTACAAAAAGAATCAGATTCTGAAATATTGTACAATTAGCCTGGGAAGGAAATCAAAAATGCAGGTGTGCAAAAATATAGGGATTGGGAATTCAATGTAATGGTTTTTAGTCATCTCCCAGAATTCTTTCACTGGGCGTAGCTTGTTCAGTTCATTACTGTTCCATTGGAACTGATTTGGTTCATCTCATTGCTGAGGATGGCCAGGTCCATCAGAACTGGTCATCATATTGTATTGTTGTTGAAGTATATAATATAATGATCTCCTGGTCCTGCTCATTTCACTCAGCATCAGTTCGTGTAAGTCTCTCCAGGCCTTTCTGAAATCATCCTGTTGGTCATTTCTTACAGAACAATAATATTCCGTAATATTCATATACCACAATTTATTCAGCCATTCTCCAATTGATGGGCATCCACTCAGTTTCCAGTTTCTGGCCACTACAAAGAGGGCTGCCACAAACATTCGTGCATATACAGGTCCCTTTCCCTTCTTTATGATCTCTTTGGGATATAAGCCCAGTAGTAACACTGCTGGATCAAAGGGTATGCACAGTTTGATAACTTTTTGAGCATAGTTCCAAATTGCTCTCCAGAATGGTTGTATGTATTCACAGTTCCACCAACAATGTATTAGTGTCCCTGTTTTCCCACATCCCCTCCAACAATCATCATTATTTTTTCCTGTCATCTTAGCCAATCTGACAGGTGTGTAGTGGTATCTTAGAGTTGTCTTAATTTGCATTTCTCTGATTAATAATGACTTGGAGCATCTTTTTATATGGCTAGAAATAATTTCAATTTCTTCATCTGAGAATTGTCTGTTCATATCCTTTGATCATTTATCAATTGGAGAATGACTTGATTTCTTAAATATTGGAGTCAATTCTCTATATATTTTGGAAATGAGGCCTTTATCAGAGCCTTTGACTGTAAAAATATTTTCCCAGTTTATTGCTTCCCCTCTAATCTTGTCTGCATTAGTTTTGTTTGTACAAAAACTTTTCAATTTGATATAATCAAAATTTTCTATTTTGTGATCAGTAATGATCTCTAGTTCTTCTTTGGTTATAAATTCCTTCCTCTATAAACCTCTTCCACAGGTCTGAGTGGTAAACTATCCTGTGTTCCTCTAATTTATTTATAATCTCATTCTTTATGCCTAGGTCATGTACCCATTTTGACCTTATTTTGATGTATGGTGTTAAGTGTGGATCAATGCTAGTTTCTGCCATAATAGTTTCCAATTTTCCCAGCAATTTTTGTCAAACAGTAAGTTCTTATCCCAAAAGCTGGGGTCTTTGGGTTTGTCAAACACTAGGTTGCTATAGGTGTTGACTGTTTTGTCCTTTGAACCTAACCTATTCCACTGATCAACTAATCTATTCCTTAGCCAATACCAAATGATTTTGGTAACTGCTGCTCTATAATATAATTTTAGATCTGGTACAGCTAAGCCACTTCATTTGATTTTTTTTTAATCAATTCCCTTGAAATTCTTGACCTTTTGTTTTTCCACATAAATTTTGTTGTTATTTTTTCTAGGTCATTAAAATAGTTTTTGGGGAGTCTGATTGGTATAGCGCTAAGCAAATAGATTAGTTTAGGTAGTATTGTCATCTTTATTATATTTGCTCGTCCTATCCAAGAGCATTTAATATTTTTCCATTTGGTTAGATCAGACTTAATTTGTGTGAAAAATGGTTTGTAGTTTTGCTCATAAAGTTTCTGATTTTCCCTTGGCAGATAGATTCCTAAGTATTTTATACTATCAGTAGTTACTTTAAATGGAATTTCTCTTTGTAACTCTGACTGTTGGATTTTGTTAGTGATATATAAGAATGCTGATGATTTATGGGGGTTTATTTTGTATCCTGCAACTTTGCTAAAGTTGTGGATTATTTCTAATAACTTTTTAGTAGAATCTCTGAGGTTCTCTAAGGATACCATCATATCATCAGCAAAGAGTGATAATTTGGTTTCCTCATTGCTTACTCTAATTCCTTTAATCTATTTCTCAACTCTTATTGCCAAAGCTAGCATTTCTAATACAATATTGAATAGTAATGGTGATAATGGGCAGCCTTGTTTCTCTCCTGATCTTATTGGGAAGGGTTGCAGTTTTTCCCCATTACATATGATGCTTACTGATGGTTTTAAATAGATGCTGCTGATTATTTTAAGGAAAAGTCCATTTATTCCTATACTCTCAAGTGTTTTTAATAGGAATGGATGTTGGATTTTATCAAATGCTTTTTCTGCATCTACTGATAATGGTTTTCTTAATTTGGTTAAATTGGCCAAATTATATTGATAGTTTTCCTAATATTAGACAGGGCATTCCTGGTTTATATTGATCATAAATGTATTATCCTGGGGATGATTTTCTGTAGTCTTTTTGTAATATCTTTTTAATTTTAGCATCAATTTCATTAGGGAGATTGGTCTATAATTTTCTTTCTCTGTTTCAATACCTGGTTTAGGTATCATACCATTCTTTATTAAAAGGAATTTTAGGACTCCTTCATTCCCTTTTATCAAAAGATTTATATAATTGGGAATTTGTTCTTTAAATGTTTGGTAGAATTCACATGTAAATCCATCTGATCCTGGGAATTTTCTCTTGGGGAGTTGATTAATAGCTTGTTCTATTTCTTTTTTTTGAAATGGGACTATTCAAGCAATTTATTTCCTCCTCTGTTAATCTGGGAAGTCTATATTTTTGGAGGTAGTCATCCATTTCACTTAGGTTATCCAATTTATTGGCATAAAGTTAGGCAAAATAACTCCTTATTATTTCTCTAATTTCCTCTTCATTGGTGGAAAGTTCTCCCTTTCATTTTTAAGACTACTAATTTCATTTTCCTCCCTCCTTTTTCTAATCAGATTTACCAAAGGCTTATCTATTTTATTGGTTTTCTCATAGAACCAACTCTTAGTTTTATTTAGTTCAATAGTTTTTTTTACTTTCAATATTATTAATTTCTCCTTTTAACTTTATAATTTCAAATTTAGTATTTGATTGGGGGTTTTTAATTTGGTCTTGTTTTAGTTTTTTTAGTTGCAAGCTCAATTCTTCTCTTTCTCTGTTTTATTCAAGTAAGCCTTTAAGGATATAAAATTTCCTCTTATTACCGCTTTGGCTGCATCCCACAAATTTTGGTGTGATGTCTCATTGTCATTATCTTGAGTGAAATTATTAATTGTATCTTATAATCTGCTGTTTCACCCAATCATTCTTTGATTGTTTAGTTTCAATTACTTTTGGTCTATTTTCTTCTTGTTGAATGTGTTTTATTGCATCTGATGTGAAAAAAGCATTTCTTTTCTCCTTCTTGCATTTAGTTTTAGGTCTTTATGTCCTAATAATGGTCGTTTTGAATAGGTTCCATGAACTGCTGAGAAGAAAGTTATTCCTTTCTATCTCCATTCAATTTTCTCAAAGATCTAACAACCTAATTTTCTAATATTCATTTACCTCAAATTTCTTTCTTTTTGTTTGTGGTTTGTTTGTCTAATTCGGGTGCAAGGTTAGATCTCCCAAATTTACAGTTTGTTGTCTATTTCTTCCAACTCTTCTTTCCTTTGGAAGTTGGATTATACACTTTGTATATGTTTTATATTGATTTGCTTCATTGTCTATACCCTTTAAAGATGTAGTTTCCTTCCTTATTCCTTTTAATTAGATCAATTTTTTGCTTTTTGATCTGGATAAGGATGGCTACCTTTCTTTTTTTTTTTTCACCAAACATAATAGATTTTTCCAGCCACTTTTACTCTGTGTGTATTTTCTTTTAAATGTGTTTCTTGTAAACCTATTTTAGGGTTCATTTTTCTGTCTGCTATCTGCCCCTCTTTTATGGGAGGTTCATCCCATTCACATTCGTTAAATTACTAATTCTGCATTTCTTTTTCCTAATACCCCAGATTATTTTGCTTTCTTGCTCCCCAATCTTCCCCTTTTAAACTTATTGTCCCCTTGTATCAGGCCTCCCCTCTTTGTCCCCCTCCCCCTTTGATCTTTTCCCCTTTCTTGTCCGTTTTTATTCTTTTTCTTTTTCTTTTCCTCTCCCCTTTTTAATGGGCAAGAAATTTTCTCTAAAACAAGTATGTAAATTATTTTCTCTTTAAACTCTGATGATAAGATTCCACAATGTTCCTCCCCCCTCTAAATTCCCTCAGATTATCGTTTCCTTTCCTCTTCGTGGGATGTGGTTTTCTTTTTATCCCCCCCCACCTTTCGCTCATCCCTTTTCCATATCCTTCCCTTTTTTTTTATCGTAAAATCAAATTTACATGTAGTCTTTTTTATATCCCAAACAAATACAATTCTCAAAGGTTTTTTACCTTTTCTGCATCACGGTCCTATGGTTGAGATAAAATTTTTTTTTATTCTGGGTTTTCCTTAGAAAAATGGAATTCATTTGTTTTTAAATATCTTCTTCCCTGAAGAAGGCAGCCAGTCTTAGGTGATCATATTGTGGCACCTTTATTTAAATTGTTTTTTTCTGACTGTTAAAATTTTTTCCTTAATCTGATAGCGAAATTTGGTCCTTTCCTTGGGGTTTTTATTTTGGTCTTTTTCAAAGGTGTTCAATAATTCTTTCAATCCTATTTTACCTTCTGATCTATTACATCTGGGCAGTTCCGTGTTTTTTAATATAGGCTCTTTTTCATCAAATTTTTAGAAATCAAAGTCCTTAGATTATCTCTCCTAGATCTATTTTAATCTATTTTTTTCAATAAATTTTTATGTTTTTTTCTAATTTTTTCTTTTTTTTGTTTTGTTTGACTATTTTGATGTCTCAATGAATCATCATTTCATTTTATTCTGTTTTAGTAGTTATTTTTCATCTTATTTTTTACTTCTTTCTTATAGGTCAATTGAGTTTTAAATGAATTGTTTTGCTCTTGATTTTTTCCATTTCCTAATTTTTTTTTAGTGAATTATTTTCTTTTCAATTCCAGATCCTACTTTCTTCGGTTCTTTGTCTTTAATTTACAAATCTTACTTTCCAAGTTTTTTTCTTTTTCAATTCATAAATTTTTTTCCTACTTCTGGGGTTTTATCTTTTCAATTCCTTTTTCAGGAAATTTTGCCTCTTTAAACTTCTCTTTTCCCATTTTCTTCTCTCTCTTTTGGATTTTAATGGTCTCTTCTTAAAGAGCATTATGTAAAGGGAAATAACATTCCCCTTTGTGGTATTTCTGGTCCTGTTTTTTAGTCTCTTAGTTTGAACCTCTCTTTTCTGTATAAACTGTTGATCATTCTTTTTATTTTTTTTCATTTTTAAAAAAGTTTGGGTACCTTCTAGGCAAGGGGTTACCCTCTGCAGGCAGGAAGGATGTAAATGGCTTATGGCTCCCAGGTTGGGAGTGCTCTTGAATTCCCCTTCCCCAATAGGTGGTTTGCATGAAATTAAAGGCCCCAGGGCTTGTGGTTTGGTGCCCTAAGGCTGGACTAAGTGGTAAAGTTCCTCCCCAGGCCAGAGCCCTTTGTGGGGCTGGGTTTGAAAACCCCAGCAGAATTTCGGCTCTACGGAAGTCTGGCCCTGGGAAATCCCCCTAGGAAGCTCCTATTCCCCAAAGGCCCCCTGTGTAGATTAGGTAACCTGGGCTGTGTCCTCCTGCTGTGCAGGTTGGCAGCTGCTCCAAGGAAAAGCCCCATACTGCCGGTTGGGGCTGGGAGCTTGTGCTGCAATCTGTGCTCGCACTTCCAGTTTGGGGCTCTGCTCCGAGCCTTAGTTCTCTCCCTGCTTGTGCTGATCTCCCCCCCAGCCCCGAGGACAAACCTTTTCTGGTGAGACTCCAAATTTTCTTCAGCTGGTGAGTTGTTATATTTCTAATCTTTATGAATTGTAGCAGTCAAGCCTATTTTTGAGGCTCGATATAATATTGATAAAGAGGGTAAGAGAAGAGCTTAGAAAATCCCATGTGCCTTCTCCACCATCTTGGCTCCACCCCCGGATTTTTTTCTTAAGTTATTTGTTGATGGCTTGTTCAATTTCTTTTTTCTAAAATAGAATTATTTAAATATTTTAGTTCCTCATCTATTAATCTGGGCACTTTACATTTTTGTAAATATTCATCCATTTCATTTAGATTATCAAATACATTTGGGCAAAAATATCTCCTAATTATTGCTTTAATTTGCTCTTCATTGGTAGTAAATTTAGCCTTTTCATTTTTGATACTGGAAGTTTTGTGGGGAGGGAGTTAAATCAAATTCATTAATGATTGATCTCTTTTATTGGTTTGAAATATTAATTTTATTAGTTCAATTATTTTCTTGCTTTCAGTTTTATTAATCTCTCCTTTAATTTTCAGGATTTTCAATTTAGTATTTAATTGGTGATTGGTTTGCTCTTTTTCTAGTTTTTTTTTTTTTTCAGTTCCATGCCCAATTCATTGATTTGATCTTTTCCTAGTTTATTATGTAAGAATTTAGAGATTTTGATTTTCCCCTAAGTACTGCTTTGGCTGCATCTCATAAGTTTTGGTATGTTGTCTCATTGTTTTCATTCTCTTCAATGAAATTAATGACTGTTTCAATTATATTTTGTTTGATCCATTCATTCTTTAGAATCAGATTATTTAGTTTCTAATTAATTTTAATCTTTGTATGTCACTTTATTAAATGTAATTTTATTGCATCATGATCTGAAAATGATGCGTTTAATATTTTTGCCTTTCTACAATTGATTGTGGGAGTTTAATGCCTAATATATGATTAATTTTGGGGTAGGTGCAACATACCACTGAGAAAAAAGTATATTCCTTTTTATCCCCATTCAGTTTTCTCCAGAGTCTATTGTATCTAACTTTTCTAAAAATCCACTCTCTTCCATTACTTTCTTTGTTTATTTTGTGGTTAGATTTATCTAGTTATGAGATGGAAAAGTTGAGATTCCCCACTAGAATAGTTTTAATGTCTTTTTCCTTCTGTAACATTTAATTTTTCCTTTAGAAATTTGGATACTATACCATTTTGTGTATATATGTTAGTATTGATATTATTTCATTACTTATGGTACCTTTTAGCAAGACATAATTTCTTTCTCTGTCTCTTTTAATTAAATCTGTTTTTGCTTTTTGCTTTCTCTGAGATCATGATTCTCAGTCCTGCTTTTTTTTTTTTTTTTAACTTCAGCTTAAACATTATATATTCTGGTCCAGCCTTTTACCTTTACTCTTTGTGTGTGTGTCTATTTCAGATGCGTTTCTTATAAACAACATGTTGTAGGATCCTGCTATTTTGGTTTCTTTTTTTATAATCTACTTTGTTATCCACTTCTCTTTAATGGGTGATTTCATCCCATTGACATTCACAGTTATGATTACTAACTATGTAGTTCCTTTTATCCTATTTTTTCACCTGTTTATACTTCTTTCTCTCTCTTTTCATTCTGTCCCTCCTCACCAATGTTTTACTTGTGACCATTTCCTTCCTCAATCTGCCCTCCCTTCAATCAGCTCCCCCATTTGTGTCCCTTTTGTTTCTTACTTTACTATAGGGTAAGATAGACTTCTATATCCAACAAAGTATATACGTTATTATCTGAGCCAAATTTGATGCAAATAAGATTCAAGAATTCTTACCTCATTCTTCTTTCTCTCCACCATAATTGATCTTTCACATCTCTTCATGTTATATAATTTACTGTGTTCTGTCTCTTCCTTTAGTGCAGTTTTTTCTCACCCCTTAAATTGTTTTATTATGTCTCATCAAAGTCAACTTATGCCCACATCCTCTTCTCTAAAAATACTAACTGTCCTAATACAGTCCTTAAGTATTATTTTCCCATGTAGGGATAGAAACAGTTTAATATTATTGAATAATTACATGTTTGTTTTTTCTTTTTATACTTCTCTGGAGTCTAATGTTTGAAATTTGAATTTTCTCTTTAGCTCTGGTCACTACATCAGGAATGTTTTAAAGGCACCTATTTCATTGAATATCCATTTTTCCCTTGAAAGATTATGCTCAGTTTTGTTAGGTGGTTGCTTCTTAGTTGAAATCCAAACTCCTTTGGATTTGGAGTAAGCTTTCTACTCCTTTAAAGTAGAAGCTGTTAAACCCTGTGTAATCCTGGCTGTGATTCCTGATTTATTTCTTTTTGAATGTTTTCAGTATTTTTTCTTTGATTTGGAGTTCTGGAATTTAGCTATAATATTTCTGGGAGTTTTCCTTTTGGTATCAGTTTTATGAGTAATTGAAACAATCACTATTTCACCCTCTTGGTTCTAGAATATGAGAACAGTTTTCCTTGAAAATTGTTTTGTTTTGTTTTGATCTTCCCTGTCACCATAGTAACTTTCTACGGTCAGGATTATTTATTTTGTTTGTTTGTTTTGCTCATTATTCAAATTCTGTTTCTTGACTTTTAAAATTAAACTCTGTTTCTGGGTTATAGGGGGCACTTCCCCAAGCTGCTTTTTAAAATTTGTTTAAAAAAAAATCTCTACAGCAAAATAACTATTAGGACATGTATACCTATATTGTATTTAATTTATACTTTAACATATTTAACATGTATTGGTCACCCTGCCATCGGGGGGAGGGAATGGGGGGAAGGAAGGGAAAAATTGGAACAAAAGGTTTGGCAATTGTCAATGCTATAAAATTATCCATGCATATATACTTGTAAATAAAAAGCTATAATAATAAAAAAAAATTCTCAATAGTACTTTATTTTTCCAAATGCATGCATTAATTTTTCCATATCTCCTCAACTTTTGTCATTCTCTTTTTCTGCCATATTAGCCAATCTAAAAGATGTTAGTACTGCAAAATTGTTTCAATGTGCATTTCTCCAATCATTTTTTTTAATATGGTTATACATAGCTTTGATTATTTCATCTGGAAACTGTTTATATTGATTGACTATCAACTGGGGAATAGCTCTTATTTTTACAAATTTGACTCATTTCTCTATACATTTGAGAGATGAGACCTTTATCATAGAAACTTGCCTCAAAATTTTTTTTCACAGTCATGATTGCTAACTTATTTCCCTCACACTACTTCTCTCCTGTTTATTCTATTTTTCTTTCCTGACTAATACCTCCTTCCATTCACCTTCCCTTTTAAGAGTACCCTCCCCCTTTTCATACTTTTAAGATTTCCATTTTTGAGGGGTAAATTTTGAGAAATAAATATACATTTTCAAAACAAACTACTGTTAACCAGAAGTAACAATTCCACAAAATATGGGGAGTAATTTGATTTATTACAAAAGAAAGAAACATCCATGTGGGAACATCTTATGACAAGAATTCCATCCTGTAGACA
Organism: Sarcophilus harrisii; assembly: GCF_902635505.1. Classification (NCBI taxonomy): domain Eukaryota; kingdom Metazoa; phylum Chordata; class Mammalia; order Dasyuromorphia; family Dasyuridae; genus Sarcophilus; species Sarcophilus harrisii. The sequence continues at coordinate 532,520,964 of NC_045427.1, read as the reverse complement.
ATGTCTTGTATGTTGATGGGATACCACAGAAAGAAGAGATCACACAAAATCTCATTAGCTTTTTTGGCTCCTGTATTATATTTACGGTCAACCTGCAGTAGACTAAAATCTTCAGGTATTTTTCAGATAAATTGCTTTCTACCTACACCATTTCTAATATTGTACTTATGAAAATGATTGTTCTAATCTACATATAAGACTTTGCTTTAAACACATTAAATTTCATCTAAGATTTGGCCCACTAATCTAAGCTCGCAAAGTCATTTTGAATCCTAAATCCATTATCTGTAATCTATCTCTCTCATATTTCTGCCATCTGCAAATTTTATGTCTACATTTTTAATCTAAGTGATAAAACTATGAAGTAATAGAGGACTAAGGACAGGTCTCTTGGCACTCTACTAGAGATAATCTTTCAAGATGACATCATACTTTATTAAGGACTACTCTTTGTCTCCTGCCATTCAACCAGTTCCAAATCTACTAAACAGTGCTATTTACTTATGTCACCCCTCTTCATCTAGTCCAACATGATATTTTTAATGAAGCCATGCTGGTATTTCTCCATGCATTGCTTCTTTTTCTAGATATTCATTAACTACTTAGAATTTTTCCCAGAATCATTATCAAACTTAGATTATAGAATCCATCTACTTAAGGAAAAAATGCACATAGTAAGTACAACAAAGGAAACAGCCCAGTAGAATCTTTTATCTATCTTATCCTTTTTGAACAAAGTAAACCCTTTTAGAGTCATATTCCAATTTTATATCCTTAATAACCATTTTGTAAGTTTTTATATGGTGCTATAATAAGTTTTATTATTGTCAATAGCACAAAAAAGGGAGTGATAAAAAAAGAACACTGGATTAGAAGTCAGGAAAGATCTACTTTCCAGTTTTATTTTTGACAGGTACAAGCTTTGTGATTAAGGACAATTCATTTAACCTTTTTGAGTATCAGTTGCCTTGCCTAAAAAAAAATTGTTCATAAGATATATGTAAAATACTTTGCAAACCTTAAAGTAATATACACGTTAGTCATTATTATTGGTAGAATATAAACTGTTTGAGGGGAGAGTCTTTCATTTATATCTTTACATCCTTAATGTCTAAGTCGGTTCCTTTCATATAGATGCTTAATTAATATTTCTTGAATTGAACATGGAGACCAATACTATTTCATATTCTTTTCTACAATTACTTTTAAAATCTGGAATAAAGGTACATTTTAATAACATTTACTCTGTTTCGTATTATATCTTATTTGGTATTTGTTTTTTGTCATTAAAAGAGAAAAATAATGACAGCATTTGGGGACCTTACCATCTAGTCCAAGTCTCCTTGTTTACAGAAACTCACAAAGATTATGGGACTTGCTCAGGGTCTTCCACTATGTAAATGACAGAACCAGGACTCAGGATCATAGATTGGAAGAAGAAGGAGACATAAAGGCCTTCTAGTATGGCACCTTTGTTTTATATAGGAAGAAACAAATAGAAAGATATTAGTACAATATGCACAAGACTACATAAGTCATAAGGGGCACAGTGGGAGATGGATACAATTATTCTGATTCCAAGTCTAGTATTCTTTTCACTATACCTTCCTAAGGAAAGTCTAGATCCAATCTTCCTTTCATCACACCAGAGATACCACTCTTATCATATCTTTTTTTGCCTCAGATTTAGGTCGATCTCGAGAACTACAATATGTATATGTGGATAACAACATTCACCTGAAAGGCCTGCCTTCCTATTTGTATAATAAGGTCATCGGTTGCAGTGGGTAAGATTTATTTCATATTTTATATGATAATTTAGCTTTTTATGGGCAATTTTATTTCTGCTTTATTAATCAATAATTGTATAACTCCAAAAATCTCTGCTATTGATAATTATGATATGAGATATTTTTCATCAATATAATATAGTTAAAAACAAAAAAAGGATAGAATTTCATATGTAAACATTTTATAGCATTAAACATTTGGCTTAGATATTAGCCTATTTAGAATATTTCCTGGACAAAAGAAAATAATTTCAGATTACTACAAATTCACAAACTCACTGAATTTAGAAAATCTAACATGAATTTATAATTTTCTTCCTGTGCAATACTGCAGAATATCTTTACAACAATTGATAGTGTATCATCTAGTACCATATGTGCTGGAACCATTTTAAAATTAACATATTAAATATTGCCCCAATACAGAACTTCATTCTAGTAAGCCAGAATGATCACCAGCTAGCTACCTAGGATCAACATCGGTGCCTTTTGGTAAAACAACAAAAAAAGTGTATTGCTAATCAGGTTTGGGGGAAAAAATTGCTTCAGTCTTGGCACTTAAGGAGAAATCAACAATGTCCATATTTGATTCTATTAAATCTTTGGCTACTTTAGTTCCTCTCACATGCATACCATAGTGGTCTTACTATCATCTATTCAAGTCTGAACAAGCCATTTATCCCTCACTTGATCAATGTGTGGCTAACCTACAACTTAAATCTCCCAAAATGCTAGATATTGTGTAAACAGAGAAGAAAGGGAAAGTCTTTTTGAAGAGGCAAGTTAGATATGTGTATTTAACAATTGTATGTTAGATGGGAATTTCATGTTATGTTTGTCCATTTGTATAGCAACTATGTGAATATTATCTTTATTTTTGTGCTAGAAATTAAGGACATGGAAAAATAGCATAATTCAGATTTGTCAATTTACTCAAAACTAATATAATGTTAGTGACTGAAACAAAGTTAGAATTTCTAGAATCTTGATTTCAGAATGTGGTTCAAAAACACAGAATTACCTAATTCATAATTAGACACAAGTTAATTGCAAATGGTTGATTTGGAATGTATTAGTTCTTTAGTATATTTTCTATTTTAAAAAATTATAGCACATTGTATTATTTTTATTATTTTTACGTTATAATATTAACTAGAAATTAAAATTTTAGAGCATTTGCATAAATAGACAATGAAATTGATCATCCAAAGATCATTTTTCCAATTGTCTTTTTTATATAAAGAAAGAACATGAACATTTTTTTTTAACATGGAAAATAAACAATTGTAATTGTTGGATTTTAGAAAATGTCTTGCTTAAGTGAATTTTGTATGTTAAATTTTTATCACTCCAACATATCTTTATATTCTTGAGGCAATAATCCTATAGCTTCTTGAGTTATGTTAGCAAAATATAAGCTCTATGAGGCATTTTGCAGTTACAAAGTCTTCAAATGTCAACTCGGCAATTTGCCTTTTGTCCAAGGAGAAGCTAGCCCAAATGTGTGGTAATTATTTTTTGTTATTTAACTATAGCCAATTCTCAGAAACTACATATTAAATTGTAGAGGACCTGTGATCAATGTCAGAGAAATAGTATACTGAAAAAGTGTATTCTGGAAATATTTTTAAAGTTTGTCATCCTCATAAACAACATACTCATGTAGCACTTTACAGTTTACAAAATGTATCATGTGTAATCTGTAAGCTTATTTAATGATCTTAACAACCCATGAGGGGGGGTCGGTAGTATGTCATTATCTTCATTTTATTAATCAGAAAACTGAGAATTTAAAAATGTTGTTACTTGTTCATGATTAGACCATTAATTGGCAGAGTTAAGACACAACCTAGTTCTTCTGACATCTAATTCATTTTTCTTCTATTATACCACAGCAGTTTACATGACAACATAAATATATTGCTAACAGAAAACATAAAAAATTCATAGAAAAAAATAACTAATTGTGTAAATATACTAGGCACCTACATCCTTTAATGCACTAAATAATGATTACAGAATTATAGACTTAGAGGTCAAAGGGACCTTCAAGGTCATCAAATTTAACTCTTTTTATTTTACGGGAATTAAACTTAGGCAGTAGTATGCTAGTAAGTGCTTGGCAACTAACTCTGGAAATAGATTCAGGAGACATGTTTAAGTTTAATTTGTATTATTCACATTTTCCTAATCATTTTTTAAAGTCTGGACAATTAAGCAAACAACTGATTTATTGTCATTGCTACTTTCTAATGTGTAAAAATTTAATAGGCAATTTTCACAAGCCATTATGAACTGACTGAATCTAAATCTTCTTGATTCCCACTCTCTTATCCAGCTAGCCAATAAGAATATACTTTAAATAAATCTTTGAATACAATAATTGATGAAAGGAGGGAGATAAAGGATGGTGGGGCACAAAGGGTGAGACTATAGGAGTAGAATGTTTCCTGATTTACCTAAGATTATGGCAGGGTTTCAGAGGAACTATGAACTGGATGGGGGGAAAAAGCATTATTTCTTTATTTTCACTAACATCTGACTAAAATTTGACATTTCCTTTAGTTATGAATATAAGCAACAAAACATTATCAGACTTCCAAAGAGATCCATGGCAAACAAAAAGATTAAATACTCCAGAACTAAACAATCTATTATATTCCCTTCTAGTTCTATGATTGTGTGGCACTATCCATGCACTATCTTTTGTAAAATTTGTTTTATTTTATATCATGCTTTGTAGTAACAAAGTAATTTAAATATAAATGATTTCCGTTTTAAATAATTTTCAATAGATGTTCCACATTCACTCCCAACAGTAATATTAGTAGCAGCTCTATCCCCATTGAAGTAGTGAATTAAAATACTTTTTTTAGTAGCCAGATGATGCATGATATTTTTACAATTTTTCTTTGGCATTTGGTTCAGAGCTTGAACCAATTCAGAGACCATTGCATAGCAGAAATTTATATTGAAATATATAAGGTGTTTCAAAGTATAAATCTTCCTTAGGATTTATTTTTATTTTTAAATTTGTTTCTCCCACTGAAGGAAAACAACAAAAAATAAAGCCTCTTTAAACAGGAATCCTCCAACTACTGCCTGGCCCGCGGGCCAGATGCGGCAGCTGAGGAAGATTATCCCCCTCACCTAGGGCTATGAAGTTTCTTTATTTAAAGGCCCACAAAACAAAGTTTTTGTTTTTACTATAGTCGGGTCCTCCAACAGTCTGAGGAACAGTGAACTGTTTAAAGTTCTGTTTTAAACAGTAAACTGTTTAAAATTTAAAGTTAAATTTAAAAAGTTTGAGGACCCCTGCGTCTAGTACATAGTTGAATAATACAGGAAAACAAATTCTCACCTTGGTCTGGTCTGAAAATGTATATCTTCTGCATTTTAAGCTTCTCTTTGCATCTGTCAAGAGGTAAATGGCATGTTTCGTCTTCATTCTTTTGGACTTGTGACAAAATTTTGAAATCTTTAACCATCTGCTCTCTCTTTCCCCCTCTTCTCTCCTCTTCTCTTCTCTTCTCTTCTCTTCTCTTCTCTTCTCTTCTCTTCTCTTCTCTTCTCTTCTCTTCTCTTCTCTTCTCTTCTCTTCTCCTCTTCTCTTCTTCTCTTCTCTTCTCTTCTCTTCTCTTCTCTTCTCTTCTCTTCTCTTCTCTTCTCTTCTCTTCTCTTCTCTTCTCTTCTCTTCTCTTCTCTTCTCTTCTCTTCTCTTCTCTTCTCTTCTCTTCTCTTCTCTTCTCTTCTCTTCTCTTCTCTTCTCTTCTCTTCTCTTCTCCTTTTCTCCTCTTTTCCCATATTATGTTTGCTTCTTTTCTTGTAGTTCTTCATTTATATATATATATATATATATCCCTCTTCAGGGTAAAAATTCTAAAAAAAAAATTCTCCTTAAATTAATAATTCATATATATTGTTAGATAATATATATGTATATGTATTTTGGTCTCATATCTGATGCAGCTCACAACTCAACTCCTTCTCATCCTCTATGTCATCTGTCCCTTCAGCAAGTTTTTCATTTTGCTTAAAGACTGAAATTGACTAAAATAATGTCTTCCCTTTTACTTAAGTATGTTTACATTAGTTCATTTGGTTCTATTATAGATTGTCAGACATTAAAATTAACTAGTCAACCATGAGATAATGCTACTCTTTATCTCTTTGTCATTTTTTTTTATCAATTTAAGAGATAATGAGAGTCAGTCAGGTATAGTGAATAGAAAGCCTAGCCTAGGAGATAAAAAGACCTGGCTTCAGGACCAGCTTTTTGACATATTCTGGCACACAAATCATGTAGCATTTCAGTGTCCTACGCAACTAAGACTAGCAGTTAAGAAAAGGTCTTAAGCTACATTTATAGAAGGAGTTCCCAATTCCAGTGAAATCCCAGATCTTGTCCTTTTCCCTCTCCCTAAAAGGGAACCTTAGGGGTAACATGCCTGTCTTAACTTCCTCTTGCCATCTCTCCCAGAACATCCCAGAACCCATCCCAGACAGCCAGACTAGGAACCACATGGGAGTACTCTTCTCTTGGTCTTCCTTCTTCTTTTCTTCCTTTGGCTTATGTTGTCCCAGAGTTCATCCCAAATAGCTGGATTCCTGGGAAGACCCATCAGCACAGGGACATCCCGTCCTTTTGCTTTTTTTTCTGGGAAGAAGTACCCATAAGTCATCTTGAGTTCTTTGACTTAATGTGGGTGACCTGGAAGTTACCAGTCCTATTCTGGTGTGATAGAGGATCACTAAGCTTTACTATCTACGTTGCCATTGTGTCATAAGGTTCTCAGGGCTTCATATGTTCCCCAAATCTATGTTTTACTGGATACTTTCTCCATTGTTTTCTGACCTACTTACCACAGGGCCCTCAGAACTTCTAAACCTTTCTATCTACTCTGTAGCTGAACTTTTTGTCTAATGTGTGTCTTCCACAAGAGTGAGTATCAAGCAGTCTTGCTTTTTTTCTAGTTTTCGCTTATGTTTAGCACAGTGATTGGTACAGAATATGTGTTTAATACATTTTTAATCATTTATGAAAGATCATATCTTCTCTCTGATTTCAAAAACAATTGTAGCTAAATCTTGATTCTTTAGGAAGTATTGATACTTTTTAAATTATGTAAGCTCTTTGCTTCTCCTTTTTAAAACTATTTCACTATTCATTTGTTCCTCTACCAAATGGTGGGCAGGGCAGGAAAAAGGAGAAGAAATAACATGTTGTAGCAGCCCTGAGTTTGAAAAAAACACAAACTTTTTGTTAAAGGAAGAAATAACATTGAAACTTGCATTAAGTTTTGCTCTATTTGTCTATTTAACAAACATTAGAATAAATTTGAAGTCATGTCATAGAATTTATATTTGAAAGGAACAATAGAGATCATCTATAATTATGTTAATGTAATAGCTTACATATCTATATCATTCATAAAAAAAACTTCCTCATTCTTCTACTCAAACTAGATGTTACAACTTTCCTATAGATAAGAAAACTGAAGCATATAGGGGTTATTTACCCAGGATCATACAAGTAGTAAGTAAATGTTGGCACAAGGATTCAAACCTACATTTCTCTTGGCTCTAAATCTAGTGTTTCTCCTGCATCTCACTCCTTTACAAAAAGGAATATGGCATAGCTTGATCATAAGATCCCTCTCATCACAGTATCAAAAGAAAAGAGATTTAACCATAAGATATCAATGTTTTTACTTATTGTGGCAAATGCAATGGGAAAGTAAATTTGTGGGGGGGGATTGCTGATCCTTATAGAAAATTTAGAATTTTCATAGGATCATGCAAGGAAAAAAAGAAAAGCAATAATATATAAATTTTCAAAGTGACAAAATAATGAAGTTTCAATGCTCTGAGTCCATAAATGAATCATTGCCTTTGTGTGTGTGTGTGTGTGTGTGTGTGTGTGTGTGTTTCTGATAGTATACCTACCTTCTATAAAGATTACATGGCTTCAAATACACATGTAAGTAAAGTACCTAAAATGCCTATACCTAAAAATGAAAATAAAAATGAAGAATAATTGGAAATTGAGGGAATGCCCATCAATTGGGAAATGGCTGAATAAATTATGAATGTGGTGGATATAAATGTGATGGAATACTATTTTCTATAAAAATGACAAGTGGGATTATTTCAGAACAACCTGAGAAGATGCAAAGTGAAGTGAGCAGAACAAGAACAGATACAGTAATAATAATATTATAGACTTAACTACTCTGATCAATATGGTATTCCAGGACATTTCCTTTAAAAGGACTCATGAAAAATGCTATCCACATTGAGAGAGAACTGATAAACTTTTCAGTGTTGATTGAAGCATTCTTTTTACTTAATTTTTCTTGTTTCTCTCTCTCTCACACACACACACACACACACACACACACACAAACACACACACACATACACATGCACATACACACCATGACTAATGTGAAAATATGTTTTGTATAACTTAATATGTGTAATTAATATTCATATATCTTGCCTTCTCAATTGGTGGTGGATGGATAGAATAAAGGAGTGAATCTGGAACTAAAAAATAAATTTTTTTTTTAATATCCATTCCCTTTGACCCAGAAACTATTGCTAAGGATATATTCCAAAGAAATTGTTGATAAAAGAAAAGGCTTCCTACATTTAAAAATACTTACAGCAGCCCTGTTATCAAATAATTGGAAACAAAATAGATCTTTATCTGTTGGGGAATGGTTAAACATATTGTGGTACATGCATTTATCGTGATATTGATAACTTATCAGAAACAATCAATATTATTACTACAAAGATGGAAAGACCTAAGTGAGCTGATAGAAAGTGAAGTAAGTAGGATCAAAAATATTTTATACATGACTTCAATAATTTAAATGAAATTAACTATTCCAAAAACCAAATTTTTTAAATAAAATTATAAAGAACAAGCATGACCCAAAAAGAGAACTAGAATTCACATAACTTTTATCTTAACCAATTTTTTTCCTTACTTCTTCCATCTCCTTGCAACTTTTGCAGCACTGGTTGCACTTATAATCTTTGTCCCAACTCACCGGTCAGATCAGAGTAGAGGAATTGGAATATTTCTTTTCTCCTCATTGCCTCTTATGGACTCAACCTATATCAAAGTAATTTTGCAACCTCCCTTTTGAAATTCATTCAGTCTATATGTGTCACCCAATCAAGATTCTGGTGGAGATTCTTCTTCCTTTCTCAAATAGCTCATTGCCTGGCTTTTTCTTTGTCCTTCTCTCCCCAATTCTGCCCTTATACTGTGTGATCCAACATACATATTGATGCCTCCTCAAACTCTCTGATCTTCTTGTTACTCATTTTACTCATATCCTAGTTTCTACACCTCAACCACATCTCACCTACAGACAGAAATGATTGTATCTTTGATCTTGTCAACACCATCATGTTCCTGAACCCTAAAATTCCCTTACTTGAACAAAATCTATTGTCTATCCATCTCTCCTGTCTTGTAATTCCAAATCTTGTCCTTTCACATGATAAAACCCAATCCATCTACCCATCAGTTCTTTCCTAGGGCATCATCACTTCATTGCTACAAACCTCTTTGCCATCTTGACTTTATAGCAAACCAATTCACTTCACATTTTCCTCTTTGCTTTAATCCCTTTTTCCTTGTCGTAAGAATATCCTATGGAAAAACATGTGCTTCCAGACCCTAGCCTTGGTTTACTTCTGTAATATTCTTCTCTAAAATATAATGTTCTTTGGGAGCAGGTTTCTTGGGGGGCTTCTAGAGGCAGTCTTCCTTTCGGTTCAGAGTAATCACCCCAAATGCAGCCAGGAGTTAAAGTCCAAATTCTTTATTGTTTCCTTTGAAGTCTTGTCTCTTTTCCTTGGGCCCAGTTAGCTTTCTTAGAGGCCTATATCTCTCCTTGGTTCCAAGAGCTTAAGCTGCCTTCTCTGGCTTGTGAATCTCCGGGACTGAATCCTGGCTTTTGAATCTCCTGGCATGAATACTGGTTGAGGCTCCTAGCTTATATATGCTCTCTTAAAGGTGTGAATCTTGTAGAACTCTAGTAAGTACTAAGTACATAATCATTGTCTCTATCAATTCCAGTGACTTAGCACCTTGTAAAAATCCTAACATCTCCCACTTTCTTTTGATTTTGAACATAGGTGGTCTGACCTCCCTAATTTCTCAGGGAGGTAAGAACCCCAAAAAAGAAGGTGATCACACCTTCCCTGATTGCTCAAAATAGGGGTGAAAACACCATAAAAAGGAGGTGATCACGCCGTCTCTCACATCTCAGGAAGAGAGATGAAAACACCAAAGGAAATAGGAAATCAAATCAGATTAGTGAAGGGGCTCACTCTTAAAATAGGTATACATAAATCCATCACTATGGGAGGTATTACACATAATTACATAAATTACATAAGCACATAGCAATATAACACAGGCTAGTAGTGATGTAACAAATAACATGAATCAACATGTCCATAAGTCCTAGAAATAGTCCAAAAGGAATATATTGTCCATTAGTTCATGTGCCAGGAATCCAATAATTCCTGCTAGTTTTGAATTCCTGTAATAGTCTCATCAACAATTTTTTATCTCAAGGAATCCAACGATTCCTGCTGGTTTTCAAGGCCTGCAACAGTCTCATCTTGTGTTAGGGAATCCAATGATTCCTGCAGATTTTGTTCTTAGGTCTTTTCCTTTGTTTCCAAATTTTTCTCCTTTTCTGTCTTTCTCTGATGGACAAGGTGAATACGGTTTGTTGGCACCCATCTGATTCCTTTTCCATCTGTAGAAATACAAGCAAACCCTCTTCCCCAAGCAGTTAACCTATCTGGTCCCTTCCATTCACCACTTTCTGGATCTCTCCATATTACCTGGCAATTATCTAAAGATAGTGGAGCTGCTGTCACTGGACACTGCCCTTCCAGTGGGTTATAAACCCTGTCTGCTGGAGCCAGTGCATCTTTATCAAAAATTTAAAAATTAATGTTATAGAGAACTATCTGATACTGAATGAAGCTTTGAAAAAATAACAAAATCTTGCTGACTAAATTCATTTACAATTTTATATTATATGATCTCAAATGGACAGACACTGCAGCAAGGCAATCCTTTTACATAAACATAGTTCACTATCCCACTCACTACAGTGACTTTTCCAAACATTTATATTATTCCTCAAACATTGTATGGCTCTCTCTCCCCACACCTTCTCAACTAAGAACCTTGCTTCACACTTCATTGAAAAAAAATTAGGTCATTTGTTCAGAGCTCCATCTTCTTTGCTCTCCTTCATCTTATATCACACAGAATTGTAAACTAAGGGGATGTTCATCAGTTGAGGAATAGGTGAACAACTGGAACATCATTGTAAGAAATGATGAAATATATGATGTAAGAAAAAATGAGAAAACTTGTATGAAATGATACAAAGTTAAGTGAACAGAACAAGGAAAATATCTTATGCAATAATAACAATATTGTAAAAATAGTCAATTCTGAAAGACTTAGTAACACTGAGCAAAGCAACTAATACTGATTCTCATTGTACACTCTATATATACTGTATGTAAAACACATATAACATATACTTATTTATAATACATATACACTACATTTAATACATATATTTTATATATTTGGAAATAAGAGAAAAGGAGAAAGTGTGGCACAGTAAAGAAAAAAGCAGTCTCTTACTCAAGTGCCACCTCTGACACATTATTAGCTCTATGACTCTGAATAAGTTACTTAAACTTTATCAGGATCCCAGGCAGCTGTCCAAGACTAAGTTACAGAGAAGGATTAGAAGGGAAAGATTCCTCTTTAGGTGCTGAAATTATGGTTAAAAAACAAAAATAACCTAGAAAACTTTACATCTAATTAACTAAATTTATGCATATTCAAAGCAGTTTAACTATAATGACAAAAAGAAATTCTTAAAACTGGTTAAAATATTAGGGTGTTTTATTATTTTCCTTTAATAAGTCTTCTCTATTTATCACTTAAGGTTAGTGTTTGCACTACAGAAGTCACTAAATTAAAATAAGAATTATTGTTACATTTTATTTTCATTTGTTGATTTAACATTTGTAAAAATGATATTTGTCTTCAGAAATCTGGATAATTAATCAAAGCAAAGACAGACTCTAACAGTTAAAATTTTAAGGGAAAAAAGAAAAGGGAACTGCATTCATTTGACCCTATATATTCCAATGTACTGTGTTTCAATACATTTATAAGTTTTACTCATTGTGTAAAAAAGAAACAGAGTAAACTGCTAAGAAGATGGTGTCCAATAGATCCCTGAGAATTTAGACAAGCTTAGGCATTTTAAGTTAGAAAAAGCTTCACAAAATACTTAAACTTTTAGAATAGCAAGAAAGGGTTGTGTCTTAAGAGGATTAAAAAAAAAGTAAAGTGAAAAAATACAACATTCAAAAAAGCATCAACACATCAGCCTTTAAATCTAGTAGACCTCTGGTACAATAAAATGTTTATCAAAAAGTTAATATAAATGTATTAAACAGAGGGGGAAAGTTTTAGGAATTTAACCAGGGACAAGTAAACTAACTACCAGTCTACCAAAGCCTTAGATTCTGACAAGTTAGGACAATCAGTGTTTATGCTGAGTATGTTGTACCTCTAAGCTATGTTTATTTCTATAAAGATACTGTTGTCAGGGAAGACCAAAGAAAAATGTATCCAACCAAATAACTTGAATTAATGTAAAGAAGTATCAAGTATCAGCCCTGCTTTTGGTCTATGCTTATATTGGAATGCAGCAAAAAAAAAAAAAAAAAAAATCCCACAGTATTTTAACATTTGCAGCCTCTTAGAATCATTAAATAAGTTTCCTTAACTACATTAACACAAAGAAGTACTAAGGATAAATGACTTTATCACCTAGTTATCAAGAATAATTAGTTACAATAATTGCCAGGTGGCTAATTTGGGGAAAGGGGGAAGCCTTGACTCTGTGATGTAGTGCATGCCTTTATCTAGGTTGCCATCTGTGTTGCTCTGGTATCATGTCCTAGATATCTTTTAGTTCAGTGTACTAAAATTCCTAGTCATCTCTTTGAATATTTCACTTTTTATCACTTCTACCTATCACATTCCTTCAAGACTCATTGCACATTCCACCTTTTCCATAAACTTTTGGCTCTGCTTTAGATCTCTCAGATTCCCTACAGAATTATAATTTATACTAGACAATTTGGTCTTGTATTTTTTGTTCATTTCATGTGTTTTAGTTTGATTTCCCTACTAGATATTAAGGTCCTAACAGGAAGACATCACGTTACATATTTAGGTTGAGTACAGTATATCAGTTTTTAGCTCAAGAGATTCCCTTGCATACCCAAGTAAAAAATGAAGTAGTAAAATACTTGGGTACCAGCAAAAATGGCTATGTTGCAGCTTAGTCAAGTAGACTGAGAATCTATAGGGAACATAAAATGAACTAAATATTTGAGAGTTACAAGTACTTTGTTGTTGATTTAATAAAATGGGTATTTTAGGGGAGAAAATAAAATACGATCTGTCAGAAGGAAACAAATGCCTTCAGGTTTTCTGAGGAAATGGCAAAGACCAATAGGGTTTTGGGGGAAAAATGTGTACTCTATTACATACACCTAATATATCATTGGAACCATTGAAAAACGGAAAACAAAAGTAGGGAACATGGCTCACAAAGGTATGTATTGTGGCTAACATAGGCACCATTTTGATTTAAAACATTATAGTTTTAGGAATAAAAGATTACTAAACAGGCATATGATAAAAGAAAACAATCAAAAAGCAAGGAGGCAGCTCTAATGTAGATCCAAAAACAGAAAAGAATATGTGGAACAGATGGCATTTCCAAAATCCTTCAGTCCTATGGTAGCAATAAACAGATCTATGTTTGGCTGAGGCCAAAATCATTGCTGTTAGCTATTATTTAATCTGAACAGCAATGCAATCCTGTTTCCTCGAATTTTTCCAATGAAAATGATTCTGTTTTTCTAATTTATTTTACATTTAGGTTTTATGAGGGAAGGAAAACATTCTTACATAACATATAATAATGTCTCATATCTCTGAAGGCTATATTTCTAGCAAAAATCCAGAAAAGCAAGAAGCTTAAAAAAGAAAAAAACCAAGTGCCTGATGAAAAAAGAAAGCATCTCCAAAGCAATGTACAAAAACCCATGAGAAACACCAGAGACCTCAAGAACACATTTATGAGAAAGAAGCACCAATAAGAACAGATTCACAGGGCAATTAATGTATGAGATTCACCTATTTCCTTCCTGGAGGAGTACTTTGTATTCATTTTATATATAGTCATACAAGTACATGCTATATCATTAGCATGTAAATTCTTTGAGGATACTATTTCACTTTTAACATTTATCCATAGCACTTAGCACAGTGGCTTGTATATAGTAAGCTTTTAATAAATGTGTGTTAATTGATAATAGCAGAATCCTGTTGAAGTTCCATAAGCTGGAATGTTTGGGCAATTTATCAATATTGCTAGGAATAAATCAAACATTCTCAAAAACATATGATGTGTGCAATTTTGTCTTTTTTGTAAATAATTATTGGTATCTTTTATTTTTACAATAATTAAATTTCCTGAAGTATGCTTCCCCTTTACTCCTTCTAAAGAACTCCTTACATGTTTTTTTTTTTTTTTTAAAGAGAAAGGGGAAAAAAATCAACAAAGCAAATCAACATTGAAAAAATGGACAACATATGCAATGTCCCACACTTTTGCAAGCAAGCAATGAGAATTTATTAAGCACCCTACTACATGCTAAGTTCTATAAGTGCTGTCGATATAAAGAAAGGTGGGGGAGTCCTGCTTTCATGTAGATCATCTTTTAAGAGAGACAAACTGCAAATAGCTATGTGCAAACAAGATCTTCATGTGGAAAGCATTATAGTTAAGGAGAGCTAGGAAATGCTTCTTACAGAGATGAGACTTTAGCTGAGACTTAAAGGAAGAACAGAGAAATGGAGTTCCAGAAAGTGAGAATGTATAGAGTGTTTCATGTATGAAGAATATGGGGGTTGAGAGAGAAAGTGAGGAGTCAGAGATGACACTTTAAGTTGTGAGCCTAAGTGAATGGAAAGAGGGCAATACTCTTATTGGACAAAAAGGGAGTTTGGAAGCGAGAAGAGTTTGGAAGGAAAGATAATGAGTTCAGTTTAGAACATGTTGAGTTTAAGATGTTCATTAATGGTATATACAAGCCTGGAAGTTTGGGCTGGACAAACAGATATGAGAATCAACTACAAAGAGATAGTAATTGAACAGATAGGAATTAATTTTTATCATAAAAAAGAAAGCAAAGAGAGAGAAGAAGGTTCAGATCCTTGTGGGCCACCTATATTTTGGAGCATGACTTAGATAAAGACCCAGCAAAGGAGCCTTAGGAATGTAGGAAGAGAACTAAGAAAGAGCAATATCACAAACCCAAGAAGTAGAGTATTAAGAAGAGGATGATTTACAGTATCAGAGGCTGCAGAGAGACCAAGAAGAATGAAAACTGAGAAAAGCCCATTAGATTTTTTAGTTAAGAACTCATTGGCAACTTTGGAAAGAGCAGTTCGATTGAAAAAGCAGTCAGAAGTCAGACTAAAGAAAGTTGAGAGTAAGAAGGTAGGAAGTAGAAGCACCTATTGTAGATGGGCCTTCTTAAATAATTTACCCAAGAAAAGGAAGAGAAGACATTAAGGATGATAATTATTGTGGATGGATGAATCAAATGAAGTTTGGTTTTTGTTTTGTTTTGTTTTGTTTTGTTTTTGAGAATGGAAGAGACATGGGTTTATTTGTAAGAAGTAGAGAAGCAAACAATGTGTAGGGAGATTAGTGAGAAAGATATTTACAGAAGGCTTTTGGAAAAGATTGGAAGAAGTGAGATCACTTATGTATGCAGAGAGATTTGTCAACTCTCCTACCACAACCAGTGAATTGGGGATGATGATTGAAAGTATAATTGGTGCTGAGAAGGTTGGCTAGGTAAGTTGTGTCATCAGGAAGGAGTCAGATCTCAGGGAGATCAAAAAAAAAAAATGCAAGTGAGAAAAGAAAAGACTTAAGACTGAAAGAAGTATTCTTAACTTTAACAGAGGCATTCCTGAGAACATAGTGGAAAGGATGGGAAGATTGGAGTGGGAAGTGAAGTCATAGAGTAGAGCAAGTATGAAGGAAATGCGAATTAGGGAGCAGGCAGAGAGAGAGAGAGAACAGGGATTTATATAAGAATAACTATAAAATAATATAATAATATGATAGAGAATATAATGAACTTTGGGGTGGGGAGTATTAATCACTGAGAAATGAGTTTCTGTTTTTTTATTATATGGAGGTGAGGAAGATTGCTAGCAGAGTAGTAATGATGCTAGGCCTTCTCCTATGTTGAGATTTGGCCTCTAAATTGAATTTTCCCAAGGCATTAGGCAGTGGTTATTGTTTATCCTTCATTCCTGAAGCAAACTATGACATCAGGGATGTGATGTTATGATATGCAAGTAATTTAAGTGAGTGAAGGTTGTACACAGTCACCAGACTTAATTTCTCCTCCAGAGAGGTCC
This sequence comes from Sarcophilus harrisii, assembly GCF_902635505.1. Classification (NCBI taxonomy): domain Eukaryota; kingdom Metazoa; phylum Chordata; class Mammalia; order Dasyuromorphia; family Dasyuridae; genus Sarcophilus; species Sarcophilus harrisii. The sequence goes on along the minus strand of NC_045427.1, from coordinate 532,504,578 downwards.
AATGGCAACACACAGATCTGAAGGACTAATTCTCGTACATTGACCAACAATAGGTCCCAGGTCAACCCCCATTTGGTCATTGTTTGGACCTTGATTGGCTCAAAGTGAATGTAAATAATAATTGTTCCTGCTTTGGCCAGAAACCCTGAGGGTCTTCCCCTCCCAAATTGAAATATGTAAGCCCAAATTGGACTTTGTCTCATTCAATCTTAGATTAGGTTATGCTATATATAGTTGGGTAGGAGGAGAAACATGCCACCCAGGGACAAGGTAACTATTATGGAATTGTGGGAGACCTAAAAGGTAAGTAACTGAAGTGGAATGAATGGCCCTGAGAAAAACCTTCCAGTAATCTAATCAAGGATTATGAAGGGTTTAGAAACCACTGAGAAGAGAGAAACTGGAAACCCATAATGTAAAGTCTTCTCAAGTAGTTTCCCTAAGAATAGGAAGAACAATAATTCAGAACACAGCCAACAGTGATAGTTGGATTAAATGAAGTTGGGTTTTTCCCCCAAGGATTGAGAAGACATGACCATGTTGTTAAGCAGAAAATAGGGAGAGATTGAACATTAGAAAGAAATTAGGTATAACAACAAGGGTAACTTGATGGAGATGAGAAGAAATGGGATTATTGTAAATGTTTGTAAATGTAGAGTGGTTTGCATTGACCAAAAAAGAAAAAAAAAAGTTTTGTTTTTTTTCATGTAAGACAGAGGTAAGGAGATAGTGGAGGGGATGGCATCTGAGTGATGTGTGATAAGGAAAGGAAAAGAAGGTCTCAGATAATGACCTCAATTTTCTCAATTAAATATGAGGCAAAGTTCTTAGTTAAAAGTTTGGGGAAGAGGAAGCAATAGAGAATTTGAGGAAGTTTTGTGAAGTTTGAAAAAGTATGAGGCAATGTCCTTAGCAGCAACAGTAGTTCAGGAAGCCCATCACTTTTCACCTAGACTTATTTCAGTAACTTTCTAATTCCTCTCCTTGCCTAAAATCTTTTCTCACTTCAATTTAACCTCTACTCAACTGCCAACCTGAATTTTATTGAGCACAAATCTTCCTCTCTCTCCCATTTAGTAAACTCCAATGGTTTCCTAATAATACCTCCAGTATCAAATATAAAATCATCTATTACTAATTTAAAGCTTTTCATAACTCAATCTCTTCCTACCTTTTCAATCTTCCTATATTTTAATCTTTACACACCATTAATGTTGATATGCTAGCTTACTTGCTTTTCTTGGCACAAGTTACTCTCTCTCCCTTTTCTCTGCCTTTATCCTAGCTGTCCTACATTCCTAGGCTCTTCTTCCTCATTTTGGCCACTTAATTTCCCTAGTTTTCAAAGTTCAAAGTTCATCATCTACATGAAGCCCTTCCTTGTACTCCCAGCTGCTAAATCTTCCCCTTTTCAGTTTACTTGGAATCTTTCTATAAATATTTTATAAACCTATTGATGTCTATGTTGTGTCCTCCATTAGATTAGAAGCTTGCCACCAAAAACTGTTTTTGCTTCTATACCTGTTAACATACTGCTGCTCGACATGTAGTAAGTATTTAATAAATGTTTGCTGCCCAACTGATTGACTGACAAAGTGGTAGGAGAAAAATGGGCTGACTGGACTACTTTCAAGAAAGGACCTCAGTGGCTGGTATTTTATCCTGCCAGGTGATCTTCAGAATCTTCCTAAGACAATTCAAATGGAAGTGATTCAGTTTCCTGGCGTAGCATTGGGAGATTTCAAAGGAATACAACAATGAGATCAACACAGCAGCTCTAGACCTTCAGTTTGCTGGTCAATCTAATACCTCTCCTCTCCCATACTTTCCTTCAGAACCAGCTACTTTCAAAAAAATTATGTAGGCTTTAAAATATAACCACCAAGGAACTTTAAAGGACAGTAGTAAAAGGTATTATGAAGGAGATATTTGCTTAGAAAAGAAGATGGGCTGTTCAGAGGGCATAAGTGAACATTCAGTGTGCCACTGGTGCCCTTGTTACATTAGGAGAAAATAAGAACAATCTCCATTGCGTTAGGTGGACACCCTGTGACAAGTTTTTGATATAGTATGAGTGAAACCTATAAGATGGGCAGACATGGATAGGTCAAAATTCTGCATAATTAGAAAACCAGTGAGTTCATCTACCTTCTAATACTGAAGATTAGATGAGAGAATATGTGGAAAGCATTTTGTAACCTTTAAAACAGTATGTAATATTAGCTATTATTCAAAATATATAGATAGGTTGCAGGTTTGAGTAAGGAGTACAAATCCAGAAGTTGGGCCTCTAGTATGCTTCTCATATTCACTTATACATATGTTCTTCTTTTGAAATAGTGATTATCATAAGCATTATTTCAAGATATCCTCAATTGTAATGTGTTGTAAAAGTATTTACATTTTTATTGGTTGCCACCTATACTGCTAATACTACTGTAGTTTGTGTCCTCTACCCATTTTTTAAGAAAATGCTAAATTTCTGCTAGAAGTTAATGGAAATATTATTTGTTCATCTAAGTTCACATATCTCCTGAAGTCTACCCATACCTCCCTGCCCCTTGGGGCTCCATGGAGCTCAAGTAAAATTTCTTGGTCTATCTAAAAAATTCTGAAAATTCAACTAAAAATTAATTGAATCAATGGTTTCAACAAAATTTCAGGGAAAAAAATCATGAATTATCAGCATTTAAATATATATTACCAACTTTATTATCACAAAACCCAGCAATAATAGAAAAAATCAAAATCACAACAGAATGCATAAAATACTTGAGTATCTACTAAGACACATAGACCTACAGTATGGATATTACTTCAAAACACTTAGCAAAAATAAAGATAGATCTAAAGAATTAATTAAATATTGATTGCTGATATTAGGTCATAACAATATACTTCTTTCCTAGGTGAATTGTTCTTCTGCCTAATTGATCTTCCTAGTGCCTGGCACATAGAGGGTACTTAATAATGCTTGTTGATAATTTGATTGCTTTCAATAGACAATGTCTTATCTGTTCCTACTAGATTATAAACTTGAGTCTGGAGATCATATATTATGCATTTTTATATACCCCAAAATGTTTATTAGAATAGTATCTTTCAAATGATCAGTACTCAAATATTTGTCAGATGAAATGAGTGGCAAAGATAAGCTCTACTTAATAGTGAGGATGACTTCTCTAGTCTGTCAAATTTTTCCTATAGAAAATTCCTAAAATGTAATTTATAGCTGGATTGTATTGTATGAGTTCTCTAGACCATCTTCCTCGTGAAGAACTAAAGTCTAATCTTTAAAAGAGTTATATGAGATTACACTCTACTAGGTTCATACCTGGGCCTGTGGCCCAAGTCTTCTGATTAACAGTCCAATATGTTCTTTCTTCCATTGCCCACTTCTGGCTAAGGGAAAATTTTATCTAATTTTGTGTTCTATAAAGAGCCAAGGTATTATTAGCATATAATATTTGTCTAAAGAAGAAGAACATGAAAATGTAAATGAAAACAATACTAAAAGATGTCTGAACTTAGATTGCATGCACTGACCAGCCTTGGTCCTGGAGAAGAAATGATGAAATCTTTCCTAATATAGAGGTAGGAATATAAAATTATGCATATGCTGTCAGACTTAGCCACATTATCATTTACTGTTTTTTGTTGTTACAAAGGAACATTCTGGAAGACCTAAAGTATATCAGTAAAAAACTCATATGTGTCATAAATAAAAGATGTCAACTAAACTTTAAAAAATGAAAAAGGTTGTGGTATTTTGTCCATGGTAATAATCTTAGACAAATAACAACAGTAATAAAATTGGGTACTAGTTTTCCAATTAAAGAACACTGACCCATTGGTACTATGACTAAATTAGGGTCAACAAGGGATAGAAATTATTTTTATTTAATTTATTTATGTATTTATTTTATATTCTATTTACAAAATTGCTTCTTGTAAAGGATTCACTGAAAGTCAGTGGAAATATCTAGTGCTATTTAAACTCACTTTTCTTTGTAAATTCATTCATAGTAAGTCAAGATACTGGAAGCCTTGATTTTATTCATTTTTACTCCTCTATTTTTCTTTTTCATCAAAAGGTAATGACTATTTTAGTTGGGTATCAATGTATTAAAAGGAAAATAATTGAACAAATAAAAGCAAAATGTAGATCCTCTTAAGCTTAGTTGTCCAAAACAGAATCTAATATTTGTACAACTTTTATTGAAAGTATCCAGATATTTTATAAAATTGATGTTTATTTAATCAAACATCTGATAAATTTATATTTTTATTTTCAGGTCTTTTATTAAGAAAATCAGGTTAGCATCTGATCATTTTGAAAAATTAACCACTCAAAGCAAAGCTCATTAATTTAAAATATATATTTGTTTATTGCATTTTATTGACATTTTTTAAAAATTAGTGGTAACAGTTTTGTGAATGTCTTATTTCTCTGCAGCTGTGGCTCTCCCATTCAAGTTTCAGAGGTGAAGCTGCTTTCATTCTCATCAGGGCAATTAACTGTTTTCCTCCCAGCGGAGGTTAAGTCTATAGGGACAGAAACTGATCATGTCCTGCCTCTGCAAGAATTAGCCATGAGAAGTCTGTATAACACCTACTACAAGTTAATAAAAGGTATATTGGATTTTTTAAAATGTTCTTATATGAGGAGAAAAAATTTTTTGTTTCAATTACTATTTTAATGCACAATGTAGAAAAAACTTTGTCTTCTGATAATCCTTTCAACTCTAATTGCAGACACAGCAGTCCTAAAATGTCATCTCATAAAAATTTGACTAGCAAAGGAAATTGGAAACATTTGTATTTAGTTCCTATGAAAAGACTTGGGTTGTCCACTGACTTAAATGGAGAAAGAACAATTTTCAGTTGGAAAAGAAATTGAAAAGAGCATTTTTATTAAGACAAAATTGAATACTTCTTCCAACTAGACTCCTAGCTTTGCAGCCTGCTCATAAGTGGAAGTCTTGGTATTCATAAAGAAAAAATATTAAGAGCTATTGGCTGTTTCAGAACAGTATGAGAACTGAAATGTTTTAGTTTTTTCCCAATTGATAATCATTGTTGAAAACTGGCCTGTGGCTTTTCTAGTTTTAAAGCATGCACATGAGATATACCTGTTCAACTGAAGGAATTCATGGTTTGGAAAATATTTGTCAGTATGTGGATTTTATAGTATTTGGAGGAAAGATACCCAGGATTCTTTCAGATAACAACGGGGGGAAAGTAGTTCGAAAGCAGGTCTTTTAAAACTATGGATTTGCTTTTGTAGTATAAAAAAGGTCAAGGTACATACATTCATAGTTCATTGTCTAATACAATATAGATCTAAATTGTTTTTAAAATATAAAATGATTTAACTATGATGAAATTAGTTTGCTAAATGATTCTTGTTGAATCCTTATCCATAGAGAAAATATGAAGAAAATATGTAAGGATTTAATGTTTGTTTTGAAAACAAATCCACATGTATTTTAGATTTTATTTGACAATAGTGATCCATTTAAAATTTTCATTTTTGTAAAAATTCATCAGGCTTAAGGTGCATCTTTTAAAATCCATTTCATAAAACCTAAATCAACATTACAAGTATCATCTTTAATTAATGACAACTTGTGGGAAAATTTGAGGATAGTCTAACTGACTGAATTTTTTTTTTGCTTTCTTTATAATATTCCAACTTTTCTATTAAAAATAAATATAATGCAGGTTCATTTTTTAAATTAGTATTAAACATACAATAACCTTAGTGAACTTGATAAATCATTGTTCAATACCGTCATTTTTTCTACCCCTTTTTTTTTTCTGACTCTTCTAGAAATCTTCAGTACTTTCTCCTGATGAATTCATGTCTAGAAATCCTTCTGTTTGTTTTTATTATTTCTGGTTATTCTAATAAGTGTGGTTTGTGTTTTTAATCTTTCTGTTAAGAATATAGACATAACTTCCTTTTCCAAATAATGCCACTTTTTAAATCTAAAATAAAAACATCAGTAGCAGACAACAAAAAGGGTAAACATTTTATCTTTAACTTGAACATATTTGATTCTTAAGAAAAGCATCATTTCAAAAAGCTGATTTTGATTTAAATTGTCTTTTATTTTACTTATATGGTTTTATCTTATCTTCCAGATTTAAACTTCCTGTCTCCAATCTCATTACCCAAAAGTCTCCTGGAGCTGCTACACTGCCCTTTGGGACATTGTCACCGTTGTAGTGAGCCAATGTTTACTATTGTCTACCCAAAGCTTTTTCCCCTGAGAGAGACACCAATGGCGGGGCTGCACCAGGGGTAATTATACTAAAAAGTACACTGAGATTTCAGCCTTACACAGGAGGCAGATAAAAGGAAAAGTTTATGTAGAATAAAAGAATGTTCTTTAACTTATCCTTAAATGTCCCCACTGTGTTTTTTGAGCTACATCCTAAGTGAAATGTGGACATTTTTAATATTTTCTTGAATAGTGTTATTAGTTCATTTTTCTGTAATATACTGAAAATTTTTCAGTATGTTGATATTTAAACTAGATTATTCTTTATGTTTTTTCTTACTCATCTTTCATGTTCATAATAGCCTCTAGGCAGTAAGTAATGCCAAGAAAGAAAAAAATAAGTTATATAAGATAGCTAACCCAGCCCTTTGGGGTGGTAGATATTACTAACCAATGAATATGTGGCTCATCAGATAATCCACACCCTGGAATTTTGGGGGGAGCCAAGAGGTGTTGGTTTTTTGTTTTCCAGTTTACCTCTTCAGCCTTTCATTAGGTAACTTGAAATTTGATGTATGTTCACTGAAGAAAAGCACAGAGATTTTAAAAAATAAAATATTTTACTAAGAATAATAATTTTAATGTGAAAATTTTTATATATTTTTTCAAATTACATGCAAAAAAAGTTTAACTTTCAGTTTTTAAATTTTGAGTTGCAAATTCTTTCTCTCCCTACCTTCCCTTCCTCTTGCCTGAGATGGCAATTTAGATATAGATTATACATATGCAGTCAAGATGTGATAATTTTTTAACTTTCTTTTCTTTTTTTCTTTTTTTTTTTCCTTTTCTTTCCTTTTTTTTTGGCTGAAGCAATTGGGGTTAAGTGACTTGTCCAGCGTTATACAGCCTAGGAAGTATTAAATGTCTGAGGTCAAATTTGAACTCAGGTCCTCCTGATTTAAAGGCTGGTGCTCTGTTCACTGCGCCACCTACCTGTCCCTTTAACTTTCATTAATGTGATACCTTCAGCTTATGTATTTTATGGATTTATAATATTTTATTAATTAACTGCTTTCCTATTTCTATATAGTTTGAATTTACTTTGTCTCATTTCAAAACTTTTATGATTATCATTTTAATGTAATTCAAATATTTATAAGCATCTATGCTCTTATTGATGTGGATATTTATTCCATATATACGTGTTGCCACCCACCCATATATTTCTTGATTGTTCTTGAATTAGCTTAGGCTAGGTTTTTAGATACAGCATATAAATGTGACTGAAAATTGCTTTATTAAGGAAGTCTACAGACATCACCATGTAAAATTGTTTCATTTTTGTTTAATTAGCTTAAAGTATACATTTATACCTTTATACATTTATAGTATACATTTATACCTTTCTTATATTTGGTTCAACTATTTGTCAAATACGTACTTTCTAAAATGGAACATAATGGGGTCACATCATACTCACAATTAATTTACCATATGTTCATGGAAAAAAGAGAGAGAGAAATAAATAATATGGACAATTCAATCCATGAATCATCAAGCATTTATTAAGCATTTGTTGTGTTCCAGGCATTGTGCTGGGCACTGAGGATACAAAGATAAAACAGACCTTGTCCCTGCTGGAGAAACCACAGTTACATAAATATGTATATTTAGACAAAACATATAAAAGATCATTTGAAGAGAGTCCAGACATGGGATGAAGGGAGAGGTATGGCTTGGGTAAAGGCACAAAGACAAGAGAGTGTTGTGTATTTGGAACAGAAAGGTCAGTTTGCCTAGACCCTAGAGTATAGGAATAGGAGTAATTTGTAATCAGATTGGAGCCAGCTTGTGATGGCATTTAATGCCAAAAGGGAGGAATTTGTATTTGATTCTAGAGGAAATAGGGAGTTGCTGGAGTATTTTGACCAAAGAACTTTTGTTTGGGGACCAATAGTATGCTAAACAGATGGTAGAGGGCAAACACTTGAAACAGGAGGACCAGTGAGGAAGCTACTGAAATAAGAACTGAAGAGGGCCTAAACTAGGCTAGCTGCTGTGTTAAGGGAGAAAAGGAATTGGATATGAGTTGCCCTGGAAGTAGAATTGATAAAACTTATTTAATATGTAAACTAATTTAATATGTAAAATGAGGGAGAACTGGGAGTTAAAGATGTCTTCAAGGTTGAATATCTGAATGACTGAAAAACTGGTGGTGTCCTGAACAAAAATAGAGAGATTTGGAAGAGGGAGGCTATGAGCAAGATCTAGGCAAGTATAGCGAGTTCTTTTATCGACATGGGAAGTTTGAAGTACTTATGTCTTTTTCAAAATGTCCAGCTGGGAAGAAGAGAACATTGACTAAGCACCTACTATGTGCCAGGTATAGTGCTAAGTGTTTTACAAACATTATTTCATTTGATCCTCAAAATAGCCTTGAGAGGTGGGTACTGTTATTATACCCATTTTACGATTTAAGAAATTGAGGCAGATAGAGGTTAAGTGACTTGCTCCAGTGTCACATAGCTGGGTAGTTCTGAACCTGGTGAGTATACCTGGAATAAAAGAGGAGAGAATGAGAGATGATTTGGAGGAGGAGATATTATGAAGGGGGCTGCTTTATAAGTAATTAATTTATATATTGTTAGTAAAGCATTAGGTGAAGATCTTTGGTGAGGGTTTAGTAATAGTTTGAGATGTCTCTGTATGTATAAATACCATATGATAAGCATCATTATGCTTTCTACCTTTCCTAGTAGTCATCTACCTTCCCACCAGTGGAAATTTTGTTATTCTGATTTCCCCACCCACCCCTATAAACAACTCTCAGCCTCAGGCAGAGGAAAGGGAAGAAGGGAGTTAGTATTGGAGAAGAGAGACAATAACAGGGCACTTAAAGGGTGGGTACAGGCACCTCATCTAGCTTCAATTTTCAGTCCATCCCCTTAGGGCCCAGCTTCTTAAAATGTAGTTTACAACATCATATAGGATCTCATAACTGAATGTAAGGGGTCATAGAATTATGATTATTAGTAAATATTTGGTTTGTATGCCTGTTTTATAGACCTATATACCTGGGCCAAATAAAAATTTCTTGAGCAAAAAGAGGTCACAAGTACAAACAGTTTAAGAAATCCTGCTATAGGGCAAATCCTTATTCTAGTGAAATGTGCTTCCAAGCTATATCTTAGAGGATATTGGAGACTGATATATATTGTGCATATTTGACCTTTTTATAATAATTGTCATCATTTTTATATTAATTAGCATTATTATGATGATATCTTTATCAGGGACTATATGGTCTCCAAGGTCTTTTCTCAGATTAAAAGTTAATTCTATGAACTATAGGGGCATTCTAAAGTTTTTTTCCCCAACCAAAATTTAGTCACAGTATATTATTTTAAAATTCTTAGAACTACTCTTACTGTCTCCACCCAGGTATTTCTTGTCGTTTTTACTCAATGTCAGTATGCTACCTTATAGGTGTTTTTCCCTATTCCTTTCTAATTTGCACTTAATCTGTTTGTGGTCTGGGAAGCCACATAACCAAGTTTGATATGATTGTGTATAAAGCAGTGTGATTAGCTCCACCTACCTGGAAACTATAAGTAAAATGTATGAACTGTATGACATCTATCCTTCCAAATCAGAATCAGGAGCTGTATTTTTAATTGCTAAGGTTTCTAGATAATGAACTTCCAGATAAAAAAGAAGTTAATATATAAGTATCGATCAGAAAATATTGTGCAATATTTCCATAGACACTAACAAGATGCTTCTTTATTAAAAATTTTTCAATTATACTATATTTTGTTATGAAAAAGATACAATCCCAGTTAATGAGAATGATTAGGAAATATGTCAGTGGTGTTTATTATCCTGCTGCTTTCAAGTTGGGTTTTTTTTAAGGTCTTGCCTTTATCAGAAGTTTACACATTAGACCTATGGTGATCCTTGCTTACTAATGTGAAATAGGAATTATGAAATGCAAATAGTTATTCATATAAATAATAATCAAGGTAGTTCAGGAGAAGCTAGATAGAAAAAAATTTCTACTTATTTTTTAAAATGAATTTTCCAAAGTCCTTTTCCCATAGTAATCAATTTTTTAAGAGGGGAGAGACCTCTAGTATGAAATCACGTTTCTGTTCTTTATGATGCAAGAGTTGAGGAAAAACCCAACATTCTTTCATTCTGCAGAGGTCAACCACATTTACATTTATATCTGTCTACTAAGGTATAAAATACATTCTCCTAAAAACGTAAGCAGTTGAATCCTGGAAGGTCAGATGTAGTTTTTTGTAATCTAACAATATAGATTTAATAGTAGTAATCCAGCAAAAATAACCATTTGCTACATAGCACTTAAAATGGTGACATTTTAATGAATTCCACCAGCAATGCCTATTTTGTAGCAGGAAAGCTGTAGATGTCTAGGTGCAAAGTAACTTGCCTAAGGCCGCATGATGAGTTAATAACTAGGATAGGATTTAAAATTGAGAGTTTGTGGCTTCCATCTCAGTCCACTAGGCCATGTTTCTTCCCATGTTGCCATGGAGATTGTAATAAAAGAATTCACTTCAATTTCTATCATGGTCATTTAGAGTACTTTTTTTTTTGTAATTAAAAACCAAATGCTTGTCTTTAAATATACAACGTCTTACTGCTGAAAATAAAATCATTTGTGTTCTTATGTTATATGCTATAAAAGATTTTGATAAGATTCATTTTTAAAATCACTATCATTTGGGTTGCATATCATAGAATAATACATTAGATCACCCAATATCTAAATAAATGTTGAAAGCTGTCGTTTAAGGTTCCTCCACCCCCCCAAAAAAGACATTATTTCAAAATACTAAATTCTAGAAAATTGTTGACACTGATTAAATTTAACAGAAAAATCTATGAAGCAAATAATAATAATAATAATAAACACATATAAAAACACTTGTCACTATCTTAGCTGACCAAACATAATTTAATGTCCACAGCAGAGAATAACAATTAGCTAGTTAATGCATTTAACTATTTTGGACTCCATTCCCAAAACCAATGTTCATTCGTTTTCAAGTAAAGAATTTGTAATTTGATACTCCCAAATGAAAATGAATTTGGCATTTTGTGTGTTTTAATTATACAAGTCTTATTTCACAATAGAAACCTAAGTTAAACAAGTCCTTCTGTGAATTAGCACTTTTGACTGAGGCAAAGGGTGTTAAATAAATATCCTTAAGACTAACCCTAATTTTGAAGTCATTTATTTGGTTTTGAAGTTAGCCATTTCATATACTTCCAAGCGTCTACAAATATTAACATAGTATCATTTAAATGCCCAAAATGATAGTGAAATGAGGTGATTGTTTGATTGAGATTTATTTGCAAATAGTCCAGCAAAATGATGTTCTAAATTTATAATTTGTCTATAGAACTTTGTTGTTGTGTTTACATTGGTTACCTATTTTTAGAGACAAAAAAATTATAAATAGAAAATTTTTACAAGACATACATCTTCAGATAAATCAACTATGGTGTTGAAGTTAGAGAATTTATTAAAAATACAAACAAAAAGCTGTCACTAATAATTTTATTTAAATGGTATAAACATAGAAAAACAAAATATTTTCCCCAAACTAAACACAGGTGGAAAGATACACAAGTGTTTTTAAATAGTGTTTTTAAAGCACTTTATGCTTTATTTTTATCTGTATTTATTTTCCCAAAATTATTACTTTTCATTTCTAGTGAATGAACTTACTCACAAACACATACATGTGTATATCACTTGTAATTAAGTCTCAGATTCTCATAAGTCATTTATATCATTTTGTCTATATAATATAAATTTGACCTTTCAAGAAATTGTTGCTTTTAAAAAAGAAAATTATTACCTGAGTTTGGTATATTACCTACATACTGTTTTGCAGCTAATTAAACCAAATTGAATCATAAATATGCTTTCTTTGCTTGTTTGAATATATGTACATATAGATGTACATGAACCAGGAATAATATCTTTTTTGGTTTTAATTACTCACTGTGTTTGCAAATATCCACATTTCTTATTATTTTCACAAAATCTAGTCTGTGCCAATCACATTCAGTTAATAATAGTTCTAGAAAATGTTCTTAAATTTGTATGGAGTTGAAGTGCTTTTTCCCCTCCTTTGCCCCACCACTATTGTTAAGATAGTTAAGTATAATCCACAAATTTTGTGAGATTTGCTTCATACTATTTTTGTTTCCCTGTATTCTTTATGACAGGACTTATTTTTTTTAAACACACGTGTCACATGTCACACAGTCAGGTGCCATAACGCTTAGAGAGTCATCCAGGGCTTTACCATCAAAACTATTCTTTTCAGTAACTGAACAATGGGTGCCCTTGTAGCACTATGTATTGTTATAAGATCAAGAGTAACAAAATAATCTAAAGATCCTACTTGAAAGAAAATCTACAAAGTTTGGGGGCTTATTAGTACTAAAATAGAACCATAACAATTTTCTGAAAAGGATGATTATCCTATGAACACTGGGCTTTTAGTGAGTGAAAATCCTACCTCTTTATATATTTGGATTCTTTTGCTTAGAGACTCTCTTTTTTAAAAAAATCAAGGGTAGAGGTGTGAAATGTATCCCTTCTGTGAAATGATGTATAATTTGCATAATTATCTTAGAAGAAAGAAAAGAAGGTTTAGCCAACTGAATCCCAAAAATGTAGTTGGCATTTCAGACCAATTTGTTTGAGATTTATTTCACTCATATATGATATGGTATAAACTTATAAATTAATCCAAGAACAGCAAATGCGGGGGCTTTGTTACTCATAATTAATGACCTAATGTAGAATCATTCTGAAGTAGGGACAGCTTATACAAAGTACTAGAAAACAAGTTTATGTAATAATACCAAAAGTCTTTATTACTGGTTAAAAACATTACAAATAACAATGTTAAAAGAAGAAAAATAGAATTCATTCTATGTGTTTCATTCAAGCAGATGTATAATCTTTCCAAAGATACTTTGCCGAATCTCGTGCTGAGTCTCTGCAGTAGATACTTTTCTGATTATAAGCAATGTGAATTTATGAAATAAAAACAAGTTCCAAAGCCTAAATTTGGTCAGAAGCCAAAAAATCTACATAAATGTTATTTTAGAAATGCTTTCTTAGGAAAGCTATATGACTTGTAAAGAAAGCAGTATTCAACTTGTTCTTCATTAGAGATTCTGATTATCAGATTTTCAGCTTAAGCAGATTGTATATGGATTGTAGATCTTTTCAAATTGGCCCTATTGTTTTCATTTAAAATATCATAAATGCTTATTTCCCATACAAGTTGTAAAGCTTCCTCTATCATAAAATGTCTTTTTTCTATTATAAAGTTTAAAGTATTATCTAAGTCTGAAGTTTTGGTTAAATTTTATTGTGAGAGTAGTTTGGTTGTGTTTATTCATTATAATGACATTTTTGAAGTATGCAATAAAACTCAAAACCCTCAATTAATTTGAAATTAAAGTAAATTGGTGACTAACTGAAAATACTTCTAGTAGGGTCTGATTAATGTATAAAATAGTTGAGTCTATTTCCTTGCTTGAACTGGTACTTCACTTCTGTTAATGTAGCCTAAAATTATAAGGACACATTATCAGGAATTTATTAAAAAAAGAAAATTCTCAAAATATTTTCTGTATTTCTTATGGTCTGTTCATATTAATCTCCATTTCTCATATCTAAATCACTGTATAATTTTTTAGTATTAATTCATTTTTCTACCTTAGGAAGTAAGCCACAATGAATATAATTTAATCTTTATTGATTGAGGATTTGAGTTTTCATTGATAACTTAAAGTCATGAGAGTAAATTAGACTACTAGGGAAGAGATTATAGAGAGAAAAGAGAAGAGAGCCAAGAATGAAGAATGAAGTCTTGGAGATGAGGATGGGGGGGATCATCAGTCAGGCAAAAAAAGGAAAAGAACCATAAGAAATAAATAGTCAACAAATCCAAGGCAAGAAAAAAAGATTAATGAGAGTGAAGGGTTGTTTTTTTGTTTTGTTTTTAATAAGATAGGACATAACTTTTAAATTTAACTAATAAAAGGTCAATCTCTCAGGCCCTTACTAGAGCCCAATTTTATTTTAGATACAGATCTAAAAAGCTTAATTATCTTGTTTTCCCACCACCAACAGATTGAAGCAGCATATTAAAGAATACTAGCAGTAGAAGGATCTTAGGGGCCTCTAGTCCATTGATCAGAAAATTGTGGCCTATGAGCTCAATTCAGGCCATGACCTGTTTTTATATGACTGGCAAGCCAAAAATGGTTAGTTAGCTCTTTCACTGCATAAAGACAGGCAATAGACCAGATTTGGGCTATGGGCTATAATTTGTCTACTCCTGCTCTAGGCTATCAAATCATTGTACAAAAATTAAAACATAGTATTTACAATTATTATTATGTACCTACTAAGTTCAAGGCACAGTGTAAAGCGCTCAGCATACAAAATCAAAATATTAAACTGTCTCTACCCTCTAGAAAGTTGAATTCTAAAAAAAAAAATTTAGAAGAAAAAGAAACTAGCATTCTGCTATATAGGCACACAATTTTAAAAGATAAATATATTTATGAAATAATGATGGAGCTTAAAGCGCAATCTAGATAAAAGATGATTGCAATGTGTGAAGTAGTTAAAGATACTTTTAGTTCAGAGGATAAGGGAAAGCTGCAAAAAGGGTTAGAGCTACTTCATTCAGATTTTTAAAATGTGATCTTATAATCTTAGGCTACATTAATAGAAGTAAAGTACCAGTTCAAGCAAGGAGATAGATTCAACTGTTCTATACATTAATCAGACTCTACTAGAAGTATTTTCAGTTAGTCACCAAGTATTTGTTAAGCTCTATGCTAAACTTTATGGAAACAAACAAAAAAAAAAAAGGTAAAAACAAACCTCCTGACTTCAAGGAATTCATATTCTAATGGAAGAAACAACAAGGAAACTTTATATATGCAAGCTATAGATAATGAAAATGAAAAGTAATCTCAGAAAGCACTAGAAAGAGAGGAGGAAGAGGGATGTGAAAAGCTTCTCTAGAAAGTTGAATTTGAGCTGTCTTAAATTAGCTACATCAGAGTGGTGAGGAGAGAAGGCTTTGTAGCCTTGTGGGACAGCCCAGCAAAAGACATGGAGTTGGGAGATGAGATGCCATATGAGAGAACCAGCAAGAAGACCTGTATCAATGAAGAATGAAGTCTAGAAAGGTGAGTAAAGGGTAAGAAGATTGAAAAGGAAGGAAGGGGCCATATTGAGAAAGGCTTTAAAAGTCAGAGGATTTTATCTCTAAACTTGAAAGTTATGGGGAACCATTGGAATGTATTAAGGAGATGGTGACTTGGTCAGATTTGTGCTTTTGGAATATTTTAGCAACTAAATGGAAGATAGGTTAGAATTAGAAGAGATTTGAAGCAGGGAGATCAACTTGCAGGTTTTTTAAATAGTCCAGACAGTAAGGTGATGTCAGAGTGTGTGCAGAGAGAAGGGATTATATGCAAGAGATGTTGTTAAAGTGTAAATGAAAACACTTAATAATACACTGGATGTATGGGATGACTATAAGTGAAAGGTCAAAAATAACACCATGGGTAATCCTGAGTGACTGAAAGAATGGTGGTACCTAGACAGGAATAAGAAAATTAAGAAGATTGGGGGGAAAGGGGGATTTCTCATTTTGACTGTGCATCATCTAATAGGCATTTGGCTGATCCAAAGTCTTGGGCACGAATTGAAGAGAATATTAACAAACTAGAAGACAACTAGGAGAAGTTTTCTGGAAAACATGTTATAAGGAACAGATGACAAAATTAGAAATATTTATACTTGAAGAAATATGGAAGAGGGAATAGACTTAATCACTAGCTTTAGAAATTAGAATTAGTACCAATGGATGGAAGAGAGAAAGATTTTGACTCGGTATAAGAAAAAACTTTCCAACAGTTAAAACTGTCCAACAATGAAATGAGCATTATTATAGAAGCAAGTTTATCATTATTGAGAGCCTTCAAGAAACTGTATGTTTAATTCTCAAATGCTGTACAAGAGATTCATGCCTTTTATGAAAAGCGGAGGCATATGATTTGTTAGGTCCCTTCCTATTGATTCAAAAGAATCTGTGATTCATTCCTTCTGAATATTATGGGACCTCTAAAGTTGATAAAAAAATATCAAGGATTATAAAGTTTAAAAACACTTTATTCAAACATAATTTAGAAAATGCTTGTTGTGAATTCAATTCAACAAGCATTTTTAAGCATATATGTGCAGAGCATTTTAGTGGTCCTTGATCCTACAAAGACAAAACAAAATTCTTCCCCTCATCTTCAAAAGAGTTTATGGAATCTGTGAGTAGATTTAAAACTTAGATAAGATGTACTTGTATGTAACAAGATAATTTGAGGTCAGAGATAGCACTAATATCTAAAAGTATTCAGTCTGTTAAATTTTTTTTTTAATGTTGATAGCTGTATTTCAATTGAATCGATTTCCTTTGTATTGTAGGTATTTCATTTTGTTCATTTACAAACATTATTCTGAGAAGGGGGTCCGTTGGCTCCACAAGGGAAGTTAAAAACACAAAAAGTTTAAAAAAAAAACTCCTTATCTAGAAAAATATGGTTCAGCCTTAAAGGGAAGATTTAGGGAGGGAGAATGCAAGTTAAAATGCTACCTTATACACACTAATCTCACTGCTGCTTTTTCTATTGTATCTCAAAATGACATTATTCCTCAAAAGAAGTCTCTGTCATGTGATAAAGCCTTCAATTTTTTCTTTTATTTTTCCCCCGGAGGCAATTGGGTTTAAGAGACTTGCCCAGGAAGGACTTTATGACCAAAGAAGAACTAGAGATCATTACTGATCACAAAATAGAAAATTTCGACTATACCAAACTGAAAAGTTTTTGTACAAACAAAATTGATGCAGAAAAGATTAGAAGGGAAGCAATAAACTGGGAAGATATTTTTACAGTCAAAGGTTCTGATAAAGGCCTTATTTCCAAAATATATAGAGAATTAACTCTAATTTATAAAAAATCAAGCCATTCTCCAATTGAAAAATGGTCAAAGGATATGAACAGACAATTCTCAGATGAAGAAATTGAAACTATTTCTAGTCATATGAAAAGATGCTCCAAGTCATTATTAATCAGAGAAATGCAAATTAAGACAACTCTAAGATACCACTATACACCTGTCAGATTGGCTAAGATGACAGGAAAAAATAATGAGTGTTGGAGGGGATGCGGGAAAACTGGGACATTGATGCATTGTTGGTGGAGTTGTGAACGAATCCAACCATTTTGGAGAGCAATTTGGAACTATGCTCAAAAAGTTATCAAACAGTGCATACCCTTTGATCCAGCAGTGTTACTACTGGGCTTATATCCCAAAGAGATCATAAAAAAGGGAAAGGGACCTGTATGTGCACGAATGTTTGTGGCAGCCTTCTTTGTAGTGGCTAGAAACTGGAAACTGAGTGGATGCCCATCAGTTGGAGAATGGCTGAATAAATTGTGGTAAATGAATATTATGGAATATTATTGTTCTGTAAGAAATGACCAACAGGATGATTTCAGAAAGGCCTGGAGAGACTTACACGAACTGATGCTGAGTGAAATGAGCAGGACCAGGAGATCATTATATACGTCAACAACAATCCTATATGATGACCAGTTCTGATGGACCTGGCCATCCTCAGTAATGAGATCAACCAAATCATTTCCAATGGAGCAGTAATGAACTGAACCAGCTACGCCCTGAGAAAGAACTCTGGGAGATGACTAAAAACCATTACATTGAATTCCCAATCCCTATATTTATGCCCACCTGCATTTTTGATTTCCTTCACAAGCTAATTGTACAACATTTCAGAGTCTGATTCTCTTTGTACAGCAAAATAACGTTTTGGTCATGTATACTTATTGTGTATCTAAGTTATATTTTAATATATTTAACATCTACTGGTCATCCTGCCATCTGGGGAAGGGGGGGGGGTAAGAGGTGAAAAATTGGAACAAGAAGTTTGGCAATTGTTAATGCTGTAAAGTTACTCATATATATATAACCTGTAAATAAAAGGCTATTAAATAAAAAAAATTATATTCATAAATAAATTCATCATAATTTGAGCATCTCTGCTGAGCCTTGAAGGAAACTAAGAATTCTAAGAAGTGTAGATGAAGATGGAAGGTATTCTAGGCTTAGGGCATAGCTTTTACAAAAAAAAAAAAAAAGAGAGAGAGAGAGAGAGAGAGAGAGAGACTTGCCCAGGGTCACATAGCTAAGAAATGTTAAGTGTCTGAGATTAGATTTGAACTCAGGTCCTCCTGATTTCAATGCTGGTGCTTTATCCACTGTACCAACTAGCCACCCCTCTAGTTCTCTTCAAAGGAAGTTAGAATATACAAAAGAGACTGACCATCTCTGAACTGTTAACTACTCATCAAAAAATTGCTAATAACGACAACAAAAAGATCCTCAACTAACTGCTATTGTTTTATGGGGAAAATGCATTTTTTTCTTTAAATGCCTCAATATAAATTGTTATATTTTAACAATGAACAAAAATGTTTGTAATATGAGAAAACTAATTTTTTCTATCTTCAATTTACACATTTTCTCTTTCCTGTTTTTTCTTTCAGGAGGACAACTGTGAGTTTTGTAGCTTACTGCTGCTCCACCCAGTGTCTTCAGACTTTTGACCTACTGAGTTGATAAACACTAAAAACTACTCAGGAGTGTTGCCAGCTTAAAGTTGTATTAGACTGCATATCCCATTGGATACTGGAATACTGTTTATGTGCCAAAGCAGCAGAAGTGCCCAGTCAGGAACACTAATAGGCACTTAAATCTTACCCTATCAAATTTGGATGAACTGCAGAAATCTTTTGGAAATGTAATGATCGAGCTTTAGAGGTAGAATGCATTCAACCCTCCCCCAAGTTGGAATATAATCCAAAAAATTTTAAGGAGCTTTGGTCTCCAGTGTTTTTCTTTTTATGTAAGTGTGTCTTTTATGTAAGCTATTTAGTTTGAAGCGTCTCCCTGAATCTAATTTAAAGCAAGTTTCAGTTCCCTGAAGAACTGCAATTTGATAATATAATGAAATTAACATTTAAACACACATACTTCCAGTGATATGCTTTATCTTCTCTTCTCTATGTTTCCCCAGAGAAAAACTGCCATGATTCCCTCTAACAGTAACTTTGTCAGTGTCCCTCAACTCTTTCTTATCACATTTTAAAGAACCTCTCTGCCTCATTAGGAAATGGGTTTGTGGTGAGACCTACACAAATAGCCTGCTTCTCAAGCTCACCAGGCAACCGATCATTTAGCCTGTAGAAAGTCATGACTTTGTTTTTAATTGTGCAAGTTTATTAATAAGAGCCTTAAGCTTGCCCTTTTTTGTGACAGAAGTTCTTTGTACAGAAAATGCTGATAATGAATGCACGTTTTAATGTTAGAAAACAGCCTGTTTGCATATAAAATATTCTTAGAATACTGGATGAGATTCCTAGAGTTTTGAGGAATCTTTGAGTCTTAAAAGCATTAGATCCCACAATCTCTAGATTTAAACTTTTTAATGAACTGTGAAAGGAAAAGATGGCCATACAAATACATGGCATTCAATGATCTTTTTTTGTGTGATTCATGGTTAAATTTGATCAGTTTGGCTTGTTTTTGTTACATGAGAGTAATAGGCTTCAACCTACATATAACTTTCTCTAATAATTTAAAACTAAAAAATATATGCAGTATGATTTTCTATATTGTCTTATGGAATATATTTTAATATATTTTAAATTCCTAATTTTTATACATATCTTTGTTTTTAAAACACCACAGGGAAAGTACAAAATCTGCAGTTTGATTTTACAGAAAGATTATTAACTGGTAATCCTTAAGAATATATCTTGGCTACAAGAAAAGTCCTCTTATACCACACATCTCTGTTCTTCTTTGGAAGTGTGGTGGCATTTTAAAAGTGTCTTTGCTGCCAGATGTGCATTTTGATTACTGTAAAAAGTATTTTATTCTGCAGTTTTCAAAAGGCTGAAATGGAAGGTCAGATTTTAAGTACTAACAATAGGCACTTACATTTAAATGGCCATCTTAATTTTCAAAGTATCTAGGATTTTATTTGGTTTATGAAATTTTATTAATTGTCCTATATTTGAAATGCTAGGTTTTAAAAGTGCTGAAATCCTACACAGTTACTGACAAATGTGTGATCTTTTCACAATAACACCACCTGCTCTTCAGAAAGCACTTTGGAATGGTGAAGGCAAAAAGAAGCCTGACATGTGTGTTCCAACTTTATTTGCACTATTCTTACTTTCCTTTTCCTTTTCATAACTTGGTCTTTTTAGCTTTGGTATTTCAAAAGCATAGAGTACAATAGATCTGAAGATCAGTACTAAACTATGGCAGGTGTCCTGGACACTTCTTCAGGAACAATTGAGGCTGTGGATGTAACCTGTTACATGTACATATGTTAGTGGGAGAAAAATATGGCGTGATACTTCACAAATGTGATTCAGGCCTTGGTGGCTGGTGCCATGTGTCTAAGTGACTATAGATATATTGCAGCATATTATTTTTTTTTCACAACCATATGTCAGGAGCTAAGTAGCTTTGAAATAGAGATTTGTGTCTATGAAATATGCTATTCTGATATTCAAAATCAAATTAAATTTAAAGATCCATTATTAACATTGGTTTAATTAGAAAATAATAACAAAGTAGCCAATAGCCATACAATCTTCCTGCATCTAAGATGCCTAACAGACCAATCCTTGTGGAATTTGAACTTTTAATCACTGAAATAGATCCAAAGTTTAATTTGTGAAAAATGGGTATAATAAATTGATTTCCTTAGTGCTGTTGGGTATGAAATTTAATGCTAGATTCCCTGTTTATTTTTTCTCCCCTAGAAATAATGTTATATCCTGGGGAATAGTGTCTTCCATACTAAATTTTGGAACTGTGTCCAATATAGTACAAAGAAAAACAAATTCATGCACATATTTTAGATTTTGTTTTCTTGAATGAGAGTTCAATACAGATTGGATAATTTAAAAAAAATAAGAAAAGAAACTTTATGTGACAGCTAACAGTAGCCTAGTGAAAAGCAGAGCACTAAGATTTTTATTCAAATGACTTGTCCATCAGTGATCAAAAGTGGTTTAAAAAATGTTTGAAACAAGATCTCTATAGTGCCCTGTTCTTTTAAAAGGGGCCAGTGGCCTTCTGTTGATTTCCCTAAGGGAGTTTATTTGAGGATCATCTATTCCCAGACAAAAATTCAGTTGTTCAGTCATAATACAAATTAAAACATCAATCTTTAAAAATAAAACATATTTTTGAACATTCTTCTAAAAGCTCTAAAAACACTAAGAGTTTGATACACTAAAGATATGCTCTGATTAATTGTATCTAAAACTCCAATATCTTATCTCTAACCTATATCAGTTGTTTTCATTTGGGCATCTGTGGTAAATTTAACTTTTGTTTGCCAAAGAAGTATTTCATGCTAGTTTGTCTGACTAGTATAATACATACCTCTAGTATTTCAAGATAAGCATAGTAATCAGATTATGGACCACTGCATATCATTCTTTGAGGGGGAGGAAATGCATTCATCTTATGTTGTTCTGAATTTAAAACAGAATAATAAAATAATGCTACTGAAACTTTCAAAGCTAGTTTTTAATGTATCAACAGGAAATTCAGGTTTATGTTTCCTTGATTGAAAATCAGGCATTCTTCTTTCTACTATGAAAAACATAAATCATAATGCATTACTTAGTAATAATTGAAGTATCTTTTTCTAGATGATTTATGCATAAGAATTCTTAACTAGAGCAACACTAGCCCAACTTAATATGATTAAGCATTAAAATGTAAATTACTGTGATAGATTTGTAAATACACTCTCTTCAAGACATCTTGTTTTGAGAATATTTCTATACAAAAACCTGACCACTTCATTTTTTCATTATCTTAGAGCTTTTAGTTTATTCTAACTTAACCGCTAAGGAGGCCTCCTTAAATACTTGCTGGAAATTCCAAGAATAAAATATTTTATTTTTTCCTCTGAAGTGATGGATTTTTTAAAGTTACATTTTTAAAAACAGCTTTGTATTTCTTTGAGAATCACAATATTCTCACTATTCCAATGCAGAAACAAGTTTACCATCTTATTAGCTGATATATACTTAAAGGTGACATGATAAAATGGCCAATTGAGAATTCTCCTTGGCAAGGAAAAGAAATTTATTTTATTTCTGAGGAAACCTATTTTATTTTATCTCTAGAAGCAGGATAGCATGCTCCCTTAGGCTTTGTACATAATACAACTAAATGGTACTAATGCATATAACTACACTACAGCCTACAAACTAAAATGCTTGGAGATGATTAGTAACATTTTTATATGCAATTAAGAATTAGACTTGCAAGGATTTAAGATATTTTCTTCTTCCACTCACCTTACCACAGAGGCCTGGATTATCACTACTTTCACTATTTGCATTACAAAATATCAGGTTCAAACTGATTTACACAACAAATTTTAAGAACCTTTAATAACCCAGGATTTTTAATTTTTGTATAATAAAAGTATTTTCTAAGAGCACATTTTGGAAGGCATTATGACATTCATTTGTAGTGTATACATTTATTTCTGGAATACATTAACTGTACCCTTTTTTTGTTGACTCCCAAAGCTGCTACTGTGTTGAATAACTATTGAGCTTGAACCCTGTGACTGCTTAGAAGTGTAAATGTATTTCTTCTTCATTGTCTTAACCAAAAACATTTTGTAAAATGAAAAAAAAAAAAAGCTGTACTAGATGTTTAAATTAAAGCTAATGATGCAACTTATTGTTCATGTTTGTTAAACTTTTTGGGTAGTTCATCTATCAATAAAAAACCAAAAGCAAAGCAATTAATAACATGAAAGGAATTATTGTTTCTGTGGTTTTTAAACTAAAGTATTTTAGATGAACTGATATCATGTACTGTCCTTATTGGTTAAATACCAGGTCCAGGCCAATACTAAAGTAATTTAAAAAAAAAAAAAAAACACATGATTTAATAACTTCATTCTTTCATCAAACTGTTGCATTTCAACTAGAAGCTCCCAAATATTAACATAAAAACATGTGGGAAAACTGAAATATGTAAAGGGGTAGGGAGAGGTCTGTAACTATATTGTTGGTCAGTCATGTTTGACTCTTCATAATCCCATTTGTGATTTTCTTAGCAAATATACTAGAATACTTTGCCATTTTCTTCATTTTATAGATGAGGAAACTGAGACAAACAGGATCAAATGACTTGCACAGGATCATCCAGCTAGTAGAGATTGGGTGCTCTGTTCAATATCTTGCCACTTAGTCTCCCAATCATAAATGGTTAGGACTTCTAAATAAGAGATACTCAATCATAACTGTGTTCTTGGTTTTGCACATATGGTTTAATACCCTTGGATCATGGAATCATGGTTCTAGAGGTGAAAGAGAGGAATCTTAGAAGTCATTGAGTCCAGCCCCCTTAAAGGAGAACTGAAGATCAAAGATGTACACAGCTACTGTCTGATCTGGATTTGAACCCAGGTCTTTACAGAAAACACAGCTTGGTAGGAAAGAATTGTGAAATGTTACATTCTTTGGACAGTCATCTTAGTTTCAAATGTTTCATTTGTTTTATCAGGAAGTCCAAAATATTTTCACATAAATATCATCGATATTTCTCCAAAATCAGCTACTTTGTTATAAAATGTAAAATTGTTTAATATAATTAAAATATAATTAAAATCGTTTAATATATTTAACCAAACAAGATTGTTTTTTAGCAATTTAGTCATGATCCTTGCCACTTTCACTATTTTTAATATCAAAAACTATTAAATATCTAATTGTGTGTAGATTATTAAGTAAGGTAACTAATTAATTATACCCTTCTTGGTTCTCCAGAATTCTGTTCATAGACCAAAATATGTCTTGATTTTAATACTAGAGATCAAGATTTAAATATGACATTCTAGTGTACTTCCCTCCTGCCCCCCTTTTCCCTGCTAATTGTTCAAAGCTAATATACTTAATTAGTTAAAGAGTTATTGTCCTTAAAAAAAAAAAAAAAAAAAAAAAAACCTCAAACCCTAGGTGGAACCAGTATGAGTGCTATTAATTTCAGATTTTTCAGGTCACACACTAATGTCATGGGACTCCATGTTTTGAGAATATAATAAATAATTTGAAAAGCTTTTTATTGACACTTAAAAAGATTCCATCTCTGGATTTTTAAAAACACTTTAAAATATTTTTTCTGAATTATGATTTCATGATTTTTTGCTCACATCATTTCCATGAGATTGATTTATTCCATAGGAAATCCTAAGGATTTCCTTGTCTCCTCTTGCCAATTTATCTGGGGAAGGCAGATGGGAGAGTAATTTTTTCCCTAGCAATTAAATCACTACTACTATTAGAAATGCAAATTGCCAATTTGGCTCTTTTCAACTAGAACAATCTTAAACAACTTGATGCTTTTATTTGTTGTCAGTTTCATTGTGAGAGTCTTACAGTGCTATAATTAGGTTATAATTTTATATATGTGTACTGACCAAGACACTATAGTGTATAAAGTACTGGAACCCGTCTAGTCTTCAGTGAATGTAATAAAGTCCTGCAAACCTGCATTTTATTAAAATAGAAAAAAAAAGTTGCACTTTAGATAAATGAACTTTTGTTTAGTGTTAGTAAATTAATAATGTGGACAATACCCAGAAAATTAATAGCAGAGATGTTTTCCAGGAATCTTTGCAAAATTAAGATATGGAATTTTTTGGTTTTAGGTAAAACAATTTATGGAAAAATATGAGGTTTTTACTCCATCTGACAAGGAATTATTACCACAGACTAAGATTAGCAGTAAACAAAAGATTTATTCTCAAATGCAGATGAGCAAATTCTACTCATTTGGGAGTTCTCTGGCTCATTTCCAAATGGCTAAGAAATTTTCTTATATAAAAAGTAAAGGAAATAGGAGAGAGGAAATAAAATGTTTCATTTTTTTAAACCCACTTAGAATTTATTTAGAGGGAAGGCAATATATAAACCCCAAGTAGAGATCATACTTACTATACCTACTTTTTAATCTTGCATACTGTGGTTGCTTTCAATTTTCTCCTTAACAGTAGATAATTAAGACTTGACAATCACGTAAAAAAGAAACATTCTAAACTGGTCAGTTTGGGTGCATCCCCAAGGTCTCTGTAATTTACGCAAACCTGCCTTCTTTCTGAAACTTAAAATGGAAGCCACAAACCTTCATTTGACTTTGCTGATGCCAGTACAACATAACTGATAAAAGAATTTTGTTTCTATAGGCAGAGAGGATGGTGGTACGCAATATATCTTGATTGATAATGGTGGTAATGATTCTGCTGAGGAAATGATGACTATTGATTCAGTACTTAGAAAACCTATAGAGAAAGGAAACCAATTTCTGTTTACATTGTAGTATGCTAAATGAGTATATCAAGGTTAAGAGAATGCCTTAGGGCATTGAGGATCATCAAGCAAGTCTTAATTGAATGAGATAATATGCAGTTTCTGTAGAAATGCTGTCTGACTTTACAAATAGTTTCTGTATTTGATATATTTAATAGAAAAACAAGAAAAAATAGTGAAGTTACTTTAATAGTAAACATACAAAGCTAGAATAAAAAAAAAACAGAATTTAATAGCATAAGTAGCAAAAAAAAAAAAAAATCAGATTTTTTTTTTTTTAAACTAATCTTTATCACCACCACTACCACCTTGGCTGATGTATCTGGCAAGATGTTTGAACAAATTACCTTACTTTAAAACATTTCTACCTTTTCCCATATCTTTTATTTGGGTCATATTGGTGAATTTGTTCTTATAATACCTATTTTGGAGGATGTAAAAAACTTTTTAAAAATACCTCAAGGTTATTGATATTTTATAGGAATTAAAGAATCCTTTGGACCAAATCTAGATTATGAGGCATATCCAAATAAATGTCTGCTAAGGTAAATGACCTTACTAGACATTACCATGAATTGGATATGTTTTATAATGGATATCTTAACCTGGTTTAGTAATAAATAGTCACAGTCTACAAACTATATTTTCCATATATCACATTAGACAAAGTCTACTTTTTAATTAAGATAATTCTTCCTACATTTTAACAGAAAGATTTTGCTATACACTGTTTCCTCAAAAGCAGTAGAATTTTATTTGAGCACTTTGAAATGTTTCCCAGATTTCTTAGAATCTAAAATTCTAATCTGAAATTGTGTTTATGAAAATTTCTGCAATATTCTAATGCTTTTGTTAAAATTATTTTCTTTTTGACCTTCTCTCTTTTTAATGATAGTTTAGATAAAAGATTGTAGATGATAGAATAATAAACCTGGAAGAGATTTTTAAAGAGCATTTCATCTAATTTCATTTTACCAATATGGAAACAGAACCAAAGAAGTTAAATGGCTTGTCCATGAAGTTCATTCAACTACAAAAACCCAAATAAAAAAATCTGAAATGTTTACCTACTTATCCCTCAAAAGGGTCAAACAACAACAATAACAATAACAACAACAACAACAACAACAACAAAGCTGATATGGGAGAGGGAAAATAATATGAAGGGAAAACCAAAAATTCATTAGAGATGAAAAGTTGTTAAATTTTTCCCCCATTTGTTCTTACCTGATGCTTTAATGCTTGTGAATTCTACTCTGAAGTTAGATTTTGCCCTATATAGAAAACCCAGGTATATTTAGACACATGTATCTTCTCCACAGAATAATCACTTTAATGCTAAAAATATTCTTCTGCTACTAACTCAATTAAAAATATGCAACAGGAAGTCTTAATTAAGGTCTCTAGGATGATAAAATTCAACTTCCAAACAATGTGCTATTCTTAGGAGCCACATTCCAAACACAAAAAATAACTGACAATCTCAGTTGATGGCTTTTCTAAGCACCTATTGTGTGCTCAACACTGAGAAAATCATGCAGAATTATTAAATTTTTGTTTCAGAAAATTTTATGAATATGATGGTAGCATGGAGTTGAAGAAACTGTGTGGTATTAAGAAAGGAAAAACTTCAAGTCTTAGCTTCAATCGTAGTAAGAGCTAAATTGACATAAGTCCAAATTCCTTAAGGAAATTTGGGACCTGTTGCAACTATCTTACACCACCTTTCTTTGATGATGGTGATGGATGATAATTTTTAATTTTTCAGCACCTGGTGCCCAGTGCCTGCAGGCCTCATGGCAGGATAACAAAAAAATAACTAAAACATCATTTACAGAATGGCAACATGTCCCAGGAAACCACAGAAAGTAGCAGAGTGAGAATCATTCAACTTCTCCAGAGGCCATAAATAGTAGAACCATATGTGAATTGGGCCCACATAAAATAATAAAAATCAGTATTCTGAATTCAAGTGTGGTTGAGGTGGGCTTTGGAGAAAGATTTACACAAGAGGCCATGTGATTATAGTCAAACTCACTAAGTCATTAAAAGAAAAATTAAAATTTTTTCAGCTTAATCTTCACATTTATTCAATGCTTTTAACTCTTCAAAGCACCTTTATGTATGGTTTCACTTGGACCTTTATATCAAAGCCTTTGCAGTAGATAATTCTACAGATAGTATAATTTGATAGTTGAGGAAACGGAGGCAATATGACCATGTATCTCTCCTGCTTAAGAAGCTCCAGAGACTTACTTACCTCCAATATAAATGACACATGGGTTTTGCTTAGCAATAAAAGCCCTTAACAATCTCACTCTGGCCTAGCTCTCCAGGTATTATTGTATATTACTCCTCTTTATAGAGTTTTTTCCTAGCCAAACTGACCTGCTTGCTATTCCTCACAGATAACACTCCAGTTCCATTTTTGTGCCCATCTTCTCTTAAAATCCCTCTTTTCAAGTCAGCTTAAACATTATTGATGCTTTCCCTCTTGTATCTCTCCTTTTGGCCCCTCAGATTCTTGTCCCGCTAAGATTTCCTTGTCCTTAATTTGTTTTTTTGTTTTTGCTTATCTATTTGTCTTACCTATCTGTCCATCTATCGATATTGTTTCTCCTCCAGCAAAATGGAAGCTCTTTGAGGATAGGGACTGTATTTCCTTTTGCTATCATACTCAAGCTAAGCACAACTCCTGTTACATAGCAGATACCTAGTGAACACTTACTTGTTGAATGAATACTAATGTTGCAATAGAGAAGATCCTGGATTTAGATTCAATCCTGGGTCTAATTAGTTCATTCCTGACTACACTATCTATGTGACCTTATTTAAGTTTTTTTTTTTTAATAATTATAACTTTTTATTGACAGAGCCCATGCCTGGGTAATTTTTTTTTACAACATTATCCCTTGCACTCACTTCTGTTCTAATTTTTCCCCTCCCTCCACCCTCTCCCCCAGATGGCAAGCAGTCCTATACATGTTAAATAGGTCACAGTAGATCCTAGATACAATATATGTGTGCAGAAACCAAACAATTCACAGGGAGAATTGGATTCAGAAGGTATAAATAACCCGGGAAGAAAAACCAAAATGCAAACAGTTTACATTCATTTCCTAGTATTCTTTCTTTGGGTGTAGCTGCTTCTGTCCATTGTTGATCAATTGAAACTGAGTTAGATCTTCTCTTTCTCAAAGAAATCCATTTCCATCAGAATACATCCTCATATAGTATCGTTGTTGAGGTGTATAATGATCTCCTGGTTCTGCTCATTTCACTTAGCATCAGTTCATGTAAGCCTCTCCAAGCCTCTCTGTATTCATTCTGCTGGTCATTTCTTACAGAACAATACTTATTTAAGTTTTTTTACATGCTCTGGGTCTCAATTTCTCAACTGTCAAATAAAAGAGTTGGACTAAATCATGCAATAGACATTTATTAAGTGCCTATTATGTGCCAGGCATCGTGATAAGCACTGGAGATACAAAGCAACCTATAGACAAGTTAAATAAAAATGAACAAAGGGAAAACACTAGAATTAAGAGTTGGGAAAGGCCAGCTGTAGGTGAAATTTTAATTGAGACTGAAAGAAACCCAGGAAGCTGCGGAGGGAGAGCATTCTAGGCATACAAGATAGCCAGAGAGAATATCCGGAGTTGAGACATAAAGTATCTTATTTGTGGAACAGCCAGGAGGCTGATGTCCTGTCCAGATTTAAATTATTATCCTATGATGTTTAGGCCCTTGGCCAAGATCACTCAGCAAGTTAGTACCAGAGCTTATACTAAAACCACTATACCATAATGCTGTATAATTAAAGACATTGATTGTGCAGACTGTTGCAGAGATGAACCACAAAAAGATAAGATTCAATAAACATCACATGCCTACTGAACACTGTGCCAAGTGCTGGAGGAGAAACAAAGTTTGTATAACTGTCCTCATACTGTTTACAATCTAAAAGAAGAAAATTATTCATAAATATAGGATGTAATCATAATAGCTGTGTGAAGGTCCATTTGGTCTCTAGTAAATTCAAGTCCTGAATAGATATTGTATGATTACAGGCCCCATAGCACCATATAAACAATGTAATATGTACAATGTTATAAATGTGTATTGTGTGTGCATATGTGTGTGTGTGTGTGTGTGTGTGTGTGTGTATGTATATAGTTGACTCAACTTCTGGAACTGGGCTTTGGAACAGTACATGACAACCTGTACTGTAATGCAGTGATAGCTTTAAGACAAATCTCCAACCTCAGTTGCTTAAGAATCAACCAAGATTTAGAAATGTTCTGAGCTCCAAAGAGGAACACTCTTTTGCCATTCAGACTCCATAGCACAAGCAGAGATTATTACAAAAGGCTATTAGGAATTCATGGTCTCTGGGTTTCTCTGAGATCTACCTGTAGACCACATGGTTCAATGAAAGGAGTGATGACTCTGGATTCAAAGGACCTGAGTTCATATCTTGGCTCAAGCCATTTGGTCTCCCCAACTCTCAATTTCCTCATCTGTAAAATGAGAGGGTTGGAGACAGTGTTTGGCTTAAATGGCCACTGAGGTCCCATTCACCTCTAAATCTATCTTCTCATAAAGAAACAGGAGGAAACAGGTATAATCTACTTATTCCAACTTTATCAATTAAGATATATATCAAGTACACACATTTGGCTTTTTTGTTTTCAAATAGAGTATCAGTGAAGGCAATCAGTTGATATCAACAATTAGGAAAAACAGTACTAATCAGGCAGACAGCAAGAAAAAAAAAAGACATTTATTAAGCAAGTACTAAGTCTCTAGAACCTTACTAACTCATGGAAATAAAAATAATACAAAGACAATCCCTGACCTCAAGGAACTTACATTTTAATGGAAGAAGACTATATACATAAAAAAGGACAGAACTGTGAAGAGTGGAGTAAGAAGAAGTATCCACATAGGAACAAGATGATGAATTCTGAAGAAGCAGAAACACAACTGTGAAGGGAATGAAGTCTGCTTCACCAAGGCTGTCCCAAAAGTGGAGGGTCCCAGAAAAACTCACCAATGGAAAAAAAATAGCCCAGGAGACATGGATGTTTCAGGGTAAGAAGACTCCAAGCACTGAAGGAAAATACAGGATACACTGGCAGGTGAATTATGGTGGAGAAGTGTTGTGATATGGGAGCCACCTTCTAGTGGCTGTTGGATGTTATGGGAGCCACCTGCCAGTGGCTGCTGAGGATTCAACTCAGATCAGCAGAATGGATCCCTTCATGTGAGAGGATGATGATACAAGGAGACTGAGAGGCAGTTGCTGTTCTCTGACCTCTCCACTGAGAGATTGTTGCATTATCTGACCTCTCTCATCTTCCCTCTGCCTCCAGTTTATCTCATTCCCAGTCCACAACACCTGTGTCAGCAAAGGCTGCCCTGCAGCTCCTTCAGATACTATGATCCACAGCTATGGAGGCTCTGGGAGAATTGACCTGCCTCTTCACCTAGGCATGGTCCTTAACAATTCCTCATTTTTTGTTTTATGGATATTTCCCCTCCCCCTCCCACAGCATGGTCAGTAAGTTTGTGCATTTGCTGTTGTCTGAATCCACACACTGAGGAAGGCAAGCAGCACTATCTCCTCTGGATGGTTGTAGGGTGAAATATTATAGCAGGTGTTGATCTTGTGAGATGTTATGGAGGCAAAGTTTCAAACAGAGAAGACTATAGTCAGAACAGGCATTTAAGTCTCTCATTAGTCTCCTGGCTCGGCCCTTTGATGTGTTGGCCCATTAATTACCCCGACTAAAAAAGTCTTACCAGGTCTCTTCTTTCTTTCCTTCCCCGTGGGTTACTGCAGGAATTCTGGGAGGATCCTACTTACCCACAGCTCTTGGACGCTGCTGCTTCTTTGTTTCTTGTGCCCCATGTTCAGGCGCCATATGTTGTGAATATGGGAGCCACCTGCCAGTGGCTGCTGGTGGTCTAACTCAGACCTGTAGAATGGATCTCTTCATATGAGGAGATGATGATGATGATGATGATGATGATGATGATGATGATGATGATGATGATGATGATGATGATGATGATGATGATGATGATGATGATGATGATGATGATGATGATGATGATGATGATGATGATACAAGGAGACTGAGAGGCTATTATGTTCTCTGACCTCCCGCCTCTTCCCTCTGCCTCCAATTTATTTCATTCCCAGTCCACAAGCAACACCTGTGTCAGTAAACTTTGCAACTACTTCAGATGTTATGATCCACAGCTGTGGAGGTTTTCGGAGAATTGACCTGCCTCTTCACCTAGACATGGTGAAGTCCAGAGGACTTGGAAACTTGGCTGGGAGGAGAATGAAAGACAAATGATAAGGGATAAATTTTGTTGATGACAATTTTAAAATAGAGTTTGGTAAATGTTGAATATTTTAGCAAAGATACCCCTTTAAATGATCTCTTGCAGAAATAATTATATATGGCAGGTGGAAAACAGAGAGCAACAGTGTTTGTCAGTAGAAAACAAAGTATGATGAATCAATCAAGCATTAATTACTCATTATATGCTAGGCAATATTGGTGGTATAAAATGCTATAGAATTCTGATTAAAGCTGAAAGCTCCAGAAGCAAAATTGTCCATCTACTTATTCCCTAGCACCTAATAATATTTCAAATAAATATCCTTTTCCTTTACTATTTGAGCAAAGATTCTTTGTTGAAGTTAAATTAAAGAGAAGAAAATTGATTATATATATTATTAGATATGTATATATTATACATATCCAATATATAAACCTAACATAAACATATATACATTTATGCACACTCTTAAAACCTCATTTGAAAACTCCAAATGTGTTATCTTCCATTGACCTTGACTTTGACCTCAACCTCTTATCCAACCAGGTCCTTCTGAGCACTATTTGGTCTGCATTTTTATATTTTAATGTTTATATATTTTATACACTGAATAAATAAGTATGCTGAAATTTATCTGGATTATAAATGAAAGTGCTTTATAGATTTTCATCAGCCTGGATAGATAATAAATAACTTACTTTTATGGGATTTTAGACTTTTCAATTATTTTACAAACACTATCAAGTTACTTTATCTATAGAAAGGGGGCATTGTATTGCATGATTTCTCAAGTGCCTTCTAGTTCTAAATCCCACAATCTCATTTGCTATTCAT
The DNA here is from genome assembly GCF_902635505.1 of Sarcophilus harrisii. Taxonomy (NCBI): domain Eukaryota; kingdom Metazoa; phylum Chordata; class Mammalia; order Dasyuromorphia; family Dasyuridae; genus Sarcophilus; species Sarcophilus harrisii. The sequence goes on along the minus strand of NC_045427.1, from coordinate 532,471,582 downwards.
ATACTATATATTAGTGCAATTATTATTATTCACATTTTTATAGATGATGAAGTTAGGAAAATTAGTGATGGAGCTAGGATTAAAGCTGAGGTCTTCTGATTTCACATTCAATGTATCCAATGCCTCTCTCAAAAATTTAGATAGAAAGCAGCTTTATGAGATTACTCTGGTCTAAGTTATAGAACAAGCAAAGACATTTAGTTATTCAGAATTAAAATACCCATATCTTAGTTTCCAAGGCCACTAAGTGGTGTAGTGGATAGAGTACTGAGTCTGGAGTCAAAAGACTCATCTTTGGGAGTCTAGTCTCAGACACTTAATAGGAGTGTGACTCTGGTCAAGTCACTTAACCCTGTTTGCCTCAATTTCCTCACCCGTAAAATGAACTGGAAAAGGAAATGGCAAACCTCTCCATTATCTCTATTAAGAAAACTCCAAATGAGGTCATGGAGAGTTAGACAATCAAAAGTTGCTTGATTCTTAAGCAGCTACAATGTACAGGATTTGAAGTCAGGAAAATGAATTCAAATGCAGCTTCATATATCATTTAATCTCTTTCTGCTTTCCTAATCTATAAAATAGGAATAATAGTAATATTTACCTCCTGGGATGAGATAATACTTATATTGCTCGAAAACCATAAGCTGCCATTTAAATGTTAACTATTATTATTGTTATTATTATTTAGTTGAAGCACTACAATCTCATCTTCAAACTCCCAATACCATTCCTATCCAACTATAACCTGTTGCCTTTTCTAAAAGGACTCTAATTAATTCAATGAACATATCATTAAAATCAGCATAATTTTTGGAAGATTTAAATTTAGGTGTCATTAAGCTTATAATTTTATTGTAGAAAACGGACAAAACCAAGCATTCCTTTGTATGCTAATTTGGATGCTCTCAATTGGTCTTATTTCAGATCCTTCCAGGGCTGATCATCCTATTCATTCTGACTTGAGTCTTCCTTGTTTATAGTTTAAAAGAACAAAAGATCAAGAGTCAGAAGGTATGAATTTGAAGTCTACTCCCTTCCTAGACATGTGTGCGTGTGCATGCATGCACACACACACACACACACACACACACACATTCCCCCTTGCTAATTCTGTGTTTTTAGGTAAGCAATTTATTTTCTGAGCCTTAGTTTCTTCATCTATAAAATAGGAATAACACTTCTACTACTAATTTCAGAGGAGGAAGGATTAATGAGAAATAAATAAGATAGATAAGACATTTTGAAACCATAAAGCCATTACTTTCTTCACTGTCTTATCTCAGTTTCATAACAGAGTGACAAACAATCAACAAGTATTTATTAAATATCTGTTATGTCCAGCATTGTATCAATCGTTGTAGAGCATGTAAAGAAACAGTCTTTTGGGAAAGAAGGAAAAAAACATTAAATGATTTTTATGTGCCAAGTACTTTGCTAAGTCTTTAGAAACATTATCTCACTTTGACTCTATCAACAACCCTAAGAGGTAGGTGCTATTATCCCTGTTTTACAGATGAAGAAATTGAGATTGAGAGAGGTCGTTAATAAATGCGTGAGGCAGAATTTGAACTGGGACCTTCCCTGACTGACACTATGACTAGTGCTACTTGCTCGATGATGTGGTTCAGACTAAGTGCTAAAAAGTTCAAAGAGATATAACAGGGGATTGTTGTTTTTGAGCTAAAAGGATATCAGAAGTTATGAGATCCAGTCATTTTACATATAAAGGAATTGAAGCCCACAAAGTCATTTACGCAAAGTCAGCCATTAGGATATAAAATAGCTGGACCAATAATTGAAACTCAGGTGTTCTGTTTCCAATCCAATCAATTTGTGCTAAAATACCCTTGGGAACTCCTTCTAGAGTAAGCTATGCTTGAGCTAAGCTAATAAGAAGATTGCTTATATCATAATTAAGGTCATAGGTATTAGCCTCCCATTTACCAGAAAGTAACTTCATGCTTTGTCCTTTAGAATATAGAATAGACATTAAATTTTGCTAATCTAAGGCGCACTTTTATCTACTGGTTTCTGAAATTCCTATGAAAAAGAAAGTTAGCAGTTCATTGAAGGGATTTTAAAAACTATACCAGGTAAATATGGCCAGTAGATAGAGCTCCTGGCATGGAATCAGGAAGACCTTAGTTCAATTTGGCTTTAGATACTAAAAATTAGCTGGGTGACCCTGGGCAAGTCACTTAGCCCTGTTTGCCTCAGTTTCCTCATCTGTAAAATGAGCTGGAAAAGGAAACAAAAAAATTACTCCACTATTTCTGCCAAGAAAGCTCCAAATGAGGTTACAAAGAGTTAGATGTGCCTGAAATGATCCACAAAATAAATGCAAAGAAATATAAGGGAACAATGTTGCCCTAGTAGACAGAGAGGACTGCACTGGTAGTGCCAAGTTTGTAAGATGGGATCCTTCTTATTAAAGCTGTATCTTTGCCCTCTCACCATTCTATATGTGCAGTATGACATCAATACTTGGGAAAAGTTCTTGTCTCTTGACAGAAGCAGCTTGGTAGCGTTATTGATAGAGCACTAAGCCTAGAGTCAGAAAGATCTCAGTTCAAATACACTTATTGTCTGTGGTACTTTAGGTAGCTTATTTAATCTCTCACTACCTCAGTTTCCTCATGTATAAAATGAGCTGGAAAAGGAAATGCAAACTAAGCTAGTATCTTTGCCAAGAAAACCCCAAAGAGGATCACAGAGAGGTGGACAGGATGGAAAAACATTGGAACACAACATACTATAGATGTACTAATATACCATTACATGTAAGAATAAATATATTATACATATATAGAGAAAGAGAAACATACACAGAAAGTGCTCTAGACCTAGAGTCAGAAAGACCTCAGTTCAAATATGGCCTCAGACATTTACTGATTATATGATCTTAGAAACATCATTTATCCTCTGGTAGTGTCACATATCATGCTATGAAGTTTCTGACTTAAAAGTCTGAAAAACATTTCGTAATTCTCCACCTCCATTTACTTGGCACTTTACCTGTACCAGATAAAGCCAAGTGGGAAAGAGTCACCACTTGCCCTCCAGATGCTTACCATTATGGGAGGCACCAAGACACATTTCACTAGTCCCCTGGAATTGGCTTCTTTCTACAACTAATGAGTCTAATCTGTTTTGGAGACTCTTCTGTCTTTGATGTCTTTCTAAATTCTGAATCAAGTAAGTAACTTGGACTGTTTCGCAGAAAACCATCATCAGAAGCAGAATCCTATTTCTCCTGTTGGCCAAACAATCACTTGTCCAGAAGTCCGAGATGTCTGCTGTCCATGTTTACTCTTCTACTTGAATGACTGTCAAGTTTAATGCATCATTTGCAGCTTTAGTGTGTGCATGTCATGTCCCCTTTCATGTCCCCTTTCTTTCTCTCCCTGACAAGGACCAGTTCTCTGGGATTCTTGCAAGGTTCTGTCTATAACCAAAGAGCCACAAGAGCACTTTTAGCATACACAAATGTATATATGGTCATTTGGTGTTGGGGTCAGTTGAGAGATTCTTTATTTTCCCCCTCAAAACCCAACAAGTCTTATCCCCACCTCCCAAACATATTTGCATTCAAGATTGAAAATGTTAAGTATAGTTTATCAGAGGAGGGCTTTTCAGGCCTAAGTGACATCATCAACTTTACTCAGACTGTAATGATGATTGCCCTGACAATGGTACCAAATGACCTTTTTATTGCTTGGAATAGACATGTCATCAGTCTGGGAGTGCAGTGACTTGTTTCTCATCATAATTCTCTCCAGTTGCACAATGGGAACTGCTTTACTGTCATTTTACCATATCTCTGAGCTGTGCACATTGAAAACATCATAGAGAACATCTGTCTGTAAGATAGAGGAGATTCTACCTCTTCAACCTCCTGATAACCAGGGCCCCCCTCTTTCCTGGGAACATTTCTGGAAGAGATTCATGGCAAATGTGCCACAAATCCTGCACCAGGCTGGAGCTGGCAGAATTCACCCATTCAGATGCCTCCTGGTGTCTCCTGCCCACGACAGGTGCAGGTTGGTGTTTTCCGGGTTTCATTTCCCACATCACAGGCCTCTCTTCACTTCAGGCTGTTTTGCTTCAGTGAGTCAAACTTACCTGAGAAAAAGTTTTCATCAAATAACTTAATGCTTCAGGTGAAAAACCACAGTGGCTTTATAAATCAGAGCCAAGGATTTCCATAAGTCTTTCAAAATCAGAACAGTCAAGTAAAAGCAATATTTCTCTCCCCCTTCCCACAAATCTCCTCAGCCTCACAGATCACAAAAAAGGACGAGATGTGAGATCCTGCTTGACAGGACACATAAGGTTTTGGTGCATGGTTTTTACAAGAAGCTCACCACAGGGGAATACCACTTGGCAACTGAAATAATTCATGGTTCTTTCCTGACTTTGAGCCACAAATCCCCCTTCCCTTCCCCAGCTTTACACCCTCAGGCTCAACCCTTGGCAGGTGGGAAAATGATTCAAGGTCAATGAAAGGGGTCACTTCCCTAACCAACATTTCCACTCCTTTGACAAACCAGTCATCTCTGTGAGAATGCAAATAGGGTAGTCATAAGATACAAATCCTTCCTGCTGAAAGTATTACAGTCCCATCAGCACTTTCAAGTCCGGAAAGCTTTGGCCTCCTCCCTGCTCTCAGTCCAGGGGTCTGTGGTCTCTTTCTCTTCCCTTTTCTCCTGCTCCCTCCCTCTGACCCTCGAAGGTACAGACCAATGAGATCTTTGAACCCCAGCAGGCCAGGAAGAAAACACCCACAAGGAGTGACCACATTGTGGAGCTTCATCTCAAGAAGACCACAATTCCTGCCCAGCTGCCTAACCACGTGAGCACTAGAGAAGCGCATGAACCCCTAGAGAATTGGTAAATAAAAATTTCAAGACACTAATTCCCTTTTCTGCATCCTCCCTCTTTCTCTTCTTGTTCCTACAAGCCAAATAGGACTCTGTAGCTGAAGGGCTTCTAGAGGAAGATCAAAGAATCACAGAATGAGAAGAGCTAAAAGGGAGCTAAAAGGCTTTCTAAGTCCGACTGCTTATTTTATAGATGAAGAAACTAAAGTTTCCAAGAGTTTATAACTTTTTCCCAAAGTCATATAGATAGTAAGTGGTAGAAGCTAAATTAGAATTCAGATCTTTGCACTGCAAGCCCAGCACTTTTTCCACTGTTATGCAAGTATCATGCTGCTCATTTATAAAAAGGCTTTTAGACCCAAAAAGCCTTTACAAATTTCTCTCTTTCCAACAACAACAACAAACAGCAAAATGTAGAAGGGAAGAGTCAGCATTAATGTCCAGATACCTCTACTGAATCACTCAATCAGTGATATGAACGAGGTGCTAAGGAATTTTCCCACCATCCTCCCCAAAAATGTGTAAGTCATTTATCAGTTTGAAAGAGCTGTAGGATTTGGGCCAGGATTAAGCCTAGTGATAACAGATAAGAAACATCTTGTGAATGGTGAGAATCAGACATACCTCTGGGCCTATAGATAAGAATAGCTGGGAGTCAAGAAGAGAATAACACATTTGTAAAGTGCTCTAGTTTTTGGAGTTTTGGATTTTTGAATTAGTCTAAGTTCCCTGAGAAAGAATTGATCATTTCCCCCCACCCATTGACTTTAACCATCAAAGAAAATGGATTGACAGATAATTGGGATCAAACTATCAGGTGAGAATGATAATAATAATAAACAATAATTAATAGTGGCATTTACATAGTATTTTTAGGGTCTGCAAAGTACTTAATTTTTTTTAATCATCATAACAATTCTCCCCATTTTATAAGTGAGGAAACTGAGACAGATTGAGGTAAATGTATTTGTTCTGTTATTAAGGTCATATTTGAACTCAAATCTTCCTGATTCCAGACCCAAACCTCTATCTATCCTTCTGGAATAATGTATTCTTCTGAGAGCAGTGACATATTGAGGACAAATGGATTCAGAAAGACAGTCATCTGAGGAGGTTGGCTAATTTTAGGAACATGACACCAGGAGAGAAAAAATGCCAGTCATGAACTCAGAAAAATTCTTCATATCGTAAGACTTCAAGAATTATGAATTATTCCTTTGATAAGTGTGTATCCTACATATGTTCCTCACTATCATGGTATTCAAAAGTTAAGCTCATTCTTCCCATGGAATCATGTGCATTTGTGGGAAAGTGTGTCCCAGACTCTTTTTGATACCATATTTCCTTACTACACTATCTTAATGAATACCTCTGCTTAAAAAAATACAACAATAACAACAACAAAAATATGTCCTGCTTCATTGTTGATGAGAAGCATATCTATTAGGATTGGTAAGCAACTTTACTAGAAATACAAATCCTCCTGGTTATCCCTAGAATTCTGAAATTATTCATAGTCAGCTACCCTCTGGGTACTCCAAACCTGGAGTAAAAAATAGGAGTAATTTACACCAACAACCCTTGAAATTATAATTGCTTAGGGATAGAGCTTTAAGAAGTTCAAAGAGGGAAATGGAATAACAATTCTCATTAATGCTGCCTTTAGCCTTAAATGAAAATGAACCTCATTAAATGAATCGGGTTAAGTCATCACTTCTTGCAGACTTGTCAACCTAGTTTAAAGGTGTGTTAGAGACCTTCCAATTACTTGACTATGTGAATATGTGATAGTGCTTGCGATGTGAAAAAACCTCCAAATTTATCCTATTTTGTAGACTATTATGTAAGCACTGTTGAGTCAAGTCTGGTCGGAGAACTCTTCAACTCTTCTCCCTTCCCCATTTTCTAAGTTTTGTTGATTCTACTCCCACAATCTCTCTCCCATCTAACTTTCTCTTTTTATTCCTATAGAGTCTCATTATCTTTTCTTGGAACCAATTCAATAGCTTCCTAAAGGTCTCTCTGTCTTCAATCCTTTCCCTTTACAATCCTTCCAAATAGCCTAAAACATATGGCTGCTCAAAAAGTTCCAGTGGCTCCCTGGTGCCACTAGGATAAAAAAAAAAAAAATGAATTCTTGTGTGGCATTCAAAACTCTTCACAATCTGGTCTCACTCTATCTTTGTGGATTTATTGAAAATGACTCTTCACCCAGGACCTTGTCACTAGATCAGGAATCAAGAGACCTAGGCTGTAGCCTTAGCACTGTGGGTGAGCTTAAGCAGTCTTCTTAACCTTCCGTCCTTTGTTTTCTTAATATGTTTCCCCAAGGCTGTCACAATAGCAGATGCTTAATAAATGCTTGTTGATTAAATGCTAAACCATTGTCAACGACATTTAAAAGAATGTGGAGAACAAAAGAGCATTGGAAGAATAAAGAAGAACAAATATTGACCCAATTTTCAAAAAAAGAAAAGAGAATAGGAAATGTATACTTGTGAGTTTAGTACTGATACCTAAAATATTGACTTTAAAATAGGCTGAATCTATTAGGATGAAATTTTAATATGAATAAATGTAAGAGTCTTTGGTTCAAGAAATCTTTATAATACTAGATAGGGAGACATGGTCATCAATTTACCTGAAAAAGATTAGGGGATTTAGAGGACTTCAACCTCAATAATGTGATTGTTATTATTCAGTCATTTCAGTAATTTATTCTTTGTGATCCTATTTGGGGTTTTCTTGATAAAGATAATGGAATGGTTTACCATTTCCTTCTCCAGCTCATTTTATAGATGAGGAAACTGAGTCAAACAGAACTAAACAATTTTCTCAGGATCACACTGCTAGTGCCTGAGACTGGTTTATGGATTTATGTCTTCCTAACTCTAGATCAGTGTTCTATCCACTGCACCACCTACCTCTCCTAATAATGATATGATGACTGAAATAAAAGCTAATCTAATATTAAGCTTCATTAGTAGTAGAACTTCCAGGAATAGGGTGGCAATTGTTCTATTATAGTATCTGCTATAAAGACCACATAAGGAGTATTGTTCATTTCTGAATGTCACATTATAGGAAGGATATTGATAAGTTGGACAGAAAAGGGAAATGGGGAATAGGGGGATGGGAGATTTCTAAAGTCTAGGAAGTCTGTTACAAGACAGGATTAGACTAAAATAACTATGAGGATTGGGGTGGTTTTTTTTGGTTGTTGGGGGTTTTTTTCTTTGGAGGGGTGGGGGGAAAGGATAATCCCAAAAGCCCAAAAGAACTGAGATGTGGTAGGATGACTACCACGCAGATGGCAGATCCATGTAGTGGGGTTTCTTTGGGGGAAATGAGTTGGAACTAGATGGTCACTGAAGGCTCTTAGAACTCTGAAACTCTTTATTTCTATGATTCAACTTCTGAGTTTCACACACAGAGGAGAGGGGTGGAGCAAGGCAGTGAAAAGAAACAGTAAGCAGATGCTCAGCAAGAGTAATTCTGAGGAGTGATATCAGCAGGAGGGGCCAAAACTAGGTCTTGGTGAAAAGTCAGAAAAAGAGCTTAACTTCACATTGGTTAATACTATCCCTAAATAAACTAGTGATTTATATTCTTTTAAAAATTCAAGTGAATATGTACAGGCAAATGTACATGACTCTTTAGATTTTTAGTGTATAACTGTTAGTGTACTAAGTTAGTTTAAAGTACTCTCTTATAAAGTCATTTCAGTCTATTTCAGTCATTTGAGGACCTAAAGAAAGTTTCACAAAAAGAGCAGACAACCCACTAAATGCTTAAAACAACGCCTAAAAACCCCAAACAAACAATGCATTTTAACTCTCACAAGAAAAGGCTTAAGTTTTGGGAATATGGGGAGATGGGTTGTCACTTTCAAACCAGGACTTGCATGAAAGCTTCCTTCCTCCTTAGGGCCAGAGCAAGTAAAACAAAATAATATGAACAAGTACTGTGATTCTTTTTTTTTTTTCAATTCTACCCACACACTTGAAAGTATTTTTCCAATTACATGTAAATAAAGTTTTTAACATTCACTTAGCATGAAATTTTGAGTTTCTTTTTTTTCCTTTTACTCCTTTCTCCTCCCCACCATGGCAAGCAATCTGATATATTATAAATGAACAATCATATTAAATATATTTACATTTTAGTTATGTTGTGAAAGAAGAATAAGAACAAGAGGGAAAAACAACAAGAAAGAAAAGAAACAAAAAAAGGTGAAAATATTATATTTCAATGTGCAGTCACATATAGTTCTTTCTCTGGATAGCATTTTCCATCATGAGTCTTTTGGAGTTGTATTAGATCATTGTATTGCTGAGAAGAATTAAGTCTATCAAAATTGATCATTACATATTATTGCTGTTACTTTGTACAGTGTTCTCCTGGTTTTGATCACTTCACTCAGCATCAGTTCATGAAAGTCTTTCCAGGATTTTTGAAAATGTTCCTACTGATCATTTCTTATAGAACAATAGTATTCCATTATAATCAAATACCATAATTTATTCACCCATTCCCCAAATGATGATCATCCCCTGAATTTCCAGTTCTTTGTTACTACAAAAAAAAGAGCTACTATGAACATTTTTGTACACATGTTCTATTTTTTATGATTTATTTGGGATATAGACCTAGTGGTGGTATTGCTGGATCAAAAGGTATGCACAGTTGTGCCTTTTGGGCACAATTCCAAATTGCTATCCAGAGTGGTTGGATCAGTCCGCAGTTCTATCAACAATGTATTAGTGTTCAAATTTTCCTACATCCACTACATTTGTCATTTTCTTTTCCTGCTATATTAGCCCATCTGATAGATATGAAGTGGTAGCTCAGAGTTGTTTTAATCTCTAATCAATAATGATTTAGAGTATTTTTCCATATGACTATAGTTAGCTTTAATTTCATCTGAAAATTGCCTGCTCATATCCTTTGACCATTTGTCAATTGAGAAATGACTTGTAGTCTTATAAATCTGATGCTATTCTCTGTATATTTTAGAAATTAGGTCTTTATCAGAAACACTGGTTGTAAAAATTGTTTCCCAGATTTCTGTTTCCCTTCCAATCTTGGTTGCATTGACTTTGTTTTTATAAAAAACTTTTTAATTTATTTTTTTAATTATATATTTTGTATTTCAAAATGTTCTTATCTATAGATCTGACAGGTAAACTATTCCTTGCTCTCCTAATTTGTTTGATGTGGCCATGAAAATGGCCACATGATTTAGACATAAAAGGTGGGTCACCTTTTATGTCTAAATCATGTGGCCATTTTGATCTTATCTTGGTCTAACTATGTAAGATGTTGGAAAGTTTATGATTCTTAATGGACTTCAAGAAGGGCGAGATTCTTGGTCAATATTATCTGTTTGGTTTCCCTTCTCTGATGTCCTGGGAAAGGACAGACTTAAAACTGTCTGATGAGTCCCCAACTGTACAGTCTTGTGGCATGTAAATTTCCAGAAAAGGGAAATGGGGAGTTGGGGGAAGGGAGGAGGGAAGGAAATTTCTAAAGTCTAGGAGGCCTGTTACAAGACAGGATAGGACTAAAATAACTATGAGGGTTGTTTGGTTTAATTTTTTGGGGGGGGGCGGGAATAATCACAAAAGCCCAGAAAATCTGAGAAAAAATACCTTTTCTTACTCTATAAAGGAACCAAGTAAAAGATGACAGTTTCGGTGTCAACATAAACCTTCATGAAATGCTAAATTCAAGGTTTCAATTGTGTATTTTGTTTAAAACTAAGATTAACTGATCCATCTTTTTATGCCTGGCCCGGTATAAAATAAGGTGAACTACCAAAATTAATTGGGATAAAATGGACAAAGTTCATATATCAGGAAAAAATGTTTATGCAAAGAATTTCTTACCACAAAGGGAAAAGATGGCATTTTTCTGTATTTTCTGTTTTTTTTTTATATTTCTATTTTTTTATATATTTTCTGCATGTTACATATTTTCTACATGTCAGTATTCTACATATGAGGTCACTTAACCCCATTGTTTTGCAAATCAAATAAATAAATACTTCTTTGTTTGAAGAACTGAGTTGCCCAGAATATGGTTGTTTTTAGTATTAGCAGGTCTTTTTTAATATATGTAGTCAATAGATGTTTATTAAGTACAGACTACATGCCAGGCACAGAACTAATCCTTGTGGATACAATAAAAGGCAAAATACAAGCAAAGGCTATTTATTGCCTGTAGTGTGTGTGTGTGTGTGTGTGTGTGTGTGTGTGTGTACCCATACAGTCCTTGCTCTCAAGGAGTTCAAAGGTTAATGGGGAGATACTATGAAAACAAATATGTATGTTAAAAAAAAAAGTATTTACAGGACACTTTGGAGGCTATTAATAGAGGGAAGGCTCTAACATTAAAGGAAACTGGAAAAGTCTTGCTGTAGAAGGGATTTTATCTGGAATTTGAAGGGAAATAGCTAAGCCCTGGGTATGGAGATGAGGAGGGAAAGAATTCTAGTTGTGGTTGGGAGATGGAGTGTCTTCACTGAGGAACTGCAGGGCCAATGTTATGGGACTGAGGAGTATGTGATAGTTTGCAAGGCATAAGAAGACTAGAAATGTAGAAAAAGACCAAGTTAGGAAGGGCCTCGAAAGACAAAATATTTTATATTTCATCCTGGTGACAAGAGGGAGCCACTGGAGTTTTTTGAAAAGGGGAGTGATGTGATTAGAACTGCTTTTTATGAAGTTTGATTTAAAAGTTGAGTGAAAGATGGACTAGAATCAGGAGAGACTTGAGGTAAGGAAATCAACCAAAAAGATCTATGTAGCTGGAGTAGGCTATGAGAAGTGGTAGAAAGGTAAAACTGACAGGACTTGGCAACAGATTGAATATGGAAGAATAAGACTGTGAGAATGAAGATTACATCTAGATTTCATCCATTGTGCAGGGTATCATTGTCCAGCAGGTTTGCTACTCTGTTATCTCAATTAAAAATGTTTTTTTTCCTCAACTCATCACTTTGATTTATTTCAGGGCTTAACACTTATAATGTCAGAGCTGGAATTCAACCCCAAATTTGGATTTGGAAGAAAAGATAAGTTCAGATTTGTATAAGTTGGGTTGAAAATGTCTACAAGAGTTCCAGTTTGAGATGTCTAAATAATGCAAAGCACAACCTAGCCATGCCCTCTTCTTCTGTATGGTTCCTTCTTGTGAACAGAAATAAATCTTCCACAGTGAAGTTGCCTTGTGCTGAGTACCTTTGTCCAGCTCTCTTGATATTGCTTGGATACTAGTAGTGTCCATTAAGGATCCCTCGCTTTTCCCATATGATTAGTCTACCTCCTTTTCCAATTATACACCTTGATAATGAATAAATGAAAAAAAATTCTTAAATATGGATATTGCAAAATCCTGGAGACATCTTCTATGCTTCTTCTCTTGGACAATTCCGGGTTGTTATTATGTTACAACCTAGACAAACCACCTGTTGGATGATCCATAATAATTCTTCTAGTTCACATTTATATAATGTGTTTGAGTTTACAAAATGCTTTGCTCAAATCTCAGTAAAATAGCTCAAATATGCATTTATTTACTCCCTCTCACAACTCCCTTTCACATTTAAGGAGGCACAGAGAAATCAAGTGTTTCCCCCTCTCATGATAGGTATTTGTTAATATAAGAAGAGAAATTGTTAATAGTAAATGTAATATCTAGCCACTCCCTTAAATGATCTTAGTAATGTCAGGATTTCAATAATATTGAGTTGAACTACACTCTAAATCCCTCTACCGGGATTTTATCTTGTAAAGGAACTTAGTTTGGGCCAGATCTCAGCTCCTGATGCCCTTATCTCCATCCTTTGGCATTCATGGCATGAAGGGGAAAACAGCAAGAATGAAGTGGTTTTCTTTACCCATATAAAGGTCACTGGAATTTCATGACCAGGTCTTACCATCTCATATTACCTCCTTACCTATATCCTTCTATTTCACTCTCCTCATAAAACTATAAAAAACTTTTTCATAGGTCTCATTGATTGGAAAATCCACTAGGTAGGCCCAGGGTAGCAATTTTACCACTCTGTTATCTCAATTAAAATCATTTTATTCCTGCACTCATGACTTTGATTTATTTCAGGACTTGACACTTTGTAATGTCAGAGCTGGAATCTCTACTAATTCTAAACTTGGTAAAATTCTTGTGTCATCCAATATGTCATGATCCTTCCTAGTAATCCCAACTTCCATTGTCATTTCCCATTGATATCTTGCTTACTAAAAATTTAACCCTTAGAATATTAAAATTAGCTTGTTCTACAAGAAACTTATTTGCCTACTTGTCATGGAAGTTCTGGTCCCAGATCACTTGGAGAATTCACCTTATCCTTTGAATCCTCTAACCAGGGGCAATGGGTTCATGAATATTTACCACTAAACCCTTTTTCATTTAATGTTGTTTTAAAATTCAAATCAGGATTTGATTAAGCAGGATTAAGGATCTGGTTAAAGAATTAACCAGAGCTAGGTTTAGGGTGTCCTTCAAGTAACATAAAGCCCTGAACACTGAGAGCTGTCACCCAAAAGAGATAGTTACCTGTTTTACATATATGTACACTAAAAGCATAGCCTTCTGACCTCTCTATTGGTCATTTTTTCCTGTTCTCTGCCTCAAATTTAAAAAAATAAAAACAAACCTCTCCTGAAGCTCTGGAGGATTGTTTCAAATTCTTCATTGTTTGAGGTTCAGTTTGCTTGAGCTTAATGGTTCTGACTCTAATGAGAGCCACGCTATCAATGGGTTAGTAAAACCTAAATAATTGGAGTGTCCCTGTGATTAATTCACATAGCTTTTACCTGCTAAGGGCTCAGAGTGATGTCCAAAATGTTTTAATCAGCCCAGACACTGCCTGATATCACAGGTCCCTCACAAGCAGAGCTTAGCACAGATTGGCAACAGTCAATATGAGCAGGCTTTAGGGAAACAGCCTATTGAATCACAAGGAACAAGTCCATCTTTTCCTAATAAGGAAGAAGGAAGAGAAGCAGATTACGTAGATTGTATGAGTGTTTAGCTGACCTACTAACAGACAAAACTATGGCTAGAGTTAGGCCACAAGAGCCCCAAACTCAGAAGACACAAAACTCAGCAGGGTAACAATAATTGACCTTAATAAAGCTAAATATTTGGTGAAGACTAAAAATTACTAGATGGTCCCCCCCTTGCCTTTTCTCAAAGGGCCAAGTCAATTCCTCACTGACCTGCCCTGTCCTCTTGTTACCCCCTACCAGCTTATCTCAATTGCAATAGCTTAAGGGGCACCCAGGGTCTTTATCTCTCCTCAATCAACTAATTTTTTATTTTAAAATTGAGATAAGGAATATTTTAAAATTATATTTTCATTCAAAATTTAATAAGTAACAAATAAAATTCTATAGCAAAATACAGAAAAAATATAATAGATACAAATGAAGAGAACTGTACATGAAATTTCAAATCTCTATTAAGTATAGCTTGCTTGACTTTTAAAATAATTATTAAATTCAACCTATAGATTTCAAAACTGACTTGTTTAGCTATGCTCCTTTCTGCCCTTCTTTCTGTTTTTTTTCTACATTCTTAAAACCCATGTGAGAATATATTTTATGATGCTACCCATATTGCTAAAGAGAGCTGTTCTTAGTAAGAACTAAGTAGATACTTTGTTACTCTGTGTGTGTGTGTGTGAGAGTGTGTGTATATATGTACATACACACAGAGGGAATCACACTAGGTGATACAATTGTGAGGTTTTTGAGGGACTAATTTACAAAGGATCCTTATAAGAAAGGAAAGATTCCAAAGTTGTAGGGGGAAAAAAATTCTTGTTATTAAAAAAAAAAAAATAAACAGGTGATCAAACATTAATGACTGTGGCCAACCTATATGTCGATTCTATAATCTGTACAAAATCTTTATGAGAGCCATCTATATGCAAATTGAGGTATCATCAGTGAAGGTACTAGTAAAAACAAGCAGGCTTTCAGAAATTTCATTTAAAAATGGAACATCTTTACAATCTCATATTTGGCTGAAAATTGTAGAGAATGGGATTCTATCTTGTTTCTTGATGTTGATTCATACAAAGCACTACCTTAGAGGTTCTTTCTTATATAGCAAAAATATTTAAGATTTATTGGAAAATACAACAGTAGAAATAATCTTGTTCAGAACTATTTGATAATAAATGTTAGACAAGATAAAATGAAGAGATAATTGCTCCCTAAAATAGTCCACAATAGTCTATGATGGCGGAACTTGGAGAAGGAATGAGGATGTCATCAAAGAATTATGTGACAAAAAGAAAAGATGGGCAGCCACATGGAAAAATCAAGGGATGACAAGGGAAATAAGCAAAATACTCTATTGGTTGGTTGGTTGATCATTGTCCTTTGTTCTCAAAGAAGTCCAAAATGACATTATTATGTTAGAGTCAAGTTACAATGTGTCTGACTGTGGCTGATCAGACTAGTATAAGTTTGGAATACTCTCCCATAGGTCAGGAACAAATTGTCTAGATGACTATTTTGTGTGGGTTCTCTAACTTTGGGTGTCCTGTATTTCTTTTGAACTGGTTCAATTCTGCTTTGCTCATATAGCACAGCACTTTCTCTCAGGAGGGCATGTCACCCTGGATAGTCCTGTGCCAGTCTATGACATGTCTCCCATGTCACACAATCAATTCCAAAAATTTTTAAGAGAGAGTTTGAGAGTATTTCAGTATCTGGATAAAGTGAGAAAGGCCTCTAGCATATAGGATGGACACCATGCAAGTAATTTTTAGGAGAATATGGAACAGGATGACTAGGCGTAGAATGGGTTTCAATGTATGTTACTGGAGGAAACCCACAACTTGGTGAGATCTCAAATACATCTGAGTATTTGAGAGATTTACAGTAAAAACAAAAACTTTACTGTTTAACTTGTGGGATATATATTTTGGAGGGCAGTCCCCATCTCTCAAGTGACCTTCAATCATAACTGCAGAATGTCTAGTCATCCCTGTTTACCTGGACATTCTTAATTTTTCTTAATTTTTAACCTCTAAGAGAATCATCTCCAAGATGTGAGAAGACCTTACTTAATCCTCTGTAGAACCTGGTTAAGGAGTTATTCCCCATAAATGATCACAGCTATATAACCAATCTAACCAAAGTTACACATAATCTATTCTGTACTTATTATATGACCAGGAATGTCATATTCACCATGGGGAAATGGAAAGGTAAGAAAAAGCATAGTCCTTACCCTTAAGGAATTAATCATTACATTTTAAGGGAAGACAAAATGAAAACACATGAAACAATTACACCAGAGTCAGAGCATCTGGATTCAAATCCTAGCTTTGCTATTTTACTGCCCATGATATCTTTGTGAAATATTTAATCTTTTTGATCTTATCTATAAAATGAACAGGTTGCAGTAAATGATCAGGGGTTCTTTCTAGTTCCAAATCTGTGACTCCATGAAAGTACATTGTATTTGGTGCCAAAAAACTTGGGTTTGGATCCCAGCTGCTACCTACAAACTTGTGTAATCTTTGTAAGATATTTTACCTTTTTGGGTCCCAACTTCTTCATCTCTAAAAAGTGAATGATCTCAAAAGTCCCTTCTAGCCATAACCTAACTACACGATCTTTATAACATTCAAGATCAGTGTTTAAAGGAATGGTTGGAAACTGTCTTTGCCTGTATTTTGAAAATAAAAAGCTACCATGAAAGAAAGAAAGAAGGGAGGGAGGGAGGGCAGAGAGAAAGGGGAGAGAGAGAGAAAGAGAAAGAGAGAGAGAGAGAGAGAGAGAGAGAGAGAGAGAGAGAGAGAGAGAGAGAGAGAGAGAGACATTCTAAGCAGTGGAATCAGAATGACCAAGGTTGCAGAGTTAATAAGTATATGGGAGTATTGGGAAAATCAGCTTGACCAAAGTAGAGCATTCATGCTGATATAGTTTTTCCTTGTTCAAATAATAGAAAATATAGTTAGAAAGATAGCCAAAGTTAGGTCTTCATTTACTAAGTAACAGGAAGAGTATTACAGATTCCTGAACTGGGGGAGAATATGGCTCACTTTATATTAAAATTCATCTTATAAAAGTGTGCAGGATGGATAAAAGATGAGAAGACACTGGAGAAGGAGAAAATGAATTATCTCAACTAGGTAATGATGATCTGATCGTTTCATCATCATGTTTGGCAAATAAGTGCTTAATAAATATTCCAGCCTTTTTTCCCTTTCCTCGGTCTTTCTACTTTTCTGTCACTCTCTCTGTTTCTCTCTGTGTCTCTCTGCGTCTCACAGTATCTGTTTTTTTTTCTTTTTGTCTCTGTCTTTCTCTTTATAACCTCTTACCCCACTTCAATATCAATAGTATGAGTAAAAGTCCTAAACAGGAAGTCCAGAATTCTCCCTAATAGAAATATTTTCATTGTATCAGAATTTTCTTGCTTTTTTGTTTCCAGCATGGCAAATCTAATCTGGATCTGTGGGTACTATTACTGAGACTTACTGTCACCTGTGACATTTTTCTAGGGCTGTTGGACCAGTTTCTTCTTTGCTGAGTTCACCTGATAGAAGATTAGAGTCAAAATGTTTATTGGCTGATTGGCTGACTATGATTCTGTAAAAAAGAAGAAAAAACTGAAACAAAAGAAAATACAAAAAGTATCAGTTTCATATATTAATCAAGTGAGCAACAAATACAAGCCACCTACTAGAGAATGGAGCAGTTCTTAGGTAGACATAGTTGCCCTCAGCACCATTTGCAAACTAGAGTGCTTCTGAGCATTTGGGTCAGCCTAGAATATTCATGTACTTCAAAGCACTTTTAATCACTGTTCTCTTAGTTTCTCCAGCATGTCAGAGTATTCCTCTTGCCACAGTGAAACAGGCATAATTCCAGGTGTGCCTATTATACAAAGATCTCTAGCTTGTGCCCCTAGTTAGAGAAACTTTGAGAATATCAGTATTTGGCTTTCAAAAATCTCTCTGACTCACGCTCCCATGCAGGGAAACTCTAAGAACATCAGTAACTGGCTTCTTTTGCTTCTAAATAAAGGACCTTTAGCTTCTTCTATCAGCACTCAAGCTAATAAAAGCACTGCACAACAAAATACAGAAGGAACTTATACTTGAAACCATAAAAAAAAAAAAAAATCAGGAAAACTCTTCTACTTCTTCCAGGAAACTATATAGCCCTCCAGCTTATTCTGTTCCATTGTGTGGCTTAGTGTTCCCAGGACAGCAACCTTCCTTCCTCTCTTTCTTAGATGACACAACCACAGGACTCATTTATCAATAAAAGTCATACTCCATATTGTGGCTCATCTTCCCTTGCTTATGGGCCTATGGTGCCCGGAGCCCTCGTGGCAATCACCCTTATCCCCTTTTCTTGCTCTGTTGTGCTGCAGTTTGATGTTCTTTCCTTCTAGGGATCAGACTCACATGGGTCTCAGTGTTTCCATCTTAA
This sequence comes from Sarcophilus harrisii, assembly GCF_902635505.1. Lineage (NCBI taxonomy): Eukaryota > Metazoa > Chordata > Mammalia > Dasyuromorphia > Dasyuridae > Sarcophilus > Sarcophilus harrisii. The sequence goes on along the minus strand of NC_045427.1, from coordinate 532,453,215 downwards.
ACTCACTTCTTCTGTCCAGGAGCCACTTAGATGCAGTATAATTCATAGTCTACTTCTATGTGTGGCTCAGCATTTTCCTCAGCCTTGCCACTACCTCGAGGTCCCCTTTTGTTTTTCTATGTGGTTCCTCCTGTATTGTTCTCTGAGAGTCTCCCAAGTATGAGAAGGATAGGGACTTACCCAAGTTCTCTCAGCCATGCAAACTATAAACAGGATTTCTCATAAATGCCATAAAAGAAAAATCCAGTCAGTGGGAGAGCCTCGCTGGCCACATCTGCCTGCCTGCCATCTAGGCTCTCCCATTTTTTGAATGAAATTCATAGGGAACCTGAAACATACTTTCAAAGTCAAGGACCATAGTCAAGCAAATCTTAGCCTTGACCAACCATGTCTGCTCTTTCTGAACGTTCATACCCTGAAACACAATTTCTGAGCATCTTGGCATCCTAGGCACTAAAGCAGAGGTTCTTAACTCCAGGGGCCTCTGGCTAGTCAGGTGGCCGGTGCTGATGAGTAAGGGCTCCAAAAAAAGGATTTCTTCTTCTGTGTGTGTGTATTTGCCACCAGAGATTTGAATACACATTAAAATGCTCCAAAACGAATATTTGAAAAATGTAGCTTATTCCTGGTTATTTACCCAGGCAACAACTTTGTTATTCTCCTTATTTACTTGGGCAGAGGCATCACAAGATCATTCATTTTTCTGTTTTGTTTTTGTGGCAGCAAGAAAAATCAGGTGGGATGGGGTATTGGCTTGCTTCGTCTCCTCACCCACTGAAAAGTTTTGGGCACTGGAGGCTTCAGCATTATAAGGGTAGTCCTGAACCTCACGGCCAATTTTTTCTTAGTCATTGCAGCAAGCTGTGTGTGTGTGTGTGTGTGTGTGTGTGTGTGTGTGTGTGTGTAGCACAGGTGGCCAGGGCCTCCAGGGTTAACCTCATTCTGTATCGCTTCTTTAAAAAGTCTCTTGGGCTGTCAGCAATGCTCCCCCAAACACTAGTTCTTTCCTGTAGGGCTTTCCCTGTATGTTGTGCTGTGGCAGATGCAATTCCTGCTCTGCTTAAAGCTTCATGTGTTCTCTGTTTTGAATGGCTCAAGAAAGCCTTTACAGATTTATGTAAGGGGAATTTTGAAGAGAAAACACTTAAATTTTCATCTCTCTGTTATGAAAGCTCAATAACTGGGAGGATCTAGAAAGACTCCTTCAACGGTGTTGGCCCCATATGGCATTATAAGGTTGTTTTCCCACTTGTCTTTTTTTTCTTTTTTTTTTCAGGCCGATGGGTGTCCTCTGGGTGTAAAGGCGATCAAGGGTAGAGATTCCTCCTGGAAATGTAATGGAGTTGATAGCTGCCCAATTAAACATGGTGTGTACAATTGCTATCTATTCATCTTTGTGAAAACTCTACCTCCAAATGAAATCTAGAAGCCAGATCCCATTAAACTAGTTGCATTCATAGTTTGTTTTATCCTCCAGACAGGGTAGCTTCACAAAGAGAGATTCACTTTGCTCTCTTGGCCCAGTTCTAAAACACTTTTTGTTTTTTTTTTTAATTGTATAAAGTGTGGGATCTTGATTAAGTAACATAGTCTGGATTGTCTTTTGGAGGAAAAATGGAAATTACTGGATCTTTGCATGAATCTCGGTAAGTTGTCAAGATCCTCTGAATAATGGTTTATCTAAGTTAGTGGTTAATGATTAGAGATGCAAAACTATTCATATTTGTTTTAATGTTCTTTTTTCTAATTCACCCTGGTGCTGTTTTCCTCTTCCCTGACCTTAAAAAGCATATGTGTTATTATCAAGAATCTCTATTTAGTTCACCATTGCTTGAGCTATAAAGCCTGTTCTGGGGCAGAAACCAATATGAATGCCACAACAGCAGTCTTTAGTGCCAGCATTTGGAGAGGGTCCAAGAATAGTTTCCTCATCCTCTGGCCAGCAAGACCAGACATGTAGCTATGGCCCTGCCCTGTTTAAGGTGTGGGCATGCCAGGCTCCCGGCACCAGAGGACAGTCCTGGAATTTTTGTTCTTGTAACTTTTAGATCTTGGGTGTGTATGTGGGGGAGGGAAGGGAGGAGGAAGGCTAGAAGAGAGTGGCAAAGGAAGAGATAGGGAAAGGAGGCATGCGGAGAATGAAAAGCACTGTTGCTGGTGCTTCCTGAGTGGCAGGGAGGGGTTTGAACCATGGCATTTGCTTTGAGAGCCTTGCTTGGGCGGCACTGACCCAAGAGTGTGTCCGTACTTCCGCAAAGGGCCTGGTGGAGAACATGGTGGGCGTATGGAAAAGTTAATGAGGTTTGCAGACAACTCTGGTTGGATCCCAGTATGACTCACCTGCCAGCCTTCCAATCCAGGCCTGTGGCCAACCACACAGCCCAATCCACAAAGATAGGAGCGAGGTTCTAAGGCACACTGGGGACATCAAAAGATTTAGTCAAACCTGGAGCCTGTTGATCTTTCCCTCTTGTCCCAGAAAGGAGATGGAAGCATGGGCTTCTTTGTACCTGTCTTCAGAGATCCCAGTTCAGGCATCAGCAAGCCAAAGATGGGGCACAAGCCAACCTTTGACCGTTCAGTTACTGCTACCACATTTTCTTCACCAGCACTTTTCCAAGTCACCCATTACAGTTCTCCCTGATGTCCCCACCCACTTGTCTGCCAATCACCACCACTGAATGCTTCTTCCCCCAAAACACACCCTAGAGTGAGCCTGGTTGCTTTTCCACTAAAAGCTGCCTCCCATAGAGGTCAAGAAATTGGCACATCGCTTTTGAAAAGTCGCCAACCCTGTCAAGTTTGCCAGCCAAAGCTCAGCAACAACTGGCATGAACTGTCATTTATACTCAACCTTGTCCTCTACCTCAAATCACACTGATGGATGTCATGTTGTCTATTATGAATTAGGTCATGCTTCTATTTTATCTTGGGTATCTCTTCTATCTTTTTCTGTAAGAGACTTGAATTGTATCCTGATAGGTAAAAGGGTCTTAGAAGAATAGAATTTCAGACCCTTATTTAATCTGAGTCTCATTTTACAGATGAGGAAACTAAGGTTTCCAAAAGCTAAATGGCTTACCTATAAACCTACCACAAGTCACTAGCAGAATTGGGATCAGAATAAAAAGCTACTAACTCCTGGTCCAGTGCTTTCTCACCTGCAGATACCACCTTCTTTATCTTGGGCTTTGTTTATTTATTTGTTTTACACAGTTATTTGAGTACATGTACAAACAAGATCTTATTGGATTTCTTTTGATTTTGTTGATAATGACAAGAAGAGCTTATAAAGGTCACTTAGTGCATGCACATTTTCTTCCATGTAATAAATGAATATCACTCATGAGTTTAAAATTAAGCTTTAGGAATAATGGGGTCTTTGAAAAATTTGATTGGATTATGAATCAAGAAGAATCTAGGATTCCATTAAATTGATGTTAGTATTTTTATGCCCCTTGCTTTTCTATACCTTCTTGCTCCCTTCTTTACACTTTGGGAAAGTCTCCTTTATTGAAGACCTACAGAATCCAAGAGTTCAAAGGGACCTCGGAAAACATCTAGCATAAACCAATTTTGACTAAAAATGCCTTCTACAACATATCTAGTAGGTTGTCAACAAATCTCTGCTTGAAGGCTTCCAGGAAGGAGTAATGCAAGGCAGCCTCTTTCACTTTTGCATAGTTCTAATCTAATCTAATGTTGATAAATGCTTAACAATCAGTTTTCCAGAGGGAAAAAAAATATTCCCAATACATATTTGGTATCTTTGTTAAGTTTAACTTACATTATTAACATTTTCTACATCACTTTATTAAGTCGAGACAATCCACAGAACAATAAATCAAGCCGTAATTTATGGTGTTTACCAATTTCCAAGGTGTGAATGCTCACATTGAAAACTTAATAATTGGATTTCCTAAGCTATATGAGCTGATTCCAGCACATCCACGGTTTTAATTGCAGTAGAGTGTTTTTCCCACCAAGTCTAAGTCTGCCTTTTTGCAATTTCTTGTCATTAGTGCTGGTTCTGCCTTCTGGAGCCAAACAGAATAAGTTGAATCCTTCTACATCAAAAGTTTTTCTCAAACTTAAAAACTGCTCTGATCTTTCCCCTAAGTCTTCTCTGATGACTTTTGGAAATGAACATTTCCTGTTCTTCAGTCAGTTCTTATATGTCCCCCTCACTGTTTTTGTTCCTCTTTTCAGGACACATTCTAGTTTGTAAATGTCCTTCCTGAAATATGGTGCCCTGAAAGGGAGACAGCTACAGATTTGGTCTGACCAGGACAGAGAACAGTAGACCTATCACTTCTACTCATTCTGGATGGACACTGTGCTTCTCTTTACATGACCTAGTATAGCACTAGCTTTTTTTGGCTGACATTTCACTTTCATATGGTGATTCATACTGAGATGTCAGTCTGTTAAAATCCCCAGATCTTTTGCAGATGAACTGTTGCCTAGCCATAGCTCTCCTATCTTGTACTTTTGAAGTTGATTTTTTAAAAAATAGTACTTTACCTTTGTCCTATGGAATTTCATCTTATTATTCTAGAACACTGGACTGGAACTATAAAGATTTTTTTTGGCAAAGTAACAAGCACTTATTATATTCCTTTTCATATTATATATTTATATCACCCTTTTTATATTCCAGGCACTGTGCTAAGTACTGAAGATATAAGCAAAAAGAAAGACAGTCTCGCAAGGAGTTTATATTCTAAGGTGAGGGGGGGGGAAGCTACATATAAAAATGGGAGCTAAAAAGGAGAAAGATATGAAACTTAGAGATTCAGAAACATAGATGGGAGGATAATGAAGCATGATCAGCCTGGGGTCATCCTCGAATGGATGTCCTGGAAGGAGTCCAACAACAGGAGAAGGAGACTGGCATGGCAGAGAAATGGAAACTCAAGCATGACAAGGCACCTGAGTCATAGTGACAAAGCTAGGAAACTCAGAAGCAGAGCTGAGAGGGTAATGACCATCATCCAACATGGTAATGGTTTCCTTCTTAGTTTTGTGTCATCTGAAAATATAACAAATATAGGCTTTATGATTATATCCAAATCATGGATAAAAAATATCATGGAGCTAAGGATGGATCTTAGGGCACACCATTAGAGACATCCCTTTAAGCTGAGATAGATCTACTAGTGATTCTTCTATAGTATCTGTGTAAATTCACCTAAGTGTACATTCTATCCTCTAGTACTTATATCTTGTCCACAAGGATAAATTGACAGACTTTTAAAAAATGCTTTGTTAAAATCTAAGCATATTCAGATTTGTAACATTCTCTTGATCTGTTAGTTTGTGCTCCATTCTTTACTTCTGATCCAAAAGGCAAAGTCCAAACCTTGGGACCCTGGGCTTCTAAATTGTTGACAATCCACTCTATTTTGTACAGACCAAGACTCACAATACAACTTCCTGCCATCTCCAAATCAAGCAGCTATGGACTTAGTTTTTTCTCCCTATCCCTTCCAATGCTAACTCTGAGAGCAGTATTCAAATTAACACTAGTATGTGTACATGTTCCTGGAAAAAGCATATCATTTAAGTGACTTATTACTCTAAAAACCTTTTGCTCTGACTTCACTGACCACAACTCTTCTATGTGTGTTAACTTCTATTAGCAGAATATAAACTCATTAAGGGTAGGTATCATCTTGTATTCTTGCATTTATACCTCTAGTATTTTATACAATGCCTAGCATATAATAAGTGCCTAATATATGTTTTCCATTCATTCATTGATCCAGACATTCATTCTGTTACTCTGTCACAATGGTTTCTTTTAAGCACTGTAATTTCTGTTCATGTCATCAGAAATTCTTTTGTAAGAGCTGTCCATTATCCCTCTTGAGCCAGCTTCCCTTGCAGAATATTAGATCATTGAATTCTTCCTACCCTTTTTCTGAATCCTTAGGAAAACACTCTCTAAAAAGATAGAGTGCATGCTAGATTATATTGGGTTTTCCTTTTTTCTCTTTATCAGAAACTCTAAGATGTAGTGATGGAGTGGTCATTCACTGTCTATGTTTCTATTATTTCAACTTCAATAATCCATTCTTCCTTGGTCAGAATCAAATCTTGACTAAGAGATTATACTGCCCGGAAATATCTAGTCTTCCCTCTCCTTTGTGTTTTCCTCTTAGCCCTCAAGCAAGAAAGACTTTTCTAAATAGCACGACCCTGGGGGGAAGCTAAAATTTTATTACTTTAGATGGCAGCATTGGCTGAAGCCTCAAGTGACCAGGACATTGTGTGCTATACTCATGCAGCCTAATACAAACCTTAATTGACTAGGAACTGATGGTCTTCATTCTTTCTCTCTGACCTAACTCTAAGGATCCCTGGAAGCTTTGGGACTTGAGAGCCACAGCCATCCTCAGGGATCAGTGCCAAGCCAGAGAAGTGTTTACTCTAAACCAAAGTTGGATTCTAGTCCAGTCATAAGTGAGTCAGTTAGTTGGCACAGTGCATGAAATGGTCTGGAATCTGGAAAGATTTGAATTCAAATCCTTCCTTAACTATTTCCTAGCTAAGTGACTTATCTTTTTGGAGATTAGCTTCCTCCTCTATAGAAGGAAGGATTTGGATTCTATGGTCTTTAAAATCCCCTCCAGTTCTAAACTTATGATCCTATGATTCACCCTGCAGGGTTCAGGACCAGGGACAGTCCTAAAACTATGAAGTTTTTTGGAATGATTTGAAGAATACTGAAAAGTCTTTTATTATCCAGTGCTTGTGATACCCTGGCAGCTGTCAACCTGTCAGTACTGTGATACTGATAGCTAGATGATGCAGGGGCCTGGAGTTCAAACATGGCTTCAACTAATTACTAGCTGTGTGACCCTGGGCAAATCACTTAACTGAAGTCTACCTCAGTTTCTCATTTGCAAAATGGGGATAATAATAGCACCTACTTCCCTAACTTGTTGTGAGGATCAAATGAGTTATAAAGTACTTAGCAGTGCCCAGCAAGTAGTTAAATACTATATAAATGGTTAGCGCCTGTGCTTAGCATGAGGTGAATTTTATATACATGTAAGTTATTAATATTATCTTATTACCTATTATATTTGATACAAGAGTCCCTCCTCTGACATAAGGCATTGTCTCCAGAAAAGTCTGCCAAAATGCAAATTTGTTATGTGGATGCCAAGATACACTGATTCATTAACAATTACCTATCTATTACTACTAATGTTGTTTATTGATCACCTACCAAAAAATAGGACTTTGAGGTAATGGGATGGAAGATGAACAACGTGATGAGAGAAAAAAAGTGACATTCAGTGATTACCACAGTCCAATTTTGTCTTGTACAAGTGCTTTATAATAAAAGCCATTTCTGGTGAAGAGATTTATTTATTAATCCCAAATTGATCTCTACTTGCTGGGTTTCTGCTCTTTATAAATTGGTTTTCTGGTCCCTATCTACTAAGATGTTGTATTTAGAAAACTTAACAAGGGCAAGCTAATAGATTATTCATCTACAGTTGAGTCTATGCACTATCACACCTGTTATTGTCATTGTTTGTCCACTACCATGACATCAAGGAGATGATGACATAACATGCAAGTGAATTGGATTTAAATGAGGGAGGACTGTGCAAAGTCAGTTGCCTCATTTTATCCTCCCGGAGCCATCTGGGTCCAGTGACCAGATATAGATCAGGCTGCCTGGAGATGGCCCTGAGGCAGTAAGAGACTTTATCCTTTTTAAGCTAAAGTCTTTGACAGGTCTCAATTTAACTGCAGCCACAACCATTCAGTGATTAAAGGTAGATAGCAACTGAGGCAAAAAATGGCCTCTTTCACTAGTCAAAAAAAAAAAAAAAAAGAATAAATAAATAAATATAGCAGGGAAAGACCTTCAGTGTTTTTAGCCAAAACTGAAGTGATTGCTATTTACATTCACTCTGAGTCTATGGGGACCCAAACAATGACCAATTGGGATCTGGCCAGGGAACTATTATTGGCCGATCAATGAGAGTCAAAGTGGTTTGGGTGTAAGGCATGATCCTTAATAAAAAAATCTAGCCAGCAAACCCCTACATATCTGGGGTGGGTTCAGTGATTTAAAGAAAAAGTTATTAAGAGCATCCACAGATAAGAGTATGATATTCTATGTAAAACAGAGGGAAATGGAAGGAAAGGGGAGAAAGAAGAAAGGGAAAAGGAAAGCAAAGGAAAGAGTTTCCCAAATTAGGTAAGAGTAATTGACAATAATCAGCCAGAATACCCCAGGCCAAGATTATTTATTCCTGTGAATAATTAAGGACTAATAAGGAATGTGTGGACAGCCAGGTGACAGTGGCTAAAGCAATGGGCTTGGGTTCAAAAAGACTCATCTTCCTGTGTTCAAAACCACCCTCAGATACTTGCTGTGTGATCTTGGGAAAATTGCTTAGCCCTCTTTGGTTCAGTTTCCTCATGTGTAAAATGAGTTGGATAAGAAAATGGCAAACCACTCTAGTACCTCTGCCAAGAAAACCCAAATGGAAGAGTTGGATATGATTGGAAAATGACTCAACAACAAGACACGGACACTTCCTTTGTTCACAAACTTTGCACCTAAAATATCTTTCCCCCCTTTTTTTCTATTTGTGTGAAAGCCTTTCAAGACCCAACTCCACTTATACTTCTTCCTCAAAGAAATACCTGACTTCCCAGCTCTCACTGACCACTTTCTCTTCTGAATTCTTATAGCTGTACTACTCATTTAGTTCTTTGTGTGATTTTGTACTATGTGTTATGTATAACTTCATATGCATATCTTCAATCAATCCTTAAAGAAATTAATTCAGACTGTTCAACTGGAAAGTCGAATACTAAAACTGAAATTTAAATACTTTGGTCACATAATTAGAAGCCAGGACTCATTGGAAAAGAGCTTACAATTGGGAAAGATTGAAGGCAACATAAAAAGGGGACAGAAGAGGATGAAATAGATAGTATCATGAATATGAGCTTGGACACACTTTTGAAAGAAGTGGAGGATAGAAGGACTTAGCATGCTATATTCCATGGGTCATGAAGAAGTAGACATTACTGAATGACTGAACAACAAACGTGTACATCTCATCTCCTTATTCTTTGCTGATTTTTGAGGTATAAATACTTACAATGAAAATTTCAATGGGCTCTAGTAAGCTAGTTTGATCTGGCTCACATCCACCTCTAGTAATCCATGTTTTAGAAAACTTGAATGTATGATTGAAATGAGATGTACATACAAAGATATAAACAACAAATTGGCACCTGGGATAAAGGGTATCACTGATAGGGAAAATACGTGGAAATGCAAAGCAACCACCACCATCACAAAATCATGAGACTGGTCCTGTTCAGTGGGATGGACAGAGGCTCCTAACAGCACAAACTATGACTGGGATTATTTCTTCACAAACCAGCATGCAATATATCATTGGAGACCTGGGTCATTGTGTGGGCTGTCCCTGAGGGTGGGCTGAGGTGAGCATCAAGCTCTTGCAGGGCCAATTGTATGTCCCTTTATAGCCTCAAGTATAAGAACCTTTAATTCTCCCAACTTCAAGGAGCATTGCCAATTTGAAGTCAGTCCTCAGAATAAGCCATTTTTGGTTGTGGCTACCATCCCTTGGTTATAAAATTAACTTGATATGTAAGGGAAAGCAGGACAAACAACTGGTTGGAAATGATACAAGAACCTTAGTCCTCCCTAGGCCCTCATTTCAGGAGAGTGTCCTTTGGCTTAAGAAATCCTTTTGGACTTAGCAGAGAGAAAGAAAAAAAAAAAACAACAACAAAATTTAAACCTTGTGTGGGTGTCCACTATTTCCTGAGAGAGCCACACCCATCCACCACCTCAAGCCACAAGACTGTACCACTCAGAACTAACTCCCTAAGTCCCTCTGCTTTGGCTTACCAGCCCTCGAAGCCTTCCCATAGAAGAAAGATAAAGGGTACCCAGAGATGACCATTCCTTGGTCAGAATCAGCTCTAGATTAGGAGACCACACAGGGTAGAAACATCTAGTCCTTCCTTGTGAATTTAGGCCCTTTGTCCCTCAAGCAAGAGCAGCTTTTCTAAATGGCAAGCCCCTGGGGAGAAGCAAAGGCCAAGTACCTTTTCACAGCAATGTTTGCTGAAAGCTCAAATGACCAAGCTATACTTAACCAGCTCAAAGTAAGTATTAATTAACAAGGAACTGATTATCTTCGTTCTTTTTCTCTGACCTAAACCCAGGGATCCACATCCCACTGTATTCCTGAGGGATCAAAGCCAATCCTTATGGGTGTGTGCTCTAAGTTTAGACTGGTTTCCATTCTAGGTGACCTTCAGTCCGGTAAAGAAGTCACTTAGGCAATGTATCTATAAAGTAAATCGAGAACATAAAGCATATGAAAGAGCATTGCTTTTGGAGCTGAGACAAAGGTTCAAATCCTGCTTTTGAAACTCACTATCTATGTAACGCTGAGAAATCATTTCAAATCTCTGTATTGTAATCAAATGGAAGGCTTGAAATAGAAAATCTCTTTAAGATGCTTCCAAATCCTATACTTCTGGTTTTCTAAGTGATATTATTTTTGTGATAATTCATGAGATTCAGCTAAAATGGGAAAATAGGAGAAAATACTAAAAAATAAAAACTTTTGTGCCTAAAATTCATTTTCAGTTTGCAAAGGATCACTTTGGGCACTTTGAATGGACCTCAGGTAGGCTGGTTTAACAATCACTCAACAAGCTTCCCTATGGGGATTTATAACATGGGCCAAACCTGTCACCAGTCACTATGGGATGCTGTATCTTGGCAACACCTCATGTAATAGGGATACAACAGAGCTAATGCAGCATGAAATGTTCTTTTTGGAACCAGCCAATCCAGACTGTGTTTCATAACATCTCTTATCCTGAAAAGTGGTGGATAGCTTCACTGCCTTTTATTGCTAGCTTGCCTTCTTGATACAGCACAGCCAGGGATAGCAAAGCAGCGTGAGACCTGGAATCTCTGTTCCTTTCAACAGTTTCCTTTGGCTGAGAGGGCTTACTGCTTCCCCTTCACACTCTGTCCCCTTTTCAGAGGGCCTCTTTTAATGAGGAAATGGAGTTAGGATGCCTATGGAACCAAATGTGTAACTGGAGATAGGAATCTCCAGACTGACCGTATAGTGTCTCTTATTGATGCCAGCAGATCCTCCACAAGTCAATTAGTTATATGTATGTATTTATTAAAATATAAATAGTTAACTGTGTATACAGGTATATATAATATTTGTATATTTACATACATATTTATAGGTATGGATAAATATAGATATGTATATAGACATATTCAGAATATCCAGATTTATATAAGAAAAAAGAATCTATAGTCACACTATCCAGATTCTATATTATATCCTTAACTCTGAAAAGGCAAAATTGATTTAAAGATTTGTCATTTTGATTGAAGCAAATGAGCATTTGCCCACTAAACATTAGATGAGCAGGACTTTTTGAATTTTTTCCAAGGGAAAGAAAACAATTTAACATATCTTAAGTATAAGGACCTTGGAGCAATGTTGTCTACAAAGGAGATAAAGCAAAATAGTTATTCAGTCGTGGAGTATTACCTTTCCATCTCCACAGTTGTACAGGAGAGGGATCATTATGAAGTAGCTTCAGGGCATGTCAGCAATAGTTTGGGAGTCCAACTTGGAACTATAAGCATTGTAGATAGACAAAGAGTCAGGGGTTGTGGTCAGAGTATGTTCTGGGATCAGAATGGGTAAGTTGTGAGCACTGAACTGAATAGAACAGGGAAGTGAGAACATGTTCCATGCAAGGGATAAAACTGTGTGTGATCTTGAGCTGTTGGTAATGCTTACTTCTAATGAAGTGAGTAAAGACTAAAGACTGTAAGATCAGATCCTCTCCTTCAATTCAGCAAACATTTGGCACTTATAATTTGGGGGCCTTAAAGATATAAAGATAGGAATCACAAAAAGTTCCTGTTTTCAGTCTTCAAGCAGCTTACATTCTACTTGGGTAAATACAGTGTGGATATCTGAGGTTTTCTTGAATTCTGTTTCAAAAGGAAAGTAGGAGTATAGAGTGGGGAAGGGGACTACGTAACTTAGAGCACTGAGAATTCCCAGCAATTTAAATCTCAGAAAACCAATTTTCTTGGGAACTGACTATCAGAGGAGTATCTAGCCTTTTTGAGTAGGTTTTTTTTGTTGTTCAGTGATTTATCAATTGTTTCTGATTCTTTGTGACCCCATATGGAGCAGAGATACTAGACTGGTTTATCATTTCCATCTCCAGTTCATTTTACAGATGAAGAAACTGAGACAAACAGGATTAAGTGACTTGCCCAGGATCACATAGCTAGTAAGTTTCTGAGATCAGATTTGAAGTCAGGAAGATGAATCTTTCTGACTCTAGGTCTGGCATTCTATCCACTGCACTACCCAGTTGTCCATTTTGACCCCACTTAAATGTCAAAATGAGGACTCTGATAGTTGTACCATTATAAAACTACTTAGTGACAAAACACATGATGACCAAATACTATGTTATTAATCTTACCAGCAATTACATCCATTTGAAAAATGACAATATGCAAATATGAGATGTTTATTCAGTCTGTAGAAAGTATGTTTCCTTATTTAGTCTACCTAATCGTTCAGCAAGATAGTGAGTATGTGTACAGAATCACAGGCCTCTCACAATGGCTGCATGAAATCCATGAATCTATGGTCCAGAGGTCAAGAACCAATGGCCAAGTAGCACCTTATGCTTATATTTATACGTTGGTTGTTGGTATTCTTTCAAGGTTTATGGTACACATTTATTTTACCTATATAGCAATTTATATTCTTTCAAAACACTCTTAAGCAAGTTCTTAAAATAACCTTATGAAGGTATGAAGCCAACTCTGTTTCACGGACAAGGACACTGGGATCCAGAGAAAGTAGATGTATGGACAACTTTCACCTTGTATGTCTAGCTTTTGAAAGGTTCTTTCTCATTTGATGTCTTAGGGCAGAATACATAGAACAAATATTAGAACCTCAGCCCCCAGACTTGTCCAGTGTTTTTCCTACCACAGTGTGATGTCAGGAGAATTTTTAGAAACTGCTTTATTGTGATTGTGTCACCCAAAGTGACTTTTGGAAAACTTAGAGAAACAGTCCTACTTGACTAATGAAAAGATTACTGCCATTATTTTATAGATTTACATAGAAGTCTCTGTGGGTTGCAGGGATGGGCAAAAGGTAATAGTGAAATGAGAATAGAAATGGACTAGAGTTTGTGAGCTTAGTTTGTGCCATAGTAAGAGGACTGCCAAGAGCAACAAAGGTTTTTCTTTCCTGAAGCCACCAAAAAAAAAAGAAAAAAAAAAAAAAAAACCTGGTCCTGGCAGCTGAGGCAAACAGGGCTTAACATTACAACACTGAACTGTGAAGGGCAAACCCAGCAATTAGCAGAGGAGAAATGGAGTGAAGAGGCAGGCACAATGGAAAACCCGTTAAAACACAAGACATAATTGCAGGGTGTGTCAACTATAGGGCCCAATTCAAGGAGGGAGGTACATTTTCAAATGGTAACTACCTATGTGTGTTAGTGTATAATCCCTGAGACAGTTCTGGAGGAGGATAGGGGAGGAGTTTCCTGATGGATGAACCTAAAAGGTTCATTTCAGAGGTTCATTTCAGGCTCAGAGAAGCCTTCTCCCCAACCCCACATCTCTCTGAAGGCAGCAAATCAAGACTGGGAATGTCCTTTATGCAGCTGACCTTGGTTTTTTCTTCTGTTCTGGAAAAGGAAAGATCCTTTCGACTAGCCCCAAAGCTAAAAGATCTCTCCAAGTATTCAGCTCAGCCAGGTTGGTGTCTCCAGTGGAGAAGACTGGACTGAGTTGCCAATTCCTCCAAGCAGCCTCCAATGTTTAGATTTTCCCTTGGTTTATATTCTCTGTTTGGCACTGAGGAGCTAACTAAGACTCTCCTTACGGGGAGGTCAGCAGCATCCCTTCCCTTCTCCCTACCTCACACGCTCCCCAAAACAGTCGGTCTAAGTGTGTCAGGGGATCTAGAGATTATATTCAGATTAGTGCCCATTCCTTAAGCAAAAGGAGATGTTTGAAGGCCAGTGGGTATTTGACTTATTGGACCACTTTAGTATAGGGAGCAAGGAAAGGATCACATACAGCTTTCCTTTTATTTTCTTCATGTTTTGAATGGAGCCAGAGAATGAGATCTAGAAGGGATGGCCTTGGCTGTTATAAAATCAATTTCATTTTTCTTTCTTTCTTTCTTAAATAGTAAGTAATTATTTTCAAAATACATGCAAAGACAGTTTCCAACATTTATCCTTACAAAACCTCATGTTCCAAATTTTTCTCCCTCCCTTCCCTCCACTCCACACCCCTCCCCTAGACAGCAAGCAATCCAATATATGTACTGTTCTGCTATACATATTTCCACATTCATCATGATGCACAAGAAAAGATCAGATCAAAAAGGGGGGAAAAAAACGAACAAACAACAGTAAAAAAGGGGGGGGGGAATAAAAATCCTATGTGTTGATTCACATTCAATTCCCGTAGTACTATTTCTGGACACAGATGGCTCACTCCATCACAAATCTATTGGAATTGACCTGAATCACCTCGCCTTTATTTTTCAAACAAGAAAATAGGTTCAAAGGTGGCCAAATGAAATGCCCAAGATCACAAGGCTTATTTTGGGTCCTTCCATTTTTAGTAATGAAATCCCTAGTAATAGGGACCACCCCACTGATGTATCCATACACAGGATTGCATGTGGCAGTATGATACGGTCAAAGGAGCTACTGAATGTGAAATTGGAAAATTAGGTCAAAGTCATAGCTTATTCATTTATTTGCTCTCTAATCTGAGCAAAAAAATCAAGCCAATTCTTTTTCTTACTCAAGTTGGGAAATTCATTCACAGGTAGCCTGTCTGGGAGAGTGGGATGTCAGTTAGTCCAAGAGTCAGAAAAGGAAATCTGTATTTGTTTCTGCTATACCCCTAACTTGTCACATTATCATGGGCAAATGATATTATCATTGCTGTGAGCCTTAATATTCAATTCTGTCTGATTATTACTATCAGGTTGAAATTCCATAATTCTTTCATTTATTCAATCAACAATTTTGTGCTATCATTTTGCACAATGTAAAAGGCATTTCTTAAGGCTCTACTATGTTCAAGGCACTGGGGAGGAAAGACATAAAAATTCACAGAGGGTTCTGTGTGGGGGAAAAAAGGGAAAGGGGAAGGGCGGCTTTCAATTTTCACTTGTTTGGGCAGATGTGGCCAGGATTCAGGATCTCTTTGTTCCAGTCAGGTTTGAGTTCAGCAAAATGAAGATTTTCTGAAGTAAAAATCTGGGAAAACCATTCTCCAGCTGTCCTTCATGTCCCCAAAGCTCTGTGTGTGTGTGTGTGTGTGTGTGTGTGTGGTGTGTGTGTAGTGTAAGTTCAAAAAATTTCAAATGTGTTCTAAAATAAAATAAATTTCTATGCAAGTTCTTGAGGTTTAAATGTGGACCTTCTCAAGGGCTTACAATCAATCGATGAGCATTTATTAAGTGCCTTCCTGCTATGTCACACACACACACACACACACTGCTTAATGCTGGGGATATGAAAACAAAATACAATAGTAACAATTCTTGCCCTTCAGCTTATATTCGATTAGAATCTAATAGGAAATAGAAAATATATACAAGTAAAAATAGTATACCAATATATGATAAATGTCTTAAAAACACAAAAGCTTCTTCAAGTTCTGGAGATGTATATTAGGAGATACTACTTTGTAGGGTGGCTGCAAAAGATTCTAGATCCCTTAGATGAAATTTATTCCTTCATGGAATTAAAATCTTGTCTACCTAGGGAGGAAACCTCATTGTCCTCAGTAATATGCAGGTTCAGATAATCTGTCTCTCTGTCTCCCTGTCTCTCTGTGTGTCTATCTGTCTCTGTCTTTCTTTGTGTCTGTCTCTCTCTTCCTCTTTCTTGGTCTCTATCTCTGTCTCTCTCTTTCTCCTTCTCTCATCACCTCACTCCCTATTCCTGGAACACCCTCCATCTTCTGCTCTTACTATTGACTGTATTTAAGTCCCAATTGAAATCTCATCCTTTAATTCTAATGCTTTCCCTCTGTTAATTATTTTCTATTTATTCAGCATATAGTTTGCTTTATAAATATTTGTTTGTATGCTCTCTTTCCTGTTAGTTTATAAGTTCCTTAAGAGCAGGGACTGCCTTTTGTTTCTTCTTAGATCCCCACTTAGTACAGTGCCTGGCACATAGTTGGTGCTTAATGAAGGTGGATTGATTGATTCACTGTATCTGTTTCATCTCTGTCTCCATCTCTCTTTTTGTTTCTGTCTCTTTTATTCTCTTTCTAATTTTTATTTTCACTATATTTTGGTTTCTTTGTAATCCTATGTATTCTGTTTTATTCTGAGAAAGGGTCCATATGCTTCCCCAGACTGCCAAAGGAGTCTAAGATACCAAAAAAAGTTAAGAACTCTTGCTTTGAATTTAACCTTTATTATCCCTATCCTTTATTGGGATGTTATATGTCCAAAAAAATGTTAACCCTTTTTCTTAAAATATTTAACACCCATACCCACCCACACCCCTTTTAGATTTTAACTATCACTTTAAGAGTCTTTGGTCTAGGAATTGTTTTTAAAGCAGCTGGGAATAATAACTAGCCCTTGATACTGAAATCCTGGGAATTTTGCCTGAGTCATCCTGGGCCTCCTCAGTCTACCTGGATTGAGGTGGTTAATGTAGCAATTAAAACCTCTCCCTGACTGGGAGCTTTTTATATGTTGCCCATGGGGCAGAGATTTGAGAGCCTCTGATTTGCCATAAGGTTTGTATGAATTTTTTATTTTATTTTAAGAATCAAAATGCTAACCAGCTGTATAGGTCATTTTATGCCTCTCCACTAACAAATGTTGAAAAGAGGATGGCAGGGTCAGCTTGTTACCTTTGGGGCCAGGGAAGGTAGCTACAGAATGATTTTCCCAGACTTTTACTGCAGGGAAGAAAGCAGAGAATCTTCATTATGCTCCTGAACTCAAACCTGGCCAGAACAAAGAGGTCCTGGATCCAGGCCACATTTGCCCAAACAAGTAAAAGTTGAAAGGCCTTCCTCCCCACCCCCCACCCCCACACCATCCTCTAAGAATGTCTGAAATAATGAAAAGGATGTAAGTGGGGAAAGGTTACCCAAAAAAAAAAAGAAAGAAAGAAAGAAAGGAAAAAAAAGCAGCCTTTGAGGATGAAAGGCTGAATTCTGTCATTGCATTGAAAAAGCACTTTTCCGTTTGTTCTTGTGCAGAGTTTAAAGGAGTGCGAAATATTGTCATTTTGAAATTATTTCATTTTAAGCATTTACTTTGGGAGTTTCTTTCCATTTTGTGCTTTTTCTTCTAGTACCATGTCCCTTACATAAAAGGCTGGTGAGCTTGAGCAGAAAGAGGGAGGTCATCCCATGAGCTGCTGGTTTGTTAGTTAGCCTTTGATTTTCTTAAGCAGCAGTAGGGTTCCTTATCTTATTGTGTAAGGGCTGTTTCACTTCTTCTAGACCAATCTTGCATCATCACAGCTACTTATGAGCTATTCTCAGATTTTTGCCTTGAATAATTTTCCAACAAAAAACAATCTCTGTTAAGTTGTTCAAGCTGCCCATACCAAACTAAAGGATGAAAGAACTCTTTGAAGACTTTTTCCTATACCAAAAAAAAAAAAAATCCCCTACTGATACTGAAAAAACTTTTCTGGAAATAACTCTAAGGTATGGGAATGCATTCACAAATTATTACAATGACATTTAAAAAAAATAATGAGAAAGCTTTGATTGTTGAATAGAAGAAGTAAGGTTTTTCTTCAGCTGTAAATATGTATTTGGAACCCACTGTGCACAAAGCACAGTAGGTTGGGTTATAGCCTCTAGATGAGGGTCAAAGTTTAGATAAGATAGACCCTGCCTTCCTAAAACTTATAGTTTAGTATAGTTTAGAATAAAGCATTGACATTGATGTTGTTTTCAGTCATGTCATGGTCCCATGTGGGGTTTTCTTATCAAAGATACTAGAGTGGTTTGCCATCTCATTCTCCAACTCATATTGACAACAAATATTATGTTGGTGTAAAACAAAGTATTCTCAGAGGTCTTCATGAAAATCAGTTGCCAGAAGGGAATCAGGAAAGGAATGAGAGACTGACTTTTTTGGAGAACTTCTATAGCATATTTATAGTTTATTCCAATCAGAAGAGAGTATATAGCAAAAGATGTTTCATATGGGAGTTGACTTTGTCGCAATTAAACTCTTGATTTTTCACAAAAAAGTAATGAGATCATCCAGAAGACACATGCCCAATCACTTATATTCTTGTCCTTCTCTATCATTTGTTTTACCTTCTAGCCAGGACAATGATAGATGAGAAAGAGGAAACCCCAAAGCAGCTAAGGCATGGGGGAACTGCCCTAGCAGTGAACCTTCTAATGGGAAGTGAATCTAAAACAGGGAGAGTTGTAGGAGAAGAGCTCTGGGTCATCTAAATACTCTTCATTGCACAAAATAACTGATGGTCCTGTCATCAGAAAATGACTACAGGACCTTTACATAGCCATGGAAAAGAGCATCAAACAGAAAAATTGAAACCAAAGGTATCATAAGGGGAAATTTGGTAGCTCTGAGGACTCCATATATAGGCTGAGCCCAGGATAGGCTCCAGAGAGTAAAAAAAATCTTATGTCTGAGCTTTCAAAAATGAATCATTTTGAACAGGCCCTGTGTTGTATAGGTGGTCCTTTAGTCTTTGGACTGAAGTTCCAAGGATGGCTGTGAGTCTGAAACAGAGCTCCCTGGCTGCCTGAATAACTAGACTAGCTCCTTAAAATAAACTAGCCTCTTCATTGAATGTGTCTGGTATTTCTGGCTTCCTCAAATGAAACCCTTGTATTATACTCTGCAAACTAGTCTTCTTCAATACTCAGAATTCATAGAACTGGAAGAGATCTCAAGAGATTAGCTAGTCCAGCCCCTTGCCTTCTGCCCTGCCTTACCAGACAAATAAATTCAGCAGCTTAAAAGTGTTAGATGCTACATTCATTCCTCTCTGTCCTCAAGAAAGTGAATCATTTGTAAGTATTATATCACTTCCTCCTCAGATATAAATCAATATTTAACTTTAGGGCACTGCTACTGGATCAGTGAGTGCTATTGATTTTACTTTGTACCCGTTTTAAAGTTGGCAACATCACACCAATTGGTGGTGCTAGTGGAAATGGTCATGGACTCCAGAATTAGTATTTGTTCCAGAGATACTTCGAAATTCACTTATCCTTGCCTTGGAGACTGGAGTAAAAAATCAGCAGCCTCTTGAGATCATTCAAAACTGTAAAATTTATTGGTTGTTCAATGTAGGAGCCACTGGTAGGAACTATCTTGGAGACATTTGCCCCAAAAGTGTCAGTTACCATCTGCAATCAGTATCACAGCCAAGGAAATGTTTTGCTTTTGGGTTTTTGACTTACAAGGATGAGTTGATTGGAAAACAAGATGTCATATCATGTTGGTATATCTGACATGCTATGTTCCTACTGATAATTCTAAGTTTTAAAGATATCTTGGGATTGAGATAAGGAAGGAATAATATATAGTCTAGCAATTCTCAGAGTGTGATCTGGGAATATCTCAGAGTGTGATCCCTGAGATCCTTTCAAGGGGCTTACAAAATCAAAGTTATTTTTATAATAAGAGAAAGAAGTTTTAATTGTAAGATAATCTTTTCTGTGATTGGAGGAAATATTTTTTAAACAAAAACCTTTAAAATACAAAAACCTAAATTGTTAGAAATTATTTCAGATGAATCTTGAACTTTTAAAGTTTTATTATACTGTTGAAAACCAGGAAGGTCAAGGATTGGACGAACATGTAAGTTTAAATGAAAACACAACCTTAAATCACCATTGATGGTTTATCTTTAATATTTTTGTCAACATCTTCACCTTTCTCATAAACCTTCTTTAGTATTATTATATCTCTCTGAAAGTTGAGTGGCTAAAACAAGATCAGACAATAAGTTAGCAGAACCCACTTCAGCCACCTAGATAGAAGTTAATTGAAAGTAATGTCAGAACAAAACTGATGCAGACAAGATTAGAAGGGAAGCAATAAATTGGGAAAACATTTTTACAGTCAAAGGTTCTGATAAAGGCCTCATTTCCAAAATATATAGAGAATTGACTCTAATTTATAAGAAATCAAGTCATTCTTCAATTGATAAGTGGTCAAAGGATATGAACAGAATTTTCAGATGAAGAAATTGAACTATTTCTAGTCATATGAAAAGATGCTCCAAGTCATTATTAATCAGAGAAATGCAAATTGAGACAACTCTGAGATACCACTACTCACCTGTCAGATTGGTTAGAATGACAGGGAAAAGTAATGCGGAATGTTGCAGGGATGTGGGAAAACTGGGACACTGATACTATTATATATATGGAACTTATATATATATATATATATATATATATATATATATATATATATATATATATATATATATTATATATATATATATGGAACTGTGAATACATCCAACCATTCTGGAGAGCAATTTGGAACTATGCTCAAAAAGTTATCAAACTGTGCATACCCTTTGACCCAGCAGTGTTACCGCTGGGCTTATATCTCAAAGAGATCTTAAATGAGGGAAAGGGAGCCACATGGGCAAAAATGTTTGTGGCAGCACTCTTTGTAATGGCCCCAAACTGGAAACCAAGTGGATGCCCATCAACTGGAGAATGGCTGAATAAATTGTGGTATATGAATGTTATGGAATATTATTGTTCTGTAAGAAATGACCAGAAGATCGATTTCAGAAAGGCCTGGAGAGACTTACATGAACTGATGCTGAGTGAAATGAGCAGGACCAGGAGATCATTATTTACTTCAACAACAATACTATATGATGACCAATTCTGATGGATAGGGCCCTCTTTAACAATGAGATGAACCAAATCAGTTCCAATAGAGCAATAATGAACTGAACCAGCTACACCCAGGGAAAGAACTCTGGGAAGTGACTAAGAACCATTACAATCCCTCTATTTTTGTCTACCTGCATTTTTTATTTCCTTCACAGGCTAATTGTACACTATTTCAAAGTCTGACTCTTTTTATACAGCAAAATAACTGTTTGGATATGTATACATATATTGTATTTAACTTATACTTTAACATACTTAACATGTATTGGTCAACATGCCATCTGGGGGAAAGGGTGAGGGGAAGGAGGGAAAAAGTTGGAAAAAAGGATTTACAACTGTCAATACTGAAAAATTACCTACGCATATATTTGTAAATAAAAAGCTATATATAAAAAAAGAATTTAGATGCTAAAAAAAGAAAGTAATGTCAGAAAATTTATACAATCCCTACATTTCAGAATCATAAGATTATAAATTTAGAATATACCTCTAGCCCATACCTGAAAAAACAAACAACTAAGCATTGTCTTGTTTGTGATGTATCCTGGACAATGAATGATTGAACAGTGATTAAAACTGGTAGGAGGGGTTGGAAAGGGAGGAGGAGGAAGAAAAGTTGTATTACTAGAAAAGAAGGGGTAGCAGGTTGTTATTTTTTTTTAATTAGTTTGCTTCTTTTTTTTTTTTTTTTTTTTTTTTAAAGATCCTAGTCAACTATTCATAGGTAGGTGAGCACAATGGAGACAGAGATAAAGAAACTCAATCTCAAGGAATGGACTTGTCATTCTCTATGCTTAAAGTCTAAACATAAGATCACAGACCTAGTGTGAGAAGAGACTACAAAAGAAATGTAATTTATCCCCCTCATTTTACAGGAGAGAAAATAGAGGGAGAGAGTGTCAGAATCAGGAGCTGAAGCCATGCTCTCCAACCCTTCACAACTGTGATTTGGTGCTAGAAAAGCACTCCTTTTGTGGAAACTTCCTCTAGCAATGATGGTTGGTAATTGGAAGATGAATTATTTTCTAATAGATTTGCTCATGGGGCACTGAGATGTTGAGCAGTCCCCCTGCTAATATGTGTCCCAAGCAGGATCTGGAGCTAGATCTTTCTGACTCCATGGCCAGTCCTCTAACCACTATACCATGCTGGCTCTTGGAAACTTTTATATAGTTTCAATTAAAATGCATATTATAGTCTACTCTTCTCACTTAATGTTATCTCCAATAAGCATTTCTTATATTAACATAAGGTTATGTCTTTTTTTTTTTTTTTACTCACAATGGAAAAATATTTGTCCTACTATTTCCCTCCATAATCCAGGCATCTGTGAAGCTCTGTTAACTGAGAAAGTTCTCCAAGTGTTATTTGAGAACAAAAAAGAATGTAAAATATGTCAGCTGAAAACAGCTGACTAGCGGTTCAAATGTTTCAGCCTTCGTTTGCTCAGCATGCAAAGATAAAAAAAAAAATAAATGGTCTAATTTGCCCCTCTTTCAGTTCAG
Source organism: Sarcophilus harrisii (assembly GCF_902635505.1). Lineage (NCBI taxonomy): Eukaryota > Metazoa > Chordata > Mammalia > Dasyuromorphia > Dasyuridae > Sarcophilus > Sarcophilus harrisii. Next base: position 532,430,679 of record NC_045427.1, on the reverse strand, counting down.
AGGCAGAACAAACTGAGAAACCAAGCTGCTAGTTTCTTAAATCCTTTCAGTCTTAGAAGACCCTGTCTACATGTTACTTGCACATCTATCTCTACATGGTACTTAGCTGCTGGGGACAGAGATTAATCAAAATATCTAAAATGAGCAAAGCAAATATCAGGCTTTCCTTTTCTACCATCAGGCACCTCCAGAGACTATTCACAAAATAATTGTGTAGGTAAGATGTTGGTTCATCAGTGACAAACATTGGCATGAAATCTACCTAACCCTTCCAGAGGATCCTTTTATTATAATATTATTATAAAGATGCTGTGTGCACAGAGTAGGTCCTCAACAATTTAATGACGTTGCAAAAAATGGAAATGGTTTCTACACTTAGGATGATGCTGAGAAGTCCTACTTCAAGTCAGTCGGGGTTAATCATAGAAAGCCATACATTCCAGGTGATGAGACTGTTTGGAGGAGTAAATACTTTTTAAAATGTGTGCTATAGTAATGAGGATGCAAAGTATACAGATGTGAAGAAGTAAAAATGCTAGGACTGTTTGCAAGGCAAAATGAGCTCATAAAATGAGTATTCAAGTTTCCTTAAAGGCTGTGCTTATACCTCCATTGGAGACACAACTCTTTCTTCCTCAATTATTTCCACGTTTTTCCTTTGACTCTTTGTACATTTTTATTAGCATTCCACTTCTGGTTGCTTTTCACAGATACATTTTTATTTACATGCAAATTACAACAAGCAGCTTGCCTGTAAATACCACACTAATTATTAAAACTTCTATGGCTCATCAGGATTCTGAATTCTAATTGGCTACACGATTGCCCATAATGCACAATAGCCTGATTTGGAGCCATACAAATTTCTGAATCTACATAATAAAAACAAGCCAGAGAGTAGGTAAATGTGCACCTATTTTACATGTGTCTTCAAGGTCAAATAATCTCCTTTTTCTTCCTATCTTGTAAATCTACATATTCATAGAGACCTTTGTACAATTAATGAGTTGGAAGATTAAATGGTTGCAGATTAAGAACAAACCCTACTGTTCTAATTAGAGTGAAAGTTACTTAGTCAATCAGATTAGAATTCCAAATTCAAACTGGCTAACACATAAGCATAACAATGGAAAAATATCAACCACAGGCTTCTAACTCTTCACAATGGGGAAAAGAACAATGAACCAAGATGGCTCTCCCCTAATAGGCTTACTGTGATAAAACACAATCACTAAGTGTAAAGTGTAAAGAGAGAGAATAGAATCGTGGTTTTGGAGCATAAATTTTTAACTCATCCTGCTCTTTTTATTATTACAAAGAGATGGAAATACAATATGTGCCCACTAATTGAGGAATGACTAAAAAAGTGATCATATATGAATGTAACAGTGTTGAAATTGAGAAGTGGGGACCCAAGTCCTAGACTGGTGTCACAAGGTGTCTCAAAAGAATTTGCAGGCTTGAACCCATCTCCTAATCAAGGGGCAAAATTTTATTGAAAGTAATGTGATGCCATTACTGAGGGGACTGAATTGTAAGGGAATTCAGTAAAGAAGCTGAAGCAAGGAGATAACACTTATACAACTTTCAGTCATAGATATGTTAATTCCATGATCCAAGAGTAAAGCTAGGAAGTAAGTTCCAAATGAATTAAAGGTGTTCTCCAAAATTTGATTATCACTGATCAGATCATCAATCATCAATGAACTAAGAAGTAGTCTTATTCACTATTGTCTCAGGAGTTTGATCTATGGGAGTTTCTTGAGACCAGAAGCTATCTGGCTAAGGAGTGATCAGAATCAAATAGATTGGGAGTTTCCTGAGGCAGGCTCCAAAACCAGAAGACCCAGGACCACTGACCTATTAGAACACAAGCCCCAAGGTCAGGGGACCCCAAAATCACATATCAACAGGACATTATAGTGCCATAAAAAGTGACAAAAACGACTCAGAGAAATATGGAACTTGAAAGATTTTTGTGCTGTCAGCTGAGGATTGACATGACTAGATCAATGCAAAAAGAAGAGTAGTTTGTAAAGATGGAAGAAAACAGAAAATCAAAAATGAGTCTGCTACAATAATCTAGGAAGTTAGTAATGAAAGCCATACTAAGATAATGACAATGATTGGTAAAGGTAGAGAAATAATCATAATAACAATAGAAAAAAAATTGAGGATGAAAAAGACATCAGTTTTAGATATAATGAATTTGAGATTTTGGTAGGATAACCAGGTGGAGATATCAGAGCTAAGAATATCACTTTGGAAGTAATATAGTAAAAATGATGGTTAAAGCTAATGAGTGAAAGAAGAGGAGACAGCCATGGACAGATCTTTGAGAAACATTCTTTATAAGAGATCAGGACAAGCCAGGAAAAGATGTTGAGAAGGTATAGTTAGAGAGGAAGAACAAGGAGAATCTTAGTAGCCAAGAAAATTGAGAATTTTGAGTAGTAGGGATCTTCCCACACTTTCAAATACTGAAGAGAATTCAAAATAATTATTGAAAATTTTCCATTTGATTTAAAAGGGAACAATTTCAATTGAAGGGTAAAAATGGGAGGTGGATTTTGAAAGATTGAGGAAAAAAATGGGTGGTGAGGAAGTAGAGGGCATAGATAATTTTGTCCAAAAATTTAAAGCATCGTAGTTATGTAAGGTTAAGGGGTCATAGGAAGGCTTTTGTTAATAGTTCTTCTATAGTGCAATATATATGTTCAAAAAAAATCACTAATTAGGTCAATAGTGATGGAAAGACTGAAGATGTATGAAAAGGGAGCTATAATTAGAGAAAGCTCCTAAAAGAGACAGGAAATACAGGATTAAGAGTATATATAGAACCCAAGGTTCTATTAGGGAAAGGTGTCCTTATTTGACAAATATGTACAAATTTGATTCATGCAAAATTGAAAAGTAAAAACCATAGAACTAACTTAAAGGAAAAATGAGGTTAGGGCATAACACTCAAAAACTTTGTTGGTGATAAATTTTTTTTAAAAATGGGAACTTTTAAAAAATGATAACACAGTTTATATATGTATATTTAAATAATAGAGAAATACATAAATTGGCAGTGCCTACAGGTGTTGGGCTGCTACTTGGCCTGCACCTGGGTTCTGTCAGTGCCTTGGCTGAACAGTTAGACTACGTGAATGAGGACCTTATCCATCCATAGCTGCCACTGCACCAGAAAACATGCAAACAACATGGCACTTTATCTTGAAACAGTTTTTTTTTTTAATTCTTGCTGTTTCTTTTAGAAGAAATTGTACACGTGCAAACTTGAAATTCACATTATGTTTAAATTGTTCCTTAATATATCAATCATATTAGAATAAATTCACATTTTCAAAATAAGTGTTATAGCATGATTGACTACTGGAGAGAATTGCAAATCATATTTATAGGCTGATGGAAAAGTGCCAGTATTAATGGAAAGACTGAAGATATAATAGAGAGGGGATATAACTGGTGCAAGTTTCTGAAAAAGGAAATAATGGAAACAAGAGTACAAGTAGAATCCAAGGATATTACCTATGGGGGTAAGGATTTGACAAAAACTATTTGACAAAAATTGCTAGGAAAATGAAGTAGTCTAGCATAATAGGTTTAGATCAATAACTTATACCATATGACATAATTTGCTCCAAATGGATACATGACCTAAATATGTAAGAACACATTATAAAATAGGAAAGTAAAGATCCCTTTCATAATTATGGTGGGGGCTGGAGGCAGAATCTGGTGAGCAATTCTTAAGTAAAGGATAGAAGTGGTCAGAAAAGATAAAATGGACAATTTCAATTAACTTTGAAAAGGTTTTGCAGAGACAAAACTAATATAGTTAGGCTTAAGTCCCACTTATGACACATATTGGCAGTGTGGCCCTGGGAAAATAATTTAATCTATAAATTTTCTTGGCAACTCTCTAAGACTTTAAGTTACAAAATAAAGGTGCTGACCTGTACTGTTAGAGGGAATTTCCTTACTAGAAAATTCCATATATGAATGAAAAATAGTAATAGTAATAATAAACATTTATATAAGTGCTTGCTATGTGTCAGGCACTGTATTAAGTACATTATAGTTATCTCATTTGATTCTCATAAAACCACTGGGAAGTAGATGCTGTTATTATCCTCCTTTATAAGTAAGAAAACAAAGATTGAATGATTTATCCAGAGCCATAGAATTTTTCTGAGGTCCCATTGGAACTCAGATCTTCCTGATATCTATTCACTATGCCACTTAATGAATAAAATTGCACATTCAATCCCTATCAGGGTATTAGAATTAAAATTAGTTGAGGAATATGGGAAGATTTTGTAGATAATTTCTCTAATAGGCCTATATCTAAAATATCTAAAATATGTAGGAAAGTGATGCAAATATATAAGGATAAGAATCATTCCCCCAAGTGATGTGACAATTTTTAATTGAATTTTCAATTGTCAATAAGTGACAATTTTCAAATAAAGAAATATGCAAGCTCTCAACAAACATATGGAAAAAATGCTCTAAATTACTACTAATAAGAGAAATGAAAATAAAAACAGTTCTGAGATGTACCCTCATTCCCATCAGACAAGGTAATTATCAGTGTGTCTGTGTGAGGACAGGATGCTAATTCATTCTTTTTGACAAAACTGTGAATTGGTAACCATTTTAAAAAGTAATTTACAGGTATAACCAAGTAGTCATTGCCTTTGATCCAGCCATGTTACCATGAGACTTATATCTCCAAAATATCAAAGACAGAGGAAAAGAACTCAGAAATAATTGTTTTTTGTCATTTGAAAATTGTTTGCTTGTATCCTTTTGCCACTTATCCATTAGGGGAATGACTCTTATTTTTATGTATTTACTTCACTTCTCTATATATTTTGGATATCAGTTCATCAGAGAAATTATCTATAAAGTCCTCCCATCTTCCCCCCACTAATTGTTTCCTTCTTATCCTATGATAGGGACTGAGTATGCAGTTTTATTCATTAAGTGGCACAGTACATAGAGTGCCAAGCTTTCATTGAAGCAGAGTTGAAAACAAAGTGTGTGCTAACCAATTGATAAATGGCTAAAATAAATGGTGGTAGCACAGCTGAGTGGCCTAGTGGAAAAAGTACCAGCTCTGAAGTCAGGAGGACTGAATTCAAATCTAATCTCAGACATTTAACACTTCCTAGTTGTGTAAGCCTGGGCAAATCACAACCCCAATTGCCTCAGCAATAAATAAATAAATGAAAATAAAAATAAATTTTAAAAAATTGGTGGCATATGAATGTAATGGAATATTATTGTGTCATAAAAAGCAATGAATATGACTGAGTCAGAGAAACATGGGAAGGCTTGCATGAACTAGTTAGTACTCAATGAAATGAGCACATTCCGAACAATTTGCACCATGGTATAGTCACAATCACACAAAAGGAAAAAACATTGAGAGAACATAGAACGCTGATCCATTATTAAAGTACTCAGTGTCTAATCATAGCTTCAGAGGGCTGATGATGAAACATGCTACCTATTTTGGGCAGGAAAATATCTTAGTAAAGGTACAAAATGAGACATTTCAAATGTGACCTATGTGTTGATTTATTTGCTATAAAGAAAGACTTCTGTGGGGGAGCTGAACTAATGGGTAGTGATAAGACCAAAAAATATAGATCAATAAAGGATATTTAAAATACACAGAAGGAAACCAAAAGAAGTTCAGAATGTGAATGTAAACTGGGTGATTTTGTTACTATGACATCAAATTTAATATGTGCTTTAAAAAAAAAGCAAACTATGTAACCTGAATTTATGGTTTCATATATAATCTTCTTTAGTTCTTTGAATGCGGAAAATCATATTTATTAATTTTATTAATGATTTATTAATAATTAATTAGTAAATTCATGACAAAAAGGGATTTGTTTTTAAAGTACAAAGAGAAGGATTAACCTTAGTGAACAATATAAGGACACCTCTTCTGTGACCAGCAGAAAAGAGGGTAGAGTAGGTAATAAGGCAGAAAAATTTTAGAGAATGAGGGAAGGTGACTGAGGGAGTTCATATTTAATAGTCTCAATCTAAAAAGGTGAGATAGGTGTATACTATTTGCTGTAAGAGCAGAGGGTAGGGATGCAGGTAGAGCAAAGGAGGAAACGGTTCAATGAGCATCTATTAAGTATCCATGATGCACAAAGTTCTATACTAGCTCCTCTCAGGGTTACAAATAAATGTCAAATTATTGTTGTTCATCCTTCATTCTTAAAGAGTTCTAATGGCATCTGGAGGGTGATGTCTTGGCTTGCAAGTAAATTGGATTTAAATGAGGCAGAGCTGTGCAGAGTCATCAGGATCCAGTGGCAAGACAGATCAAGATGACTGGTGATGGCTCCAGATGCAGTGAGAGATTTTGGTCTTTTTAAACTAAATTCTTTCTCAGGTATCAGATTTGTCTGAGGCAACGCCTATAAGACTATAACTTATAAGGCAAGAATTTCTTAAAATCTTAATGCAGTTAGAAGCTATTAAATATTTTTACTGTTTTTGTGTGATCACGTGTGACTCTTCATGGCCCCATTTGGGGCTTTCTTGGCAAAGATATTAGAATTATTTGCCATTTCCACCTCCAGTTCATTTTATAGATGAAGAAATTGATGCAAATAGTGTTAATTGACTTGCTCAGGGTTACAAAGCTTATAAGTAGCAGGTCATATTTGAATTCAGGTCTTTCTCATTCCAGACCCAGCACTCTATACAAGCGCTATCTAGCTGCCCAAAGCAATTATAGAAAGCTACCAAAGATTCAAACTGCACTAAGACTTTGGGGGCAAGCTGCTTGGAAAGACAAAACATAAACAAGCAAAGAGAGCCAACAAAATGTAATGGAAAGAGCACTGGCCTAGGAAACAGGAAACCTCAATTCTCCTGTTAACTTAGCCACTTTCTAGCTCTATAATACATGTTTCAGCTTCCTGGATTCAGATAGGAAGAAGGGGAAGTACATTCTGGGTGGAGGATGCAGACTGAGCTGAGGCAAACTGGCAAGAATGAGCAAAGGGGATCTTGGAATTATAGCAATCTTGTATTTGTATTCCAACACTTAACATGGCAAAAGCCAGCTTTATCCAAGTTCAATCTTTCCATCTCTTCTCATTAATGTCTATTATTATTAATACCTAATCTTTTCACCTTTGCTGCATTTTAAAATTATTCTCAGAAGACTGCTTTAGGTGTGGGGTCTGAACCCCATCTCTACTGAGCCTGATGATTCTCTTTATGCCTCAGTAGTTCCTTCCCCTCCCACAGTGAAAATGGAAATCATGCCATTGGCCATCTACAGACCTCACCCGAGATGAGAGATTAATGAGATCATGTCTGTAAAAGTTTTTGAAGCCCTAGGGAGAAAAGGGCTATTAAAATACAAAGTGTTATTAGGATTTTACAAGTGGTGCTTGGCACAATCTTGTTTGTCTGTGTGCCTCGGGCTTCCACCCATCTGGTTGGAGCAGAGCTGCCACCTCCCAGGTAAACCATGCCATTAGCCCCGGCAGCCCCTTTGAGACAGCTGTCTCTGGAAAAGTGTGGCTCCCATGTTCAAAGTCCTGAAAAAGACCCTCCTTCAGTCCTGGGAGCCACAGGGCTATGGAGGGGCAAGAGCTTTAAATGGATGACTCTGTAAGTCCATCAATTGGGAGTGAGTCACTGATCTTTGACCGAAAGACTGAGGGGCTTGATGTCCATATGTCAAGCACTTATCAGTACTTATTGAATCCACCATCTTCCCTTCCTCCAATAGAGGGTTGTAAGGGATCCTGTGATCATAATTCTAGAAAACAACATAATGTCTAGTCTCAGATCATTTTACAGATGGAAGAATGAAGCCAGACTTGCCTAAGGTCGAATAGGTAATAAATCCCTTAAAGGAAGTAAGACTTAACAGTCCCTACCCTAGGTTTGGACTAATGTTGCCATTTGTCAAGGGAGTAGGTTGCTTCCCCTGCTCCCCCTCCCCCCCCCCTCAGGGAAATTTCCACTAGCATGCTAACTTTAATCACTACTTCATGTCACCTCAAAGGGAAGTGGGACCTCCTGAAACTGAAATCCAGTTTTTCTTCTGACTGTGGGCCCCTTTCTTGGTGGCTGGATGCTCAGTGTAGCCCTTCATCAACTCTGGGGGAGGGAGGCGATATTCTCAGATACTCTCCCACTGGGATGGAGACTGCAGGTTCAGCTATCTAGAGCACGAGGTGTAAGAGGGAAGGAAGGAAGGAACACATCACTTTGGAGTGATAGCTAGGACACAGTACAAAGCATGCTAGGTAGCATACAGGATGGGTTTGAAATGACAGGAGCCCACTGCATTTTCCTTCCATAACTTTTTCCTTATGTCTTGCTTAACCCCAGGTTAGCCCCCACGCTCACCCCCTCATCCTGCCAGCCTGACAGAATGTGGCCTTTGGGGGCTGCCAACCGCAAAGCTGACTTCCTGCTGTTCTTCACACCTGTTACTCCCACAGTTGTTGTGTGAGCTCTGTAGGCTTTGACAAGCCTGTCAAGACTTCCAAATGGATGTCTCTGTTAAATGCCTGATTACAGGAATGACCCCCCTCAAACTGCAGTTGAGCATGTGTCCAGCTTTGATCTCTTGAGGGATTCAAATCACTCAAATATTTTGCTTCAAAATATTTGAGGGAGAAGGGTGAGAGAGGGAGGAGGATTGCAGTATATACATTGAAATGAGAAATAGCAAAATGAAAAGATGTTTTCAGTGACAAGCCATAGTGGATTGAGAGCTTCTCTGGGGGCTAGGAAGACCTCAGTTCAAAAATTGCCTCAGTCATATATTGACTGTGTGACCCTTCATAAGTCACTAACCTGTCAGGGTTATCTAGGCAGCTCTCCAAAACTAAAAGTTCTAAATTGCTAGATTGATTGATGAGGGAGATTCCTAATCTGCAAGAATTCTAGATCAGAGCAATTATAAGTCCAGGCCCTATCCCACAGAGTATTGATGATGTCAAATGTTATTCTGGATAAACAAACCCCACAGATATAACTCAGACATCTCTACATAGTGACTAATTTTAAACTCATATCTTGTAACCCTTGACCTATTGATTAATAACCATGATATTGATAGTAGTGATAGAATAAGCTACTAATCACCACTTTCCGATATAGCTCCAGGTCAAGGAAATCTGAAGACTGCCAAAGCCATGAAGTAAGTACCATCTTCACCACTTTCCAAGGAAAGACCATCCAGCCCCAGTTTAAAAACTCTTTGTTGGAAATCAAAAGATAATAAAGCAGTTATGTCATCTTTCTAGTACTTTGGGAAACTCTCTCTTTCTTCACTCTTCACATCATAGAGTCATTCATTATATTTTTCAAGAATATGAAAGCTGCACAGAGTTCTCAAGATCATCTAAAACTGAAATTCTCTATCTGGGTTCTGTGAATTCAATATGTAGTAGATAGTAATATTTTAATATAGTTGGCTTAATTTTAATATGATTGGTTTAATGTTAATATAATTAGTCTAATTTTATAATCCTAGATGTTTTATTTCACAAATTAAAAACTATTAATCTGAGAAAGGGTCCATGGGTATCACTAGATTGCCAAAGTGCTCCCTAATTTTAAAAAATGGCTAACAACTTCTAGTCTGGACTAATTCTAGCCTTTAGGCACCTCTACCATCCAGGTTCTTTCTTTTATATAACCTTTAGGAATGGAGATTCACAATTCCCTAAGTAGTTCACTGTAGTTTTCTCATGTTGATAAAAGACAGGAAATTCTGTCTTCTGTAACAATATCAATCTCTCCTGCTTTAATCTATGCGTATTTCCTCTGGTTCAATCTCCCACAAACATGGGGAACAGTATACCCCAAGTTTAAAAAACAAATTCTCCATATACTTGAAGGTAGCGCAAGCCATACCTAAGCCTTCTTTTCTCCAGCATCAACAAACCCAACTCCTTTAGCCTCTTCTCAGATAAAACCTATTTTGCTGTCCTTTTAATCCTCTCTGTGACTTTGAACCAGACATCAAATTTGCTGAGAAATTTTCTCAAGTTAAAGGGATATGAAAGAGAACCTATCAGCATCTGGAGATGCAGAAGGGCTATATCTGCCCAGCGACACACTTGGAAAACCACAGAGATGGACTCCTAGGGGCCCTTCATTTAAAAATCTTTACAAAATGTATTCACCTGAGGAAGGAAAGTACTTATTAACTGAAATTCGTTTTAATGAGGAAAATTGGAAGAAGTTAACTTTAAAAAAAAAAATACCCACCCTACATTTTAAACTGTTTTCCTGTGATGGTGAAATGTCTCTGTGACAATGTTCAGTTCACTTAGCTGAGAATGTGCCTGCTGAGGGGCTCTGATCATAGGTGACCTAGATTCCTGTTCTCAGAAGTCCTGTGCTCTTTGCGGCCCTCCTTGCACCTAAATGAGTTGAATCTAATCATTCTTGGCTTTTTCCTCCGAGCCATGGGACACTTTGATTTTTCCATAGCTCTTTCAATATGTTAACCTTTTCTCCTTTCATTCCTCTTCTGGCAGGCACTGGGAGAAGGCTGAAGGGGCCATTTTCTAGACAAGATGGAGGGGGGTGAGGAAAATGTCAGTGATCAAAGCAGATTGCCACTGAATTTGTGAAAAATTATTTGGCTGCATGAAACCTTGATGTAAGTATTTGGGGGGGGGATGAGAGTGGGGTAAGGAGATAAAAGGTGTAACAAAGATCTCTTGAGACTGGGTTTACTAATGTTCTTGAAGTGTATTTCTCTGTAGAGAATGTGAAACTTGAGGGGGTTGTTTGCTGCTGTGGTTATTCATGTCAGCTTCACACCAAAGACTGGACCCTGAGCAGTGTTCAATATGCTGCAAGCCTGGACCCTCTCCTGCTCCCATCCCCCTCATCCTCCTGGATCTGTCCTGTTCCTCCTTTGAGCATTTACATTCACCTCCAAACACTATTTTAAAAAGGAGGTGTGGGTGAGTAGGAATGCATTTTGATTATTTAGCATTTAGAGTTGTTTAGGTTTGCCAAGAGCTTTGCCTTTTGTTAGTTTTCCTGCACAGACCCTTATGAGTTCAGTTAATAGTATTATCTCTACTTTACAGGAGAGGAAATGCTGACACAGAAAAACCAAGTGACAGGGCAGACCAAGGTCAGGCAAGCAGGCAAAAGTATTTAGTGAGGGCCCACTGTGTGTAGAGTGCTACCTATGCTATTTGCATTAGACAGAGTTGGAGGCGGAATAGAAATATGGCATAAAAGAAATAAAAGAGGTACACAGTCTATACAGGTGGAGAAAAAAATTGGGAAGGAGAGTTATTCTGCTGCATCAGGGTTAAGGCCTTACATCTGGAGAATCCTTTTTACTTTTCAAAGTACTATAGATTCATTATTATCTTTGATTCTCCCTTTCACACTATTATCCCCCTTTTACAGAAACTGAGGCCCAAAGTGTAACTGGCTTGGGACTATACAACTTAGTCCCAACTATTTAAATATAAGTATATAACTATTAATAAGTATACAACTTATTTTTTATTGTTGTTCAATTGTGTCCAAATCCTCACACACCTGTGAACCATCCTTAGAATTTTCTCAAAAAAATACTGGAGTGGGTTTCCATTTCCTTCTCCAGTGGGTTAAAACAAACTGAGGTTAAATAGTTAAGTGGTCTGAGATTGCATTTGAATTCAAGTCATCCTGATTCCTAGACCCAGTGCTCTATTCACTGAATAACTTAGCTGTCTCCTAAGCAAGCAGAAATTAAGTGATTTGCCTAAAATGACACAGCTAGTCAATGTTTGAGGCTCAATTTGAAGTTGTCTTCCTGAATAAGATCCAGCATTTTATCCACTGAATCATCTGACTGCCCATATTATTACATATTATATGTTTTGTTTTGTAGCATAATGGTAATTATATAATAATAATAATTTTGGTAGTAAACATTTAGGTAGCACTTACCATATGCCAGGCACTGTGCTAAGTGCTTTACAATGATTACTTCATTCAATCCTCATAACAACTTTGTGAGATTGGGTTAATATTATTGTTAATCCCATTTTACAGATAAGGAAACTGAGGCAAGCAGTGGGTGACTTGTCCAGGGTCACACAGCTACTATGTATCTGAGGCTGTATATGAACTCATATCTTCCCAACTCTGGGCCTGGCATTTTATCCATTCTGTCATCTGGCAGAAGACATGAGTTCAAAATCTGCCTCTGATGTTTACTATCTGTGTAATTATGAACAAGTCATGTGACTTCCATGGGCCTCAGTTTCTCTGTCTCTTAATTGAAGAGTTTGAATTAGGGGGTTTCTGAGGTCCCTTCCTACCAAGGTCTATGACCCAGTCTCATATTCTTTCCTTTCTCTCATGAAAGGGTTAGATAGGGTTGGGAATCTTGAATGAGCTTCTAAAAAGGGTGAGAATTGGATGGACAGAATCAAATGGCGAAACCATTGTAGGTGGGAGAAAGGATATTCCAGTCACAGCAAAAGAATTGGTGAGCTTGTCAGGAACAGGGTCTCTGCTATTTTTCCGATGTTTTCAATTTGTCCCGACTCTTGGTGATCCTATTTAGGGTTTTCTTGACAAAGGTTTTCTTGGTTTGTCATTTCCTTCTCCTTTTAATTTAAATTTAATATGCTTTATATTCTAGTTACCATTGAGGAAGAGGGAAGGGATAAGTGCTTATATAACACTACATTAAAGGTACCTGTTAAGTGCTTTTTTCAAATATTATCTCAGTTGATCCTCACAATAACCCTGCGTGGTAGGATCCATACCCTCATTTTACAATTAAGGAAACTGAATTAAACAGGTTAAGTGGCTTACCAGTGTCACATAGCTAGTAAGGTCTTCCCAACTTTAAGAAGTCAGGAACAGCAGGGATACCTCTGCTCTCAACCAAATGTGGGCTCCTTTCTGATCTCTCATTTTTTTGTAGAGCTAAGAATAGCAGAATTGCCTGCTCTTCCAAGATGCTCATGAAAAAAAAAATCACCCTAAGCCTTGTTGTTGTATTTGCTAGTAGAGTCTCTTCCAGTGGCACGGAAAATCCAGGCCTTGCTGAGAGTCACTCACACTTGCTCATGTACTCATTCACAGCCTCTCCCTGTTCTGTACCCCTGTCCACTCCCTCCTGGTTGGGAGCTCATCACCCGGCAGCAGCTGTCCAACCAGATAGTCTACTCCATGACAAGCTGGCAGAACAGCAGAAGGATGGAGCCCGAGTTTATTGGAATCATCTGTTGTACGGGCAGATCACTTAGACAACTGGGAGTTGACTGACAGGTAGGCCCTTCAGAATCAGGCTTAGCACAAATATTTCAAGGGTGTAGGCAAAATGACTTAGGAGAAAGTGGAGAGGCCACCGTATTTAAAGACTGTTATAGAGATTGAGACTTTTAAAAAGCCCTCCTAATGAGGACCTCTGGTCCTGTTGATAATATCCACTGTTTCCCTAAGGATTAAGGGTTCCTTTTGGGTTCTTCAGAATGGCATTGCATCTGCTTTAACAATTGCAATCGGTAGAAATGGAGAATACCTTTCACACCAGAATCCCTTCATATAAAAAAGGTTAGAAATCGCTGTATCAAAGCCTCTTCCACGCCATCTCTCAGAAGTGCTAAGCCTAGGTTGGATTTAATTTGTCTGATTCAGTCAGAGAAGGCTTTGCTTCCTGGGAAGTGAGAGGGGGGAGGCGGTTGGGAATCTTTTATTTCCTTTAAACAAACCCCATTTTCCAACACAGAATCTTAATGTTGGACCCAGCAAATCCCCTCAGTTGTTCTTCCTTGTGTTCTGCATCTGTTCTCGGCTTTGCTTCCAATCTTTCTGCCAGGCAACTCCAATGATACCTGGCACACAGACTAATTAGGACAGAAACGCTCCAAACCTGAGGCTGGGGTCCTCTCCCACTGTGTGGGGCCAGCCCAGGAGGTGAGGGTGGGGTCCTCCTGTGGAGCTCTGGCTGACTGGCTACTGTATCCTCAGGGCTCTTGTAGCTTGGCTTGGGTTGGTGGCACATGGCTCCCCTCCTCTGCCACTTTGTGTCTGCTGATTATTCCTCCTCCAGAAGGAGATAAACCTGCTTAGAGACATCCACTCAAAGGAGTTTGTTTTCTTTGGTAACAGATACTTAGCCAAACAGAACACAGAAGTCTGAATTGCAAGCATTTGTTTTCCTAGAACTAGGCTCCCAGCCCCAAGCCATGCTTTTCACTTAAATGCAGTTTCCTTCCCTGGTGTTAGAGCTGGGCGACTCCTTTGTGTCTTATGATCTAGGGCTCTGCTGTCCTGCTGGCGTTCCACTCCTAACATTTGGCTGATTGGCCTGGGTGGCCATTAGTTATTTGGGACTGAGGGAACTTAGCAGAGATAATGTTCTGTTCGGTGACCAGGACTGAGAGAACAGAGAGATTCTTACGGAAGGAGAGATTAACAAAAGGTCACATTCCACCAGGCAAACTTCCATTATGCAATGAGGATAAGGGAAAGGAGGTCTGCTTCTTATAACTAAGGTTAAAAAAAAGGAAGAAATTTTAGATTTAGGCAAGAGCTGTAACTAGGTTGGGACAGCAGGGATTTTGCCAAAAGAAGATGCTGATAGCACTTTCGTGGAGATAATTTCTCCCCTATCCCCAACAGGCTGATAGCAGTGGTGGTCCTCTCTAGTCTCATCCACCTTCCTTCCCTTGATGGCCCGACACTGGTCTCATGCACTGGTGGTGACCATGTTCCCCTCCTCAGAAGCAACATACTCCTCCTTCTTTGGTATCCCTACCAGGTAGCATCACAAGTGATTCTCCTTTTGCCTTTCCCTACCATACACCTTATCCTCGGTGAAAGTCTTGCTAGTTATAGTATGGGTTTAGAAGAACTTTTTAAGATGTTTTCCTAAACATCAGCCATGATCAACCCAAATAGAAATGAAGGCCATCAATCTGTAGATAAGTATCCTTATAGGTAGCATATTGAGTTAGTTTTAAAGTGCGAAATTTTCTATATTTTTATTATGTTTTTACTTAGTTAATATGAGAAATGGATGGGCATTTGGTTTCCACAAATTATGAAAATTAAATTGGAGAAATGAAGCTTGAATTGGAAGGCTGAGACCCACAAAGACATCAGAGAATAATCAAAGATGGAAGTTATTTTCCCCCAAAAGAATGTAAGCTCCTTGGGGGCAGGGACTGACTTTTATAATAAAAAAAGGGCGGTGGTCTAAGATTTGAAAGGAACCTTTTATTTTCTGCTCTTGGCCCTCCTCTGTTATCTTTCTCCTTCTAGAATATAAGCTGCATTGGGGCATAGATTGGCCATGAAATGAGGGGTAGAGATTGATGCTGGTAACTTCTCTAACATCCAATTAATGGAGAATCAGGGGAAGGACTTGTGCTTCAGGAGAGAAAATAAAATGTTGCCTTTTGGAGTTTCAAAGGTGTATCTATTCATCTAGGTACCTATTCTTATAAGAATGCAAAATAAGTCTTTCCTGGGGCAGCTAGATGGTGCAGTGGATAAAGCACCAGCCCTGAAGTCAGGAGGACTAAGTTCAAATTTGGTCTTCTAGCTGTGTGACCCTGGCCAAGTCACTTAACCCTAATTGCCTCCACAAATAAATAAATAAATCTTTCCTGTATTAATCAGTGAGTCAATGGAGTTCTCGGTAAGATATTTTGTTTCTTACAGTTAATATTTCCCAACCATACTATACTCTTGTTTGGTCGGTGTCTAGAGCCCACAGCAACATGTTTAATCCATCTGTATGCACCATGAAGCCTGAGGAGCTTTTATCAGCCTATTGAAATGAAAGTGACAAAGAATGCTGGTTCTTGGCTTTTCATATAGAAGAGGAGTCAGAAGACCTGAATCTTTTACATTTTTTAGCCTTAGTTTTCTTATCTGTAAAATGGAATAACATCAGAACCTACCATCCAGAATGGTTGTGAAGGTGAAATGAGATACTGTATGTAAAGCAGTTTTTAAAGTGCCATATAAATATTAGCTAACATCTTCTTACATACATAAAAAGATAGCCATGTGTTGTGACTTTTTCCCCCCAATTTTTAGTAACCAGAAGCCTGCTTTTTCTTCTGTCCCCTTCATGTTTATAACACTATTTGGAAGAAGGAAGGAAAATAGTCTCAGGGACACTGAGAGAAGAAATTATTCTGGACTGGTACCGATAACATCAGCACATTCTGAACAATGGCCCCCTATTGGAATCAATACTGGGGAGTAGATTTACTCCAAATGAATAACAAGAGCAATGAGTGGCAAACACTCTTTGCAACTATGGAGGTGACAAAGGGGAAGAAGTTGCCTGGGCTCAGGGTCCCTTGGCAGCAATGGAACTCTGGAAGTCTCAATTACCTGCTTCTTCCTTTAATTTCATGTTGAAAAGCCACAGGTGATGGAAAAAGAAATTGGTCCCTATGGGCAGAATACCTTCCCGATATGCATTTATTAGGGCGCTTCTGAGGATGCCTCGAGCTAAATGTGATTCGCTGCTGGGAGATGTTAAGATTCACATGAGGGGCCAGAGTGACCTAGGAGGGAAGAAGAGCCCTTCCTTTAAAGTTCAGAGCATATGTGCTCTGTTTTCTCTCCCCACTCCTCTGACCCCTCTCCCAATACCTTTCCTCCTCCTCTTTTTCTTGACCCTTCTTTTCTCTACAGGAGAATGTTTAGAAAAAGGATATAAAAATGGACTAGAGAAATATTTGTATAGCTATTACCTCGCTTATATAATTGGAGTGTTTCAGAACAATTACTTGTGTGTAAATCAAATGTTTGTGAAGTCAAATCCTAAGTAATATACACTTGATATTTGAAAGAATTCTTTGGATGAATCCTTTTAAAAAGCAAGGAATACTCCACAATTTACATTTTATGTAATGCTGATTCTAATGTTCTAATAGCATTATATAACTAAAATATATTCTTCTCTTTCCAAATCAACTCATATCCGGGTAAAATGGCAAGAACGTATAATAAATCTAAAATCAGAGCAATATGACTAAAACAGTAGTTTTTTTTTTTTTAACAGTCTGATGCTATTGCTTGAAATACAAATTATGAGAAAATTTCAAGTGATAAAAAATCAAGTGTGGGGGGAAAGGGGGAGCATTTCAAAAAATGCAGGTAGATGAGGAGCAGCAGAGCTCTGTTGTTAAGTTGCTATGGATAGTGGTAATAATGATAGCTAATATTTATATAGCATTTACCAAGGGCCAACAATCATCACATTAAACACTTTACAATTATTATCTCATTTGACCCTCACAGCAATTCTGGGAGATGCAATTATTATCCTCATTTTGCAGATGAAGAAAATGATCATAAATAATAATAACAGTTAATGCTTATATAGGGCTTACTGTGTGCTAGACACTATGTGCTAAGTTCTTTGCAATTCTTATCTCATTTGATCCACTCAACAACTTTGGGTGGTAGGTGGTATTGTTATACTCATGTTAAAGATGAGGGAACTGAAGTTACTCAAGGGCATACCACTAGCTAAGATCAGGTATGAATTCAGGTTTTTCTAAATCCATGTCCAACATTCTATCTATTGTACCACCTAGCTCTCTCTAGTTGTTATGGA
Source organism: Sarcophilus harrisii (assembly GCF_902635505.1). NCBI lineage: Eukaryota > Metazoa > Chordata > Mammalia > Dasyuromorphia > Dasyuridae > Sarcophilus > Sarcophilus harrisii. The sequence goes on along the minus strand of NC_045427.1, from coordinate 532,413,044 downwards.
TTTTAGTATATCTGCCTCTTGGTAGTGATCCATTCTTTAGGAAGGAGAAATACAACAGTCCGGGCTGAATGGAGATGGGAGCTAAATAATTTTCCAGACTAAGTGGATTCCTTCAAATGATCCACATATAGCAAGATTCCAAGGTCCTTTAACATTTTGATCACCTTCCTCTGGACACTCTTATTTATGTCCTTCCTAAAATATGGCACTCAACCCAGTACTCCAAAGAGGGTTTGAGTAAAGTAGCCTTCCAAGACCATCACATCCCTATTGTTAGGCACTATTAATCAATAATAATCAATTAACAATGTACCCAGGCACTCTATATGCTGAAGCTACAAACATAACAACAAAAATAGTCCCTGCCCTCGAGGAATTTACTTTCCAATGAGGAAGAGGATATCTTATATATATGGATCTATTAAAAGAACCCAAAGCAAAAACAAGATGATATTGATGGGAAGAAAAGGAAGGAGATTGAGGAAAGATTTCATTTAGAAGATGACTCAAACTAAAAAACAAAACAAACAAACAAACAGAAAAAAAAAACAGGGATTACAGGAGGCATGAGAAGGGAAAGTCTTTCAGGAATGGAGAACAGCCTTTTAAAGGCATGAGGAGAGGAAGCATTGTATATGAGGAACAATATGTTGCCAGTTTGGTTGCCAGAGAGTTGTGGAGGAGAGTACTGTATGACTGAAAAAGTAGGATGGCACCGTGTTATGAAGAACTTTAAATGCCTAATATAGAAGGTGACGTTCTCTTATAGGAATACTAGTTCAACAATGTAATTTAATGAGTAGGTATGGTGAGAGAGTTAGTCCTGAACTTCAGGAAAATCATTTTCAGTCAACAAGCATTTATTAAGTGATTACTACATACCAGATACTGTAGTAAACACTGGGGACATAAAGAAAGGCACAGAGTTAGTCCCTGATCTTAAAGATTTCATATTCTAACATGTAAATAATCATGCTGCAAAAAAGGACATATATATATATATATATATATATATATATATATATATATATATAGTAAATGGAAGTTAATCTCAGAAGTTAAGATACTAATAATGGAAAGGAGTAGAATTGAAGGGACCAGGAAAGACCTCCTATAGAAAGTAGGATTTGTGCTGAATCTTAAAGGAGAAAATCTAGGAGGCAGAGGCAAGGAGGGAGGGCATTCCAGGTCATAAAGCATGAATCTCAACATGATATTATAAAACAGTCAAAGATAAGAATTCAAAATTCTGATAGCATTATGATAGCCAGGAATAATCTATTCTTGATGAAACCATGCTGGCTCTTTCTGATCATCATTTCCTCTTCTAGATATTCATGAATCATTTCTTTAATAAGATGTTTTAGAATTTTTTTCACAAAATCAAAATCAGACTCAATGGTCTACAGTTTTCAGACTCTGTTCTCTTTCCTTTTTTTGAAATGAGGGCAACATTCTCAAATATCTCCCAATGTCCATGACAGTAATCACATCTGCCACTTCTTTCAGTACTCTGGGATGTGAGTTCATCTGAGTCTGATGACTTAAACTTGATGAGTTAGGTGCTTTCTTATTATCTCCTTACTTATCTTAAGTATCAGCTTCCTATTAGCCATTTTTGTCAAAATCCTTCTCCCTGTCAGATAAAACAGAATCTAAAAAGATCCATAGTACTTGGCATCAGAGGGCAGAATGAGAAGTAATGAATAAGTGATTGATACAAAGAGGCATATTTAGGCTTGATAAAAGGAAAAACTTGCAAACTATTAAAGTCCAAAATGGAAGAAGCTTCCTTGTGAAGTAATGACTTTGTTCTCCTTGGAGGTCTTCTAATAAGTGTTAGATGACCACTTATTGTACATGGGCTTGCTGCAGAAAAGAGTTTTATTTAGACTGGGCCTCCGAGGTCTCTTCCAACTTTGAGCTCCTGGGATTCTGTAAGGATCTCATTCCTGGTCCTAGTTGAAATGAAAATGTTAAACATGAAGAGCATTTATCAAAATAATTAAGCCCCTATCAAAATTAAACAGGCAATGATAGCTGAACCCATTCCATGTCATCTTCAAAGACTAACACAACACTTTTGTAAAGTCATCTACAGAGACTGCTTTTGTACCACTAATCTGTGAATGTCTAATGATTGAAATACCATACGTTGACCTTGAATTGATTGCAAAGTTTACATTTATTTGATTGTCTTCCAAATTAAGAGAGAGAATTCCAAGTTAGTTGAGTTTTCCTATTACCTTTCTCCCCATTTACTTTACAATTCAAAGAGTACATTTTATTTCTAACTCTCTTGATAAAATTTCCTTCCTCTTCTGAATTTTGAGTTTTGTTCCACACAAAAATAACAGACTTTTGTTGTTGTTTATCTCCTCCCCTGTACTATAAAATAGAAATAGAGGCAAAAAAATGTATGATTCAGAACTAAACCTAATCCTGGAACAGGTATTGTATTCTTTTCCTCATTCCATGGCTGCCTCTTCATTTCTGAAGATCCAGTTATCTCTTAATATATAGTAATGACTGCTTACATTTACAAAGCACTTTGAGATCCCTGTGAGGTAAGTAGTGTAAAATGAGCTTCAGAGAAAAAATATCCAAATAAAAATATAACTGTGTCAGAAGCAATATTTGAATTCAGGTTTTTCCCTGAATTCTAGTTTTCTTTACTGTGCTGTAGGCAAATCAAGAATGCTGTTCTCTGCTAGGGTTAGTGGCCTGCATTTACATACCCACTGTAAAGTCTTAATTATACTGGCTTTCTTAGAATGCCTCCCATAGGTCCTTAATGTATTTTTTTTTTTTTTAAGTTTTAAATATGGTAGGATAGAAACAGCACTGATTTTGAATCGGAGGATTTGAATTCTAATTCCAGCTCTGAACAAATTTGGTTAACTTCTTTGGGTCTCTATTTCTTAATTTGTAAAATAAGAAAATTGGATTACATGATCCCTAAGATTCCTTGCGGCTCTAAATACTAAGCCTAAGGACATAATTACTTTTTGTAGCCAATAGGGACCACTTAGAAAAAGTTCCTGCCTTACAAATGTTTATAATCTGAGATTCTTTTATTGACACTTAGAAAATAAACTCTTATGTAATTGGGCTTATAAGCTTCTAAAAGGAAGAGGTTCAAAAATGAAGAAAAGCATGAAAAACCCAAGTTTATTGTCAGGTTAATCTTATTGCCCAAGTAAGGATGCTCACTAATAAAGCAAATGTCCTCCTGTTCCCTATTGCAAAGCAGATAATTCCACTTTCTCAAATTCACATTATTTTCTTTAATTTGTTCCTAGAAGGTAATGGAAAAAGCACTGAATTTGGAGTCTTGAGACCAAGATTTGAATCCTATTTCTGTCACCATGTAATTATTATCCTTACTTGTAAAATGTAAATACTATTTGTATTGCCTCTTCATAGTGAGATTCTGAGGAACATGTTTTGCAAATCGTTAAAATGCTATATAGATGATATCAATTGTTATTCATATTATTATTATTGAAATAGGCATTTTTCCAGAAAAATTACCATACTTTGAAGGAAGTGTAAGATCTAGCTGCCACAGAGCACTTTTATTTTTAATAGTGTTTTGGAGATTTTTTTCATTTAAGTCTTATTTCTCTGACCTTTTTCTCCCATCACTTCAGAAATTCTGTAGCAAATCTTCTACCTCCTCATTCTATGAAGGAGGATTATTGGACAAAAATGCATTTCTTGGCTGTATTGGCAAGTAGTATTGTGATCTTAAATACTTGGTCACCTCTAAATACTCTAGAATCATGAGAAAACGAGAATTGGGCAATGGTGATCCGCAAATGTATTTTCTTTCTTTTGGTATAAAATAGATAAATTCTGCAGAGAATGAAAAAGTGGTGGATAAAATGTACTTCTTCCTTGTCCAGTAGTTCTATTTCTTGAGGTAGATAACTCAAATTTGAGTTCCCCTGATCTGCCTTTAGCCAGCTATAAGTTTTCAAGCAGGTCTTTGCTGTGGCTCAGTTTCTTCATCTTTAAATGAGAATAGTTCCCTCCTTTCCCTTATTCCCTAATGCCTCCTGGGAGTGATCTTCACAGCAAGTCTCCCTAACAATCTTCTTCTTACAACCAACAGGATGGTTTCAGAGAGAAATGGAGGGATTTACATGAACTGATGTTAAGTGAAATGAGCAGAACCAGGAGATCATTGTACACGGCAACAACAAGATTATATGATGATCAATTCTGATGGACGTCACTCTCTTCAACAATGAGATGATTCAAACCAGTTCCAATTGTTCAGTGATGAAGAGAGCCATCTTCATCCAGAGAGAGGCCTGTGGGAATTGAATGTGGATCACAACAGCATTTTCACTCTTTTTGTTGTTGTTTACTTGTATTTTATTTTGCTTCTCTCTCTCTCTCTCTCTCTCTCTCCTGGTTTGATTTGATTTTTCTTGTGCAGCATGATAATTGTATAAATATGTCTGCATATATTGGATTTAATATATATTTCCACCATGTTTAACATATATTGGACTACTTGCCATCTAGGGGAGGGCATGGGGGAAAGGGAAAAATTGGAACACAAGGTTTTGCAAGGGCTAATGTTTTAGAATTTTCCATGCATATGTTTTGAAAAATAAAAAGCTTTAATAAAACAAACAAGCAAAAAAACCCAATCTTCTTTTTGTGTAAAGTACTTGGAAGTCTACTTAACCAAAACACACAGAAAAACCATATGTATATCACTACAAAATACTCATAGAAATAAAAGACAGATCTAAATAATTGGAAGAATAGTAATTGCTCATGGATGGGCCAAGCCAGTATCAAACTAAATTAATGGATGTATTTATTGCCTAACAATCCTCTCCTGCCACTTGTTTCCCTGAAGTGTGCCTGGCTCTGATTTTCAGCAGCCTACCCTTGATACAGAGACAGCTGTCTCTTCTGAAGGAGACCCCTTGACCCACTCTCAGAAACTATAAGCAGCTGGGATCAGCCTGAGCCTTCCTGCAGCTGGCCTCTGGATCAGAGCTCAGGGTATCTAAGCCAGCAGGTGGTAAGGTTCCTTTCTTTGGGCAAAGCCCAGAGCCCTGTTCTGGTCAGGGAAACCCCAGTTGGTTGACCTTTAGGGCATGGGGAGAGATCTGCCTATTTATTTAGTCAGTTGTCTGAAGAGTTTTTCAGGCAGAAGGGGATAGGCACTTCATTAATATCCAATCATCCAAGTGGGTTGACATTGGTTTTTAAATCATCAGTTTCACCAGTACTACAAAATAATTATGCTGATAGCCCAATATTAGGGTGTCTTCCTTGTTAGAGCTGAAAATATTCTTGTGGACACCTGTTTCTATTTTGGAAACTTAAGTGACAAAAGAATACGGGCCTCAACCTCATATGCTACTGTGTCATTAAGCTTCTCCCCATGTCTCTTGGTGGAACCAGAAGCACAACTAGTTTTCTTTGTGAATTTTCAGAAAAAAGCCAGCTCTGTTAGATGAGGAAATCACTGTTTCACCCATGAGAGAAACACATGACATAAGTGTCTGGGTCTTAGTTATGTATCTTTCTGAAAAGTTGGTACCCCTTCCCCCTGGGCTCTACCTGTCTGTCCTAAAGATGTAGAATCTAGGTCGCTCACTCAGCTACTTCCCTCCTCCTGTTTTCCAGGAAGTTCAGAATTATTCCCTGGGTTTTTCCTCCCTCTATCAAAGTAAGGGGAGGTAAGGAGGGTGGGGGGAATGGTTTCAGTGGAGCACACTCCCTGTCTATTGCAGCAGTGTTTCATATTGCAGCCAATGTAATCTGTGAGATACAAAATGAATTTAGTAAAAACAAAAAACCCCAACAACTTTGGAAAAGGCACAAAGTACAGCTCACACACCCTCTGCAAAGGCCTCCTTCAGGTCTCCATTAATCATCCTAGACAAAAGAGATTTAATCTGAGACTAGTCAATTTGGAGAGAACATTTATCGAGGGTAAACATTTGGCTGATGGCAACAGGGCAAAAGCATATGCAGCTGACTGTACTACTTTCCTGCCAGGACCGACTTTGGGGGCTCTCTCCTTTTACAAGGTCTACATACTGTAGCTTTGTCTGAGTCATGCTGTAGATGAAATTACAGCAGTTCATGCACATGATGAATCAGAAAAGTGGATCAAGAAAAATATTTGGACAAGCTTTTCTTATATAGAATACAGCAGAAATGGGCTGAATAGCAAGCAGAAGATCCCACAGCAGTGATCAACAATCCAAAAGGACAGGATCTGTCTTCTTCATCAAATAATTAGCTCATGCGTGGTTAAGATAAGTTTAACTCAAGAAAGCTCCTTTGACATTTCCTCTAGAGTGAACTGAAAGGAAATAGGACCTATTCTGAAACTGAGTTGCTAATGCAGCAATGTGAGATACTTGTGGAAGAATGGTTAAGTAGTATTACATTAGACTTCCTTTCTGCTGGAGACAGTAGTGGGAAGAAGTAATGGGCTCTCTCCTTAATTCCCCTTCCCCAAATTTTTGTATTTACTAGTGGTCCAGGCAGTATGTGATATTCCAGGTGAGAGCCCCTTATCTCCTGACAGTGCTCACCTATAGGATGACATAGAGGTCAAGGGAATTCATTGTGTGCAAATAGAAAAGCCAAGAGTCCTGCTATTGGCAATAGTATTGCTACTATTTATCATCATCATCATTAAATATTTTTTATCAGAGGTTTATTACCATTGGCTCAGTATTTTGTAGCTTCAAAAGTAATGTTGTTAATGGCTATCCCCAATAATAAAATTAAGGATGACAGTATTATTATAAAATTGCCTGATCTTATTGTTATTATTTTTTAACTATTTTATAAGTTTTAGAATTGCTGAAAGCAGTTAGTTTGAGCTTTTTTTTTTTGGTTTTGTTTTGTTCTGCAGGATGTTAGCATTATATATAACATATATATTTAATCCTTATGAATATTATATTTTAGTTTTTACAAATGAAATAAGAAAAATGATATAGCATAACAATTTGTAAACAATGCCCAGATATTTATTAAAAATTTTCTTCCCACTAATATGATAAAATCCATTAACAGACTTCAATCCAACTTCATCTCTGATTCTCACTTACATTCACTAGTTCAAAGTTTATAGCTTGAAGTTGACAATTCTATACTTCCCAAAGTCAGGTTCCCCTCGAAAAACTCTTGATGCAATACAGAAAGCACCAGGAGTGGAAGTCACATAAACTATATTTCAATGCAAAATTCTGCTCAAGTGCCACTTTCTATATGAAGCCTTTCTTCACCTGCCATGGAAGATAGTGACTTCACCCCATAAAAATGCCTGGTATTTACTTTGTATATAATTATATGGGTACAAGTTGTCTCTTTCAACAGACTATAAATTCCTTGAGGGCAAATTTTATTTTGTCTTCATACGCCCAGTGATAAGTACAATACCTGGTATATACTAGGTGATTAATAATGCTGGTTGATTAATTGATTGCTTCTGTGTCACTTCAAAAAAAATTCACTTTTCCCCTCCTTAGGCCTCAGAGACTTGGCTAAATTATTTCCAAGTTTCATTTAGCTCTAAATGCTACGGTTAGTTGACTAGATAACCTTCCGTCAAAGCTGCCTTGTTTCATGAAGAGAAACCAAAAATGACTTTCCCGCATGTTTATAACCAGAGGGTAAAGCCATCCAGGCATATAAGAACACACTGAGCAGCCCAATTGTTCCTGGGGGCACAGATCACATCTAAACCTGTCCCAGAGGAGAAATCTGTACCCAATTTAATTTGCTCCACTTAGTTCAAAGCCCTGGCTAGTTCTGGTAAAACTATTTGACTTGGATCTTGGGCTAAACTTTACCTTAGCATTTTAGATTTGTGTTTTACCATTCAATCCTTGTAGGTTCCAGCATTCCCTTCCAAGTTCCTTACTTCATCCTCTTAAAAGTATAAGAAATTCAGGCAGTATTTTATTTACATGGGAAAATTAAGTCACAAAGTACAAGGAATATAGTTGTTCAGAATATGATATATTCTGTCCAGTGAATAACTGGATGGCTCTCAACTTAAAAAATATGCTTAGATTTAAGCTATATACATGTATCCCTCTCTAACCCTATACTCTCTCCTCAAATCTCCCTGGATTTTCACTTTACACTCCTTTACTCCCCTCCCCCTTGTATTCTGACCCAAAGATGCTAATATCCTTGCTGTTCTTCAGACAAGAAACTCCATCTCCCCTCAGACAAGATGCTCCAAGTCCAGGCATTTTCATTAGCTGTCCTCCATGCTTGGAATTCTTTCTCTCCTTATCTTTGTCTCCTGATTTCCCCCATGTCCCAGCTAAAAATCCCACTGTCTACAGGAAGACTTTCTAGCTTTTCTTAATTCTCTTATGGCTTCTCTCTATTGATTGGTTTGAATTTATATCACATATAGTTTGTATATATAATTATTTATGTATACATACCATCAGTCATTAATTTCTCAGAAGCCAGGACTGTTTCCTTTCTTTTGTATCCCCAGTGCTTAGTATGTGCTTAGTGAATATTTAGTGATGGACTGGTCCCTTGGCCCCATGACTTCTGCCATTATGTCTAATCTAGATCAGGAGCTACTAGTATTCTTCTTTGTGATCTACCAAAGGGAAGGTTCCTCTGCCTATGAAAGTCGGAAGCTCTGCTTAGGCAATGCATTAACAAGTCTGACCCATACTCTTGCCTAATCAAAGATGACTGCTCCTTTTGCACAGAGCTGGGCCATTATTCTACTATGCTTATGCTATACACTCACCCAAATATCAGTTCAATTCAACAAACATTTATTAGGTGTCCATTGTGTTTGAGGCATTAGCAAAAATATGGAGTTACAAAGGCCAAAATAAGAAATATCCTTTTCAAAGAGCTTACATTCTATTGAGGGGAGACAACATAGACACAAGTAATATAAAGCATATTCAAATTAATACAAAGTAATTTTAAGAAGTATCAGTGAGGGTCTAATGAAGGGAACCACATTTAATGTATTCATCTTCCTTGTCACTAATTTCTCTCCTAAATTTCACAAGAACGCTATTTCCTTACAAAATATTCTCCTGATCCTATTTCCTTCCTAATATAGTAAAGGAGCCTGTGCTATCATTGGAACATGACAATAGTCACATACTTTTTAGAAATTCTTTGTACCTACATGAGCCTATTGGGTGTGAGATATGTAGTTAGAATTAAGGAAATGACTTCAACAGGTATTATACTTCCCACCTCCCATTTATCAATTACTTTTATTTTCTCTTCATCCCATTTATCCATTTTCTGTCTTTCCCTTCATCTTTAGTATGAATTTAGCAATTCTTCTTTTCCAGAGTATGCATATCATGTCAATCCAAAAAGGAAAAAAAAACCAGATATATAAGAAACAAGTCAAAAAATGAAAGTATGGCCAAAGCTAGTCATAAAAAATTATCAGCTTGTTTCTTTAATAGTCTAATTTAATAGTCAAACAATAAATCACTAGATAAATACATATTCATAGGTGCACTTAAGGAAAGGATGTGGCAGATGATAGGCAAGAAGGGGGAGGAAGAGAAGGATTAAAAAAAGAGAGAGAGAAATTCTCACCTCTGGACCTTAAAATTAAACCTGAAAGCCTGAACAGACTCATACAAAAAATTAGGGAATAATTATGAACAATCAACAAAAGAGGAAAGTTGTGTTTTTGTTTTACAAATATTTGTAGAACTATTTCTAGAAGGGCAGCAAGGAAAGAAAATTAAAGTCAAAGAAAGAATATAGTACTATAAGGGAAGAAAAATATTTTCTTCTCACAGTGACTGAGTCTTTTCAGTGGTACTTCTTAAGATTGACCTGAAAATAATTTCTTCTTTTATTTGGAATGGTGTCAGAAAGAAGTTGGACTCCCTTATACTCCTTACCTTATAAAAATAGTCAAATGTATCTTCTGAAGGTCCTTTCTTGTGTATTCAGCGTCTCCATGTCTGTTAGGCTTTAGAGGGTGAAAATTTGCCAGGCTGCAGCTAGACTTTTAGAACAAAAGACCTTAGATATACCAATGGTCCAAAGAGTTTGGGGTCATTATTCTTACTTTAAATGCCTAGGGTAAGCCTTTATAGTTGCCTTTCTTTTTGGTCTTCATAACTGATAGAGTGAGGTAGAATTTGTTTCATCAATAGTATAAATTATAGAAGACTACTCAAAATTTTTGAGACTAAAGCCCTGTGAAGACAATTGACCAATAAACATTCAATGGAAGACATATTGTACTACATAAACTATATAAGGGAACAGCATCAGCAAAAATATGGAGCAAGGGTAAATATGTAGTATGTCTATGATGGGGATGCAATAAGGAAAATCAAGGAAAATTTGAAGACACACTTGAACCCACAAATTTTTGCCCTTTAAATATGGGAAGTACCTGAATCTATTCCATTAAAACCCAAAGAACCATTATCACCTATGACTTTTTGATGACCTTGATATAATTTTTCATAACCATGATATGTTGTGATGTTTTAGTAATGTATATTCAAAGACATCTCCAGTTAAAATAACCTAGGTTTTGAAACATTTTCAGGCTCATGAACTCTCCTTTTTCCCTTTCTCCATTGAATTTTTTAAGGAAAAGATTTTGAACATTTCTTGACATAAAGGACATGCAATATCAACATATTTTTCCTAAAGCAGAAAAGAGAGAGTGAGCATTTGTAAATGGTTTGAACAGTTTGTGAGGCTTGCAACTTGCCAGCTAGATGGGCATAGCTGTCGGCAGTTAATACAACATGTACGTGTGGCGAAGTGCCCAACAGAGAAATCTGAAACAGCTTTCCACCCCAAGCTTCTGCATGCAAGGTTACACCCAGCGCGGAATAAAATGTAACTTATGTAGCCAAGTAATGTAAGCTTTGAATTATGGGGACTAAATAATGCTTAAAAGAGCAAAGAATCCCCTTGTCCTTGATCATGGATATAAGGGAACTGTTAGAAATTCAGAGTGTCTCAAAGTAAAGCATTTTGAACTTGATTTATATTTCACATATGTTCATTGATGGTTTCAATTCCAGGTGAACTCATGATTAAATGGAAGAAATTTTAGGATCTCTGTGATTGAAACATTCAAGATGCACTAGTGAGAGACACTTATGCATTGTGGGTGGAGTTGTGTTGGAGAGTTCTGATCCAATCATTATGGAGAGCAATTTGTAACTATGCTCAAAGGGCTTAAAACCGTGCATATTTTTTGATCCAACAATACCACTGCTAAGTCTATATCCCAAAGACATAAAAAAAGAGGAAAGCATTTATTCATATAAAAATATTTATAGCAGCTCTTTTTGTGGTGGCTAAAAATTGGAAATCAAAGGGATGCCCATCAATTGGGAATTAGTTAAACAAGTTGTGGTAGATGATTATAAAGGAATATAATTGTGCTATAAGAAATGACAAACAGAATGATTTCAGAAAAACCTGAAAAGACTTACGTGAACTGATGCATAGAGAACAAAACCAGAACATTATCCTCAGTGATATGGTTCAAATGAAAAACAGTAAATATTTAGCTACTCTCAGCAATACAATGATCTGACAATCCCAAAGGATTAATGATGAAACATAATATCTATCTCTAGAAAAACAACTGATATTTATTGCATACAGACCAAAGCATGCTATTTTCACTTTTTCTTTCTTTTTTCTTTTTGTAAAGTCTTCTTATCCAAAATGACTAACATGAAAATGATAAATTGCACATATGTAATTGCTTACCATCTCAGGGAGGAATAGGGAAAGGAAAGAGGAAAGGATAGAAGTTGGAACTCAAAACTTTAAATAAAATGTTTTGTTAAAAAAGAATGCCCCAATGGCCAAAGTAATTTCAAATGACTTATGAGAATTGTGTCCTTAGAAACCTATACATGAATGAGGCAAATGAAGAGCCATGATATTAAGTGACATGCCCAAAGTTACATAGCTACTTTTTGGAAAAGTTGAGACCAGTTTGGTTTTAAGTCAGAGGGATGTAACCCTTAGCATCTATATATTAGACAAGCCATTGAAATTCTGTGATCTCCTGTAAAAAGGATGGAATTAGACTAAATTAATGAAGAAAATAACAAATTCACTTTATCTGTGTTGTGATGTGTTGTATTCTTATTTATTTTATTAAACATTTCTCAACTGTATTTTAATCTAATTCTGACTGCGTTAGGGAGTTTTGTGGGCTACTAACAGCCAGTGAGTTTGACATCTTTGGACTAGAAGAGATTCAGCTGCAGATCTATAAAACAATTTATCTGTGTAATCACCTATCACCATCAACTGTCTAATCATCTGGTGTAGTGCTTTTATATATTATACACAGATGGTAAATGCTTGCAGAATAAAATTCAATTCAGTTGTTCTCATGAAAAAAATTAAGAAAATGGGACAGTTCACAAGGTATTGACTTAATTGAAACAACTATGAAAGAGGTGTGCCATTGTTTCTGACACCTCTAAAAAGAAAGGGGATGGAAATGGCTTCATTCTAAACCATTTCAAACACACCTGGGATGTGATCTTTTATTCTTTTTCTTTTTTTGTAGGTACTTTGTTTTTACTCTGGTTGAATTGATCTGGAGTGTTTTCCTTTGAGAGCTTTGTAAAGTATAGAGCCATAATCACTAATATCTGGGAGGTGAAGAGAAGAGATGATAACAGAGACTATTGATTCATTTTTAGTGCTTTAGATGAAAGAAATGTCAAGCAGAAGTTAATTTTTTTTAAAAAAGAGTAATAATCATGAACTGAGTATTCAGCAGCTAAAATGGTTCAAAGTGAAGGATGAGCATGATGGCCATTAGGAATAGAAAAGTTAACTCAGAAGAAGCCAGAATGCTCAGGCTAAGTATGGACAGATATCTGACAATTGTAATGGAGACAACTAAGGGCAAATGCATTATTTATGAAAAGATTGGATTTGAAGTTAACAAAAAAGTTATTAGGAGGGAAAGTGGTTTCAAAAGCATCCATTTATGCTGAACACACACACACACACACAATATGCTTTAGATTGCACTGTGATTTATAACTGAGATGTACAGCACAGTGCAGTTAGGGGATTGGAGTGAGAGTAAGTCAAGTGAATAGTTAGAAGCAGAGATACAGATAGATGTAAATGTAAGGGGAAGGAGAAGCTTAATCATTGGGCAAAGGCATAGAGACTTTTGAGGTTATTGTATGGTGATTCTGTCTCTGAGCTATATGTCCCTAAGAGATCTGACCTAAGGTCAGACAGCTTCTTAGCTTCAAAGTCTACCCTGCAGAATCCCCTAAAGACAGTTATTTTGTTCAATTATTGTACATTTTAATGCAAAATGATAGATGACAATGATTTTTAACCTGTTATTTGGAGCTGGATGTTATGAGACATAACAACAACAAATGAAATAGGAAGTAAAATTGATAGTGAAATGGCAGATTCAGAACAGGCCATTCCGTCCTCTTCTTTCCACAGCTGTTCCAAATGTTAAACTTAAAAGCTCAGCAAGCAGAGATATCTCTCTCTCTCCTCTCTCTCTCTCTCTCTCTCTCTCTCTCTCTCTCTCTCTATATATATATATATATATATATATATATATATCCAATCTGGTATCGTTCTATCATCCATTTGTTTTTAAGAGGGTTGAACTTCTGAAAGGAGAGGTATCTAGAGGCTAGCAGAGGATATTGGGATTTGTAGTTTTGGAAGGTGTGGCATTCTCCTGACCTGGGAAAGACTAAAAATCTGTTATAGGATATGAACTAGAGGGTAGTTTCTATTGTAGTAAGAAATTTTAAAATTGTTATATAAAAAAAGGCAGCAAAAAACAGGCTTGGGTGGATACAAATGCATAGATAGGCAAGTGACCAGGATGGAGAAAATTTGTATTAAAGAAATTTTGGGATTCATAGAGTAGCCAGCATTTTTGTCCATTAGGTAGAAAGGGCAGGCAAGATTGTGGTAATCAGAATGTGAGATATGGACTCTCCTCTGGTTAAAAATCCAGGAAGCTGATGGAATCTTCTAATGTCCCCTTTGGCTTAGATAAAAGGATAGATGATTAAATCTGTGTCAAATCCAGAGCTAGAATCATTGTACAGAACCCTTAGTCTTCTTTTCCTTTATCTGATGATTTGGCTCCTTCTTTGCCCCACATCCCCCCATCCCACATCTCTCTCATCCAACCATCTTCTTGACTATTTGCTGTCCCTCTCATCCTCAAACTGCATTGTACTATACAACTCAGCATCAAAAGAACATTTCTTTTCAAATTATTTGCTGACTTAAATAGTATTTAAAAACCAACTTTAAGGATAAGATCAAACTCAATTTTTTTTTAGCATTCATTTTTACAAGTTTTAAGTTCCAAATTTTTCTCCTTCCCTGTCTCCCCTCCCCTCTTCCTAAAATGGTAGGAAATTTGATACAGGTTATATATGTGCAATTATGTAAAACACATTTCCATATTAGTCACAGTTGTAAAAGAAGAAACAGATCAAATGAAAAAAACTGTGAAAAAGATATAAGTGAAAAACGTGTGATTCCATTTAAAGTCCATCAGTTCTTTATCTGGATGTGGATAGCATTTTCTGTCATGAGTCCTTTGCATTTGTCTTAGATCGTTATGTTGGTGAGAAGAGCTAAGGCATTCATGATTGATCATCACACAATGTTGTTGATACTGTGTATAATGTTTTCCTGGTTCTGCTCATTTTACTTTGCATCAGTTTGTACAAGTCTTTCCAGGTTTTTCTGAAATCTGCCTGCTCATAATGCAATTGTTTTTTATTCATGTCAGTCTAATTGCTTAGAGAGGGAAAATTGGATAAAGTGGTTAGCTTAATTGCATATTTAAACTGGTCAGAGATCTTCTCTGGGTAAACATTAGATTTTTCCCATCTAAAGGTTTGACAAGCTATGTGAATGTGAAAGCATATTATGGTGATGGTTTTTAAAAAATTAATACTTTGTATTCTTTATTCCCTCTAAATAATAAAGAAAGGGATCCACATGGATCTAGGCCACCGATCTTAGGTTAATGATGTGCATGTAAGCTCCTCTATAATCTTAGGCGCATCTAGACCAATGGTGTCACACACAAACATAAGGGATTCCTTGCAGGCTGTATATTGACATAAGAAAATACAACATTGTTTATGCTATTTTGTTATTATTTATTTTGTTAACCATTTCCCAATTACATTTTAATCTAGTTTGGTTGCTTTCAGGAATTTTGCCATTCAGTTTCAGCATGTGGGTTGCAAGGTTAACACCTCTGATATAAATGATATGATTACACTGTTTTGTACAATGCAATTGTAGTAATTTTGAATCACACCATTGGTATAGGGAGTTCCTGGTGAGATAACTTCTTGTACCAATGAAGATCAGCATGTTCCACAGTCTGGCCAGTCATGCTGTGCATGCTCTTTTCACCTACTAGAGCCAGGGTTCATCCACATCATTTTTCTCTAACCCTGCCACTATTAATCTGTGCATCTGTGTCCATTCTTGTCTTGTTTTCTTTTGCATAGCATTTTACAATTTTATTATTGCGATAGAAACTTCACCTTTCAGCTCAAACCTTGCAATAGATCTTCAGCTTCTCCAACGATATGAAAAGGCTCTCCAAAACTACAAGTATCTTTGCAACTTAGTCTTGGCAAAATAACCCAGCAAAAAAAGAATTAATTTGCCCAGGCTCACATTGACAGTCTGTATCAGAAATAGGCTGGTCCTCTGTCAAGAAACATTCTCCACTCTGAAATACTACTATTCACAGTTCCAATAATTCTTAAAAAGTATCTGGAAATTACAATTTGTTTTTCCTCCATATATATATATGTAAATTTTAAAAGAAGCAATATTTTGTTTTCTGATTGATCTACAGATAAAATTTTTAAAATTGTGTTCTTCAATCTGTATTTGGAGTCCATTGGTTCTTTTTACTTCCATTTCTAGTTTTTCCATCAAAGAACATGCCCAGAGCCACTATTTTAAACAGCCTTGGTAAAAACCCTTTGTAACTCATCCATTTTTATAAGCTTAGATTTCAGGGTACCCAATTTCCTTACAGTGAGGTACTCCCCTACTTTTTAAAAGACTAAGTTTTTCTATTTTGCCCAGACTGGAAGTAAGGTACAAGGACTCCTCATGGGATTCCACTCTTAATGGTACAGGAGTTTTTGACTTGTTCTGTTTGTGACCTGGGACACTTTGCTCCTCCTTGGATAACTGCTGGTTCCCTATTTCTGGTAGGGGCTCACTACATTTATGCTCAGTGCAGTGCGGACACACAGTTGCTTATTGCAGCTCCAGAGTTCAAGAGATCTGCTAGTATCAGCCTCCCAGCATAAAAAGAATTAGTTATGTGTCACCTTACTTAATTGAGATCATTTTTTAAAATACTCTGAGCATACATATGTGTACCTTCCCATTCAGATCAAACTCTTTTTAATCATATCTAAGATATAATTGACCATGCTATGTAATCTTTTCTTCCTTTTCTTTCCTTCCTTCCTTCCTTCCTTCCTTCCTTCCTTCCTTCCTTCCTTCCTTCCTTCCTTCCTTCCTTCCTTCCTTCCTTCCTTCCTTCCTTCCTTCCTCTGTCTTTCTGTCTCTTTCTATCTCACTATAATATAATCTTAGAAAGTTGTCTGAGGGCCTTCAGAGTTTAAATGCCTTTCTAAGGGTTACACAGTCAGAATATAGCAGAAGTAAGACTTAAATGATGGTTTTTCTTACTCCAATACAGGCCATCTAACCCTCCCAGGGCTTCTTAAACTTTTATTACTTGTGACTCCTTTTTGCTGAAAAATCTTTGTGACCCTGGAAATATAGCTATTTGTATTTGTATACATTTGTATACATTTATATATATATACAAATAAAACATTTACTATTAACAAATTATAATTTTGCAGCCTCCATGTTCAACCTCATAGTGCTTCCCTTCCTGCTCCATAAAGTTTAATTAAAATATTTGAGGGACATAGAATAGAGAATTGCATTAGTTTTATCATGAATGTACTTTTGATAAATTTCTAACTAAGCTTCCACTAGGACCTAGATCTCTTGAGAGTTTGGCAGTACCATGTAAGATACTTAAAAAAAAAACAAAAAACAACTTTAACTGAAACAGAAATGATCAGGCTTTCATAGCACATAACCCATATCCAGAGACATTGAAGGGATATTTTTTTGTGGTGTGATCCACATGGTGTGAAAAATTCAGTGCATAATTGAGAAGGCCAACTTAAATTCTGATCTACTTCCAATTTTTTGCTTTGTTGAGTACTGAACTCAGTTATCCTTGTTACCAGATGAAACTCATCATTGTTTAATTCAATCTGCTTTTCTGCCAAAGATTACTTAGGAACTTCTCTAATATTGCTTCCAGAAATAGATGTAGGAGGCTAATGACTCTGACCCATGCACATGAGCAGAGCAGTCAAAATCTTATGATCATTAGCATTCACTTTGCAAAGGCACAGAATTCAGGGTCTTTGACAATCATTTTGGAGAGTAGGAGGCAGTTTTCAGAGAAAGCAGATACAATGTCTCCTGGAAAAGAGGGGAAACTCATTATTATTCTTGCTATTACTTTGAATACTGTCCCTCAAAATAAGTGTCTAGTGACCTTAGTGTCTAGGGTACCCGAGAAGTTGCAGATTGATTGATGTATCTGGCTTTTCTAAGCAAAGTTAAACAGAATAGAGACCTGCCCTATAGGAGCTTATTTAGCTCTAGGTTAGTGGGGGGGGGGGGGGAAGCACATGCAGTAGAGGCAATATGTTACTCACTGAGAACTGCACAGCACATTGAGACTAGAGCCTTTGGATAATTAAATACATACATATTCACATAAGGATTTAGATCCAACAGGAGGACATCTTGAAGTTTCTACAATCAGAACAGTATGTACAATTTGAAGGAGGGACTTTTTCAAGGACATGGTAATTTTAGTAAGAATTTATTTAAAATTTCTTAGAAAATGGAAGCAGAGGAAATGAATGTAGACATTTGAGTATGGAGGGCCTGCACTTTCTAAAGAAGATTCTAACTAAATCAGAGACTGATTACGGATCCATTGTGAGTTCTGGTGGTTCGTAAGTCCATCGATCTGTTTTAATGTATTCCTCAGTGAACTAGAAATAGTCACTATCTCTTGGAAGGAAAGTTAGTTTGTCTGGCCCTCAATAAGACCTGTGTGCCCAGCGATGTGCTAGAGCCATTTCACATTTGAGCTGAAAAACTTGAAAACTGAACAAATGCTATAAATCAGGGGTTACTTTATAGTTTTGTGGATTATCTAGATTTAGGAAAATGATGGAGAAAATTTAACAGTGAAGATTAAACTTAAAAGGATGTTTTGCATGATTTTGTTTTGAAAGCTGGCTGTTAAATACTTGGCAGCACATGACAGAGTGTGCACCCAACTAATTGGATTCATAAGATCATATGTTTTTTTATTTTTAAATTTAACTTTTATTAAAGCTTTTATTTTTAAAACATATGCATGGATAATTTTCTTTTTTTAATAACTTTTTATTGACAGAATATATGCATGGGTAATTTTTTTACATTATCCCTTGCACTCACTTCTGTTCTGACTTTTCCCTTCCTTTTCTCCATCCCCTCCCCTAGATGGCAGGCAGTCCTATACATGTTAAATAGATCATATGGTTTTAACCATTATTTTTTTAAAATTTGTAATAGCTTTTTATTTACAAGTTATCATGGGTAATTTTACAGCATTGACAATTGCCAAACCTTTTGCTCCAATTTTTCCCCTCCTTCCCCCCACCCCCTCCTCCAGATAGCAGGTTGACCAATACATGTTAAAAATGTTAAAGTATAAATTAAATACAAAGTAAGTATACATGCCCAAACCGTTATTTTGCTATACAAAAAGAATCAGACTCTGAAATATTGTACAATTAGCCTGTGAAGGAAATCTAAAATGCAGGCAGGCAAAAATATAGGGATTGGGAATTCAATATAATGGTTCTTAGTCATCTCCCAGAGTTCTTTCGCTGGGAGTAGCTGGTTCAGTTCATTCCTGCTCCATTGGACTGATTTGGTTCTTCTCATTGCTGAAGATGGCCAGGTGCATCAGAACTGATCATCATATAGTATTGTTGTTGAAGTATATAATGGTCCTGCTCATTTCATTTAGCATCAGTTCATATAAGTTTCTCCAGGCCTCTCTGAAATCATCCTGTTGGTCATTTCTTACCAAAAAACAATATTCCATAACATTCATATACCACAATTTATTCAGCCATTTTCCAATTGATGGGCATCCACTCAGTTTCCAGTTTCTGGCTACTACAAAGAGGGCTGCCACAAACATTCTTGCATGTACAGGTTAATCATTAGTTTGAACTTAGTTTCTTTCTTGATAGAAACATATGTTTCTTCCTAGAGGATAACTTCTAATAATCTATTAGATGTGCTGCTTTGATGAAGTAATTTGTTATTATTTTGGGTAGCATGATACATCCAAGCCTCAATTGCTTGCCCTCCTCATTTCTTACTCTTGGAACCCCCAAGAGGCTTTTCCTTATCTCTGCATTTGGTGATATCCCCCTTCCTATCACTAAACAACTTCCGGCTACAAATGTTAAGCAAGCATAGGTTCATAGAATTAGAACTAGAAAGCACCTGAGACACTATCTAGCTCTGTCCTCTCATTTTATATATGAAGAAATAGGCCTAGAGAATTGCTCAAAGGTGCTAAATGACAGAGTCAAAATTTGTATTCAGTTCTTCCGATGCTATAGTTAGTGCTCTTTTCATTCTCCCTCACAGCTTTTCTTGTGGTCCTAGGGAAAAGCAACAAGTATACAACAGAAATAAAATCCCAAGTACAACTTCATTTGTTTTGGAAACAGAGCTGGCCTTATGTATTATACTGTCATATTTTTGTCATAATCTGTATCATAGGCCAGCTTCAGTAAAAGGATGTTTCAAAGAATCTCCCTATAGTCTTTTTAAAATTTTTTTTTTAAATTTTTATTCATTCATTCATTTATTATAACTTTTTATTTACAAGATATATGCATGGGTAATTTTTCAGCACTGACCCTTGCAAAACCCTCTTTTTCAACTTTTCCCCTCCTTCCTCCCTACCCTTCCCCTACATGGCAGGCAGACCCATACATGTTAAATGTTAAAATATATGTTAAATACAATATATATCCATACAGTTATTTTGCTGCACAAGAAAAATCGGACTTAGACATAAGGTAAAAATAACCTGAGAAGGAAATAAAAAATGCAGACAGACAAAAACAGAGGGAGTGGAAATGCTATGTTGTGGTTCATACTCATTTCTCATATTTCTTTTGCTGGGTGTAGCTGGTTCTATTCATTATTGAACAAATGAAATTGATTTGGTTCATCTCGTTGCTGGAGAGGGCCACATCCATCAGAATACATCCTCATACAGTATCGTTGTTGAAGTATATAATGATCTCCTGGTCCTGCTCATTTCACTCAGCATCAGTTCGTATAAGTCTCTCCAGGCCTTTCTGAAATCATTCTGCTGATCATTTCTTACAGAACAATAATATATTCCATAGCATTCATATACAATAACTTAGCCATTCTCTAATTAATGTCTCCCTATAGTCTTTCAGTTTAAAGGATGTAGTCCTTAAGCTTCTAATATTTTAATCACTAATGTTTTTTGAGGTTGCTGATAGGGTTAGCATGGAAATCAATAGGTTATTTTTTTTCTCCCATGATTTGAAGCAAATTCTTCTATCCTTTCTGTCATGGCCTTTTCCCACTTCTTCTTAAACCTTTAAATGGAAAATCCTGAGTAGATTTTGTGCTACCCCCGTCTACCATTGGTGTTCATGTGCCTCAGTCCAGCTCAAGCCTATACTCGTGCATTAGTACAATTTCCTTATTGGTGTAACTGCTGCTTCCTCTGACTGAAAACAAAACAGCCACATCAACTCTGATTGTCATGAGGAGCTTTTAAAGGAGATGTCAGTTGCACTTAACACACAGTTGGGGCCATAATAAAAGCTGGATAAGTGCCTGAGCTATTCAGCTGGAAATTACATCTTGCATAGGAACCTAAATGTCAAGTTCCCCAGTCCTCAACATAGCATAGCCAAAAAGTATTACAGTTCTCTTTTTTTGCCATGACTCTTCTGTATTTTCCAATGAATGGAACTGTAATTCCCTTCACAATAAATTAAATTAGGGAATGTACTATCCATGACATTGTAAGCCACCGGAAAAGATGCCTAAATAGAATAACAAGTAAACAAGACTCAAAAAAAAAAAAAGCCACACATCTGTAGCTAATTTTGAGGGAGTAACATTGGATAATTATTGATAAACATGTATTCAGTATCAAAATAAATTATCTGGGGCTCTTTACATTTCACTAATAAAAACCTTCCTCTTAAAAGTCAATTTTAATTCTTCAAGTCACTTACTAGACACTCTCTCCCCCCAAAAATTCCAGTATGTTTTATGTGCTTATGAAAGTACAAAGAAAGTTACTTATTGCATATTAATGACCATTAGCTGTATGTCATTTCACTCTTAATTACATAAAAAACTGTGATTTATGCAGCTATTACCTCTGAAGGGCAAGATATCACTTATGACCTAGATTTCTGGATAATTCAATATACTGGAACATAAACACGAATGTTAAAACTACTCAAATAACACTAGTTTTCGTCTGGTATAGTCTGTCAAGTGAATAAGAACTTAGGAACCAGGAATTGAGGTTAGAGTTGGAGTTGGGGGTGGGGCAAAATACAAATGCAACATCAGAAAAGGAATTTGGATGCTGTCCTTCAGAGGGGCTGAGGGAAAATCTTTTACAGAATTGTGAAGTCAGTGAAGTTTGTCTCTGGCATCCCTAGCCTCCCAGATGTGCTCTTTTCCCCCTCTGCCTTCAATGGGTACCTTCCACTTTCAAGTTAGCTCTTTCCCTGCCCTCAAAAAGGCATCAAAATTTTTTTCTCTTTAAAATACAAATACCAATAACTGATAATTAATATGGCACAATACCTTATCTGATTTGTCTGCAATAAACTTCCCAAGAATAATAATAGTATAGTTCTGGAATTATGAAACTGAAATTGTCCAGGGTCACAACACAACTCGATGACTTGAATCCATATCCCTAGCTCCACTGCAACCTCAGTTATAGTTCTCTATTCCTATAATCCAATTTAAAATGAGGCTCTGGTCAGGGATCCTCTACAAAGCCAGATAGCAAGATCAGAGATAGACTTTGAACCATATCCTTCCTGATCTCAGTGTTGGTCTTCTCCCTCAGTTGGTGCCTCAAGCTTTAAAGGACGTTCATAATCCTCAGATCTGTCAAATGAGGCTCAATGAGGTAGATACAAACTTTGCTTTTGAGTTAAAAGAGAACTATCAAGCTGGTGAAGGTAAAGACTCAAACGCTAGTTCTTCCTGAAGTCCTATAGTTTGAGACCTTCTTACCAAACTAGGTCTGCAAACTTGAAGAATCCTAGGGGAACCAGAATACCACTGGTCCTCAGAACAATGAGGTCATCTCTTTTTTGATTATAGAAAACAAAACTTTGATTATCAGTGAGTTTTAATCACAAATAACTTATAAGCCCTGGTAAGTGGATAAACGTCCTACTCAGAAGTGGGCTGCTCTGCTGTAGCTATTTATTGTTTTGAAACCACTATATCTAAAGCTATTGAAAGAACGTGAAAGATATCACTCCTTCAAGTGGGAACCAGAGATACCACTGGGACAGCAGAAGACAATGAGTCCATCCTCTCTTGTTTTGATATATAAGAAAACAAAAAGTTTGATAAATCAAGTGATTTGTGTGAAGTCACAGAATTAATATGTAAGAGTCAGTATTCGAAAAGTCCTTTGACTCCAGAGAGTGGGCTTTCTGCTGTATCATATTTTATTTGTTTTTGAAACAACTGATTGTTTTTAACATTAGGAAAGGAGAATGATAAAGCTGTATTACATTTTAAAAGGAACCAAACCTTAAGCTAAAGGAATGAAGCAGAGTTTGAACAAATAAGGAGTCTCAGGGTAGCCATAGCACCTCCTCCCCTGTCGAAGAACAGAGCTTTCTCCACACAATAGGTCTAATCTAGTAAGCTAAGAAAAATGAACAAATGCCCACAACCCTGTCACCTTGCTTGTTATTGTCTTAGGATATTTCATTCACACACACACACACACACACACACACACACACACACACACAAACCTTTGGCAAAAATTTGGGAAGTGGATTGAATATGGCTTATAAAAATCCATTCCTGTGTGATCAGCACATACACAGCCCTCCAGATAACTTCACAATAATGACAACAATGAAGTTATAGCCTGAAACGGATGCAGCAAACATTCTTTTCCCCCAACACACTTCATTAGTATACTATTTGGCTTATAATAACACTTATTTATCAGGCTCCTGAAGCACATCCATTCCCAGAGGCTGCTGTTGGTAAGTAAATGAGTCAGATTGGACTATACTGAATCCTCCTGTTCAGAAGTGATACCAGGACATGGAGTTCCAGTGGAATTAGCTCAAAATTAATTTAACTACACTGGCTTATTATTAGATTTAATTATAAATGAAATTATTCACCAGAGACTTTTTTACTTGGGTAAACAATCACCTCTGAGTTGGAATGGAACTTGGAACTTTTTTTTTTTTCCATTTCCGTGTCTCTCCTCAGATTTTCATGAAATTGCTGCCAAGAATAAAAAGGAATCGGGGAAATTCTCTCTTTATGAAATATTGTTGACTCTTTTCTCTCCCCTTCTCAGGTACATTGGCTTTGAATGAAAGGGGCTGTGTCTGTGTGGTACAGACACTCCCCTCCCCATTTTGTCTGTGCGATTGCATCTTTGATACTCTGAGACATAAGCCCTTCTTGAAGTAACATGTGCTCTAGAGAGTGCATCTGCTCTGCCTGCAGGAAGGAGCCTCCCTGCTCTGCCAGGCCCTGGTATAAAGCCCACAATTAATACATCATCTAAAAAAAACCCCATAGTGTTCTACAAAAGCAATGGAAAATCCCAAGAGCTCCTACAAATAACCTGACTTTTCTTGAAATTAAAAAGTTCATGATATAACATTTGGGCATGAAAGGGGACAGTCTCCTTGAGGATCTTTTAAGAACTACTAGGATAACTCAGCCACATGGTAGTGCCTCTATAGCCACATAGATCCATTTTACTTAGGTCTATGTTAGAAAAATCAAATGACTGTGCTAGCCAAAATGTGAAATCAATTTATAATTATTCTGAATAATTTAGGTGTTTTCACTTATTCATTCATTCAACACACATTTCAGAGTACCTGTTAAATTTAAAGCCCTGAGAGCCTCTGTTTCTCTGTTTATAGTGAAGATGTCAGTGTCACTACATTCAGGGTTATTCGTGTCAGTGGGGCTAGTGTTGTTAAATATACTAATGGAGACTGTCAACAGTGCTGAAACATGCTGAGAATTTTAATTTGGCACAGCAACCTCCCTTAAACCCCATAATTATATTCCTGGAGTTAGTAACAATGTATGGACAATTCAAAAGAAAAAAATGAGATCAGATTTATTTTACTATCTGAAAAGTACTGACAATGTAGGGAGAAAATGTAAACTTAAAAATTCTGTGTGGGCTACACCAATTATATATATATATATATATATATTTACCAAGTATACTATAAATGGAAAGTTTAATAGAAATTTTAATAACCTAATAAGGTTCTAGAGTTCAAAAGTGTCATTCTCTTTTTTGTGCTTTAACAACATTTTATTGCTCTTTACACTTCTAGAAGGCAGGCAGGTTTTGTTATGCACATCTTAAACAGCAGTACTTGTTTAAACAGGGAAAGGTGAAGAAAATTGCCCAGAGTTACAGAATATGGCTGTATATAACATCAAATGCACAATCACCAAATGCATATATTACTTCAGCCCATACTCAAAGCTAATTCAATTCATCTCAATTCAAAAAGCATTTTGCAAAGCAGCTAGATGGTGCAGCAGTTAGGATGCTAGACTTTAAGTCAAGAAGATTTGAATTTCAATCTCTCATAGCAAGTCACTTAACCTTGTTCAACCTCAGTTTCTTCAACTGTGAAATGGGTTGTGAGAATCGAGACATAACATGTAAAATACTTTTCAAATCTTAAATTGCTACATAAATAGCAGTGATCATTTTACATATATACACATATTATATATTTATGTGTATGTATATTATGTGCATGACACTGTGCTAGATGACTGATGATACAAAGACAAAAAAGAAATTCAAGCACTTTACAATTTACTAGGAAGATCCAAAGATATGTATCCATAGATATAACAATAGATAAACAAATATAAAGTAACTCAAAGGGTGCTATAGGAAGAGCACTTACATTAGGAAAGGATTTGTGTAGGAGATGTCACCTGGGTTGATTTCTGAAGTGAGCTGGAGATTCCAAGAGGCAGAAGTGAGGAAGAAGTGGGTTACAAGTACAGATGACGGAATGAAAAAATCAACAAGAAGGGAAATGGAATATTTTCATGAGGAAAATAAGTAGGTGAATTTGTCTAAAAATGTGAATTTATAGGGAACTAATATTTGGATTTGAAAAAAATGTTTTATGTATATTATCTCAATTGATCCTCACAATTGCCCTGTGAAATAGGTGCTAGGAGCATCTTCATTTTATAGATGAAAAAACTGAGGCTGAGGTTGAGTGACTTGCCCAGAATCATAAAACTTTCAAGTCAAGACTTGAACTCAAGTCCTCTCTATCCAATTTGCCATGTTTCAGCCCAGAGAATGACTGTATTAATATAGAATTAATATGAAAGAATGCATAACATGAAATGAATCTGAAAATATAGGCTAGAACTAGATTGTGGGGCTTTAAATCCTGATTTAGGTCAAAGAAAGGCTTTTTGTGTTTTATTGTAGGTGCAATAAGGAGTCATTAAAATTATTTGAGTAGACTTGTAGCACGATCAGAACACCCTTTACCTAAATAGATAGCAGTTCTTGTTTTCAAAGTCATCAAAACAATTTTCAAAATCTGAATTTATCCCAGATACCTTTTTAATAGGTTCATTGTTTTATTTATTTGGCAAAATAATAATTTACATTGGTATGAAGTATGAAGGTATTATAAGTGGGTAGTACCAATTTTATTCTCATTTCACAAATGAGAAAATCAAGGCAAAGGTTAAAAGGTCACACAACTGAGTCATATCAGAGATCAGTCTTGATTCCAAATCTAGTGTTCTTTCTTTTTGCCATATTGATAGTGAGGTTGATTTTTTTTTTACCTGTATTCTGACCTATGATTTTATTGATATAGATAGTTCCTGGTGAAAAAACTCTATCAACACAGCAACTGTTGTATGATTTTTGTCTTGGCACTGAGAAAACTTAAGTGATTTTCCCAGAGTCTTACAGAGACAACACTTGACTGCTGGTCTTTCTTATTCCAAGTCTGGCTTTTGATTCCCTCTGCTAAAAGAGTGCTAAAAGGCTAAGAGATTCTCTGAATTGGAGAAGGTTCTATTTGATCATTTAATAATAAGTAAATAAATATGCTTAAACACATGGCATGCTCTCACAGATGATTGTGTAAGTGTACGTATGTACATGTGTATAATATAAAGTATGTATCATTAGGCTAAGTTGTGAGCAACAAGGCTGACTCTAAAGCTCAGATCTGGTTTGCTAGGCAAATTTGGTTTGTTACTCTAAAGGAGAGCTTCTTAAACTTTTTCTACTTGTGGTCGGTCTCTTTTCACCTGATAAATTTTTATGTGACTCTGGGTATTTAGGTATATAAAATGAGTATACAAATCAAATATTTGTAGATAATAAATCATAATTTTGTGACCCTTGCATTCGGTTTTGCAGTCATAACCCATGGTTTAAGAAGCTTTGAGATAGAGTCAACTGTGTTGTTCATAACTTAGCTGCATAATAATAGAAGTCCAAAGGTAACCTAAAAACACATATGTCCACTAATGTTATAGTTCTATGTTGGGTTATTTCACAGTAATATCCCATCATATATCAAACTTAAATATTATTTATGCCCAGTTCAAGTTCCTTCAGCCCAAACCCTTGCCTGAATCTTAGGAGGAGAAAGTTCTAATTAGGAGGTCTGAACCACTACCTTCCAAATCATAATTGCTCCTTTCCATTAAACTGAGTAGTCTGAGCCATGCTGGGGTCTTCCTCATACATATCAAGTGTAGCCCCTGCTCTGTGCCAGAAAGTAAATATCTCATCAGGAGTGAGAAGCCCCCCCAAAAACAGTCCAAGAAAAACCTATCAGATAAACCTTGGCTGCTTCAGCATAAATGACTTCAATCAGGTCTTCTGAAAGACTTGAAACTTTTGCTGTTCCCAACTTTGTCTACTAGATTCCCTGGCTACCACCTCAAAATACTCAGACTTTGAACTATGGACTTTTGTGTGTGTGATTTCAATGTGACTATGGCTTTATGGTAACCATGAAAGATTCAGTGTGACCTCACAATTGGTTCCTAACAATGACGTGCTGAAGCCAGCTCTTACACAGGCTCTTAAGAACACACTGACAAATTTTTAGTATAAGCATATATTCCTCAGAAATCAGCAAATACTACACACTAGCACTTAATTTATCATTTTTAATTGTCTAGACATTAGAAAGCGATAGAAAAAAGTTAATGCAAATTAAACTTGAATGTGCCTCTCATGAACCCTCTCCCACCTACTCCCAACCTCACCACAAAGCCAGCTGTAAAACATTAACCAGCATATCCCTGCCTAAAGCCTATCTATGTCTATCTGTACACTGGTGGCTCAAAACCAAGACTATCTAATTCCAGGTCCTCACCTGGAATATTTGATTGTTAAAGTTCATATGTAATACATAACAATTTACTTAACAGCCCACAATACATTTAGCAACATTTATTAAGTTCCTACTAAGGAGTAGACACTATGTCAAATCAAATGCAATGACATAAATGGAAAACAATCCATATCTTCAAATAGCCTACAGTACAGGCCATCACTTACCAATGGGCTGAGGTTCTACTTCATTCTCTGAGAAAAATCAACTGCTCATTTCATAAGGCATTTCCATAGCTCATCCATTGTTAGTACTTCTGTTAAAATTACTTTGTGTGTGTGTGAGGTTATACAAGTAAATACATTTTATCTATCAATCTATCCATTCATCTATCTATCTATCTATCCATCTACCCATCTATCCATCCATACATCCATTCATACATCTATCCATCTACCTGGAGTATTTATTTACTTTCTCCTTTTACAAGTTGTTTATTCCCAGTATAATGTAAATTATGTGAAGGTAAGGACTATTTTTCTTTCTGTCTTTGTTTCCCCATAATTCAGCACAATTCTTGGCACATGGGCACTTAATAAATTGATTCGAATTAAATGTAAATTGTATTATTCAACCTTACTGGGTAAACCTTATTTAGATATCCAAAGAACCTCTAATTCCCTCTGCTTGAAGATGTAAAAGCCTTTCTCAAAATCACAAAGTTTATAAGTATGAATGTCAAGATTTGAATCCAAGTCTTCCTTTTGCCACATCCAACACTCTTTTAAACCAAATTGCTTCTCTGAACTTTGCTAGTGATAATATGTTTGTAAAGTCACTTGAGAGTAGGAAAATTATTTCAAAATAATTGTATTTAGAAATATCATCAATGATGATTTCAGAGAGGCCTGGAGAGACTTACATGAACTGATGCTAAGCGAAATGAGCAGAACCAGGAGATCATTATACTTGGCAGCAAGACTGTATGATGATCAATTCGGACAGATGTGGCTCTCTTCAATATTGAGATGATTCAAACCAATTCCACTTGTGTAATGATGAAGAGAACCATCTATACCCAGAGAGAGAAGAACCATGTGGACCACAACAGAACATTCTCACTCTCTCTGTTGTTATAAAACTTGCATTTTGTTTTTTTTCTCAGTTTTTCTTTTTCTTTCTTCTTGATCTGATTTTTTTTGTGCAACCAAATAACTGTATAAATATGTATACACATTTTGGATCTAACATGTATTTCAACATATTTAACATGTTTTGGACCACCTGCCAGATAGAGAAGAGATGGGGAGAAGGGGAAAATTTGCAACAAAAGGTTATGCAAGGATCAATGTTGGAAAAAATATAAAAAGCTTTAATAATGATAATAAAAAAGAAATCATCTGTGTTTCCATTGTGTTCTATTTGGTGGTACGTTTTTAAAAAGCAATTAGTAAAACAACCAATGATAATTTTAATTTTCACACTGACATTAGTTCCCAATTAGTTCCCAATAAATTTAGGCAATGACAGGAAGTTGACTTATAACAGCATTCCTGCTTAAAACCCTGACTGAAAACCATTCTAGGTCTGCAAAGCAAGTGTAGACGCAAAGAGGAAATTGAAATTTGTCCATTACTGAGGAGATAAAGCCTCTTTAGATTTGAAGAGAGCTTATGTGTCCCAGTTAGTGCAAGTGAGAGGCAGCATCTTTACTCAATGTGTTATTCAGAGTTCAATACTATAATGGTAACATGGGTTAAAATTTCAATTACCTAAGCACCATTCTAAATAGAAATTAAACTTGTTTTTTTAACTTTAAGTAATATTTTGAAGAGATTTAGAAAACAGCAGTTAATGCATTGGATAGAACCTCATTTTTCAAGGACTACTACATTAGAATTAGATGATACCCTAGTCAGTTTGCCATAAAAACTGTACGTACAAAATTTCCATTTGTGTTGGTCACTTAAAAAAAAACAAAGTGCATTTTGGCTTTCCATCGCTTTTTTGTCCTCTATTTATTACTTAGAATTTCAGTAAGATTGCTGAAAAACTGCTTTTGAGTTTTCCAAATATAGAAAGTTTAAAACATACAAACACCTAAAATGCAAACAAATTAAAAACTACAAATTTTCCATTTCTGGATTTCTCCATTAAGAAGAAGGTTTTCTGATGGCGCCCTAAGACAATCCAAGACATTTCAAAACAAAATATTTTCATTATTCTTTTGGGGAAAGAAACCCAAAATTTGTAATCTAATCATTTATATTTGGCATTAAAAATTTTTTTTTACATTTTTCATCTTCAAAATATTTTAAAGTTGCATAATTTAAAATACTTTGTCCTATTGAATATGACATTTTTACATATAGTTGTGGTGAAATGATCAAATATTTTGGAAAGAGAAAATATGGTTCTATGAAGAAAAATATTAGACTTCTAATAACTTTTCTCTAAGATCTATTCAGGCTGCTTACTTTTCATATGTTAGATGTCAAATTATAATATACATATGTACACACAGCTTCTATAAATATACCCACACATTACTCATTTCTAAAAGAGGCAAATGTGTGCTGGGAAAATATTGGAACAATGAAGTTCCTGAGAGAAGCTTATTTTTTCAAGTTATTAAAAAAAGGTGGCAAGCCTTCAGGAGGATATGAAAAGTTAGAGCTGTCTGAAGGAAACTCTTGAATATGGTTAGCATTGCTGCCAAAGAATCTCAACTATGTTATGTCAGAATGTTTAATTGCAAGCTACTACTTTAATGAATGGAAAGATAGGGCAACTACTGGGAAGCTTCTGCAGCCCCAGAGAGCAGCAACCTTGGAACAAAAATTCAAAAAATTAAGTGAGTTAAGACTCACAGAGGTTAAGTTATTCCATTATGTGACTTATCATTTAATAATATGTTTTAATCAGGTGTCCTAAAAAAAAGAAATTGGGGGTGGGGTGGGGGAGACAGAGCAATGAGTAGAGGAATAGGCACAAATTCCCCAGATGCACACTTCAGGATAGGATTGATAATGGTGAAGTAAACTTCGTTTCTTCTACTTGAAAAGGTGTGCACAGAAATGAAGCTTCAGAGTAAGAAGAATTAAATGCCATCCCAGCATTAAATAATTTATTTCCTTTCCTTCCCATGCAGTTTTTTTGAAGCATGGCATTACTATTTTTATCAGTTCTCTCCAACCCAGCTGTTGCTTCATGTTAACATGCAGAAAGGTGTGAAAATCCCAGCAGAGGCGCGTGAATCCCAGAGAGACCTGTATTCTGTCATTCTGAGTACATATAAAATATCTTCAGATTTGCTAGGATGTGGGTCAGAAATGAAGCATTCATGGAGGCAATGAGAACATGTTTGAGATTTAAATGATTGGAAGTAAAGGGTCAAATTTATGCTCTCTTCCTCCCTCCTTCCTCCCTCCATCCTTCTCTCTCTTTCTGTCTGTCTCTCTGTCTATCTCTGTCTGTCTGTCTGTCTCTCTCTCTCTGTCTCTCTCTCTTTCTGTCTCTCTGTCTCTGTCTCTCTGTCTCTCTGTCTCTCTCTCCCTTCCTCCCTTCCTCTCTTCCTTACTTCCCCTCTGTCTCTGTCTCTGTCTCTATCTCTCTGTCTCTCTCTCTCTGTCTCTTTCTCTCTCTCTCTTACACACACACACACACACACACACACACACACACACACACACACACTCTGTCTCTGTCTTTCTCTTCTTCTCCTCTCTTCTCCTCCTCCTTCATGCCTGTTCCCTCCCTTCCCCTTCTCTTCCCTCCTCTCCTCTTCTTCCCCTCCCTTTCTATCTCCCCTCCCCTCTTCTTTTCTCTCTCCCTGTCTCTCTTCTTGTTCTCTCTCCTCTTTTTCTCTTTGTTTCTGTCTCTGTCTCTGTGTCTCTCTGCCTCTGTCTCTCTCTGTGTGTCTCTCTCTCTCTCTGTGTCTCTCCTCTCTCTCTCCCCACTCTCTTCCCTTTCCTCTCTCCTTCCCTTCCTCTTCCCCTCTTGTATCCCCCTCTATAATAAAAAGTACAAATAAATAAAATTGAAAATGTAATAAATGACAGTTGATGATAGACTTTGTATCTGCTCAACAATGTATGAAAGAGTAAGCATGGCATTTTGCTGGCAGTTCCTCCTAACATTACTGTAACTGTAGGAGTTGCTCAGAAGGATTACCGAGTCCAAGTAAAAAATAAGCTGCCTTAATGTATCCATTGCTATTTTCCAACTTGAAATTTTGACTTGTAATTTTAACCCCCCTTCTTTGATTTCCTCTGTGAAAATAACATTCTGAATGAGGTTGTGAGTAGAAAAAAAATACCGCAGAAATCTTAGGGAGATTTATAAATATAGCTAAAATTATAGGACTGTTTTCCTATGGGTTGGTAAATTATGGAGGACTAATTGGAGAGGCTTAGTTCTCAGAACTTGAGCCAGGTGTAAAAAATGGCCAGTTCTACTTCTGGCCATACATTCCACAACTACCTTTCAAATGAATGGAAATACAATTGTCAAGGAACCCAATTCTCCAGAACTTAAGACTCTTCTGCATGACTATACAGCAAATCCTGATTAGCGTAAATAAAGAAGCCTGTGAAGTGGTCTCCTACATTAAAATTTATGCTAATCTGTGTTATAATTGTGTAAAATATGATAACTGGCCCCAGCTCCAGGGAAATAGGCAGTATGAATTCAAACAATGTGATTGCTTCATAGGATTCATTATTAGCACTAATTGGGTACTTTACATACTTTTGAAAGCAAAATCCAAGGAAGGGAATTGCTTTGGTTTGTTCTTAGTTTTCATAAAATTGGAACAATTAATATAGTACATAATATTTTCTATCCAGTGCACAGGTATGCTGGAACTTGCTTGCAGTTCAGGCTCTCCAGAACCAAATGCTAAATTTTTGATGTGACCATTTAAACTTCAGGAATTAGCAAATGCAAATCAGTATGATTAATTGTTTTATTGATTGTCTGGACTAAAAGAGTGATGGAAAAGTTGTTAATACAGATTAAACTTAAAAATGTGACTTAAATTTTCATACAGCTAGTTATTGATCATTTATTAGCACATCCCTGATTCGTTGCCTCACAAACTTTTATAGATTCACTTTTTTTTTTTTTGGATGTCCACAAGATCCCCATGGGACATTGCTTGGCATAGATATCTTCCTATTATTGTAGACTGGAGAAACTGAGACTTAGCTAAATTAAATGACATGACCAAATAATAGAATTTAATAAGCAATATAACAAAGAATCTTGTCAAAAAAATTTAATCCTACTTAGATTCTGATTCTTCATAGTCTTCTCCTTGAGATACTTTAAGAATATAGATAGTATCTGATTAAAAACACCACACTAGAATTTGGAATACCCAAGTGCCAGGCCAGTGCTACTGTAAGTTTTGTGACTTTAGGCCAGTCATTTAATCTTCTCCTCTGGGTCTTAGCTTTATTACTTGTAAAATGAATGTGTTGAGCTAAATGATCTTTAACTTTAATATTCTATTATGTTTGCTTGACTCTAATTCTATAATCCAATATTCCTTCATTAATTGTTGAAATCAAATATCACCAAGGTGAATTGTCTTATAAATCATAAGGAGATTCACATTAGTGATACAAATAGTTTGTATCATAAATAGTTTCTAATTAACATGCTGAAAAATGAATGGTTTTTGCATGACATCATAGTAAAAGAAAGTCGACTGAATTCAATTCACAAATAATATATTATCAGTCAGTTTGTAAACATCAAGTTTGAAGTGCAAGCTTTTTTATGACAGAGATTATGTCCTAAAAAAATCTTTATATGCCCAGCGCTTTGAATGTATGACTCTAATAAATGCACTGATTCTTTTTTTTTCAGATACAAAGCATGATATTTCATTTCATTCTCAATTCCATTTCTCCACAGTTGTGACTTTCCTGATTTTTTTCCTTTTGTGCATGTGCAAATTTTTTGTCTTCAGTAGCAGAGGAAAACAAAATCTTTACTTTCTAATGAAAAAAATTTCCAGATTCAAAGATTCTACAAAAGAGTTACTTATTGCTTCATCCTAGCTTGGTGGTGAAATATTTATTGTCTCCAAAGAAGGTTGTGTGGTCTTGCTTTTTTTCTTGTCTTTCCATTAGGGGACTTTTAAAAAATCCTTTTCTTAATATCTTCTACTTGTTACATTGTGTTTCAAAAAATCTGTACTATTAATTCCCTAATTTCAAGGTTTCTAAAAACTTTCTAATTGCTTAAATGGACTATGTTCCTGATAAATGTTTGTTTAAATTGTATATCTTTTGAATAGAGACTGTTGTTTTAGTTTTCTATCGGTACAAATATCCATTTGAAGTAATGGTCAAAGATGCATTTAGTTGGAGGAATAAATATGGCAACATGAAATAAAAATAATAAAATTAATAATGGCCTTTCATCCTTACCCTGCCATTGCTAGATTTTCATTCTAAAAATATCTTTGGAAAGAAAAAAAAAGGACCTACCTATGTAGAAATATTCATAGTTACTCTATTTTTAATTTTGAAAATAGGAACAAGCTATAAGTCTAATAATTTTTAAATGGATGAACAAATTATAGCATGATAATGCAATGAAATATTATGATGCTGTTTAAAAACAATAATTATGGAATTATGGGAAGAAGGCACAAACACTTTGGGGAGCAAGATAGATAGCACTTAGTAAGAATTTAATGAATGCTTGTTAATTAACTATATAAACAAAGAAAGAAAGACTACTTCTCTTAATGAAGATAAGAGAGAAAGAGAAAAGAAGAATGACAGAAATTAAGAAAATGAGGAGAGAAGAAAGGAAGCAATAGAAAAGAGAAAGAAGAACAATAAATAGAAGGGGAAATGGAACAAAAAGGAAGAAGAGGAAGAAAGGAAGGAAAAAGAGATGCAGAAGAAAACAAAGAAAAATTAATGTTAACAGAATTTTAGACAGACCTGGAGTGAGATCCAAATAGAATAAAAAAAATTTTGTTGTTACTCATTCATTCATTTGGTTCTGCCTTGTTAAATGCCAAGAATTTAAAAAAAATTATTTATTTTTCTTGTTTATTTTATTATTTGTTTTTGTAGATGGTTACTAATATAGCAACTATGTGCTCCCCTCTTCAATAGTACTCTAGTATTAAGATACTGTGTGGGTGTGGGTGAGTAGCCTCTAAAAAACATAGCTCAAAAACTACACCATACATGTTCATTTTACCAGCCAATGAAAGGACACTTTAGGGAAAACCAAAAGTAATTTCATTAAAAAGCATAGCAAGATGTCACAAGAAGGATTTTCCTGTCTCTGTCTCTGTGTCTTTCTCTTTTCTCTCTCTATCCCCCCATACATACTTTCTACTAGTTAATCTATAAACCCAGTTATATATAACTCTATATATTTGTGATCTTATCAATGTAGCTAATTCCTTCACTGACCCAGATTATAATCTATTTGCCTCTTCTCATTCCGTATCACTTCTATGTCTTCCCCTGGATCATTCAGAAAGCATAAACAAAATAGTCTAGAGGTCTTAACTTCAATTATTTTAATATTCGGTGAATACCAGTACATCCTATACATTGTCCTTTTTCATTTTTACTCCATTGTAGCTCACCCCGTTTTCTAGACATACATATTCTTATTTTTAATATAACTTTTTTATTGATAGAACATATGCCTGGGTAATTTTTTTACATTATCCCTTGCATTCACTTCTATTCCGACTTTTCCCTTCCCTCCCTTCACCCCCTCCCCTACATGGCAGGCAGTCTTATACATGTTAAATATGTTATAGTATA
Organism: Sarcophilus harrisii; assembly: GCF_902635505.1. Lineage (NCBI taxonomy): Eukaryota > Metazoa > Chordata > Mammalia > Dasyuromorphia > Dasyuridae > Sarcophilus > Sarcophilus harrisii. The sequence continues at coordinate 532,377,373 of NC_045427.1, read as the reverse complement.
TTCTGGATACAATATATGTGTGCAGAATTGTACAGTTCTCTTGTTGCACAGGGAGAATTGGATTCAGAAGGTAAAAATAACCTGGGAAGAAAAACAAAAATGCAAGTAGTCCCCATTCATTTCCCAGTGTTCCTTCGCTGAGTGTAGTTGATTCTGTCCATCACTGATCAATTGGAACTGAATTAGATCTTCTCTTAGACATACATATTCTTAAAAAGCATTTTGTTATTACACATATTCAAACTACTATTAATAGGGATAACCCATTTAAACTCATCATGGATCTTTTCATATCCCTTTTGAATTGTCTACACAGATCAGAGATTTAGAACCAGAAGGGAATTTAGATGCCATGAAATTCAACCCATTTATTTTATAGATGAAGAGAATGAAGATGAGAAAAGTTAAGGGACTTGCCCAAGCATAGTAAATATTCCCATGTTCTCTCCGTTACAGCATCTCTTCTGAGATGTTGTTCTTCCATAATTTGCTGTCTTAAGTCATTGCGAAAATATTGGCATTATAGATTTTTATAGCAGTAAGTAAGCAGCATTGAAAATCCCATATAGTTTCCCATATGTGACCTATCCCAATTTTGTCCTGTTCAATTCTGGGATCAACTAATCCCATCTATACAATACCTAGTTGAGATAAGTATAATGATGGACTAACTCAATGGACCATTCATCCATCTGCAGGTTACAATCTTGACAATATACATTGTTCATCTTCTTGGGTTTTTGTTTATGCTTTTGTATCTGGTTTATAACCCAATTTATTATAAGCAATCATAACTCTCCTTAGGGGAGCCCCCAATAATATATAAAATGAGAAGATATGTGCTTGCCAGTGGTGTTACTAGTGTCTTGAGTCCACTGTGCAAAGTCCAGATAGAAAAAAGAGACCTTTTTATGGTAAAGGTCTCTAAATATCACTATTTACAGATGACATTATGTTGATTGCAATCACTTCACTCAATCACTACAGGTAAACATCAATGTCAAATAACAATGAGGCAATAAAGTATTTCTATTTCTCTTAAATATAATAATAACAAAAGTTTATGATAGCCTTTCCTAGATAGATTGGGAAATAAACTAACTAAAAGGAATGGAAAAATCCTATCCCAAATGCTCCTTTAGACACACTCATAAATATTTTTTGGTATAGAACATGATTTCTGGGAACTGTTCTTTATGATTTAGACATTAGTGCTTTAAAGAAGGACTATTACCACTTCCACTAGATATCTAATAATTTCCTAGTTTTGCCAGTCTTATCTCCACATCACATTTATTCCCTCCTCTTCTTTCTAATCATACAGCTACCATTCTGGTTGAAAACATGATTAGATAGGGGATAGTGCACCAGCCCTGAAGTCAGGACCATCTGAGTTCAAATTTATTCTCAGACACTTAACACTTCCTAGCTGTGTGACCCTGGGCAAGTCACTTAACCTCAAATGCCTCAGCAAAAACAAACAAACAAACAAAAAAACAAAAACAAAACCCCCCAAAACAAACAAACAAAAAACATCATTAGGTCTTACTTTCATTATTTCAATAATCTTACAATTAGGCTTCTTTCTCCAAATTATTCTCCCTACAGTTGCTTAAATAATTAAAAAAACAAAACAAAACAGAAATCTGTTTCACTCCTCTGATATAAAGCCTTGAATGGTTCCTGTTGCATACAGGATAAAACACAAACTTTTCATTTTGTCATTAAAAGGAAGCCATGTTTGATCTCATTCTTGTCTTAACTTGCCCTAGTCTATATATCCTTGTCTTCACCTGTCCCATTGCCACTCTTCCAAAAATGGTTGTCCCAGGGAAGGATTCACTATTTTTTGGAGGAACCCCAGACATGCTTCATTTCACTCTCACCTGTATCTGATGAAGGGCCTTGCTGTGGAGAGAGGATTAACTTGGTTTCTTATTCCCAGAGGGCAAACAGGCTCAAGAAGTGAAAGTGAGAAAGAGACAAATTCAGGCTTGTTCTCAGGAAAGAGATGTCCAAAATGGAATAGCCTGCTTTGAGAGGTGGTTAGTTCCCTTGCCTTAACTCTACAAGCAGAGGCTAGACAGTTATTTGTCAGGTATGTTATAAGAAGTGTTCCATTTGTGTATGGGATGATTAAATGGCTGCTGAGGTGTTTTCCAATGCTTAAATTCTGTGGTTCTGTCATAGATTTCCAAGTTTAGGGCACATCTCTCCCTCTTCATGGATGCCCTATTCTCTCCAAAATGGAATGCTCACGGTAGAAAGGGAATTTAGCATTTCAACTCCTATTTCCATATGTTCTCACAGCTTTAAGACTCAGCCCAGTTGCCACCTCCTGTTCAAAACTCTTCCTGGCTCCTCTTCTCAAATGATCTTCTATTTACTTATCTGTTTTATGTTATATCCTTCAATAGACTGTAATTTACACAAGAAGAGGGACTTTTTATTTCTAATTTGTCTTTGTGTCCCCAGTGCACAACACAGAACCTTGTATATAGCAGGAGTTTAACGAACATTTGTTTAATTGAAGCACTAGAGGAAATTCTCTTAATATAAGATTTTTATGTCTGCAATTACCGAAGTATTTGTACTTAGGTTCCAAGTAATTACAGATGCAAATAATGGGCCTAAAGCTATCATATTAACACTTAAGAAATAGATTGGGGTATGGTCGTTAATTGAGTTCATTATGTTCAGTCCACACTAATTATCGAGTGCTTAATAGTGCTAAATATGGGGGGAGGATTTAAAAGTTAGTTACATTCCCTGCCCTCAAGGAATCTCAGGCTAGTTAAAAGGCAACACCCATACACACAAATTTGACTTAACGCTTAAAGAAAAAGTTTGAATTAATATAGTGCAAATTAAATTCGCAAGGAAAAAAACTGAAAGCATGTATACTAAAGGAGTAATCAAGGTAAGGCAAGTTTCAGGAAGAGACAATGGAGATTATGAGCAAAAGAGAAGCAAGTATGCTTGTGATATTTCTTGAATGTTTTCACTGTATATGTAATCTGAAAATAAAATGTTTCTCAAGGAAAATGATATGGGATTACAGGAGGTAATTACACAAATGACATTTGTGATTGTTTCAAGAAAATGTCTTTTTCTGTTCTATTCATTTTTCTTAGTAAATACTTAGTAAAGATTTGGATCATTGTGAGGGTCAATCTACTTTTGTCTTTTTAAAATACTTTAAGAAATAAATTCAGAACACAAGAGATAAAGAATAGATTGAATTCAATTAATATTTTATACATTTGTTCACATAAAAGTACAACAAAAGCCTGTAGACTTGTCCATCATCCCAGCAGGTATAGAGAAGCATATCCTAACCTTCTCTTGTGTGTACTTTCTATGTTGCAATCACAATGGCCTAGCATCAGGAAGAAAGTTGGAGGCTAAATAAGGAAAATATGAAACCTAGATATTGAAAAGATTTGACAAGAGAAGTAAAAATTTTAAATAGAAAGGAAAAAACATTCTGAAGGTGCAGCCAGCATCATTTAAGGAGTCAGATAGCCTCAGGTTACAACAGAGACTTCTCACCTATAATCTATATCTATATTTAATTTATTACTTTGAATTGTTGCTAACTGGATAGACTAGAGACTTTTAGGACTAAATTGTTATCTGTCATTTTTCAATATAAGGACTGGCCTAAATACAATCCAACTTAAAATATATATACATACATACACAAAACAACAACAACTAACCTCCACTCACAATGGAGTACAAGTTTATATTAAGAAAGGCTACTAAATATTTAAATCAATGTACACTAAAAAATTGCAAAATTTCAGTTTCTTTATAGGTTCTTTCTTTACTTTATATATCCTCTCAGTAACTACATCAGTTAACCAGTAAAGATATTTTGGTAGCAGTTTTACTTGTTCTGCCTTTTGGTCTGTTTCTGTTTTGTTGTCTCTGTTATTCTCTCTCAAAAAGGTACCAAAGAGAGTCTAGCAGTTGAATAATGACGTTCAAAAGAAGGCTGAATTTCTTAATCTTTATGGAACAGTGTTAAATTAATTGGCATCTTTTATACCTCAAAATATAGTTTAAATTTTTAAAATATATTTCCAAAACCCACCATAAAACAAAAATGCAACATAAAATGCTATTTGGAAGAAAAATTAGGAGATTAATTTGTGAGTAATTAGAAAAAGAGACAATGTTGTATTAAGGAAAAATCAAAATTTGTATTGCCCTTTAGAGATTAAACTCGATTCTGAGGGAATTTAGTGTAACAATGTCTGCAAGGTTATCTAATGTATGGATAAAATGTGATGCAAATAGTCAAATGTGTTTACAATTCTCTAACTGTTCAATAATATTCATTCAACATTGCTGACATTTCTTGGCAAGTACAAACATGAAAAAAAGTTGGAATGCTGAATCTCAAAGTTCAAATTCAAGATTTGTTTTGTGAATTGTGAAATCAATGCACTAGCAGCTCTATCTCTTAAGAGACCCTAATCACTGGCATATTTAAACGGTTTCTAAAAATCAAGTTTTTTTTTCTTAAAATTTATGGCCATATTCCAAAGTGATGTATTAAAAATATTTGTACAACTGAAGTGCAGTCAGTTGATTAGAATATTCTGTCACCTGTCAGATTGGCTAAGAAGACAGGAAAAAATAATGATGATTGTTGGAGGGGATGCGGGAAAACTGGGACATTGATGCATTGTTGGTGGAGTTGTGAACGAATCCAACCATTTTGGAGAGGAGTTTGGAATTATGCTGAAAAAGTTATCAAACTGTGCATACCCTTTGATCCAGCAGTGTTACTACTGGGCTTATATCCCAAAGAGATTATAAAGAAGGGAAAGGGACCTGTATGTGCACGAATGTTTGTGGCAGCCCTTTTTGTAGTGGCTAGAAACTGGAAACTGAATGGATGTCCATCAGTTGGAGAATGGCTGAATAAATTGTGGCATATGAATATTATGGAATATTACTGTTCTATAAGAAATGACCAACAGGATGATTTCAGAAAGGCCTGGAGAGACTTACACGAACTGATGCTGAGTGAAATGAGCAGGACCAGGAGATCATTATATACTTCAACAACAATACTATATGATGACCAGTTCTGATGGACCTGGCCATCCTCAGCAACGAGATCAACCAAATCATTTCCAATGGAACAGTAATGAACTGAACCAGCTACGCCCAGAGAAAGAACTCTGGGAGATGACTAAAAACCATTACATTGAATTCCCAATCCCTATATTTATGCCCACCTGCATTTTTGATTTCCTTCACAAGCTAATTGTACAATATTTCAGAGTCTGATTCTTTTTATACAGCAAAATAATGTTTTGGTCATGTATACTTATTGTGTATCTAATTTATATTTTAATGTATTTAACATCTACTGGTCATCCTGCCATCTAGGGGAGAGGGTGGGGGGTAAGAGGTGAAAAATTGGAACAAGAGGTTTGGCAATTGTTAACGCTGTAAAGTTACCCATGCATATAACCTGTAAATAAAAGGCTATTAAAAAAAAGAATATTCTGTCAACCCTATAGATACATCTGTTCCTTTGGCAATCTGATCTCAGGTCCTTAAAAACTTCTCAAAAATATAAAGGGATAAAGATGAGTTAATTCATATAGTGAGTTCAATATATTTTCATTTCTTTCATTGTAAAAAACAGTATGTAGCTCATATAGACTACATACTATTCTACAAATTTATAAAGAGCAACAAAAAAATAGAACTTGGTCTGAAGGACAGTAAATCTTATAGTTGCTAATGAAAGAAAGGGGAAAAGGAGATAAGAAAAGAGGGAGGAAAGCAGGACAAAGGGAAGGAAGTAGAAAGGAATAGAAGGAGGCAAGAAATAGAGGAAATAAGAAAGTCCAAAAACAAATATTTTAAAAACCAAGGAAAGAGGGAAAGAACTAACATCATGACAGTGTGTCAATTCAAATGATTTCCTTCAGAAATTATGTCCATTGCAGCTTTCATGTGCTCACTGAACTTCCAAATTGTTATCCTTATAGATTTGTATATTATATAATTTATTCTACTAATTTTTGAAAAGGGCCCTGATATGTTGTAATTATAATAATAATGATTTGCCTTTGATTATCCTTTAAAAAGGAGAGATTAAAAAACAAAATACATAAATTTGTGCAGAATCTGAGTCAGAAGGAGTATCAGAAGTTATCTAAACCTAACTTAATCTGAACCAAAACTTCATCTACAAAATACTTGAAAAGTGGACTTCTAGTCTTTATTTTAGACCTCCAGTATAAGGAAACAAACCACCTCCTAGGGCTGCCTATTTTACTTTTGAAGACTATTCTAAGAAATGTTTTTCTAATTATATCAAGTCTAAACTTGATCTTTTGGAACTCCAGTGATTCCTCCTGGTTCTCCCTCTGGGGTGGAGTAGAAGGAACCAAATCCCTTTTCTACATGACATCTCTTCAAATAAATATTTGAAGACAGCTATTATACCTAAGTCTTGTACTCTCTGATTTCTTCCATCAGTCCTACTATGGAATGATTTCACTCTCTTTGCCATCCTGATTTATGTCATCTGGATACTCTCTAGATAATTCACATTCTTCCTAAAATGTGGAGTCCAGAGCAAAACACAATATTCCAAATGTGGTCTTACTAGGACAGAACATAGGGAGAACTATTTTGCTAGTGCTTGAAATAGGCCATTCTTTGAGCATCTCAGTAGCTTATCTGGAAGCCAAATCATTCTCTTACTGACCTTCATGTCATTTAATCTTTCCAGATTTTTTCAGATGAACTGCATCATACCACAATGAATCTCATCTTGTTTTTGTGAGGTTTGGGGTTGTTTTGTTTTATCTTTTTTGGTTTGGATCTGATTTTGTTGGTGTATGGAACTCTCCCTTAAGGAAACTCCCTTTACCAAAGCAGCTGAAAAACTATTAAGAAACTTAGAGTTATATAAAGAGCATTGAGAGATAAAGGGTCTTTTCCCAGAATCACAAAATCAATATATATTAGAGGTATCCCCTTGAAACCTTGCTCTGATTCTGAGGTCCTCTTTTTAATCTTTATTAGATTTTGCCTATTGTTCTAACCTGTTGACAGATATATGCATCCTAAACCTATCATTTGATGGGTTAATTATCCTTGCTTTTCTAGATATTTACTATTCCATTCCTTTTGTAGTTTGCTATTAAATTCTTATAAGAAATCAAATTCTAGCTCATTGACAATGAGTAAAGCTCTACTATCTTCTCTTTTTGAAAACTTCAAATTATAGTAGTCTATTGTTTGATAAACCCAAAGACTCCAGTTTCTGGGATAAGCACTCACTATTTGACAAAAACTTCTGGAAAAACTAGAAAATAATATGGCAGAAACTAGGCACTGACCAACACCTAACACTCTATACCAACATAAGATCAAAATGGGTTCATAATTTAGACATAAAGAGTGACACTTTAAGCAAATTAGGAGCAAATTTCTGGGATAGTCTATCTCTCAGATCTGTGGATAAGAAAGGAATTTATGGCAAAAAAACCCACTAGAGAACATCATAAAATGCAAAATAGATAATTTTGACTATATTAAATTAAAAAGGTTTTGTACAAACAAAACCTATGCAACTAAGATTAGAAGGGAAGCAGAAAACTGGGAAAAAATCTTTTTACATCCAAAGATTCTGATAAAGGTTTCATTTCTAAAATATATAGAGAATTGACTCAAATTTATTAAAAAAATCAAGCCATTCCCCAGTTGATAAATGGTCAAAGGATAGGAATGGGCAATTTTCAGACAAATTAAAACCATTTTTAGTCATATGAAAAAATGCTCTAAATCGCTATTGATTAGAGAAATGCAAATTAAGACAACTTTGAGGTATCATTACACACTTCTCAAATTGGCTAAGATGACAGGAAAAGATAATGACGAATGTTGGAGGGGATGTGAGAAAAATGGGACACTGATGATTTTTGGTGGAGTTGTGAACTGATCTAGCTATTCTGGAAAGCAATTTGGAACTATGACCAAAGGACTACCAGATTGTGCATACCCTTTGAGGCAGCAGTGCCTCTAATTGGTCTATATGGCAAAAAGATCATAAAAAGGGAAAAGGACTCCCTGAACAATTGGAATTGGTTTGAATCATCTCATTGTTGAAGAGAGCCACATCCATCAGGATTAATCATCATATAAACTAGTTGTTGCCATATACAAAGATCTCCTGTTTCTGCTCATTTCACTCAGCATCAGTTCAAGTAAGTCTCTCCAGGCCTCTCTGAAATCATCCTGCTAATTGTTTCTGACAGAACAATAATATTCCATAACATTCATATACCATAATTTATTCAGCTATTCTCCAAATGATGGGCATCCATTTAGTTTCTAGTTTCTAGCCACTAAAAAAAGGGCTGCCACGAACATTTTTGCCCATGTGGGTCCCTTTCCTTCCTTTAAGATCTCTTTGGGATATAAGCCCAGTAGAAACACTGATAGGCCAAATGGTATTCACAGTTTGTTTCCCCCCATTCTTTCCCATTTAAATATCTTTTCTTGTAGAAGGAAAAGAGATCCCAAATATAGAGCAATATGAATAAACCAGTTCTACCTTCTTGCCATTGTCCATTATCAGTATGCTATCTCAGAATGGAGTTCCATCCTTTCTTCAAGTTTCTTCTTTTCCCAAAAATAATCTTTGAAAATGCTTAGTCCATTCTGAGGTTTGCTACTCTTAACACTATTCTTACGAGATCATGCCATGGATAGATGCTTGTTTCTTACCTTGCTTATCTCAAAGAGGGATATAGGCTGGATTAATATCTAAAGCGTTTAGGACAAAAGAAGCACTATTTTTTATTGTTCCTAAAGGTGGGGTATTTCATAACTTACAGTTGCCAGCTCAGTGCCTTTCTACAAAATGCTGATAACACAAAATAGTGATAGTGAATAGCACACAAGCCCATTTATTCAAGAAATACAATTAAAAAATAAGATAAGTTATCCCCAGGTTAGAACATAATCATGAGTTGTTCTTGCTGTTATTTAATCATTTCAGTTGTGTCTAACTCTTGCGGTTTTCTTGGTGAATTATACTGGAGTGATTTGGAGTGGATTTCTTTTTCCGACTCATTTTACAGATGAGGAATTGAGACAGAGTTAAGTGACTTACACAGGATCACACAGCTAGTGTTAAAGACTAGATTTGTACTCATGAAAATGAGTCCCCCTGATTCTAAGCCCACTGCTTATTCACTGAGTCACCAAGATACAATGAATAGATAAGAGTACAATTAAAGAGTTCAACTTAGAGCAAGAAAATCTCAGAGCAACCCACGAGAAAGTCTATTTTCAGCAGGGTCTAGAATTCAAAACAAATATAGGGATACATTGGGGCAACTTCCCACATTTCAGCCATTCCAAAATCTTTCTTTCCACTCTTGCTATAACTCTTTTCTCCATCTTTTTCTTCCAAAGAGTGTTTGGAGCCAATTTAGTAATTGCTTCAGTTTATAGTCAGACACAACCAGTTCTTTTTGAGGGGTATGAATAAGATTTTTCATCATAAATCCTTCAGAGTAGTAGTGGATCATTGTATTGCTGAAAATAGCAAAGTCATTCACAGCTGATCATCTCAGAATATTACTATTACTTTGTACACAGTACATTTCATTTTGCTTGATTTCATGGAGGACTTGCCAGGTTTTCTGAGAGCATCCTGCTCATCATTTCCCATAGAACAATAATATTCCATCATAACCAAATATCATAGTTTATTAAACCATTCCCCAATTGATGGGCATTCACTCTGTTTCAAAATTTTTTTTGACCTGAGAATATAGCTGCTATATATATATTTGTATAATATAGGTCCTTTTATTTTTCTAAAAATCTCTTTTGGGATTCATGCCAAAAAGTGATATTGTTAAGTCAAAAGATATGCATGATTTTATAGCCCTTTGGGATGTAGTTAATATCTTTTGATCATTTGTCAATTGGGACATGAATTTTGTTTGTTTTTTTATAAATTTGACTCCATTCCCTATATGTTTGAGAAATGAAGCCTTTATGCCCAGAAAAAGAACTCTGGGAGATGACTAAAAACCATTACATTGAATTCCCAATCCCTATATTTATGCCCACCTGCATTTTTGATTTCCTTCACAAGCTAATTGTACAATATTTCAGAGTCTGATTCTTTTTGTACAGCAAAATAACATTTTGGTCATGTATACTTATTGGGTATCTAATTTATATTTTAATATACTTAACATCTACTGGTCATCCTGCCATCTAGGGGAGGGGGTGGGGGGGAGTAAGAGGTGAAAAATTGGAACAAGAGGTTTGGCAATTGTTAATGCTGTAAAGTTACCCATGTATATATCCTGTAAATAAAAGGCTATTAAATAAAAAAAAAAGAGAGAAATGAAGCCTTATCAGAGAAATTTGTTTTAAAATTATTTTTATAGTTACAATTGCTAAGAGTATTTCCCCCTATTTATTCTGTTCTCTATCTCTCACAAAAATGTCCCACCCCCAATATGTAAATAGAAGCTAATGACTTTATGAGAAATCAAGATAAATGAAGCAAAATCAAAATAATGAAAAACAGGAAAAATGTGAAATATTGGAAAAAAAAAAAAAACAACTAACCTGGAAAATAGATAATTTTAAAATTGTTGGTCTAGCTGAAAGTCATGATTAAAAAAAAGTTTGAACATTATCTTTAAAGAAATTATCAAAGAAAAATGCCTTAATATTCTGTTATATAACAGATTGCTATCAAGCTGCTGTCTCAGCTGAAAAGCTTCTGAATTTTGGTTTTCTGTGACTTTGGGAGGAAGTGGGGCAAGATTAAATTCAGTTACCTGTTCATGGATCAGGTAATGGAAACTTGCTATAGGAACATGATGAATGGTAAGAAGAGAAATAATGCTGAATGATTCTTAAAAGACTGAGAGAATGCTTAGTGCAATCCTACTTATCTCCCTCTCTCTTCTATCACCCTACTCTCTTCCTATATTATCTTCACTTCCTCCTTTCCTGCAGGATAAGATTTCTATATTCATATTGAATGTGTATGTTATTTCTTCTTTGAGTCAATTCTAATGAGAGTAAGGTTCACTCATTCACTCTTCTCCCTCTTCCCCATGCATTGTAAAAGCTTCTTCTTGCCTCTTTTATGTCAGATAATTTGTGCCATTCCACCTCTCTTTGTTCCTTTTTCCCAGTACATCCCTCTCACCCCTTAATTTTTTTTAGATATTATCCCTTCATATTCAACTCACACCTGTTCCCTTTGACTATATATACTCTTTCTAACTGCCATAATAATGAGAAAATTCTAATGAGTTATAAGTATCATCTTCCCATGTAGGAATGTAAACAGATAAATCTTGTTAAATCCTTTATGATATCATTTTCTTGATTACCTCCTTATGCTTTTACTGAGTCCTGTATTTGAAAATCAAATTTTCCATTCAGTTCTTGTCTTTTTTTTTTTATCATGAATGCTTGAAAACCCTCTATTTCATTGAATAGCCACTTTTTCCCCTGAAAGATTACATTCAGTTTTGATTCTTAGTTGTGAGCCTAGCTCTACTACTCTCTGGAATATTATATTCCAAGCACTCCAGTTTTTCAATGTAGAAGCTGTTAAATTTTGTGTTATCCTTACTAGCTCTACTAGACTTGAATTCTTTCTTTCTAGATGCTTGGCTATAATATTCCTTAGAGTTTTCATTTTGGGAGCTCTTTCAGGAGGTGCCTGATAGTCTTTCAATTTCTATTTTACCCCCTGGTTCTAGAATATTAAGATAATTTTCCTTGATAATTTCTTGAAAAATGATGTCCAGGATCTTTTTTTGATCATGACTTTCAGATCAATAATTTTAAAATTATCTATTTTCCAGGTCAGTTATTTTTCCAATGAGGTATTTTACCATTTCCAATTTCAGATTTTTTCCTATTTTTTTACTCTTTTGGTTTTGTTTTATTGTATTTTGATTCTCATAGTCCATAGCTTCCATTTGCTCTATTCTATTTTCAAGGAATTATTTTTCTCAGTGACCTTTTGCACCTCTTTCCCCAAACTGGCCAATTTTGGTTTTTAAGGCATTCTTCTCATTAGTTTTTTGTATTTCCTTTTGCACCACTCTCAATTCTTTTCTTAATTTTTCCTCCATTTTTTTTTACTTAATTTTCAAAATTCATTTTGAGCTTTTCTATGGTCTGAACCCATTTTTTATTTTTCTTGAAGATTTTGGATATAGGAGCTTTGACTTTATCTTTTTTTTTGAGTATGTGTTTTGATCTTCTTTGCATCTTTTCTTGTTGTCTGCTACTTTTTCCAGCCTATTATTCACATTTAACTTCTTTGTTAAAGTTGGGTTCTGTATCCAGGGTGGAGGGTGCACTGTTCCAAACTTCAGGGATTTTGTGCAGCTGTTTTCAGAGATCCTCCTGGAGAACTGACTATGAATAGTCTTTTCTGTCCTGAAACTGTTAGGAGTGTTCCTGCTCTACTGCAACTGTAATTTCTAGTGTACTAAACCAACAGAGTCTCTCCTCAGTGCTAGTAAAGAGAATTCTTGTATTCTGAAGCCTTTGGAAGCTGCCATCACCACCACTGTCCATGCTTACTCTTAGTGTGCTAGTTTCCCAAGGTCTTCTCACTCTACTGACAACCTTTCCTGCTAATCTTCCAAGTCATCTTTGGTGTCTTTAGTAGGGGTCCTCAAACTACGGCCAGTAGGCCAGATGTGGCAGCTGAGGACGATTATCCCCCTCACCCAGGGCTATGAAGTTTCTTTATTTAAAGGCCCACAAAACAAAGTTTTTGTTTTTACTATAGTCCAGCCCTCCAAGAGTCTGAGGGACAGTGAACTGGCCCCCTATTTAAAAGGTTTGAGGACCCCTGCTCTAGACTGAGAGATCTCTGGAAGTTACCTGTGCACTGATTCAGAGATCACGAGGCCTGTTCTTGCTTTGCTGGCACTGGGGCCAGGGCTGGGACTGCCCTGACATGACCTGTTCTGGGACTGTACCTGGACTCCCACTCTGATGCTACAGACCTTTCCTGCTGATCTTCTGAGTTGTCTTCAAATGGAAAATTGTTCTACTTTATGTAGAAGTTATTCTGATGCTCTAAAATTTGTTTAGAGTCATTATTTAAAAGTATTTGAAATGGTTTGGGAGAAAGCACAGGGAGTTCCTGACTTTACCATCTTGGTTCTGCATCTCCAAACTGCCCAATTTGGGAAGAAGATGAGACAATTTGGAGCTATAATCCTATAGGAAGTTCCCTTCAAAGGGGAAGGAATCAGAAAACCATCAATAGGTCATTATATATATTGTTGGTGAAACTGGAATAGATCTAACCACTCTGGAGAGCAGTTTGGAACTATGCTCAAAAAGTTATTAAACTGTGCATAACCTTTGACCCAGCAGTGTTTCTACTGGGCTTATATCCCAAAGAGATTTTAAAGAAGGGAAAGGGACTTGTATGTGCACGAATGTTTGTGGCAGCCCTCTTTGTAGTGGCTAGAAACTGGAAACTGAGTGGATGCCCATCAATTGGAGAATGGCTGAATAAACTGTGGTATATGAATATTATGGAATATTATTGTTCTGTAAGAAATGGCCATCAGGATGAATACAGAGAGGCCTGGAGAGACTTACATGAACTGAGCTAAGTGAAGTGAGTAGAACCAGGAGAACATTGTACACTGCAGCAACAAGGTTATATGATAATCAATTCTGATGGACGTGACTCTCCAACAATGAGATGATGACGGTCAGTTACAATGATCTTGTGACAAAGAGAGCCATCTACACCCAGAGAGAACTGTGGGAATTCAATGTAGATCACAACAAAACATTTGCACCCTTTTTGTTGTTGTTTGCTTGCATTTTGTTTTCTTACTCATTTACTTTCCTTTTTGATCTGATTTTTCTTGTGTAGCAAGAGAATTATATAAATATATTTATATATTAAAAAATAGGTCATTATAAAGGAAAAGACTAAAATTACAAAAGATTTCAGAAGGGAGAAATCTTACATAAAGATTTTGAATATATAACAACAAAAAAAGATAGGAAAACAGAAGGAACTGTTCAAAGCTTCTTAAATTGTGGGTTGCAACGCCACATGGGGTCACATGACTAAATCTGGAGGTAATGAAATTATAATTTATTATTAGAAAATGGTTAATCTTTATATTTATTTTACATACTTATATATCCAAGTCACATAAAAATTTCTCAGGTGAAAAGGGGTCTTGAATGGAAAAAAGTTTAAGAAGCTCTGACCTAAATGAGTACAGATATCTACAAAAAAAAATTTCAAGACAATAGAACATTAATCAACAAGTGATGAAGGATAGGACTCTGTTGATTCCCAAAAGAATCACAACAGGATATTCCTGAATGGCTTAAAAGAGAACTAATAATTGTGAAAAAAGAATTTATACCTTGTACAATAGAAATAATTAATAAAATAGCAAAATGAATCCAAAAAAATTTCACCAGACAAACCAAAGAAAGACTATTTGAGAATGCGAAGAACATAGAAATGAAGGACAAAAAAGAGAAAACAGTGACAATGTTTTTAAAAAACATGTTCTCCATATAATCAAAATATATTGATCTCTTATGGTATAAACAATTTAGGTAATGTAAGTTTCCTAGAAGACAAGTCAAAAAGCCTGAATACCATAATTCAAGAAATTATTAAAGAAATCTGCCAGAATTTCTTAACAGAGAAAACAAAGTGTCAATTGAAAAAAAAATCCATATATCACCTTCAGAAAAAAAAATATCATGCAGCAGATTCCAATTCACATAATGATCAAATTTAACAATTGCAAAGACAAACAACAAACTCTGCAAGTCACCAGGAAAAATACTCCCAGATATAAAGGAAAGGAAATTCAGATAACAGAAGATTATTCTGTATGCATTAGAAACCAAAGGAAGAAACGTGATAAAGATGCTGAAGAGCAAAGTTGATAAAGATGGAACCTAAGGTAAGAAATTCTGAAAAACTAACTTAACCATTAATGAAAAAAGATGGACATTCAATAAAAAAGAGCTTTTCAAAGCATTCCTAGAAAGAAAACAGTTCTGAACACATTATTTGTTTTAAAAACACCCCCAAACATTGGAAATAAAAGAAAGGTAAGCAAATATAGAAAAGGGGGCAACCCCCTAAAATAACAAGAGAAAAATTAAGATTAAAAAAAAAAGCGTATTAGGGGCAGCTAGATGGTACAATGGTTAGAGTACTAGCACTCAAATCAGGAGGACCTCAGTTCAAATCTAGCCTCAGACACTTAACACTTGCCCAGGGTCAGGTCATTTAACCACAATTGCCTTGCCAAAAAAAAAAAAAAAAAAAAAAAAGAATTGTTAAAAATTGGAAAAATTTTGAAAATAATTGAAAAAAATAAAAGAGTCAAAAAATAAAGATGAAGAAATTGGAAAAATAAACTAACTAAAGAGGTAAATGTTGTGTTTGCAAAAGCAAAGAGGAAAAATCATAAATTGAGAGAAAAAATGAGACAAATAAAGGAAAATATAAATCTTATTCTCATAACATTAAATGAAAATACATTAAACAATACAATAAAATGAAAAAATGTTGCAAAGTGAATAAGAAAATAGACCCCCCCCACAATGTACTGCTTATAAAATGCACACTTAAAAATAAAATCATACAGAGAATGTATGAATGAATGAATGAAGGGCTGGGGGAGGGGGGGATGTACTATGTTTCAGTTGAATTTTGAAAAGCAAGAGTTTTAATTATGCTATCAGATAAAGCAAAACATTCAAATCATAAAAAAGTATAAACAAGTAAACTATATTATGCTGAGAGAAACCATAGACAGTAATAAACCAATAATAAACTTATATGTTTCAAATGTCATAGCCTCTAAAATTTTTGCTGAGGCAATTGGAGTTAAGTGACTTGACCAGAGTCATATAGTTAGGAAGTGTTAAATGTCTGAGGTCAGATTTGAACTCAGGTCCTCCTGACTTCAGGGCTGGTACTCTATCCACTGTGCAACTTAGCTGCCCCTAGCTTCTAAATTTTTAAAGGAAAAATTGATTTAATTACAAGGAGACATAGATAGTAATACAATAATAGCAGGGGATTTTAATGTTCTTCCCTGTTTTGTATGTCTAACAAAAGATAAAGAAAAGAGAAAGTATAGAACTAAACAAATTGTTGGAGCAACTAGAGCCAAAAGACTTGTGACATATTCTAAATGGGACTGCTAAAGAATAAATATATGTATTCCTCAGCAGTAACAAAACTTACAAAAAGTAATCACGTAGTGGGGCAGAGAGATATTGCAAACAAAAAAAAACTGAAATAGTAAACATATCTTTTACACACCATAATGCAATAAAAATAATAATCAGTTCAGGAAAGTACAAACAAAAGTTATAGACCTAAATGCTTATTTAACCACAAAATCTTAAATAATGAGTAGGACAAAGAACAAAGTCATAAAATATTTAATAACTGTGTGAATAAAAATTATATTGATGAAACAACATACCAGCTTTTCTAAGTAGCTAATGTAGTTCTCAAGAGAAAAAGCATATTCCTACAAACAAAAATTTATAAAGACCAAGAAAATATTGATGGACTAAATATGCATTAAAAATTATAAAGCCAACAAATAAATCTAAAATAGGAACAAAAAATAAGAAATATTTTGAAGAGAAGAAATATAAACTAGAAACTAAAGACAACAGAAATTATAAATACAGCTAAATGATAGTTATTTGAAAAAATTACAAAATTGATAAACTTTTAGCCAATCTTAAAAAGAATGAAATAGAACATCAAATGAAGAAAGTAGCAAATGAATAAGATGAAATTGGAACAAGGAAATTTTTTAAAAAATTATCAGAATTTGCTATGCATGGTTATATTAAAACTGAGAACATAAAAGAAATACAAAAGTATCTTCAAAAATAGAAAATACTCATCTAGGAGAAGATCAAATTGAGATCTTAACTAATCTAGTCTTTGAAACGATATTTAGTAAATTTGAAATTTTGGATTTGAATTACCAAATTTGGAATTTTGGTAGTTTGAATTTTTAAAAATCCTGGCTTAGTGTATACTCAAGAGAATTTTTTTGACCAGACTTGTAAACAATAGTTAATAGCAGTGCTACATAAATTCTCAAAATTGAGAAATAAACCACTCTACCAGATTCCTTTTATGAAGTAAATATAGTCAGAAAAAATAAAGCACTGGAAAACTATAGACTACTTTCATTAATGAACATTTATTTAAAAATTTAAAATAAAATCCTGTCATATCTATTCATCCCAGAAATCATTCTTAGTGACCAAGTTAAATTTATATCAGAGATGCAAGGATAGTCACATGATCATTTTAGTAGATGCAGAAAAAGCTCTAGACAAAGTACCATTCTCATTTATGCTAAAAATCTTACAAAGTATAAGCATAAGAAGACTTTAAGTCAAAAAAGTATTTATCTAAACCCCAAAGTAATCATATACAATGGAGGTGCACTAGAAATTTTCACATTAAAGATTAAATGAAACAAGATTGTCTACTATTCCCACAATTATGTTAGTTCTGAAGTTGCTAGTAATAGCAATGTGTAAAAAAGATAAAGAGGAGATAAAACCATTCCTGTATGCTGACCATATGATAATCTACTTAAAAAATCTTAGGGAATCAGAAAAATACTAATTAAGACAATAACTTTAGAAAAACTGAAGAGTTCAAAATAAACCCTTCTTCCCCAATTAATAATATTCCCATATAGTAATAATAAAATTCAAAAGTAGAAAGAGAAATCCCATCCCAAATAATTACAAAATGCATAAAATGTGTAGAGATCAACATTCCAAAATACATAAAATACTTCTATAGATTTAATTAAAAAGTGCTCTTTAAAAAAGTAAAACAACTTAAACAGCTGGAGGAATATTTAATTTTCATGGCTGGGCCATGCCAATATAATAAAAATGGCAATACTATTAAAGTTAATTTATAAAACTAATGTTGTAGCAGTCAAATTGTCCAAAGGACACTTTAATAATTTAATAAAATAATAACAAGATTCGATTAGAAAAATAAAGGATCTATAATTTTAAGGGAAATAATGAAAAGAGGCAAATAAGAAAGGGAAAAAGTATTTCCAGACTTCAATCTATATTTTGTAAGATATCTACTGTCAAAACCAGTTGACATTGATAAAAACAGAATGGACAGACTAGACAAAAGAGAATAAAAAATAACAGCACTCAACCCATTGTTTGATAAACTAGGAATCATAAATTACTTAGGAAACAAATTCCTAATTGATTAAAAAGTACTAGAAAAGCTGGAGAACAATCTGGCAGAAATTAAGCACGGATTAACATTTTATCCTGTATTCCACAATACCTTCTAAATAGATAAATGACCTTAATATTAAAGATAATACTATTAATACAATTAGAAAAGAAGCAGATTACATACTATAATAGCTATAGGTAAGAGATGTATTATTAACCAAAGAAGGGCAATTACAAAAGATAAAATAGATAACTTTTATTACATGAAACTGAAAAACTTCTGCATGCACAAAATGAATACACTTATGTTTAAGAAGGGAAATCGTCGAATGGTGAAGATATTTTTTGTATCGAATTCCCTTGAAAGTTTAATATCCAAGATATAAAAAATATGATCAATAATTAAAAACAGTCACTTTCCCTTGGTATAGTATAAAACTTAAAAGTAGAAGGATGATGGTATTAAAGATCTGATGCATCTGTTTCTTCACATTTTCACTCAATTAAGAATCACAGTGACATTCTTTTTCTAACCACCAAAAGGAACTTCCTACCCTGGATTGTAAAAATGTTTTTTATTTTTATATGTACTAGGTTGTTATTACAAACTGTGTTTATTTAAACTAGCTCTGTAAATTACCACAGTAGGACAGACACTGCATGTGCATTATACTTATGTGGTGAGGGCTAAATCTTTCCTGATCCAACTTGACCAGAGAGGAAATCACCCAGAAAAGCTAGTTGCAGTAATTAAGAGTAAATGTAGGTGCCACCTTCTATCTAATCTCTGTGTCCTTCCTTTCCTCTCCTCCTTTTTGGTTTTGCTTCACAGATTTGGCTGAACAAAACAAAGTTCTTCATCCAATATGTCAGACTTGTTAAATTTCATGAATAATTCTGTCTCCTTCCTATTTAAAATTTCAGATTAGCATCTTTCCAGTGACACTATCACCCTCCTAAATTTAGATTTTTTTTCAAGTTGCTACTTATTTAAATCTAACTTACTGTGAATATATTCCCTAGATCCTAGAAGAGGAGTTAGGTCTTTTGCCTTCTGGTTAAAGTTTTGCCATTTTCACTCTGCAATATGGTATAATTGTTGCTGACCAATAAAGTAGATACAACAACTAAGTATAGAAAGCCATGTGGATGACAAACTTGGGGAATAATCTGAGGTATTAAAACTCTAAAATTCCTAGTTAGCTAGCTATTTCATAGAGACCCTCTTTTCCATCACTTTCATTTCACAAACTAGGAACCTGAGATACAGAGAGGTGAATTAACTTACCACTTGAAGAAACTGAAAAGAATAATGTTTATTATTATTAATATTTTATTTATTATTATTATTATTTAGTGACCCAAAAGAATTCTAAATTCCATATTCTAGGAGACAAAAATTTAACATGCTTGGTCATGTTGGTAAAATAGAAGCCATTTTATTTGCAAAAATAATTTGTGTGACAAGTGTCATTGAGAGGATTTATAGGGAAAAAAAGTGAGAAAAAAACATTCTCGATGAGACAGGTACAAAAGCTCCATGAAAAAAAAAATTTCCTGATAGGCTCCAGGTTGCTCAAACTCCTTTCTCACTCCAGATATCCATGAGATAACTGACTCCTTGCCTTTTCTCATTCTGACCCTGATGTAACATCATATGTAACATACAAATTAGGTAGTGCTGCTTATTTTAGGCTCTACTCACACTTTAGCCACAAACACCCTACTGAATATACTGTTCTGTTCCTTCTCAGTTTGTCCCAACTAGAAATTCCCTGTAATTTTTGTTGTTTCCCCCCGTATTCTCTTAATGTCATTAGTCATATCCTCCTTCCCATTTCTGTCTCAAATATACACCAATTATGCTGAAGCAGAATTCATTTCAGAATTCCATGAGAACCACAGTGACATGAATTCACAACACTGTAGATGGAAACGGAAAAGGTTTTGATCAGTAGTTGGCACTGCTCCCTGTGAGTCATTATGAAAATACTGCCCTAGTACACTGTTGAGAAGTACTGACCATTCCATCATCAGATGAAATCTTGACCCCTTTGAATTCCTTAAAGTGTAGAAGAAAAGCAGAGAATTTTTATTTTTTATTTTTGCTTAGAGGTGTAGTAAATTGGAATATGGATTACTTTAATCTCCCATTTTGACTTCCTTTGTATTTCAGTGTTATTAAAAGAAAATTATAAAATGTTATAGTTGGAAGGAACCTTGGAGATCCTTTAATGTCACTCCCTCCTCTTCCCCACCCCCCCCTCCACCTTCCCCACCCCCACTTATGTATACATGAGGAAACTAAATTCTGGAGTAATTTGCCTCAAGACATACCATCATAGAACCAGAACCAGAACCTGGGCTTTTTGACTCCAGCAGTAGTTCGTTGTTCATTCATCTATCTCCTTTCCTACTACCTACAAACACTCTGAAATATCCCTCCTATTTAAAACATTCACTAGACTCATCACCTCAGTCTATCATTCCTATCTCTCTTCCTTTTCTCAGCCAAACTGCTCAAAAAAGCTGCTTACAACTTAAAGTCTCTACCTCTTCTCCTCTTATTGTTGAGTTTATATCACCTGTCTTCTGACCTCACTCAGGGACCAGAATGTGGGGTCTGAAATCAAGAAGACCTAAATTCAGATCCAGCTTTATAAATCTACGAACTGTATGGACTAGGAAAATTGCCTACTCTCTGTTTGCCTCAGTTTATTTATCTGTAAAATTGGCATAATTATAGCACCTACTTCTCATGGTTATTATAAGGATTAAATAAGATAATATTTGTAAAGGAAAGGACTTAGCACAGTGCTTAGCACACAGCATTTACTATATAAATACTAGCTATTATTATTAGTAGTAGTTTTTCTTTGTTTACTCCAAAGTTATTAGGTGATTTATACCCTCTTTGTCCCATGCCAACAAATCCAATATTATTTTGTTAGTCATTGTTCCCTGAAGGAGATCACATTCTAGTAAAAAATAGTACATAAAGTGGAGTGATGACCAAGGAGAGATGTGATAGAGGGACTGAATTAGGTAGTGATTGTATGGATGAAGAAAAGGGATCAGACATGAGAAATGTTGTAGAATTAGAAATGACAAGTTCTGGGAAGTGATTGAGTAAATGGAGTAGTCAAGAATAATTCTGAGTTTCAACAGAAATAGGTAAGTTTATAAAAAGTATGGATTTGGAGGAGTAGGAAATGACTTCTGCTTGGGATATATTGACTGAGATGTCAATGGAACATCTAATTTGAAATATTTAATAAGCAGCTGAGATGAAAGTCTGGTAGAGGAAAGAGACTAGAGCTGGATATATAGATTTGAAAGTCATCTGTACAAAGAAGATAATTAACACATGGAAGCCAATGGGGGCACCAAATGTGACAATATAGGGAGAGAAGAAAAGGGAGCAGGTAGAGCCTTGGAACACACACACACACACACACACACACACACAACCTTTCCACCATCCAAGAATAAAATACCTCTTCCTCGTCATCACTCCAATAATTAATTCTTCATTGTCCCTCATCACATTCTCTGATCCATCTTCCACATAGTTGAAAAAAATATTCTCAAATAAACTCAGAGGCTCCCTATTACCAGTAGGCTCAAATATAATCTCTTCAATCTAGGCTTTTAAATTCCTTCACAATATGGCCTCAATTTTCCTGCATACTACAGGTCAGCCAAACTAGTTTTCTTATGGTTTTTCCAACAGTGTGTCATCTCTGGGCCTTTATACTTGCTGCCCTCTGACCAGAAATAGGCTCTATCCTTTCTTCTGTCTCTTGTTCTCTTCAAGCCTCATCTCAAGTGCCACAGTCTACATGAAGACTTTCCTAATCTCTCCAGCTTTTCTTAAACATGAAAAAATGATCTTGTGGCTATTTCTTATATTCCTGTTTAAATACATGTTGTCTTTCTGGCTAGCTTCAAAGTCCCCCTAGAATGATTTCATTATTCCATATTCTCAGCGCCAAGCATGATGGTTGGAACATAGTGGATGCTTCAAAGAATGTTTGTAGTTAGCAAATTATTATTGTTACATTGAGCCAAAATCATATTTAAAAATTTTTTCATATGGTTCTTTTGTCCTCTAGTATCAAATAAAATAACTTCTTCCACATGAAAGCTCTTCAACTAGTTAAAGACTTAAAGCATGGCACTCCTTGTAAATCTTGTTTTTTTTCTTTCTTTCACTAAATATTCCTACTACACATTACTCGTATTTTCTCCATCCCAATTCCCTTCAGTAATATAACTGCATTAAGGAAGCATTTTACCTTTCAAGTAGATTTAGAAAAATTATGAAAAGTATAAATGATAATAGAGTAATACCTTTTAGGGCAAATAGATGAATACCAAATCTTCAAAGGTATACTTTATAAAACAGATAAATTCTCCCCCCTCCAATTTAGTCTAAATTCAAATGAAATAGATATTGCAATCATAAAATCAGACATGAAATCTTGAAGTTTCACAGGATCTTGGATTTAAAGTTGGATATGACTTTAAAGGTCATCTGTCCAAATTCATTATTTTTCAGATTAGAAAACTGAGGCTCAGAAAGGTTATATTTTTTGCTTAAGGATATATATTTGCAGTAGCACAGAGACAAGATTTAAATGTAGGACTTCTGACTTCAGTATCCAGCATTCTGACCACATTGCCTCCAGTGGGAAAGGATCTTTTATGGTCATATAGTCCAATCCTTACTTACATCATCTCCCTACCACATCATCAGAGAGGAGTTATACCACTTCGGCTTAAAGTCTTCCAGGAAGAAAGAAGTCACTATTTTCCAAGAAATCCCATTCTACTTTTATACAAGCCCAATCATTATAATATTTTTCTTTATAGATTTGTATATTTGTATTACTATTAATTACCATATAAATTTGCATAATTTCACTCTTTTTAAGAGATAGTTTTTAAGTTTAGTATTAACATAGGGAATTGAATAATGTGGTAATATTCTGAAAATGAACTGTTGACATCTGATGCAGCTGGGAGCACAATTTCCTCTTTAATGCACTATGAAGCTATCACTGGACAATCATAATCTCAAAAGGAAGTAGTAGTTATTGGGAACAGGATGGTGCAGTGAAAAAAGCACCCAAAAGGTCTGGATTCTAATACCAGATAAGTTACTAATCAACTGTGTGACTTTGGACAAGTCATTTAACCTATGGTTCCTTATTTACAAAATGCTATTTTCTAGATCTAAAATTCCACTTAACATAAAAGGGTTATACTTATGCGCAGTATTTTGACTATATAATCCCATATGAACCATTCTACCATTTACAAAAGCTCTAATGCATTGCTTCATTGTCATAATTCCTTAAAAGTTGTGCCAATTGTCTTTCTCAGGCAAGTTTTCTCAAGGTAGAAAGGTTTCGAGTATAAGATTTTGATGGATTATATATCTACAGGTATATATGTCTATATGCCTGGGGATCAGCCCCATTAAGTTTAGAAAACTCACTTTCCAGGCTGTCCGCAGACAATGAATGTTTCTGTTACAGCTACTCTCATAGCAAGACTGCCTGTTAAATCATGAATGTTTCTGTTACACCTACTCTCATAGCAAGACTGCCTGTTAAATTATGGTGGGATTGCTGTCTGTGTTGGTAGGAATTCCTCTACTATTGAAAATACAGAAAAATGATAGTGGGCACCAAAAGTTGGCGTTCGGTCATGTGGAGAATTCACAATGGCCATTCTCTGTGGCAAAGGTAGATTTATTTGCAGAAGAGGTTCCAGACAAAATGAAGGAATAGAATAGACATAGGAATGGTAAATATGAAATAAGAGTTGATAGAGCATATGAAAGACAAGTTCCTCAGTGGCAATTACCTAGTAGAAAGGGAGCACCCCATGTGGTTGGGGCATGCCCTTAGCTGGAAGGCTAAATCCTGAAAAGGATTTAGCACCTTAAAAGAGTTAGTTAGCTGTAAACTGGGGTTGAGAAACATAGTGAAGTTTAGGAGAAATACCACGTGACATGGGGAGAAGGTAAGGAAAAAGGATACCAAGTGGCAGAGTGCTGTGGTGGACTAACCCAAAGGAGGGTAGCAGCAAAGCCATAAGTTGTTTTATAGGGAAATTTTAGGCTCAGGGTCTTGATATAACTTGAATTTCTGAATGGATTACCTTTAGAGGGTAGGATCAAGGAACTAAACTGATCTCCATTATCAGAACTTTCTTTCTGCTTGCCTAAGAGATTAGTTTTTATTAATTCTTCTGCTAACCACATCTAACATTGACAACCTTATCAATAACCTCTGAAGACAATTCTCTAAAAAAATAAATTCCAGAAAAAGTACCAACTTGCTATGGTATAGAGAGAATTTAATCATGTCAACAAAATGGCAGGTCTGGTATCTATCATCTTCTAAAGAAACAAAACAAAACATTCCTTTCTCATTGTAGAGGGGAACAACAAAATAAAAAACAAAGGAACATCTCATTTAGTATCTTATCTTGATCTGATCTCAAATAAATAGCTTTCCCTCTCCTCTTTCCCACACTCTGCCACACATTCCTCAAATAAAAACAGAAAAGAAAAATTTCAAATATACCTTTGCCTTACATTCAAATTTTCAGGAAAGCTGATAGGAAATGATCTCTAGTAGATCATTCTTTATCTTTATAGTAACTACACCTAGCATAGTACCTCTTATTATTGTTTAATTATTTGTAAATTATTGTTTAATTAGTTGGTCATCAGCTTATAGATTTAGGACTGGAAGAGACCTTAGAGGTCGTCTAGTCTAACCTTTTCATTTTATGGGTGAGAAAACTGAGACTGAGAAAAGTTCAAAGACTTGCACAAAATCAAACAAGGAATACCTAGCACATCCAGGATTTAAAATCTGCACTTTTTATTCCAGTCTAAATCTTCCACCACTGTATTATTTGGGACACTGTTTGTGAAAGGCCTATAATGGAGAGATCTATTGTTTTCCTAAATCATTAAGAAAAATAAACTTGGAAATTGCAATGGATGAGCATTGCCAAAATTTGAAACAACAATAGTTTAGGTGTGTGGTCAGTGGAGATGGGGCTGGTGATGGTGTGGTTGAGGATGGGACAAAGGGGTATGCTAAGGGCTATCACTTACACTAGGATGGTCAATTATTTCACTTCAGTAATACAACTTTTTTTATAGAAGTATTTTACCTTTTAAGTGGCTTGAGAATTTAAATGAAAATTTTTTAACTTTTTAGGGTAGAAGGGACAGACAAATAGATTTGTATTCAAATTTACTATGACAATCTTTGCTGCATATATTTAGCATGGAGATATACATCTACAAAGAAAAATTACAATTGAGAATAACCGATCTAAATAAATTCCTTTTCTGTGAAACATTAAGGGTCTCATGGACCACATAAATAAAAACCTGCTTTATAAGATGACATGTTCAAAAACCACCAAAATAAATTTCTCAGTGCAGTAAAATATCATTTACTTTAGATTAAAGGCACCAGAAAAAATGATTTTCTAATTAACCATATTTGGATTATTCAATATTTTATTAAAAAGCAATAGTACAATTATAAGGTAACCAGCAGATTCTTTAAATTACATACTATTTTGACTAAACAATATATAAATTGACTAAATTATAAATTTTAGCTGATACAGTTAAAATGAGGTTTTATTGTATAAACATTAGCTTATTTTTGAACAGTGATTTTCTAAGAAATTTCAGATGATGTTATCAGATAATAAACCCACATAAAAACTATCTTAGGCAAAAAAAGTGCATTAGTTTCAAATAGATGATATTCTTTAAAGAACAAAGAAGAAATATGAATGTAAAAATTGGAGGAAGAGGCTAGATGATAGACAAAGTGAGTGTAGTTGGTTTGTTGATCAGAGAACTCCTTATAATTCACTTGATGAAATTTCAGGATATAGACATAGTTAACAGAGAAAATGAAGTTACTTGGTCTTTTCAGACTTAAAAGTGGTTATATTTACAGGTTGTAAACAGCATCAAAATTTGAGTAGCTTATACTCTTAAATATTTAATGATGTAAAAACTCATAGTGGCCCATTTGTACCTTGTAATGGATGCAGAACTTTGATATTTAGATGAGCCAGTATAAAGGAAATTTAGTCAATAATTATACAAAGTATTTATTAAGCCTTTACAATGCGCTAAGAATGTTCTAAATAATACTTCTTTGTTCCTAAGAGGTTTGAAGAAATTCTTC
The DNA here is from genome assembly GCF_902635505.1 of Sarcophilus harrisii. NCBI lineage: Eukaryota > Metazoa > Chordata > Mammalia > Dasyuromorphia > Dasyuridae > Sarcophilus > Sarcophilus harrisii. Next base: position 532,350,809 of record NC_045427.1, on the reverse strand, counting down.
AACCAATTTGATGGAAATTTTGAGTGGCTGGCCACTGTTGGGGATAGCTAGTTTAGGTCTTTAACAAGTCTCAGTTTAACTGAAGTCACACCCATTCGATGATTAGGACTAGGCAGCAATTGCATACATGGCCAAATCCAGTCATCCTGATCTATATCTGGCCACTGGACCCAGATGGCTCTGGAGGAGAAAGTGAGGCAGGTGAACTTGCCCATCCCTCCTTTATTTAAATCCAGTTCACTTGCATGTCATGGCCTCACCTCCTGATGCCATAGTCCTCTTCAAAAATAAAGAACAAATAACAACAATAACCCATTTCCTTCCTCCATACTTCCCTCCCTCCTCCCCAATAGTATGTTGCTTTGGAGCAACTTGCCTGGTAGAAAGAGGAATCACTGTATATAGTAGAAAGCAAATCCAAGAAACACCACTGTGACATCCATTTAAGTTGTGGAGGGATTCCAATAAAGCAAATTTCAAAGGGCCCACCATAAGAAGGAAAAAAACTTCAGGGTCCTGAAATGCTGGAGATATGAATTGTCTTGGCTGTTTAAGTTCTTTAAGCATGTATACCTCTGCATTTGTGGATTCTCAGGGCCCACTTTTCCCATTGATGCTTGTGTATTGTAGGAGAGCAGATAAAAGTTTTGTGGGGAAGATGTATTGCTAATCTTTTAGCATGGCACTTCAGGAAATGCCTTTGTTCTCATCTAATTGTATCAACCAGTTGATTATTAAAAGTGAATTTATCAGTCATAATTGAGAGCTACAGTTTTAAGTGTAGACCTACCATGTACCTGAAGTAGTGGTTCCCCAAAGAATACACTGAAGAATTATAAATACGGGGTAGAAGAAGTTAATCTAGAAAAGAGGACTAGAACAGAGTAAAAAGAAGGGGACATAAGAAATGACCAACAGGATGATTTCAGAAAGGTCTGGAGAGACTTACACGAATTGATGCTGAGTGAAATGAGCAGGACCAGGAGATCATTATATACTTCAACAACAATACTATATGATGACCAGTTCTGATGGACCTGGCCATCCTCAGCAACGAGATCAACCAAATCATTTCCAATGGAGCAGTAATGAACTGAACCAGCTATGCCCAGAGAAAGAACTCTGGGAGATGACTAAAAACCATTACATTGAATTCCCAATCCCTATATTTATGCCCACCTGCATTTTTGATTTCCTTCACAAGCTAATTGTACAATATTTCAGAGTCTGATTCTTTTGTACAGCAAAATAACGTTTGTCATGTATACTTATTGTGTATCTAATTTATATTTTAATGTACTTAACATCTACTGGTCATCCTGCCATCTGGGGGAGAGGGTGGGGGGTAAGAGATGAAAAATTGGAACAAGAGGTTTGGCAATTGTTAATGCTGTAAAGTTACCCATGCATATATCCTGTAAATAAAAGGCTATTAAAAAAAAAGAAGAAGGGGACAAGAAATGGGGCTTGTTATTTTTTATATACTTATTAAAATTATATAATTCATATCTTTTAGATGATATTTTGGTTTTGGTGCTCTGTTTGGGGTTGATTTCAAGTAAGTCCTATGTAATATGCTCTTCCCCTTAAAATATGCTGATTTTACATTTAAAATATTAATTGAAAGTTAGGTTATCTTAATAACAACATGTCTCCCTTTTCATTGCTGTATTTAATAGGATAGAACCTCTAGAAATAAAGAAATTCTGTATATGGCAGCAAAGAAGTATTTCCATACAGGGTGTTTTGTGTACATGCAAAACATTCACCAAATATAAATAATTCCTGGGGTTACAGCCCAGCTAAATGCTGGTCTAAAAACTCTAGGGCTAGTATCATTAACCACAATTACTCACAACACTTGTTAAGCCTTATGTTTAGCAGCTGAAAGACCAAGATGTCAATTTTTGGTGTTTAAAGTAGCTTGTATGTGACAACTGTTATCTACTGCTGGCCTTTGTGCTTTGATTCAGCAGCAGCTGTGACCTGCAGGTGAGACTCCTGTGGGTTAACTGATCAACCTTCCTGCCTTTTTAGATGCTATAGTCTTTAGACTTTTTTTTTTTTGCATAAAGCATATTAGAATTTATAACAGGTATTTTGACAATGCAGCACCTGCTTAGGGTCCCCACACACAAAATCATCAGGCAACACAGGGCACCTGTTGGAAGCCAAGAGCTGTCTTGTGGGGAGTCCACAGTCATTAGTTAGAAATTGCCACATATGAACTATTTATTCTTCAGGCATCTACCACTACTTCATGACAAATTTTATTAAAAATTGTTTTGCTCCTGCTGCTGCTACCACTTTCAAATTCATTAGAGGTAATTCAGAGGATAATGGGGCAAATGGCAACAAAAGATTCATATTTGTTTATTCAAATAAATTATACTTTGTTTTTCTATGTGAAAGACTATTCTAGGCACAATGGTGGATGTCACAATGTATAAAACAATCTCTGGTCAAACTTAAAAGAGAAACATGTATGCAAATAACTTTAAGTATGTATCAGCATGTTTCTTCTAAGTTACAGACAAAAAATGGTCTAAGAAAGGAATGATTTCTAAATGCTCTCTTGTACATAGTTTCTTAAATGTTATGTTTTCCTTGTTTAATTCTTGTTCTTCTGTTAGTTGTGACAAAAAAGAGGGATTTCATAAATGCCCATTCCAAGAACTGTAAAATTTAAGAAATGAAATGGGGTTTCAGTAGCCATCTGGTCCAAATCAGACCTAGTAACAGTGGTTCTCAAAGTGTGATCTAGAGATTCCTGGAGATCTCTGAAACTCTTTCAGAGAGTCTTCAAATTTAAAGTTAGTTTTTATTTCTAACATGGTAAATATCTATAAATATTACCCACATTGAAAAAAAAAACCCTCTCTGAACAGATCCTCAATAATTTTTAAGAGTATAAAGATTATGAGAACAAAAGGTTGAGAACCACTGCAGCTAGAACATCCTGCAGGGTCTCCCAGCCTCTGCTTGAAGACCTTCAGTGAAAGAAAACTCATTGCTTTTAGGGGCAGCCCAATCCATTTATGGATAGCTCTAATTGTTTGAAAGTATTTCTCTACATAATTCCTGAATTTTCCTCCTCGACACATTTGTTGATTTGAATGAATTGCCATAGAAGCAACTGCTACAGTCAGTTTTCTCAACATCTTTCTGGAGTTAGCTTCAGAAGAACTAGCAGTAAGATTCCCAGAAAAGCCATTTCCTTACTCTCTCTTTTACCTATTCCTTTTCCTTTATCTTTTATGGTGCCAGGTAAGACATGCCTTAGATAAAATTATAAATTGTTAGTTTTCAAAGCTCTGATTAATTTTCCCCCCTCTCCTCAGGGTTTGGTTTCCTCCCAGCTGTGTCTAAGGTCACCACTATGGTAAGCCTTACCAAAGTATATTCATGTCAAGCATCGCTACTTTTTATGATTTTACTATTTCCTTGTTCTCTTCCTTTCTAGGGAGAAGTTTAACTGTCTTATACTCTATCCACTAGGTGGCACAGTGTGTAGAGTACTAGAGTGGAGTCAGGAAGACCTGAATTCAAATTGAACCTCACTGCTGGCCAAGTGACTAACAAATCACTTTATTTCTATTTGCCCAAGTTTCCTTGCTGAAAAACGGGGATAATAATAGCACCTGAACTCTCAGGGTTGTTGTGAGGATAAAATGAGATAATTATGAAGCATTTAGTGTAGGACCTAGCACAGAGTAAACATTATATAGATGTTAGCTTTTTATTATTATCATCATTATTTTTGTGCTTTATAAGGTGATAAATGATCTCATACATAGATCTATATACATGCTAATACTGATTAATAAGAAAAAGCAAGACTTTATCTTCCCCTATAACATGTGTGAAAGGAAGATGAGGATTTTGTTGTGAGGGAAGGAATAGCAGAGTACTCGCTATGTGCTCCCCCCCCTCCCCCCCCAAAATCATCAAAATATTTATTCTTGGCAGTTCATTATGAGAATCAAAAGGATTAACAAAAAGAAGTTTGCTTATTTACCCCTAGTCACAAAAAGCCCTGGTACTATATTCCTTCTGTAGAGAAGAATAAATACCTCACACCAGGTGTCTAAGTGGTCTCTTTGGCACCTTATATGTAGAATTGGGATAAAAGTGCAAAAGGTGGATCAAAGAACTTAATAAATATCCTCAGGGCACATGCTCTGGAGGACTAAGACTAAGAAAATAAAATTTGTCTGAGGATTGAGGTCCAAGTAGTTTGAAGCTAAAAGAATATTAAACCATAATTCCCAGGCAGATAGCACCAAGAGAAATGACCAGAAACAAAAAAAAAGTAGAAAAAAGAAGTTGAAGAATTTTGGTGAATTGATGATAAAGTTAAGGCTTCCAAGAGAGTAAAGAATGGAGGTGGAACTGGAGCTGTCTTATGGACCAGCAGAGGTGGAATTGCATCCAGTGAATTTCCAGATATGTTCATGTAGTACCAAAAGGCAGCTTTCTTTTTAAGGAAGTACAGATATACTATCATTTCTCAACTGATACAGGAATTTTGGGGGAGAGTGGAAAAAGGAATTGTTTTCCATAGGTTTATGAGGAATTAAGAAAAACTGTGTGGTTAGTTTTCTATTAATTGCATTTTGTTGCTATTATTCAGCTTAAAAACTTATTATTTATCTTTTGTTCATTTGCCTGGTCTTTTAGTAGAGTCTGTATTCTATGGTATCTCCACAGCAATTATTTCAAAAGATTTTTCTTCTCTTCAAAAACAACTTTTAGCACCTTTTCCTGCCACTTTTCCTCTTAACAGAGAGTCTCACCTTACATTTTACTGAGAAAAGAGGTTATGCAAAGCTACCTCTTCTCCCCTACTCTATACCTCCAAATCCCTCTTTAGAATCTCTAATTTTTTATTCCTTTGCTCTAGTCTGTGATGAAAGATGACCTTTCTCCGTGACAAGCCTTATCCTTTCACTTTGATGACTCTTCTTTCTCTCTTTGATCATTCTCTCTTTTTATCTCATATATTTTATTTTCCCTTAACCATTGGTTATCTTGCCTCATACAAACAAAGCTAAATCTTCTTAACTTTAGAAAACTTTCACTTGTCCCTACTGTTCCTGTAAGCTATCATCTTATAATTCTCTTCTCTTTTGGTCACGTAATCTAGTTTGTGATTCCACAATTTAACTATAAATGCTTCTTAAAGGTTACTGACAATCTAATTGCCAAATCCAATGGTCTTTTCCAAGTCATTTAACTTGGTTGCACTTTTTGATACTGTTTATTAACCCTTCCTCTAGAGATTATCACTTCTTAATTGCTTATATGACACTATTCTTCCTTTGTTTTCTATTACCTATTGGAATCTACTTTGTTAAATTATTTTCTTCCTATTTATTAATAATGAGAATCCCCTAAAATTCTGTCTTAAGCCCTCTTCTCCTCTTCTCTATACTCTCTACATTGATGATCCCCTTAGCTTTCATGGGCTTAATTATCTTCTTCATGCAGATGTGTTTTTTTTTAATAGTTTTTTATTTACAGGATATATGCATGGGTAACTTTACAGCATTAACAATTGCCAAACCTCTTGTTCCAATTTTTCACCTCTTACCCCCCCCACCCCCTCCCCCAGATGGCAGGATGACCAGTAGATGTTAAGTACATTAAAATATAAATTAGATACACAATAAGTATACATGACCAAAACGTTATTTTGCTGTACAAAAAGAATCAGACTCTGAAATATTGTACAATTAGCTTGTGAAGGAAATCAAAAATGCAGGTGGGCATAAATATAGGGATTGGGAATTCAATGTAATGGTTTTTAGTCATCTCCCAGAGTTCTTTCTCTGGGCATAGCTGGTTCAGTTCATTACTGCTCCATTGGAAATGATTTGGTTGATCTCGTTGCTGAGGATGGCCAGGTCCATCAGAACTGGTCATCATATAGTATTGTTGTTGAAGTATATAATAGATCCATAATTTTGGATTCACCTTTGGCTTCTTTATATTCTCCAACATATATTCTCACTTTTAATACTCCCAAAGATCCAATCAATTATCAATTCTTTATGATTCTACCTCAATAATTTATTTCATATTTGTTTTCTTCTATCCATTCACTTAATTCAGGTCCTCATCATATTTTGTATAGGGTTACTGCAACAGTCTTAATTGGTCTTCTAGTCTTTCCCCTCTTCAGTCCATCTCTCATACAGTTGCCAAATTAAAAAATTTAAAACATAACATATAAGCTGAGGAATATGCCTATTTTTTTATTCCCAGTCAAAAATCTCTAGAGATTTAATTAGTATATCTAACTTCTCTAAATTCTATTCAAGTTCTTAACTTTTTTCATATTTATATTTTGTTAGATTTATCTAGGCCTGAAAGGGGAATATTGAGGACCAAATCATTGTGTTTTTGTTATCTATTTCATTCTATAATTTTATTCACTTTTCTTCAAGTATCAAGATTCTATCCTATTGGGTATGCATAATTAAATATTAATAGTAATTCATTATCTAGAATGTCTTAGAAGCATGTTATTTCCCTGCTTATCTCTTTTAACTATGTCTGTTTTATTGTTGCCTTTTCTGGGAACATAACTACTACTTCTCCTTTTTGGAATCCACTGAAGCATAACAATTTCTGCTCTAGTTCCTCGTTTTAATTCTGTATGAATGTTTCAAATTTATTTTTTGTAAACAATATAGTCTTGGATTCTGCTTCTTACCCCTTTCAGCTATCCTACTTCATTTTATAGGTGAATTTATCCCATTCAAATTCACTATTATGATAGTTAATGGTATATTTCTCTCCATCATAATCTCTTAAACTTTTTACTATTTTCTTCCCATCTCCAACTTTACCAAAAAATGGGAAGGGAAATAAAAAAATATGTGTATATGTAACATTATGTACATATACACCCTATATAAGAATTTCATATTTTATCACATATAATATATGAAATATATATGTAATATCATGTACATATGTGCATTATATGTTTGTGTTGTCTCTTCAAATTGATATAAATTCCTTGGGAGGAGAAAGTTTCCATTTTGTTTGTTTGTATCTTTGTTATCTAACACAATGCTTAACTTACAGTAGATGAATAATGAAATGCTTGTTGATTAATTATAGTAGCCAATTAATTTTACTAAGATAGATTGAATCTCTTTCTCTGACCAGCCATTTTGCAATTACAAATCATTGCAAACCCATCACAACCAAAGAAAAATAATATTATGATTACAAGAAACAACAATAACACATACTCAACTAATAATAAATCAATAGTATATATACTTCCTACATATAAATGGGAGAATTTTTAAACATGTTGATCTGGTTTGGTTATAATTTTATTGAAAATTTTCTTGTTTTCCATTTAGTTCTATAAATTGTCTTGCTCTCTTTTTCATTATTTTGTTTTACGCTTGTTTCTAATTTAGATTTAAACCATTAAAACATTACAAGATATCTGATTAAAACTAGTAAATTAAAATCACGGGAAAGCCAGGGCAAAAGAGATGCTATATATCTCAAATTAGTTCAACTTAATTTTACTTCAGGCTTAACAAGTACATTGGTGATTGGAGTAGGAGAAAGGCATTTTGTCTTTACTTATCCCAGAGCATCTGGAGTTAATATCAACAAAAGCCACCATAATTTTTAAAACTCTCCTTTTTTTTTTATAAAGTTTAAAAAGTCAACATCCAAATGCTATTTCTGACTCTGGGTAACCACAAATGACACATAAACTTATGAGTCCCAAACTATTTTGCCCTGCCTTAAGTTTACTCTGTACAACATTTGAAAGCTTCATAATTGTGCAGAATGGCTAGAAAGCAATGAAAGTAAAAACCAAATGTCACATTTCAAACTCATTGGTGATTCCACTAGATTGTGATGGTAAAAGCCATCTGTATCCAGAGAGAGAACTGTGGAGACTGTGCATTAAAGCATTGTATTTTTACCTTTTTTTTTTCTTTCTTTTTTTACCCCGGTTGACTAGATTTTTCTTGCACAACATGGCAAATATGGAAATATGTTTAAAAGAATTGCACATTTAACCTATATTGGATAGTTTGCTATCAAGAGGAGAGGTTAAAGGGAGAGAGGGAGAAAAATGTAGACATGAATGTTGCATGTATCTGGTAAAATAAAAAGCTTTATTACAAAATGAAAAAAAATATAAAAAAAACATTGCTGCTTGATATGTATATCTTCAGATTTTATCATTTACAATGATTTTTTTCCTTCAGATTAATGTGCAGTCCAGAAAGTAGAAACTGTTTCCTTCTAGTGATTTTTGAAGGATTAAATACCTTTCAGTTGTGACACTATCAGTCTTTATTCCTAAAATTTGTCTGAAGAGGACTTATGGATAACTCAATTTTTCAGAGTTTTGGAGACTGGCAAAGGGAGTTATAATGGATGGAGTCAGATTCTGACATATCCTCTGCTTCCTGGCTGTCTGAATTCAACTTATTTAAGTCGTGGCAATTTCATAGGTATATAAGCTCTCTGTATAAATATATGTTGTATGTCACTATACAACAAAACGTAGGTAAAATTGCTGCTGTCATAGAAACTGCTACAAGGGAGAATTTACAGAAAATTTTATATTTTGCTTAATTGCTTAATATATGTATAAGAATGAAGACTCAGATATGACACACAATCATGTTTTAAGAATTTGTATATAAGACTTTGTATTCCCTTCAATCAGTTCTTTCATGAGGTTTTAAACTCTTTGAGTCAAGAAAGGAAAAATGGTAATTGGTTAGCTAAATAAGGTAACCAAGCCAATGGGATCTTTTAAGTAAGTAACTGGAGGAATTTCAGTAGTTAGATCTGCATTAGGCCAGTCAAACAGTGAACAACTAACTTTAAGCTTAGGAATGCTTTGAGAAGGCAAACCCTCATACCTGTGTCATAGAGCAGGAAAGGAGTTAAGAGAGTAAATCCAAAGGGATGGAGATGGTACAAGGGCAGTTGACCATACTATTCAAGCGACTGAACCAGTAGGAGAAAAATACATATGTCCAGGAGCAGATATTTTGAGGACAAATTACACAGACACAAATACATATATGTGTAGAAAAATAGACATTCAAGGCAGGAAATAGCTTTTTGGGGTATGACCCCTTGTATCAGAGAAGAATGCCTGCTATGGACCCAATAAAAGATTTTCCAGTAACCAGGAGTTGTATTACCCCTTTACACAATATTTTTTACTCATGTATGTTACTACCATTGTATTTTAAGTTTGTGTCCATTGTCCTCACAGGTTCTGTATGTATTTGTAGGAAAGTGTGTCTCAGACTTAGGAGGAAGAATGTTTTTGTAACTACAATTCTTGCTATTTGATCTTGGTGAATCCCTTTTCTAACACCCAATGTTCTGGCTGACTATTAATGGAAGCAAACTCTTAGGATTTACATGAGCAACAATACTAGAAAGCTAGCTCCTCAGAGAAGTTAAGCTACATGGGCATTTAAAACTGTGATCACCAATGTTTCACACCATCACATATATCTATATTGCAAAGACAGTATCATGTTTTTCTCTTAATTTTTTTCTGAAATTTTGATCTAATCTCAGCTTAAGCATAGATTTTACACTGCTGTTTCAGGCAAAAGAATTACATGGACACTAGTCCATGATACTGAGTGATCCCTAAATTTTTTAAAATTCTGAATCTATGATTCTATGATTTAGTACTAGATCCAGTTCATTATTCAACTGTAGTGTTTGTCCAAAATAATCATGTTAATGGATTAATTCAATATTTGTCCATCTAGTTACATGTCATAATTGGTCAGTATGTTTACATACACACACATACACACATATTTGCTTTGTAGATTTATTATTATATATTTAAGGAGGTTTTGTAATATTTTGAAGGGAGGAAGCATGGTATTTTGGAAAGAACTCTGTATTTGAAACAAGAGAACCTGTACCAGTTCTAGCTCTGTTACTTCTTTATTACTTGGGAGCAAATCAGTTAATTTCCCTAGATGCCAGTTTCCTTACCTATAAAATGAAGGAATTGGAGTATATGTTCTCTAAGGTCTCTTCCAATTCTAAATTCTATAGTTATAAGACTAATTTCTACCATGATATTTATAACTTGATGTACTATATTTCCTAATATGTGCATTTTAAACAAGACTGAAAATAGATTGGTTTAACAGAAAAGAATCACTCAATAATACTGAAATATCAATCATCAGACAATGGAGGGAAGGGCTAGATAGAACCTTTCCTGAGTCAGTGCAAAATATGGGTTTTGGGATATTTATTTTACCTTTAAATAAGGTGGGACCTACAAAGCAAGCTTAGATATTGAGAGATTCTAATTGGAAAGTTTCATAGACTTGGTTTTTTTATTTATTTTGGGGAGGATGGGTTGTGGTAAGAGGAGTTTGCAGTATTTGGCCTGGCTGTTTAAAAAAAAATATATGAAGCAAGAACAAAAGTCATTGCTAAGTGACAAAGAAGGAAAACTCCAAACAAAAAAAATAGACAAAAAGGCAGAGTTTAAATAAGAAATAATGGTGACAAATTTATGAAATCTGAAAGTTTAAATGTTATCAGTCACAATTTATATGGACAGGAAGTTAAAAGAAAAAAAGTAGGAAGTCTCAGTACTTGATGTGGGGTGAATGCAACTTGTAAATATGGCTTTTATCAAAAGGAAATATGTATAACAGTGAAATGAGAATTATGGTAGCATAAAAGAAATTTGAAGACCCATTTAAAGTTTATGTAAAAGTACCAGATGTCAAAAGATTCGATTTTTTATAGTTTTGAAATTATTTAGTTCTTTTTTATTGATTTTTCACATCTATGAATATATACTGAATATGGAAAATCTTTCTTTTATTTTCTTCTCTTAGAACTTGATTTCAGCCTATTCATCATCAGACATTCAAGAATAAAAATCCATGTGATATTCAAACAAGAAATAGAAAATACTATTTACAATGTCTGAAAAGTATATGATAGTCAATGTTAGGTATTCTACATGCATACAAATTACTTTTGCTGATTACAAAACAGCAGTTTGGCAGACATAGAACATCAGCATAGAGTAATTAGTTATATTTTGGTATTTCATGCAGTCTCAACTTTTTCATTAATCAATTAATTTCATTTATTTATTCAATTCAGTCAATTTATTCATCTTCTCTTTTCTAATTCTTATTTTATGTTATGTTTTAACTTTGAACAAGTTGATCAAAGTTTCAATTTTATTTTAAAGTTTTCATTTAACTTTACAAAAAATCTCCCATAAATATCAAAATCATTTAAGATACCTTGAAAGATAGTGTAACAGAAGTGACCTTGTTCAATGACCCTCAGTCTATGGGATGATACACAGAAGGAGGAAAGGAAGGGAAGAGAACAAGTACACACACACACATACACAACACACACATGCCAGGGACTTTGCTAAGTATCCCAACAACAACTCTGCAAGGAAGATGCTGCTATTATTTCCCTTTACAGGTGAGTAAACCAAGACAAACAGAGATCAAATGACTTGTCCAGGGTGATATTACAGCAAAGAAATGTGGCACACCAGATTTGAATTCATGTAAGTACCCTAAACATTACTTTGGTGTCCTGATGATTTAAGAAGTAATAGAAAAAGGAACCTAGCCTGCTGAATGTACTCCTTGTGTCAAATTTAAGAAATGGATATGAATTGCTCATGAGGATGGGCAGGCATGAATGAGTTTTGATCTGCATTGTTGGAGGGCATATCTAAGTTGTTAAAGTAGATACGTGATCCATTTATGTACTAAAATTATTGTTTTTAGTAAATGTACTTGGTTGCAAATCAGGATAACATCACCACCTCAGAAGAATCAAAATTGTAGTGTATTCAAAGAGTCATAGAAAGATTCATAATGGTCAAAGCCAGATACAGCATTACTTTTGTTTGAGAAGTGATAAAAAAATCAAAGGATATATTGGGAGAGATAATATAGATGAACAACTTAAATAGAATATTAATACCTTTAAAATATTGAAAGAACCAGATAGAGAAAGGCATCCAATATATTTGATAAATTCTCTTTAGAGAATTTGGTGAAGGACATAGATGAAAACTATAATTCACAGTTTCTTATACAATCTTCTTTCTTGTTCTTCTTTGAATATTGAAATGGTTGTATTTGTAAGTTAAGCAATTTTTAAAAAAATGCCTGGAAGGAAAAAGAATTACACAGCATGATAAGGTAGGAAGGGATTTGAATTTGCACTGGATGAGGGAGTTCCCACACTGAGATAATAGACTTAGCAAGCATCAAAATGTAATTGTGATCTACCTTGGTGGAGGGAATACTCACACTGATGAATCCTTTCATCAAATAGTAACAATATTATATACTAATCATTTCAATAATTGTAAGATTCTCATTTGCATTGTATCATTCAATGGTTTAATAAATTCTAAAATACTAAAATGCCAAATCCTAATACTTGTAATAGGCACAAGTGTATATACACACATACTAATGTAGTTAAAATTTCAGTTCAGAGGACAATACTTTTTAATACATTACATTTTAGCTGTATATAAACTGGAAATATATAATTCGAAATGTGCATTTTTGATTTTCTAAAATATTTACAACTGGTTAATTACTGTTAGAACTGCCCATTTAGGAATGGGACTTTTGGGACTAAATAGAAGGCATTGTATCTAGTTCATAACAATTGTATTTAGTGACACTTCTTTGTTATTTTCATATTACATTTGCCAAACTTTGGCTATATCCTTTTTTCCTCAAATAGGAAGATGGACTCTCACTTTTTTGACTCTGGCTGTAATAGGCCAGACTTGCCTTTTCTTCCTTGGAATCAGGCCATTACACTATTACCTATTCAATTCAAAATTTCTGGATAAAGGTGGTTACCTTCTCCCCTGTACTTACTTTACAACTCTGAAGTCTTTGCTACGATAATACAAGCTCCTTGTGGAGAAGGGCTGTCTAACTAGCTTGTATTTTCTCTCCAAATCCTCAGTGCAGTGCCTAGTATATAGTAAATACTTAATATTTATTCATTCATTTTTATTTTTCTTTAACATATTGAATTCTACATTGCACATAATAATAGTAGCATTGTCTGATGAAAGCTTTGATAGATAGTTTTCCTCATTAATGCAATGATAAAAGACAATTCCAAAAGACCCATGATGGAAAAAACTGTTCACATCCACAGAAAAAAATATGGAGTCTGAATGCAGAGTAAAGCATATTATTTCCCCTCTTTTTTCTTTCTTTCTTGTGGATTCTCCCTCTTGTTCTCATCCTTTTTTTGATAACATTACTAATGTGGAAATATGTTTAATATTATTGTACACATATAATCTATATCAGATTGCTTACTGTCTTGGGGGAGAGAAGAGAGAAAGTGAGGGAAAAGATATGAAACTCAAAACTTATAAAAGTAAACATTGAAAATTATCTTTACATATATTTGGAAAAATTTAAATACTATTAAAAATAAATAAAATTGAGGACAAAAAAGATAATGAGTTATAAACCAGCGTCATAAGATCATAGATTTAAAACTTGAAGGGACCTCAGATTCCATTTATCTAGTGCAATCCCCTCATTCTACAAATAATGAAAGTGAAGTCAAAAAAAGTCAAGTTGTTTTCCCCAAAGTTATATAAGCTCACTGTCAGACGTGAGACATCTGGTTTCAATGCCAATATTCTTTCTACTATATCATCCTGACTTAAGATTTTCTTCATGTCATGAAATTGATTTAAAATCTTAATATTTTTTACAACTGTTTTCACATTTGGAGAAACAACATGGAATCATGATTAGGACATAGGCCTTAGTGTCAGAAAGACTTGGCTTCCAATGCAGTCTCAGATACTTAAGAATTGTGTGACCCTGTGCAAATTGTTTGGCCTTTCTAGATTTCAGTTTCCTCATTGTAAAATGAAGGGTTTGTACACAATGAAACAGATTTTTTTCAGTTCTAAAAAAAATGTAATTCCACAATTTTAGAAGTTTGGAGTTAAAAATCTATAGAAATATCTCATTGAAGTCTCTTGATTTCCAAAACAGTGCTCTCTTTCCCAATATGGTTCTAAAGTATTTTGCCACTTACAAAACATTAGGGATGAGATGGACAGACTGTCATAGAAACAATGAACATGAACCTAGACAGACTTTGAGGTCTATCCACAGGATAGATGGGTCTGACATGCTATAGTCGATGGGTCGTATCCATGGGATATGATTAAATGACTGAATAACTCAACAATAACAAAGCATTATAGTGGTAGTGCAAGTATTCAGATTCCCATTTTATAAAGTGAAGAAATGAAATCTCATTGCAGAGAAGTGACATGATTATGTCAAAGGGATTTAAAGTTAGGTATTTTATAATTTTCTATGATCCAAAATTCTTTTTAAAAATGTAATAGTATTTTGTTTTTCCAATTATGTATAAAGATAGTTTTCAACATAATCAATGTTTTGTAAGATTTTGAATTTCATTTATTTCCTTTTCCCTTCTCTCTCTCCTCCCCAAGAGAGCAAGCAATCTGATATAGGTTATACATGTATAACCATTTAAAACATATTAGTCATATTGTGAAAGAAAAATCAGAACAAAAGGGAAAAACCACAAAAAAGAAAAAGCAATCCCTCCCCAAAAGTGAAAATAGTATGCTTTAATCCGAATTCAGTCTCCATAGTTCTTTTTCTGGATACAGATGACTTTTTCCATCCCAAGTTATTGCAATTGTCTTGAATTTGCTGAGAAGAGGCAAGACCATTACAATTTATCATCACATAATCTTTCTGTTACTGTATACAATCTTCTCTTGATTCTGTTCACTTCAGTTAGCATCAGTTCATGTAAGTCTTTCTAAGCTTTCTAGCTTGCAAGTCATTTCTTTTTTCCCTTTTAAAAATAATTAGATAATTAGATAATTCTCAACACTGGCCTCTAAGCTTTTTAAAATTATAGTAAGTTTATTTTTAATACACATTGCTTTATGATTCATATTGGGAGAGAAAAATCAGAGCAAAAGGGAAAAACTATGGGAGAGATTAAAAAAAAAAACCCAGAAAAAAAGAAGTGAACATAGCATATGTTGATTTACATTCAATCTCCTTAGATCTTTTCTGGATTCTGGATGTCACTTGTATGACAATTTTTTTCTTAACTTCTTTGCACATTCCTTTTCTCGTTTATAAAACATGGGACCTGGACCAGATCTTTTCTGCAGTCTTCCTTGACCCATAAATAAATTCCCCAAAGTCACAAAATAAGTCACAGTAGGAGTCTTAAACTCAGGTGTTTCCATTGGAAATTCAGTGTTGTTTCCACGTGAGTCTGATGCCCGGTGTATGGTATGTGGGTTTGAAGTAAGAAACAGAGGTTCCTCCGGGACAATGCAAAGGTTCCCTTAAATTTTTGCTTAAAGTCATTGCAATGCTTCTCAGAGTTCCCTCCTTGCCCTTTGTGGCTCAAGCAATCCAAATGCAGAATCTTTTCAGCTGCTGGGCAGGTTTTGGCAGGGTTTGAGAGATGGGGTGGAACAAAAAAGGAACAGCGTTCCAGTTTTTTTGGAGGGCTTTAATTTCACGCCTCTATTTCTGAATCAAAGAAAACTACTTTGGAACATCTTGTTTTATTTCTTTCAGTTCTTTGTTTTACTCTTTTCCTTCTTGTGGGGTTTTAGCGAATCACCTCTGTATCATCCCTCCCTTCTCCAGCCAAGCTCCCACTTCTTTTGGCTAAAAATGTCGTTTCCTCCATTATAGTGGTGTCACAGAATTATGTCCAAAGCGGTTTGGAAAAGAGAGAAAAATATTTTCACATTAATTTTTGATTTATTTTAAATGTTGTTAAAGCGTACTATTTTAAGCACTTGTTTTTAACTACGGAATTCTTTTATTCAGCACTATATACAACTCCTTTAAGTTAAATGTTTATTTTTCCATTACATATGTCTATAGGTATGTCTTATTTGTCTCCCCGTTGTTTTCCCCCGTTACATTAGCAGTATACATGAGGGAGGATCATGTCTTCTACAGCATTCACTTTGTGATTCTCCAGTATTAGATGTTCAGCTCATCGTAGAGGCTCAATAAATGTAGACTGAATGAAGTTAATTCTCTCTCCCCGCCCCCCCCCTTCTTCCTCCTCAAAGAAAACCCTTTAGAGAGTTTTAGAATTTATTTTCACACCTACATGAAATGAACAATTCAGCTTATTGTGTTCGAACAGCATATATGTTATTCCCTATCCAGAGGTGGTGCTCTCATAAACAGAAATAGCCCTTGATAGTAACTGGCTCTCTTGGCTGAAGAAATGAGATAAGAACAAGATTAAGTATATTAAGGAACAGGTCCAAGATCTTTTGATTTTTTTTTTTTTTGGATGGGGAAAGAGATAAAAAGACAGTTTTTGTAGTTGCCAAGACATCTTCCTAATGGGAAGCTACTCTATAGATTGTTCCATCCTCCAGCGCATTTAGCCAGGTTGGCTTCAGGTAAAGACATTTTTAGCTATTTTTCCATCCTGTACTGGAGGGCTTTTTCTTCACACAGAGCCTGCACTTTTCCAGAAGTGGCGGCTCATTTTTTTTCTTCCGCCGCTAGTGTGGATTTGGTGAGGCCGGGATTTCCACTGTGTTTGTGGAGAGCGTCGGACTTGCGGTCAGGCACGTCCTGTGATTACAGGTGCTGTGCAAATAACAATAAACTAGCGCCCGGGAAGTGCGGCGAGATCCGGAGCGAGATAGAAAAAGTGTGCTGGCGGGCTGGGGTGGCTACTGGGCGGGGCGGGGCCGGGGGTGGAGCTGTGGCCAGGGAAAAGCCGGGAGAGAAGTGTGGCTGCACTGGCCCGAGACCACGGAGAAGGAGAACGAGTCTCCAGAGTAAGGGCAGGAGGAAGCAGAAAGGAGATGATCTTAAGTGCTCCGAAAGGCACGGTGAGGTACACACGCCATAGGCACTACTCGATACGCGGCTTCCTGACGCATGCGTTCCAGGTCCGTCCCCACCCCCACCCCCATCCCCATCCCCATCCCCTCCAGCCAGGCACCCCACCAGCCTCGGTCCGGATCCGGGGTCGCTTTGACTGGAGCATCTCCAGCTTCCCCAGGGAGCCCCGCCCTCCCTCGGCCTTTATTGGTTGATGACTCCGCTTGCGCGCAGTGATTTGAGAAATTTTTTTTTGTCCCTGCTGTCGCCGGTTTTGCTCCGGGTGATTTGGTCCGAGTAAGGGGGTGGGAGAAGCTGAAGGCAGAGGTGGGGAGAAAGGAGGCGGGGGAGGAGGGTGTGCCTCTAGAGGGCCGCTGAGACTGCCCGCGGGCCCCACCCCTGGAGGCGTCCGAACGAGCATCAAGTGACCAATATCCCTTCCAGGGGAACACCATCCTTCAGAGGAAAGCCAAGCTCCAGGCCATTCCCCCGGCGCCAAACCGCCGTCATCTCCTTCCTGTGCGGGGTGATCCGTCTTTTCTCCCACTCGGAAAAACATAGTCCGTGGTTCACCTTCCAGTGGAATACCCCTTGGTCCTAAATGCACTGATTAAGCTTCTGTCTAACTTCATTATCTTCAACTCCGGCTCCACTAGGTTCGAACGCAAGGGGAAGAGAGCCGCGGAAAGGAAGCTTATCCACTGGGGGGCGAGAGGGAAGGGAGAAGAGAAAAAAGAGGCGTAGGGACACTGAGGTAGAAGATCACACAGCGCACGCGCGCGGAGAGAGGAAGAAGTTCCGGTCTGGCTGGGGCCCTGTCTCCTAAAAATAGCCTCCGTGTTGGGATTCATCCGCTGATGTCCCAGTGAGTCCCAGGCTGAAGGAGGAGGAGGCTTCGGGCAGTGCTGTGTATGTGTGTGTGAGTGTGTGTGTGAGAGTGTGTGCATATGTGTGCAAACCAGCCCCGCGGGGGGATACGGTGAGTTCCGACCTGGCTCGTATTCAGACTCGGGTAACGGAGTGGAAGGGGGAAAAGGGGCTAGAAGAGGGGACGGCGGCTCCGTCTCCGTGGCCGGGGTAGGAGACTGGGAGGCTGGGTGTGGGTATATCGGGGTCGCGAGGTGGCGGCCGTGTGATAAAGCGTAATCGGGCGGCTCTGTGTGCAGTTGAAGGGAGTGATCTGAGACGGCTGACTATGCGCCGGACTGATGTGGCATTGACCTGGTGGGAGGGGGTCGGTTGGCTGCGGGGTCACGCTAATGAGGTCTGGTGGGAGGGGGGGATGTACTGGGGGGGTGTTAGGGATGGGGAGGGGCGCCATGGCGAGTCGGGGCTCACCGTCTGGAAGGTGAGGGTCGTCGAGAGGAGGTACCTTGAGGAGGTGGGTGGGAGGTGAGTGGTGTCACGATGCTGGGAGGCTTGGAGAAGCGTGAGCCTGGATGTACTGTTAGTAGAAGGTGTAGGGTTTGTGTGTGTGCGCTCTTTGGGGCTCTTATTTGGGATTAAGTTAGGTTGTTTGTGTGTATGTATATATATATATACACACACACACATATATATATATATAATATACATACACACACATATATATGAAAGACGGAATCTTTGAAGTAAAGGGATAGTCACTTTTGGCCATGTTGTAAAAAATACCGAAAAATTTCTGATGAACCCGTGGTATCTGTGCCCCTACCCAATTTTTAGGGCAGGGGATTGTTGGGAGGCCAAACGATATCAGTTTGGCTTTGAAAGTTAAGGTAGTATTGAGTTTAGCGAAATTCTGAGGTTGAGGTTCCTGAGGGCTATTAGAAGATGCCATTGTCTTAATTGGGCCACTGGAAGTTTTCAGCTACTTCTCATCCTGCCACTACGGTTAGGATACTCTTTGGATATGTTGACTTAATGGGATCTCTAGTTTAGATCTCCTAAGGTTTTCTTTGTGAAAAGGGCTGATGTAAATTTATAGATTAGTCATGCTACTTTTTGGTTTAGGAAGTTCTTGTGTGTTTATGGAGAGGGGAAGTAGAATATGTTAACAGTGCGACTTTGTAAGTAATCTTTAAAATGCTCTGTGGCAGTAAACGGTAAATGTAAAATAAGAGAAATGTTTGGGAATGGGGGAAGGGGGAGAAATGTAGTGGGAGACACCTGCTAATGTGAAGCAGTGCTGTGTTTAACTGAGAGAGTTTAGCATGAAGACTGCTTTCTCTATCTACTCTTTGTGGTTCAGTAAATTTTCAGTCCTATGGATGTGTTATGGATTATAGAAGCTTTTGAAATTGTGGTATTTCAATAGCAAGTAAGACGATAAGCGTTTTCAAAATTAAGCAGTTTTACCTCTAATTGTTGTTGAAGTGGAAAGTCCAGAGATTTAAATTGAGTTTTCTCTTATAGTGTAGTAGTGGCTGATAAGCTCCTGAAAAGTTCTAGATATTTACCTTTATATCAGGATAAGGAAATGACATACTAATAAGAAATAAGAATTAGAGATATGTTAGAAAAAGACCTTGCTCTTATATATTTTTTTCCCATTTTCTGTGTAATGAATGCCTCTAAGACTTTTAGGTATTTGTCAGTTTTTTTTTTTTTTTTAATGTAGCTTTTATTACTATGTAGTTGGAAAGTTTTCTGACTGCATTTAGGTAGGTATATCTTGAATAAAGATACTTTTTCTTTAAGAGTCCAGCTCTATTTGTTTTGTCATTTTAGTACTTAGCATTGTCAGTTTTAAAATCAGTTTTCATCATAACAGGTATATGAACAATGTAGGAAAAGGGAAGGGAACATTTTTTTGAAGACATATAAAATGCCATTTATCTTAAGAATTTAATTTAGGACATACAAGGTTAAAATTGCTATGACAATACCTTATTTTAAATAACAGCTATCTTTAAGTCTTTCAAGAGGTGACAATTTTGCTTTCAACATTGTGACAAATGAAATTCATGTTCATAGATTATATTTTTAATATTGGAATTGTTTTTATATGTTATTGTACTCATAATTAGCTTAGATATTTTTTTTACCACTAAGTGATAAAACAATACTTTCACAAAGGTTATGATAACGATAATCATACATACATATATTTCATAAACTAATGATTTAAAAATATTCCATTTTATTTAAACTTTAAGTTAATTTAATGCTTTCTACATGATACTTGTGCTTTAGGAATTGTAGATACTACAGTTTTTTTGCAATCACTATATTTTTTTGGTAAATGTACATTTACCAAATAAATGTACATTTACAAAAATCTGATTTTCCTTTTGTTTTTATTTTCATATTATATTCATGTTTAACTTTTAGGGTTTTATTCATAATGCTGAGGAAAGTTTAAACCATCTCCTAGTCCGTATTTCATAAAATTAAATTATGAACCTGAAGAATAATGCCACATGACTTGAAAGTTGTAATTTGAACAATTTTATGATGATAACAGTAGTATGGGGTGAGAAATTTTCATCTAAATTTTAATTGTCTTATATTGTCTATAATTTAGGATGGGGGATTATCTTATGACCCATAGAGGTTTTAAAACTAATTTATTTATATTGGTGGAGATCAAGGTATATTTAGCGAAAGTTTACATTTTAGTGTTTGAATTTTTTTCCAAGCAGTTTTTCTTTTTTTGCATAAGAAATTGAATTACTACTCCAAAGAATAAAAATGTACCGACATATTATAAATGCTTTTCACAGTACTGAGAATCTATTAAATACTTATGAGTAAGGTGCTGTGCTAGTTGCTGAAAATGTCTTCATAGATAACATAGTTTCAAAGATGTTAAATAACAATTCCCATCTTTGAGCAGCCTACATATTAATAGGGCAGAATCAAACACATACATATGATACAGAGTATAATGTGATATAGCTAAGAAAGTTTCAGACAAAAAATGTACGAAAATTTAAGGAGGAAAATTTAAAATTTTCACTTGTGAGAGAGAAGAATAAAAGACTATTCTTTGGAGGACATAGTACTGAAACTAGTACCATGAAGAAGGAATTGACTAAGTGTAGATGTGCAAACCTCAAAGCACCATATGAAGAAGTTGTTATTAGTATTATGTGGAATTAAGGCATTCTATCTTAAGAGTACATGGAAGTAAAAAGATGGTAAGAAAGGAAAAATAAAATTTGTTGTATAGTTGGGCTGAAATGTAGCCTGTATGAAAGGAAATTTTGTGAAACTTTAGAAGGTAGATTAGAGATTTTTCACTTCTCAAATAC
The DNA here is from genome assembly GCF_902635505.1 of Sarcophilus harrisii. Taxonomy (NCBI): domain Eukaryota; kingdom Metazoa; phylum Chordata; class Mammalia; order Dasyuromorphia; family Dasyuridae; genus Sarcophilus; species Sarcophilus harrisii. Next base: position 532,329,607 of record NC_045427.1, on the reverse strand, counting down.
CAGGCTAAAATAAATGCCGTTTATCCTAAAGGAATTGGAAGACAGTGAATACTTTTGAGCTTAAAAATTAAATGATTAGACTTGTGCATTATGAAGATGATTTTGATATGTGAAAAATGCTGATGAGATCGGAGGTAAAGAAAACAGGATGACATTGTTTTAAAGGGCTCAGAGGAAACAACAGGATTGTGGAAGTATAATTGATTAATTTGGTCATTGATTGGGTATTTGGAGTTATGATGATGGAGAAACTAAGAGTCAAAGATGAGTGGAAGCTTTCAAATTTGGGTTAGTTGGAGGGTAGAGAGAGACCAACAAATAAAGAAACGCAAAGAAAGAGAAGAGGCTTCAACTTTTGAATACATTGAGTCTGAGGCATCTATGAAAATCCAGGTAGAGATATTCACCAAGCATTTGGAAATATGACTTGATAGATGTAGAAGAAATCTGTGTAAGGTATTTCAAACTATGTGAATGAATGATTGCCGTATACTTTCAACAGAAATGTTGACATTTCCTCCTACGTGATGGCATTCTAGTTCTTCAATTTCTCCAGTTTTATAACTTATTTTTTTACTCCACCTTGGACACACATAACGATGTGGCTTCAAATCTTTGATCCTAACTTCAATCACAAAAGCTCCACTTCTCTGATCACAAATATTTAAATTCCTCTGGCCAACTATACACTGCTGTTTAGATGGAATCATCTTTTCCCCTATGTCTTATCTAGTTAAACCTCTTCATTATCCTCCCTGTAATCTCATCTTTCCACTCCTCAGTATTTAACCTGACTTTCACCTCTAGTTTGGCCTAATTTTCCTCCCTTTTTGTGTAAATAATACTATAGTTAGTTTAATGTATAGATATTATACTTAACTATTAACATTTCATATTGTCTTTAGTTCTTGAATTTCTTGTTCCCCGTTATCCTATGCTTTGCCAAATATCAACCCTGTATTACTTCTACCATTTACTTTCCCTCTTCTTTATATGCTCCTTATGGTAGAAGAAACCCCTTAATTGTGCTAATCCCACTACAAACGAATAATATCTAATATTAGCTGGATCCTTATCATAACAAGTTTTCTCTAATTGATTTTTATGCTATTTTCCAAAGCATCTTTTCCAAAACTTCTCTTTTAAATCTCCCATCTCTAGTACTTCATACTTTACTGAGAAAATAGGGATCTTTGTTAGCAAGTTTGTCTCTTGTTTTTGTTTTTTCTACAATTCAAAACTCATAATAACTCCATAATTCTTCATAGTCTCAGTTCTTTTACTGTAGTCTCTGATTGAAATGCCTCTTCTACTTTTCAAGGCTAACCTTCCCACTTGTGTTTTTGATGATGTTTTTTCTCTAGTGGATTTCTTTCCAGATTATCCTTTTTCTCTTTATCTTCTTATCTACTGGCTTTTCCTGCTTCCTATACTTAGGCCTTGGTCTTTCCCTATCCTTAAAAAAAATCTTTGCTGACTCAATATTCATTTAAGCTATCATTTTATTTCTCTTTTCTTTTTCATAACTAAGCTAGAAAAATGAAACTCTACTTTTGTTGCCTCTATTTCCTTTCTTCTCACTTCTCAACACTTTGTAATACTATTTCTGATCTCATCATTCAACTGAAACTGTTGTCTCCAAAGATACTAGCTAACATTTGACCTGATTAACCACTCTTTCTTCCAGAATACCTTTTTTTCCCCTCTGTTTTCATGGTACTGCTCTATTTTGGCTCTCCTTTTATTTAGTACCATACCTAGTACTCCATAACTGCTTAATAAGGGCTATTCATCCTTAAGTGTCCTTTCATGGATGATTCATTCCTGATCCTTAATTGTAGGTTTGCCGTGGTTTTCTATCCTATCTGAGGTCTTTTTCTTTATAGTCTCTTTTCCCTATGCTCAATTATAATATTTAGGCAGATCTAGCTATATGCCAGTTTTTTCTTGAGTTCCAATTTCACTTCACCAACTGCCTATGGAACGTTTCAAATTGATTGACCTATAGGTACATCAAACTCAACGAATCTGAAACAGAACACAATATATATATATATATATATATATATTTTCTTCCATACATACCCTTCCACACTTCCCTGTTCAGGGCACTACTATCCTTCCAAGTTAACCTGTGTTTACAGACTTTAAATGATACTTGATCGTATACTCTTTCCTCACCTCACACAGCCAGGCAGTTTCCATATCTTGTCAATTTTACTTTAATATTTTTTGCATCTATTCACTTCTTTTCTATTTAAATGGCTACCACCATATTTCAATTCTGCCTTATTGGATGTCTCCTAATTGGTACATTTTATCTTCAATTTATCTTTTCGACTCATCTGCCAAATTATATTTGTATAGCACAAATGTAAGTGGCCTCTTCTCAGTGATCTCCTCTGACTCTCTGTTGCCTCTAGGATCAAATAAACATTCTGTTTTGCACTTAAAGTCCTGGAGATCCTGATTTCAACTTACCTTTCTGGGCTTATTATACATTAATTCACCTTCATGGCCACTATAATGTAGCCAAATTGGCCAATTTACTGTTCCTTACAGAGAACATTTTAAAAATATGTATATTTTATTTTCCCCCACAATTACAAGCTTAAATAATTTAAAAACTTTTTAAAAAAGTTTTGAGTTCTAAATTTTATCCTTTTCTCCTTCTCTTTCTCCCTTCTGAAGACAGTTAGTCAAATATAGGTTATATATGTACAATCATGTAAAATATTTTCATGTTAGTCATTTTGTATAAGAAGACTAATGAAAGAAGAAAAATTAGAGAAAGAAAGTGAAAACTATCATACTTCAGTCTGTATTCAATCAATATTAGTTCTTTCCCTGGAGGTAAATAGTATAATTCATTATTAGTCCTTATTGTCTTGGATTGTCATATTGTTGAAAATAGCCAAGTCATTCATAGTTCTTCATTGAACAATATTGTTTTTACTCTGTACAGTGTTCTCCTGGTTCTGTTTACTATGCATCAGTGTATGTACATCTTTCCAGGTTTTTCTGAAATCATCCTTCTTATCATTTTATATACACATTAATATTCTATTGCAATCCAATTCCTAGCCATCACAAAAAGAGCTACTATAACTATTTTTGTACAGATAGGTCCTTTTCCCTTTTTTGGATATCTTTGGGATATAGATCTAGCAGTGGTATTGCCAGATCAAAGAATATATAACCCTTTGGGCATAGTTCCAAATTACACCCAAGGGGGGCATTTTACCACCTGTCTCTTTGTATTTGCACAGGATGTTCCTCATCCTTGTAATGTACTCCCTGCTTTTTAGTTTTTATTGATATTTGTTTATATATACCTACATTTTCCAATATATCTCTGATCTCTCCTTTAGAGAGCCATCCTTTACCATGAGAGTAACAAAAGGAGAAAACTAGTAATAGTTTTACTATTACTAATTACACAATTAATAAACAATCAACTAGTCACTCATCATTAGTCCCCTGTCTCTTCAAAAACGTAGAAGTAGATACCTTCTCATGTATCTCTTCTTTGGGGTCAACTGTGGCCATTTTAATTTCATAGCATTCATTTTTGATTTTTCTTTTCTTTTTTTTTTTTTTTTCCTTTTAAGATTGTGTATATTATTTTCCTGGTTCTGCTTACTTCACTCTTCATCAGTCCATATAAGTATCCCCATGATTCTGTATATTTATCATATTATTTCTCAAAATATAGTACTGTTTTTTATATTCTTGTACCACAGTGTGTTTAACCAGTCCACAATCGATGGATCTGTACTTTGTTTAGTTATTTGATGCCACAAAAAAAATATTGTCATAAATATTTTGATATAGATGAGATCATTTTAAAAATCATTTCCTTTGCAGTGAGATCTGTGTGTCAAAGATAAAAAGCATTTTAATAACCTTTCCTTTTTTTTAAGCATACTTAGAAATGGTTGATCAATTCACAGTTCTACCAATAGTGTATTACTGAATTCATATTTCTATAGTTCCTCTACAGTTAAGTATTCCCATCTTTTCCAGTTTGTGAGGTATGAAATGAAACTTAAATGGTTTAATTTATACTTCTCATTATTGATGATTTGCTGTCTTGTCACCTAACATTTAAGAATCACTTTCTCCATGCCAAACACTATAGTAAAGGCCTGGGGATACAAAGAAAAGCAAAAGACAGCTCTCTTTTCTCAAGAAATTAATTCACATTCAAATGCAGGAGACAACCCATAAACAAATATGCATAAGCAATATAAAAAACAAGGTCTCATAATATATTATATGGGGGAGTGGGTTATATGAAGACTGGAAAAGTAGGAAGGAAGCAGATTATGAAGGGCTTTGAAAGTTGAACAGAATTTTATGGATGATGGTAGAATCATCAGGTCTTAACAACAAATTGGTTATGGAGGAGGATGAGAGTGAAGAATTAAGGATGACATCTAGATTGTAACTAGGTACTGGGAAGATGGTATCTTTGAAGTTTGGAAGAAGTCTGGATTTTTTTTTTGAGGAGATAATGAATTTAATTTTGGACATCTTGAGAATATAGTGTCTTATGAGACATTGAGTTGAAGATATTCCTATTTTGAGAATGGAGATCAGCAGAAAGTTTAAGGTTGGAGAAGTAGACTTGAGAATCTTTGTAGAAATGGTAATTGACTCTGGGAGCTGTTGATATTACCAAGTAAAATAGAATAGAAAAAGAAGACACAAGGGTCCAGGGCAAGAGCTCTGTGAGACATCAATAGTTAATGGATATGACTAGGATCGAGAACTTCCAAAGGAGACTGAGGAATGGTCAGACAGGAAGGAGAAGCAAGAGAAAGCAGTGTTGTGAAAACCTAGAGAAAAAAGAATGTCAAGAAGAGGGTGATCAACAATGTGAAAGCTTGCAGAGAGATCAAGAAGAGTGAGGTTTGAGAAAAGGTTATTAGATTTGGCAATTAAGAGATAATGAGTAATTTTGGAGAGAGCAGTCTGGATTGAATGATGAGAATGGAATCCAAACTGAAGATGAAAGCAAAGGAAATGGAGGAATTGATTGTATATACCCTTCCAAGAAGTTAGGTACAAAAGGCAGAAAAGAGATATGTAATGCTGGTAAATGAGTGTTCTTTGAGGGAACATAGACATTTTGATAGGATGAAGAATAGAGTGAATTCTAATGACCTCTTTTAAGCACCTTAATTTTTCAGTGAAATTTGAGAACAATCTTTCAAATAGTTGTTTGATAGTTTGTAATTCTCCTTTTTTGAGGACTGTCCATACATTTTGACACTTTTCTACTGTGTCTTTTGGTCTTGAAGAATTTGTGTATACCACACAGTGGTGTGTGTACAGTGCTTGACATGGAGTCAAAAAGATCTGAATCTAAATTCTGCCTCATAGATTTATAAGCAGTGTGATCCTAGGTAAATCACCCAACTACTCTGTACCTCAGTTTACTCATATATAAAACGAGATAACAGTATTTAGATAATAGTATCTAATAGTAACACCTAAGATAACATATGAAATATATGTGAATGTACTTTGAAAATCTTAAAATGCCATATAAATGTTACTTCTTATTATTACATTTGTGCTACTTCTCAAATTTTAGCTCCTAGGCCATTATCAGAGATAACTTAACATAAAGGTTGCATTGTTCATCTTTACTTTTTAGAATCCTAAGTTGCCTTTAGCTTAGTTTCAAGTACTACCTCCTATGTTAGGCCTTTACTGATTTCCTAGTCCATCTTGTCTTCTCCAGCAGATCATCCTTTATCTCATCCCTGATTCTCTTGAATTTTTTTTCTTTCTACCAGATTTTTCTCTACTACCTATAAACATGTTCCCATTCTCAACCCCTTTCCCCCCCAAAAAAAACCCTCCCATTTGATCCTGCTAGCTAGCATCCCATATCTTTTTTCTTTATGGCTATTCTTTTTTGAGAAGGAAATCTATAACAGATGTCTTTACTTCCTTTCTTCTCACATTGTCTTTGCAGTTTGGCTTTCACCGTCAATTGCATTCTCCAGAATTAATAATGATCTCTTAATTGCCAAATCTAATGACCCTTTCTCAAAGGGTCTTTGTACCTCTTGCACCTCTTCAGCCTTCCACATTGTCAGTCCTGGTAGTCTTTAGATTTTAATAACACTGTTCTTTGCTACTTCTCCTTTTAACGTTTTAAGTCTCTTTTGCTGGCTCTTGATCCTTTCAATCACTTATCATGGGTGTGACACAGGCCTTTCTCCTGGATGTACTTCCACCTCAATACTATATTAGTTTGTCATTCCATCAGATCCCCTAATTTCAGAAATTACCTCTTTGTAGATGTCTCTCAAATTGATTTGATTGACCTTAACCTTTTCTCCAGTCTCAGGCCTTCAATTGACTTTTTAAAAGTAAAAGTTTTTATTTGATTTTTTAACAAAATCACCATAGTTTCCCCCAGTTATCCCTCTTTCTTCTCCCAGTGTCATCCCATATAATAAATAGTATTTTTAAAGACAACCAAAAAAAAAAAAAAAAAGAAAGAAAGAAAAAAAGTAGGGAAAAAAATCAGTATAACTTATCAGCGCATTGAAAAAGTCTGAAAATATGTATACAATGCTTGTGGATGTCTCACCTCTGCAAAGAGGTGGATTTGGAGAGTTTTATCTCTTCTGTGGAGCCGTTTTAAGTTTTTCCATAATTTTATAACATTCACATATTTGTGTGTGAATGTGTTTGAAACTTTTTTTTTTCCATTTACATTGTTGTAGTTGTGTATGTTTTCTTGGTTCTATTTACTTCTTTACCAGTTCATGTAGATCTTTCTGTGCTTCTTTATATTTATCACATTTATCATTTCTTACATGAATTCATGGACTTCAGTTTGTTTAACCATTCACCAATCTATGGGGAGCTACTTTGTTTCTGATTCTTTGCTATTAAAAAAAATGTTGGAACATATATTTTAGTGTTTAAAATTCTTTCTTCTTATGGAGCCATTGTGCTGATCTCATTAGTGTATGCCTATGAAACCTGGACAATATACTAGCACCTTACCAGGAAATTGAATTGCTTCCATTGAATTGTCTTAGGAAGATTCTGAAGATCACCTGGCAGGATAAGATGCTGGACTCTGAGATCCATTCTCAGACTAAACTGCCATTCAAACTCTGCTGCAGAGAGTGCAACTCCATTGGGTTGTCCACAGTTTCTAATGCCAACTATACACTTGCCAAAAGGATTATTTTCTAGAGAATTCACACAGGGCAAGAACTCATTAAGTAGTCAAAAAAAGCAATACAAGGACACTCTAAAGGTGTCTCTAAAGAATTTTAGAATTGATTGTATGATATGGGAGACACTGGCACAGGACTGCTCAATATGGCATCACTTTGTACTCTGTGACCAAAGCATAATTGAATTATTTAAGAAGAAACACAAGATGTGCAAAGTTCATCCTAAATATTCATAGGAACTGTGTCCAACCTGTGGCAGAGCATTCCAAGCTCGTGTTGGTCTGATCAGCCACAGTCGGACACACTAATTTGACTCTAATATAACGATGTCATTTTGCTCCTCTTTGAGAATGAAGGACAATTAATCTTATTAGGGATTTGGCTAACAGTGGAATCTTTGGGACAAGTAAATCTACGTTTTAGTCACTTTTTTGATATTCCAAACTGCTTTCACTGTTGCACAGCCTTACCAATAATGCATTAGTAGGCCTATCTTCCTGCAATCTTTTGTAAGATGACTGTTGTCATCTTTAACAATTTGTATTGTGTAACAATACCTCAGGATTATTTTGATTTGCATTTTTCTTCTAATTAGTGATTTGGGATAGTCTTTTATGTGGTTGTTAATTATTTGCAATTCTTTTCCTTTCACCATTTGTCTGTTTAGAAATGGCTTTGGGTATTTAGTCTATGCTACTTGTGCCTGTTTGCATGTTTGCATGTGTGCTTGGGAGAGTGTGTGTGTGTGTGTGTGTGTGTGTGGTATGTATTTGTTTTCCTGTTAATTGTTTATAAATCTTGGATGCAAAGTCTCACAAAAGAAAATTAATGCAATTTTTTTTATTTGACTGTTTCCCTTCTTATTGTAGGTATATCAATTTTATCTGCACAAAACCTTTTTAATTTCATGTAATCAAAGTTGTTGATTTTTTTGTCGTTTGTAATTATCTCCATTCCTTGTTTAGTTAAAACTACATCTCCTTATAGCTGTGAAAAGTATGTAATTTGTTTCTTGCAGTCTTATCTATTCTATTTATGTCATTGAAATAACATTTTTTTTCCCAGGAAGAGGGCCATAGTTTTCACCAGATGCACAAAAATAATTAAGATCTTATCAATTATTAGATCACTAAGGTAATAAGATCATAGTTTTAGAATTGGAAGTGACTTTAAAGGTTCTTTGAATTCATCCTTCTTCATTTTACAGATAAAGAAACTGAGGCACAGAGAGATAATGAGTTTCCCATGTATCAGTAAATGTTTGAGGTGAGATTTGAACTGAGATCTTTCCAACTAAGTCTTTTCCCAATCTAAATCCTATGATTTCTGAGACCCTTTCAAGCTCTAACATTATATATGTAGAACCAGGTCACCCTTACTTAAAATCCCAGTGAGAGGATTTGTATTCTTTTACTAGGTACACAAGCACATTTATCCTGGTTTGGCATCTTTCTTTCTATTAATCTGGCAGTTGGATTTTCCAAGCCTTGCTTGGAGAGTATTTATTTTTTATTGTTAGCAATCTACTTTGCTTCTTTTTACATAAGGAATCTATCACCCCTCCTAAAGTTCATTTAAAGACATCCCCTTTTGTCTTTTGAGTAATACAGAAAGTTTGAGTAATACAGGATCTTGAAGTTAGGAGTGTTTGAGAAAATGTTCTGTAGTACTAATTTTATTATCAGATTGTGTATGAAATGTTTAGTTATTTTCTAAAGCAGTTTTTGACTGTTTAAGACTATGTTAAAAAAAACATCAAAACCCCCTGTTATCTATGTAGGAAATAATTCTTAAATAAAAGCATTTTTATTAATTTATGAGTAAAATCAACCATTTAAGGAGTAATTTAGAAAGTTGTAGGCAGGGTGTAGAATTTAAGGTGGCATTTGCAACCTAGTATTTATGTCCTAGGAATAAATGAAATTTTAAAAAGTTTTCTGAAGTTAGCTTCTGATTTTGAAATTTTCATTTTACTTTAGGTATGAAACAGAATGACTTTTAGTTCAGTAGCCTCAGATCAATCTTGCTAATTGGATAACAATTATAAAGATAGAGACAGAAATCTTACGTATTGTGGTATTGTGTGTTGTATTTATTGACACCTGTGTTCAATAAACTTTTTACAAACTGATTTCTTTTGGTTATTTACAAGTGATATAATCTGAATCATGATTGTAATGAAAGTTTGACTTATTAGTATGTAAATCACAGAGATTAAAATTAGTGAGAAAATGTGACAGGTGATAAGTTAGACATTTGAAGGAGGTTGTATAATTATAATCCTTTCTTTTCTGGTAGAAATAAAACTATTACTTTGACAATACATAACAAACGAAATGATTCTTGTGAAAAACAAAAGAAATGTTTGTTGATTCAGTATCCTTATCTGTAAAATGAGTGGTATTGGTCTTCATTATATCTTAAAGTCCTTTCTACTTTGAAAATCTGTGAAATTATATGCATTTAGAATATCTTTTACCTATGAATGAATGCTAACCAATGCCATTCTGGGGAGGTAATTGTGGGAGAGTGGGGACATTGAATACTGGAGAGTAGGAAACACTTCCAGACCTCCTGAATCCTTTTTCCTAACTGACTAGTGGTTATGGAATTTGGGAGAATGATATACATTTTTTTCCCCCTCAAAACCCAGTGACTGTGGTTGGGAAATTGATTAGGTAAACTTCTTAAACTTTATTGAAATGCATTTTCTTTATAGGTGTTAGATCTTGCAATTTAGTTCCTATACTAGCCTATGAATGTGTGTTTAACTCAGAACTTGATATGAAAGTACAGCATTAATTGTGAGAACCATGGTTTTTTGTGAATTAGTCTGGAAACTTAAATCATTATGGCACCATTGGTTCTATAGGAAAATGAATTATAAAATAAAAGAAAAAATTTCGATTAAAATGACCTTTGGAATCTTACCCATTTGTAAATTGATTGCTATCGGCATTTAGGTGATATTTATCATTTATTATTCATTTGACATGAACCGGACATTAATGGAGTTTTTAGGCCAAATAGTTGGGTCATGCGATGAAAAGAAAAGGGGGATTTAGAATCTGCTGTTTGTGTTCAAATCCTGCCTCTTATGTATCTCTTGTAGACTTGGGCCAGTCACTTCTTTGAGTTTCACTTTTTCTATCTGTAAAACTAGTGGGTTGAGCTAGAAGATTTCTTAAGATCCCAGCTGTCACTCTGGGGATTATGAGGAAGTTGAAACAATAATCATAATACAAAAACAACTTTATGCTATTGTGACTGGAGGAGAGAGGATCAGGATAGAAGTAAGCTTCTTATGCAAACTTTGTTTCTTTAATTTCCTAAAAAGTAAAATTTACAATTAGGTGAAGATTTTACTTTTTTTTTTTTTTTTTTGTTAGGAAGATACCACTTTTACATAAAACTGCTAAAGAAAGGTTTTTTTTTCCCTTTTAGAAATGCAAATAATGTGTAACATACAGTTTCTGTTTTTCTTTCATTTGAATACTGGTTTAATTTCAACAACTATTTATTAAATATTTATATTTGAGATGAAATGTGCAGGACCAGATAAGGATAAGGAAAACCTGAGTTCAAGTTCTAATTAATATATAAATAAAACATTTAACTTTTCAGACCTCAGGCAAGTGTAAAACTGAGTCACAGAACAATTGTTAACCATAATTGATAGAGGGAGTTCTGACTATTACTAAGATCACAGCATTCAAAAACATGAAAGACATAGTGCTGCCAACACTGATGATAACTTAGATATTTTATACTATTTAATGTTTGTAAAATGCTTTATATCAATTTATATTTCAGTCCAACAGTGTTATGCAGTAAAGTTACCATTATCCCCATTTTGAGGATGAGACCGTTAATATGAGAGGTTAGACCTACCCAAGTTCACCCAGCTAAGTGAGATGGAATTTACGTCTTCCTGACTGAAAGTCCATTCTTTTAAATATCTATCTCCTTACTAGGTGATTAAATCCTCCTTCTTAGGTATTGTGTATAGTGATTTGAATACAACATATGTGTAATAAATATTTGTAATCTGTATTTATGGAAAAGGATGTAAGTTATGTTTTTAGTCCTGTGTTTTCTTATATATAGGATCTGATGGTTGTATATGATTTAAAACCCCTTAAAAATTGGGGGAAATGTACTTTTAAAATCAAAGCTGTATGTAACATTTAACTAGTTAAAATGCATCAAAATCTTCAAGTTTTCATAATGTCAGTTTTTGATTTCAAATATGTCCACTCTAGGCCTTTGTCCTCATCTTTTATAAATTTTGATGTTAAACTAGGTACCTTGAAGGATGTTTCTAACTTTATGATTCTAAAGTATAGTAGAAAAAGTACTCTAGATTATGAGAGATGAGATTTTGAGATCTAGTAGTCGTGTTATAATCACAGGGTAACTTTGTACAATTTCTTTTTAATTTCCTTCAAGTTTAGTTGCTTTTGCAGAATGGAAATACCTTCCATAAACATTGGACTAGACCAGAAGATGAGGTTTTGCTACTCTGAGTATTGTAAAATATAAGTTTGAAACAAAACAGCAAGACTTTTGGCTTGATTTGAAAAATAAATTTCTCAAGATGAGGAGGAGGATGGGAGAGAAATTAGGCTACTCCATCCTGGTTTAAAAAAAAAAGTTAATCTTTAATAGAACATTGAAGTTTTGTTTCTGTGTTAAAAGGAACAGTCCAACAGCTAGAAAGTTATATTAAGTATATACTAGGTAATTTATTTAAATAGTTCCAGTACTTAAAGTATAAATAAAATATAATAATAAATCATGTTATATTCTTTAAACATCAGCCAGTTGAAAACATTTATGTCAATTTTTTCAGAACTCTAACTAGATGTGCCTTTCAGTTAGAAGTGAAGAAACTATGCTTCCCAGTTAAGAAATCTGTCCTATTAAATTTGATTTTTGTATTGTATGTTTTAATAAATTTAGTAAAAACATCTTTGCTTACTTTCCTGATAACTTAAATTTTGCTAACTTTTTTTCAGAAAAACTAAGCATGCCATCTCTCAAATTTTAAGATGTACTGCTGACACATGAGCATAATTTTGCTGATCCACCATAATTACATAATGAACTTTTCCTTATGGTGTTGACAGGTGATTCTTTTACTTTTATTTTCTTAACTAGTTTTTTTTTTGTGTAACTAATGGTACAGGCAGACAGGACAGACCTTGGAGCTATGGATAAGATAGGCTTGTGGAACATATTGAATATTGTTGTTATAGGCAGTAAGTTTCAATTTTGGCCAAATTAGTACAATACGATAACATTTTCAGAATAAACATATACACACATATATCCATAATTCATCATTTAAAACTAAACATTACACATATTGTGCATCTGTATCAATTTATAGTTGATAAAGTATTTACTAAGTGTCAGGCACTGTGAGGCACTGGGGATCTCCCCACTCTACTAAGATTGTCCTTTTAATCTCTAGGAAAAAGACTATATACCTAGAGAAGCTGAAAGGAGACAAAAGGTACCTGATACTTTGTTGGAAAAGTCAAAGAAGTTCCAAAGCCATTCTGTCAGATAGGAAATGAGATTTGTACTGAATCCTCTTCTTAAATGGAGGTTTTGGAATTCAAGACTTCTTCCTTCAATAAGAAGAGCAGATGTTCCATCAGGTGAAATTTCTACCTCCACAACATCTCTTCCATCTTACTCTTTTTCTTCACTCATATGACCACTAATTTAATTCAGACTCTCTTGCTTAGATTACTGTAAACTGACCCCAAAATAATTTTTTTAATTTAATTTTTATTTTTCAATTCTCTACTCAGTGAGTAGGCAAAAACAATATGCCACCCATTATCCACAAGAAGTCATGCAAAACATTTCCACATTAGCCATACTCTCCCTCCTTCCCTGACCAAAGTAAGAAAAATAAGGAAAGGAAAAAAATTCTGCATTGTTGAGTCATCAGTTCCCTATTTAGTTCATTTTATAGACTTAGTCTTTTGGAGTTGTGGTGGATCATTATATTGATCAGAGTTGCTACTCTTTTATAGATGATTGTAAAAGTTTACCATATTGTTATGTGTAGTTTGTTCTCCTAGTTCTTCTTTGACTTTGTACCATCAATTTATCCATCTTCCCACATTTTTCTGAAACATCCTTTTTTATCATTTGTCACAGTACAATGTATTCCATCACGTTTCTATACTATAACTTATTTAACTATTCCCCAATTTATGAGCATCTCCTTCAATTGCCAATTCAAAAAAATATTGCTGTAAATCTTTTTGTACATATGATTCCTTTTCTTTCTTTTTTAATCTTTATGGAATGTTGACCTAATGTTAATATTGATGGATCAAAGGATATGAACAATTTTATAACCCTTTGTGCATAGGTATAAATATTTCTAAACAATTATTTCCTATACTCTTCCATATGTGAACTTTCTGAGTAAAACTTTTAATTTTATCTTTTAATATAAATATATTATAATTTTTTCTTTTAAATGATATATTTAGTAGTTTTTTTTAAACACAACAAATAACAGTTTGGAAGCCATAAATCATTATTTTTAAAATGAGCAAAATCAAATTTCTGTTCAATCAAAAATATAATTCATTTTTCAATTTCAATAATCTGTTTAAACTTAGCCCTCTTGAGAGTCACCTTATCTCTATAATCAGCTTTTTCAATTGGACACCATATCTTTGCAACGGTTTGGCAACAAACAACTATTAAAGATTTGACTTTTAATGAAGTTAATGATTTTGATAATGATTTTAATGGATGATTTTTTTAAATTGGCTACAAGTTTTTGCCGATGGATCATGCAATGAGTACAAGTGATATATTCATTGCCATGATTTGATTTTTGCTACAAATCCAACATTCTTGCTTTAGCATGTTTGCATAGACTGCAATACGATTTTTCTACCATAATCCTTCACTTAAAAAAAAATTCATCAGTTAGGATATATATCTTCCCATCTTGTACAGTCTTCTAATGGCCAACAAAACAGCAATTTGCTCTTATATGCTTTCTTCATAAACTTAGTAAGCTATAGTAATAATTGTGCCATGTTAGAAATATCAGTTGTTTCATCTAACTAAATTGCAAACTGAGTTGCCTAACAATAAGCTGCTAGAATTGGTCATTGCTAATTACAGAAATTCTTTTGGAAACAGTACTTCTCCATATTTTTTCTTGTGAACTATTTCTGACATTTTAATTGCAGTAGGTAACACAAGATCTTCTATTGCATAGGGCTTTTTAGCTTTTGCAATTACATAAGAAGTTTCATATGATAGAAATAAATACTTTTTGTTGACAGGAAAAAATTTCTCAAAACATTGTTCTTCTTTATTTGAAGATTTAAAAAGTTGTTTAAAATATTTGTTTGGTTTATTGCAATACAATGCTTGGTATTAAGATGTTGCTCTGGCTGGTTTCATGCTCTCCGTAGCCAAAACTTCATTACAAAGAGATTTTTCCACGCCTTCATCTTTACTAGAAGTAAATCCACATTACAAAAATGATTCTACATATTTCTTTTTCTTGTCAGTATTATAACCTGGTAGTGAAAACTCTGCTGTCTTGTCATTTGTATTTTTACCTCTTCTATCTAAATTTAGCTAGTTGTTCACAACCACAATCAAAAAATATTTTTGTATAAAAATGGAAATAAACATTGCTAATATTTTCTTAAATAGTAGCATTAATTTATGAAATTACATTTGTGCTTAATTTAAAATATTGATGTTTACACTTACATAGACATAAATAGTGATGAGAGAAATATTAAAAGAGCTTTTGTCTTTACTTGTTATAAATAAACACGTTTCTGTAAAAAAAGGAGCAATTTAAAAACTCAAACATTCTAACACAATACAATCCAAAGATATACTAATTTGATACTTAAATCCTAAGAAATGATGATAGGAAATATTAAAAGTCTTTATTTTCTGTAATCCAAACTGTTATATTTTTATAAGAGCAGGAAATTTTGTATGTAAATAAAAACACTGTTATTCATAACAAACAGTAGCCTCAAATCTGAACTTGGGTATTTCTGGCAGCTTTCATTGATGTTGTGTTGTGTGATGACATGCATAGTATGAAATATGTATGTTGAATGTTCAAAAACAGGGCTGCAGTGAAATTGTTGAATGTAACATGGGCAAACCTTTTCAGAAACAACTCAGATTCAGTACACATTTGATTTTGAATTAGTTTTTGATGTTCAGAAACCTTTTATTGTTGCCATAACTTTTTTTTTGCGAGTTATGTTATGGGGTCACAACTCATAGTTTAAGAAGTTTTGGTATAGATAAGAGTGCCAGGCCTGAAGTCAAGAAGACTTATCTTCCTGAGTTCAAATCTGGTGTCAAACACTTATTACCGGTGTGATCGTGGGCAAATCATTTATCCCGTTTACCTCAGTTCCTTGGAATGAGCTGGACAAAGAAATGGTAAACCATTCCAGTATCTTTGCCAAGAAAAGTCCAAATGGGGTCACAAAAAGTGGGACATATCTGAAACAATTCAGCAACAATAACAAGTGGATGTGTTCTTTCTCACTGATTGCTTGTAGTTGTCCTTTCTTCTCAAAGAGACCAAAATGACATCACTGTATTAAGAGTTGAATCACAATGTGTCCAACTGTGGTTGATCAGACCAATATAAGCTTGGAATGCTCTTTGGCAGGTCAGACTTGTGCCCCTATGAATATTTGAGGTGGATTCTCTAACTTTGTTCATCTTATGTTTTTTCTGAGCTAATTCAATTCTGCTTTGCTCATAGAGCACAGAACCTTCTTTTATGAAAGAATGCCACACAGAGCAGTCCTATGCTAGTGTTCTCCTGTGTCATAGTTCTTTTTTTTTTTTTTAATTTAATAGCCTTTTATTTACAGGATAGATATATGCATGGGTAACTTTACAGCATTAACAATTGCCAAACCTCTTGTTCCAATTTTTCACCTCTTACCCCCCACCCCCTCCCCCAGATGGCAGGATGACCAGTAGATGTTAAGTACATTAAAATATAAATTAGATACACAATAAGTATACATGTGTGTCATAGTTCTTAAGAAACACCTTGATTTATCACTTTTTCTAATCACCTTGTGAGCCCTTGCCCTATGTGAGTCCTTTTGGCAAATGTATATTTGGCATTAGAACAGGGTGGCCAGCCCAGAAGAAATTTTGCTCTCTGCAATAGAGTTTGAATGCTTGGCAGTTTGATCCAAAAAAGGACCTTAGTATCTTATCCTGCCAGGTGATTTTCAGAATTTTCCTAAAACAATTCAGATGGAAGCAGTTCAGTTTCCTGGCAAGAGGGCTGGTATACTGTCCAGTTTCACAAGCCTACAACAGTGCAGTCGGCACAATGACTCTATAAACCTTCAGTTTGTAGGTCTAATACCTCTCCTCCCCCACAATTTGCTTTGGAGCCTCTCGAACACTGAGCTAGCTCTGGCAATGCATATGTCAACCTTGTTAACAAATGTGTATATCCCTGGAAAGTGTATTTCCAAAGTAAATGACTTTATCCATGGTATTCAAAATTTCTCCATTTGCTGTAACTGATGCTTCACATGTGCATGGTGTGGTGCTGGCTGATTGAACATTTGTTTTCTTAGTGTTAATTATTAGGTCAAAGAGGATGCTTGTTTTGATTATGGATTGGACAAGATGGCTTTCTAGGTCCTTTCTGATTCCAAGATTGTATAAGTATATAATATAGTACTGGAATTTGAAGAACCTTGTTATTTTGCTTTTCAATTCAAGAAACTGATTCATTTATTTTCTCAATTCTCACAAACAAGTGTGAGCTGAAATGGGGGGAAGGAGTAACTTTGGGATGAAACTGTATTTCTTTGAGTTGTCCAGACTAGCAGTGCAGCATCCACTTCACAGTCCTTGATCCTGATGCTGCTTAGCAGGGAAGCTTCGATCTGATTTCTTTCCCACCTGATCCATTTTGCTTCTCTTTAGGCAGCCTTTAGGCTTGATGTTCGAGACTCACCATATTAGTTCTGGATTAGAGCAGATACCTGGTTGACTTTTAGCCAGACTGCAGCACGACTCTTGAGTACAAGAGATCCATAAGTCATATTCTCTCCCAGTAATAGCGATTACTAATATTTAGTTCCCTGTGCCTGGCTCTGAGCGGAAATTTGAACTGAGTTTTTCTCTCCAGAGCTTTCTAGTTTTTCTTCCATTATACCTCATAGCTTGTGTAGCTGTCTTGAAATATTTGTTGAAAGTGTCTTGCAGAAGAGGGATTACTCTTCTGCTTAATGTAAGGAGGAACTTCCTAATAAATTAGATCTGTACAGAAATGGATGATTTGAGGAGGGGTAATGAATTCCCCTTTACAGATTAATGAAGTCTTTAAATGGGGATGGGATGACAATTTGTTGAAGATGTTATAGATAGATTCATGATTTGGACCTAATGATCTTTGAAGTTTCTTTCAACTCTGATGCTGTGAAAAAACATTATTAATACATCTCTATCATCTTTTTCACATCATTATTTGACTTCAAAGCTGATTCTCTACCCAGCGAGAAGAGGTGTGGTATAAACATTATTTCCTACTATTCAGTGTAATGTACTAACATTTTGAAAAAGAAGGATTAAGGGCTCGTGTGTAAATGGATTCAGGCTCTCAGGCTCCTACATTTTTCTAGTCATTTACTTTAGCCATAGAGTAAAGTTTTTCAACTTTTTAAATGAAATGGTCTTTTGTCTCTCCTGATTTCTTTTTCATTTCTTTTTACTTTACTATTGACTGCCCCTTCCTGTGATTGTCTTTCTCCTTTGCTTTCCTCATAACAGCTACACAATTCTAGTCTTCTAACAATTAAGCCAGCAGCAGTAAACTCCTTTTTCTTGTTCTGTGCCAGTGTAAAAAAACTCTAGTTATGAGGAAAATAGGGTGCCACCTTAATCCACCAATGAGCTAAAGACACTTAGAAAGTTGACTAAAGGTTAGAACTTGACCAACTGAAGTGATATCACTTCATTCTGTTGGTGTGTTTATGTGGCTTCTGAGAAATCAGAGAAGTCTGAGAAATGTTTTTTAAAGCAAGTTTATTAACACAAAGGCTTAAAAAAAAAAGCCAAAATCTAAAATGCACACTAATGTCTCTAAGAATCTCTCAATAACGGGGGCTTTTGAAGACACAGTTTTTGTTTTGTGTCGGGCAGATCAAGGTCTCTCTCATGCCTTCTAATTCTGTACTTATGATTCTTAGAATATATGATAATAAAATATATAATTTATAAACCAGGGATTCAATTAGGTGTATGTGTTAGGATAATGACATTCTTTGGAAAAGAGCACTGTGTTTGGAGCTAGATAAGCAGGGTTCAAATTCTTGCTCTGGTATTTATTACTTTTGTGACCTCAGTCAAGTCATTCAACCTCTCTGGCTTCAGTTTCTTCTTTTGTAAAATGAGGGTATTGGAATAGATGGCTTTTGAGGTTCTTTCAATATATAAGATTATGAAAATTTAAAAGTATGAAGTTAATGCTTATTTAATCTTGAAACTGCATCTTTTTTTGGGGGGGGGAACTGCCTATTAATTTATGGGCTTTAAAAAAATTTAGATTATATTATTGTTATATCTTCTCTAGATTCTTTACTTTTGATTGTATAAATTATAAGGAACCAAGCCATTCTCCAGTTGATAAATGACCAAAGAGTATGAACAGACAATTTTCAGACAAAGAAATTAAAGCCATTTCTAGTCATATGAAAAAGTGCTCTAAATCACTATTGATTAGAGAAATGCAAATTAAGACAACTCTGAAGTACTACTACACACCTCTTAGATTGGCTAAGATTACAGGAAAAGATAATGATAAATGTTGGAAGGAATGTGGGAAAACTGGGACATTAATTAATACATTGTTGGTGGAGTTGTGAACTGATCGAGCCATTCTGGAGAGCAATTTGGAACTATGTCCAAAGGGCTATCAAACTGTGCGTACCCTTTGATTCAGTAGTGTATCTACTAGGCCTGTATCCCAAAGAGATCATAAAAAATGGAGAAGGACCTACATGTGCAAAAATGTTTGTAGCAACCCTTTTTGTAGCAACAAGGAACTGGAAACAGTGAATGCTCATCAGTTGGGGAATGGCTGAATAAATTATGGTATATGATTATTGTCCAATAAGAAATGATCAGCAGAATGATTTCAGAAAGAGCTGGAGAGACTTGTATGAACTGATGCTAAGTGAAATGAATAAAATCAAGAAAACATTGTACACAGCACAACAAGATTATGAGATGATCAATTCTTTTTTTTTTATTTTTATTTTTTTTATTTAATAGCCTTTTATTTACAGGTTATATGTATGAATAACTTTACAGCATTAACAATTGCCAAACCTCTTGTTCCAATTTTTCACCTCTTACCCTCCACCCCCTCCCCCAGATGGCAGGATGACCAGTGGATGTTAAATATATTAAAATATAAATTAGATACACAATAAGTATACATGACCAAACTGTTATTTTGCTGTACAAAAAGAATCAGACTCTGAAATATTGTACAAATAGCTTGTGAAGGAAATAAAAAATGCAGGTGGGCATAAATATAGGGATTGGGAATTCAATGTAATGGTTTTTAGTTGTGATGATCAATTCTGATGGACATGACTCTTTTCAACAATGAGGTTATTCAGGCTATGGCTAGTTCCAGTGGACTAATGGTGGAGAGAGCCATTTGCATCCAGAAAGAGGACTATGGGGACTAATAGTGGATCACAAGATAATATTTTCACCCTTGTTGTTGTTTACTTGTTTTTTTCTGTCTCATTTTTTTCCTTTTTGATCTGATTTTTCTTGTGCAGCATGATAAATGCAGAAATATGTTTAGAAGAATTGCATATGTTTAACCTATGTTGGATTGCTTGCTGTCTAGAGGAGGAGAGAGGGAAGGAAGAAAAATGTGGAACACAAGGTTTTGCAGGGGTGAATCTTGAAAAGTATCTTTGAATGTATTTTGAAAAATAAAAAGGTATAAAAATAATAAATAACAAAAAATAAACTGTAAAAAACCAAGCAAGCAGTTAGTAAATTGATACAAGGTTCCAAAGCATGGTTCTAAGAATATAATCAATAGACTATTTTGAAGGCGTTGTGAAGAGTGATCACCAAACTTTTTGATCACACACCCATATTAGGTAAAAAAAAATAGCAAATACCTCAATAGTTTTTTTATTTATTATATACATATATTACTGTTCTCATAATTGTATACATTATTAAAACTTAGAAAATAGAAATTAAAAGAGAAATAAGAATGAAATTATATTTGATGTCAGACTCAATAAGGAGTCACTGGAGTGAAGAGGTCAGAATTGTATTTTAAACTATTTTGGCAACAGTTTGGAAGATAGATTAGAGAGGAAAAGAATTTGAGGTAGGCAGGTGAATTTGAAGTCTCAGAGACGTAATGAAAGCATGAACTAGATATTGAATTGCATCAGCAGTCAGTGTTGTAGAGGTAAAAAAAAAAAAAGGACACAATTTGGACATTGCATATATGGGGTGTGGGGATAGGAAGAAATTAAATATGATTCTGAGGTTGTGAACCTAGAGTGACTGGCAGTATGGAATCCTTGACAGTAATAGGAAAGTATTAAGATCTTTGATGAAGTTGATGAGGCATCTCTTAATGTTTTTCTAATGTGACTTTCTTGAGACCTCTGTGTATTATTGAAATTTATAATATGAGATCATTTATACTTTTTGGTTTTGATAGGAATTAATTTACAATATCATTCATTGTTTTATTCACAATGGTGCTATATTTTGTTGTATTGAAGATTTTCTGATTGACAAATATTGTTGGATAAAGTGAGTAGTGACAGGGGATTTTTTTTTGCTGAAGTAATCTCTGAAGGCAAAAAGTTTGAAAGCCACTACTTTGAAGAGTTATGAGGTATTTCAAAGCATTAAATTGAGTCTTAGTTACTGATCTGACTTATTATTTCCATGTAGGTTAGATTCAATTACCTGATTTCAGAAGCTAGGTAAAGTAGTAAAAGTGAGAGCTAGAGAGATATTTTAATTGGGGTTGACTGAAAAGCAGGATGAGTGCATCTGGACTGGAGTGTAAAAGTTGATACATTTATAAAACATGTATAAAATGTAAAAAAACCATACCTTATCATCTACAGTATGTATAATATATAGTATATTTAATAATTATGTATATGTATATAGAATTAATTGGAAAAACATTCAGCGTTTTGGAATTTGTTAGGAAACAATAATATTGATATATTAATATTAATAATATTAGTAGTAGGCTTCTTTCAGACTTGGACAATTTTGCTGATCAGAAGGATCAAAAGACAAAGATGAATGTGAGACTTGTTTATAAGTGAGGGCAACAACAATAAAATGCTAAGAAAACAGCCTGCAATGGCATTGCATATATCCAGAGCAGAAAGTAAGATGCCTTATTTTCCAATACTCCTTTGTATATGAGCAACATGAAAACTTCAGAATTATGTGGAACTCTGAATTTCCAACTTGGTTATGGTCTAGCTGGTAGAAATGAGGATCTGGTTACTCATCAAATAAGCAAAAACAAGGATTCTTAACTTTTTTTGGTGTGTGTGACATGGGCCAACCAAAAAAGCAATCTGATAAAGCCTCTTCACCCATTCTCAGAATGTTTCAAACTCATAAAATAAAATGCACAAAGTTACAAAGGAAACCAATTATATTGAAATAGTTATCAAAATGTTTTGAAAAATTCATAACCTCCAAGTTAGTAACCCTTGAACAAGAATGATGGTCCTTATTGGGAGGATTCAGCCCAGAACCGAGAAGGGTTGATCCAAGAAAATATTTTTTTGTTACGTAGAAGAAAGGCTTTCTTTTCTGCCACCTGTTACTTGAAAGAATTGGTTGGTAAAAGAGTAATGCTTATTTATTTGTACTGTAGCCTGCTGCCTGAAAGGTAGCAACACCTTGGAGCCCAGCCAAGGAAGCAGAATTTGAGAAGTTTTTGGAATCACAGACTTTCTGCTCTTTCTAAAAGAGAATATCACTACCCTGGTGGAGAAGCAGCCAGGCCCAGCACATCCATATCAGTCTTGTAGCAGAGTAGCTAATCATAGCCAAAGAACAGTCTAATTTAGCAGCAGAACTATTAGCCCAATAAAGACACTTAACTATCAGTGAACTTTGTAAGAATAGTTCCCAAGAAAGAGAATTGAGTCTTTAAATTTTATAGTTATGAGTTGCTCTGGCTACATAGTTTTCTAACATGCAGGCTTCGGTATTGTGATACTTTAAATTTGTAACTGTTCTTGACCATAGA
The DNA here is from genome assembly GCF_902635505.1 of Sarcophilus harrisii. Classification (NCBI taxonomy): domain Eukaryota; kingdom Metazoa; phylum Chordata; class Mammalia; order Dasyuromorphia; family Dasyuridae; genus Sarcophilus; species Sarcophilus harrisii. Next base: position 532,307,041 of record NC_045427.1, on the reverse strand, counting down.
CATTATGTATGTTGGTTTGGAAAGTGTACTTTGATTTATGTGTAGAAGATTGGGAATTTATTCTTGTTTTTGTTTTATAAATTCTTTTGTTAAGAATTAATTTAGTCAGCTGGCTGACTTATTAAGAGAGATACATTTGATGGGCGCTCAGGAGCTACAATAATTGTAGTAGTACTTTGGGGAACCCCAACCCAGACAGCATGGGTGTAGGTCAGGAGAAATAAATCCAGAGAGAATGTCGGAAGATTTGATCAATTGGCTAACTGTGGTTTTTCCAGTTCTATTCATTCACAATATTAAAGGATACCAATATTTGTATTTTCTGCTGCCCAAATACCAACATTGTATATGTATTCATTAATTTTAGTGAAAAGTTTCTGGGTAATAATCCCAGATGATATTAAACTAGTCCAGATTTTTTGGACAGAGAAAATAATTTGACTTAAAATTTATTTTATTTTTGATATTTTAACCATCCTAGTTTTATTTCAGTCTCTTGTCCTGGATATTTTTAAAGGTTGAATTTGATTTGGTTAAGAGATCATAGTGAGGGATAATGGAAGTTACCATGGAAATATATATTTTAGGGGAGTAACCTTTGACAGTTCACTCTTTTGAGGTATAATTCTGCTTCAGAGTTCTGATATTTGCATATGACAGTGCAAGAACTTTTAAATATGAAGTGCTGATAAAAAAAAGAATGAAGGGAATATACATTACTCTATTGCCACTTGTTGCTGAAGAAAAGACAGAAGAAACTTGTGGGTATTGTCACCTGTTGCTGAGAATGGAGAAGAGTTGGGATTGACTTTTGCCAGTTTGGAATAAGGCTGTTGATTTTTCCTAAATAGGAATGCCTTATTATTCCTTTGTTTTATTATATGCTATTACGTTTTATATATGTATCATATATTATTATATTATTATGTATTATGTATTTTATATATGTATTATATTACATATAATATATATTATTCCTTTATTATTCCTACATTAAAATCTTGCATCAGCTAAGCCTAAAATTGGAAGCAATGGATATAGTTGTTGTCAAGGAGCAAGCCCAACTGAGCAGAGAAACATCACAGAATTAGAGTATTAAAGAAGCAGATCAGTAGATTGACTTGTTCAGCTGAATTGTCATGTCTAATGAATGAAGTATTAGTGCCACAAAGAATGGATAAGTTTAGCAGTGGAAACTATTGTTCATACAGTAGTTAATACTCTTCAAGGAACATTTATGGACAGATCCTGATAAAGAAAGGCCTACTAGGTTTTAAAAGCTGTGAGTTGTTCTGGCCTCATATATTTCCTATATTTGTACTTTGCTACCCTGGGACTTAAAGGGTATTCAACATGGTTTTATGGAATGCTTTGTAAATATTATGTGTTTTATATTTTTGCATGAAACCTAATGATCTTAAGAGAATAATGTAAAGAGAGAGGAAGAGAAGTGGAATGGATGAAGGAAGGAAAGTTGGGGAAAATTCTGTCATATAGCAAGGGTGTGCAAATAGAAATCTCTATAAATGAAAAGGAGTGATGGGGAGCTGCTAACAACAATTGAATTTCACTCTTATCTGGACTGGTCAAAAGAGGGAAGAATATACACACACTGTTGGATATAAGAATACATTTTATTCAGCAGAGAAATAAGAAAAGGGGAGAAAAGGAAAAGAGGGAGTTAAAAGGAAGGTAGATTTGAGGAGGGATTAGTCCTCAGCAAAACAAACTATACAAATGTACAAGAATATTCATACTTCTTCTTGAGGTGGCAGAGAATGGGAATTTGAGGGAGAATCTATAAATTGGGTAAGTATTGAACAAGTTAGAGAATATAAATGTGATGAAATATTGTGCTGTAAGAAATTATGAAGGGAGAAGGTTTCTAAGAAATTTGCAAGATTTGTATGAGTTGATACAGAGTGAAGTGAACACAACCAGGAGAACAATTTATTCAGTGACAACAATATAGTAAAAACAAAAAACCTTTGAAAGAATTTGGAACTCTGACCAACAATGAGTACAGAGGATTAATGATGGAATCTGCTACACACCTCTTGATGGAAAGGGAAAGACTCAGAAAATAGAATGAGGCATGCATGGTTTGTGTCATGTTACCTCTTGGTAATATATAATTTAATTCTCATAAACACATTCCATCCTGTTTACATACATATTCCATTATCACATATTAAATGAAAGTTCTGGATCCTGAACACAGTAGACGCATATGGCACAAAGTCCTAATGACTGCCAAACAAATGATTTTCCTTGTAGTCTTACACCTTTAAACCAGAGCTGAGTCACACTGTATTCTTTCTCATATTTGATTTCTCTGCCACCAGATAGAGTCTTCAGTAGATGCTCTGACTTTGCTCTCTTCTTATTCCAAGGAGTAAAGTCACTCTGCATCCTGTAATTTCTGACTTGTGTGAAGAGCTTTGTTAACAGTTTGAAGTACTCAAGATTCAGGGTGGATACTGTGACATAAAAATGGGGAAAAACTGAAGTAGAAATGGATTTTATCTCCAATGATTGTGGAAGGAGAAATTTTAGAGTTTAGTAGGAGGAAGTAGACATGGCTTTAGAATGGTAAAAGACAGGAGGAAAAAAACAAAAGGTAACTATCCAAATTTAAATCAGGATGGGCTGAAGGCAGCTTGTGACCCTTTTATTTTTTCAGCAGCAATTTAACATTCTTGTATAGAAGTCATACCTAGGGCAAGCTGTGCCATTCTGTCTTGTGCAAACCCCCTGTTCTGCACTATACTACAGTGCTATTCTTTCTAGCTTTCCTTCCTCCACTGTACATATGTAAGGATGACTTATTAAGTCTTCTTAAGTGCTTTCTTGAAGTATAATTAGGAAGTGTAAATGATTGATGTAAGATATTTTTCTTGTTAGAATTTGAGGAAGAAAGCTGGTACATCCTAGGTGCCTAGAAAATTAGAAGCAGCATAGAAAAACATTGTCATTTTCATAGTTAAACTATGTTTACCTTCAGTTATTGGAGATCAAACAGAAGCAGTGTGAAAACTGTTTTTCCCTGTGTGGGAATCTTGTTTGGGATCTGTAATATTCTTCTCTAAAATAGCACCTTGTAAGAATTGTAACAGGATCTGCCAGTGGGTTACATAAGATTTATTATACTTTATTCTCTGTTAGAAAAATGCAAAATAAATAAGTAGCTTGGTACATATTCTTCTTAAATGATAACTTTCTTTTTAATCTCTTTTTTCAGGAGATTGGTTTTTGTTCATTATATTTTTGATTTTCTGCAGAAATTAGGGTGTTTGATAAGATGGAAAAGTATAGTCTCTCTAAGGTAAAACTTCTTTCTCATTGGGAGTCTAAATTATGCTGTAATCCATTTATTCAGTTATCAGAATTTAAAGGCTTTTTGTTTACTTTCATGTTAAATTCAAGTATTGGGCCCTCTTTTTAAAGACTATACAACTGTGTTTTGCCCACTTGACTTCACTCCATCCTATATCCTACTTTAACCTTTGTTTCTCTCCCCCTCCCCCCACTCAAATTTGTGACATCTTTCTAGTTAAGGAATAGAAAGTTGTAGCTTACAATCAAAATTGGGAACAGGCTTTGCTTAAGGGTGGAGTAGGGAAAGGTAGTGAAGGAGGGAGTCAAACTATGTGGGAAAAAATTATTGCATGTATGGAATAGGTGCTAGACTGAACCATTTATTCAGTCCTTGTAAGGAGAGGTCTAAACATACCAGCTGAGCAGGCATGAAGCTTTTCAATTCCCATCTCCCAGCATGTTATGCTTGACCTGGCAAACCAGAAATAGTGAATTAGTTAAATAGCAAAAGACTTGGGTTCATGGATGGACTTCAAGCAGTCCAGATCCAGAATTCATTTGGGATGAAGGGACAAAGGTCTCATCTTCTAGAGCTGCTTCAGGCTGATAAGGAGCATAGAGTTGGCCCTGCCTAGTGGGATCCAGACTGAAGAGGGAGACAACTGACTTGTAAGTTGTGTTGGCAGCATCCAGTGCTGAATGTCAGAATCAGGTATCAGATAATTTTAGGTTGACCAAACAATGGGAATTTCATCACTTGGAGTCTGGAAGAAAAATCTCTCACAACTATATTAAAAATGCAAGGACTATTAAATATGAGCAAAAGAAAAATAAACAAAAGTGGAATTAATATGGGAGTTCTTAGGGACAGTAACCAGGAACCTCACCCAGAGGAAGACTAGGGGGGAAGATGAGGTTATCATGAATGCCTCTCTTCCCAACAGCTTTTTCTATGATAAATATCAAAGAGTATTTTCCCCAAATTCCTGCTTTTGTTTCCTCAAAGGAGTAGGATTAATGGGTGGAACATTGTGGTCTAAAGTGAGTGTGATCTCCTTTAGCAAAAACTTTCCTTACAAGAGAAGGCTTTTAGTTTCATTTAGTACAGGTGTTAACAAAACCAAAAGTAGTTTGAAACCCCTGCATGGGGGCATATGTGTAGGCCTTTTAAACGATCCTTTTAGAATTTACTTGCCTAAGAGATAAAGAAGGAATGCAGGAGTCATGAGTTGGAGAATTAAAGGTGCCATGGTCAGGGGGAAAGGGGCAACAGCATGGGCAGCTAAATCTACAAGCCTTGTTTCTTTGGCTTGAAGCCCTCTTCCTTTAAGAAACAACAGAAACCTCTCTAGATCCATGGACAGCTTGCAGTAATTGTTCCCCTACTACTTAATGGGGGAATGTTTGACTGTCAAAAATTCCCTTTCTTTCCACATAGCCCTCATGATCATGCAAAACATGAAAAATGAGATCTTCATTCTCATTCCCCCCCTACCCCCAATTTTAAAGTTCTGATATAGGCAAAAATGCTCTGAAGCATTTGTGGGGAAGCCAGAATTTCCAGTGATTGGCTCAGGATGAGTTTAGGAGCTTCCTCAATTAGAAGGGCTGTGGCAGTTAACTCTAAGGCAGGAGGATCACCCAAAATGTCTTTGAGAAGTAGGCAAGGGGTTTAGGATAGGGTTCCAGAGACTGACTTGAGACCCCTAGGAGCCTAGGAAAGTCCCGCCTTCTATCTATGTACCGTATAAAAAATAGGGCTAAGGTGGGGGTGGGGGTGGGAGGGGAGAGGTCAGTTTAGTTTTCAAGGTCTTAAAAACCTTGGTCTGATCCGGGTTTGTGATAAGATTGTCTGCTTTCTCTCCCAAAGAGCAAAAAATAGGTGGAAGGTAGTCCAAAGACTTAGGCAAAGTAGGCCTTCTGACAAAGAAACTTTCACCCCAGGAAGCAAGAAAGTTAAGGTTATATGGCAGCAGCCAGAGAAGCCTCCAGGGCTGGGCTACAGATCAAGATATCATCTACATACTTGTATTGTACCTTATATTGTGTACCACTTCCTTTGATTGCAGAAATTTGCTATAAGAGGAAAAAAGCATGAACATGGTTACAATATAATTAGTGAAAACTGATTCTTTGGGACTTGAATCTGAGAGCACATACATGACAGGATAAAGCATCTATAGCTCCGAAAACCAATCAGGCAATAACAATTACACCTCATAGCCAGACTCCGGAATAATCAGGTGAAAGCAAAGAAACAGAACTGGGAAACTGAGCCAGGAGAATCCCGTCTTAAGCAGAGGCTAAGGTTGTCCTCCCAGCTCTTGCCCAGATAAGTCTATCCACCTATAATAGTTCAGGGAAGGTATCCCTCTGAGTAAGTTATAACATTTCTCTGGAATGGTGGGTTACTGACTTAATGATCCATCAGGCAATCATATCCAAATTCTAAATTCAAAACAATATTAGTTACAAGTCCCAAGAGAGTTCATCTCAATAGCAAGTTTCACCAAGCAGGAGCTTCAGGCCTATATAAAAACAAAATAAAAATGTTATAAACCATTGGGCATCACTTATCAAATGTGCTTGCAAGACAGTCAAAACTGGTATAGGGATATCAGGTTAAAATTCAATTCTGGGTACTTCAAGCATATGTGTTATCATATTCATTGAAAAGGAGACCATTATGCACTTAAATAAATATTATAATTTGCTAAATGGGTTTTGAAATAACACTTTCAGAGAATTTGCAGTTAACCAGAAATTTAACAAACTTCTTTTAGAAGTTCCTTGCATTGTTAAGTGGCAGAACCTTTGACATAGAATCACAAATGACTTTGCCTTAAAACAGCCACAGACTTGAAAAATAAAAACATTCAGTTAGTAACATAAATGTAAGCTATTCCTTTAAACAATAAAAGCAATTAATGTTAAAGTAATTTTATTTAACCAGCAAAGGGGGGTGGGGAGGAGTGAGTGTTCTATCACTTCTAAGAAGCCATACCTAGTGGAAGAAGCATGGGTTAAATCTTCACCTTTCCAAGTTGACAGATCTTTCTCTTTCCCCTTCTCCTACTCCACATAAGAGTTTTTCCTAACTCCACTGATTCCCATTTCTCTTTATACTAACTTTTTTAGTGTGCCGAGGTTCCCTCTCTCCCCCCTCTCTACTCCTCCCCCCCCCAACCCATCAGGCAAGGACATGCCCCAACCTCACAGGGTATTTCCTTTTCCCTGGCAAATGGCAAGTTCCATTAGGAGCTTGCCCTTTTCATAATAAATCTACTTTTTGCCAAAGACAATGGCCAATGTGAATTCCCTATATGACTGAACCCCAACTTTGGTGCCTATCATCTGGTGTCTACATAACCCACATAATAGCTAATAATTTTAGGTCTCAATATTACCACAGTAACCCCAAATACTTTTAATTAGCAGTATTATAATTTTCATAAGTGATAGCCAAATAAACACAACATAATCTTATCACAAAAATGAATAAGAATCTCATGTAATTTACAGTCATTTCCAATTTTAACGTATACACCAATTAAAAAGTTATTTTAAAAATCAATACTTTACATTGTGATAGTCTAACTAGATGTTCCCTTCAAACTATTAATTGCTTTTGCAAATCAATCTTGTTTTTAATCTTGTCCCTTGTTTTTAAAATCACCTTTTTTTTTAAACTTTAACATTCACAATATACTAATATCTAAATAATGTTGGACTAAATTTCATAAAACTTATACATGTCCAGCAGAGCTGACAAAATTTTAAAGCACAGCTCATAATTTTTTTTTTACAAAATACACATTTTAGAAAGCAACATACTTCATCTAATTAGGGGATTCAAACATGTAACCCCCTAAGGTAAGCTACCAGAATTTTAACAACCTAATTTTTTAAACTTAAAATCAAATAAAATACAAATTTAAATTTCCAATAGTGTTTCACTATTTGTACACAAATTTCTAAGAAGTGCTTAAAGTAAATAAACTTACAATTCTAACACATACCATTTAGTAGTGATTGTCTCACAAAGTTTTAATAGTAAGAGATTCATATAAACATCTTAAACACTTTCCTGCTGTAAAAACCAATCCTTATAAAAATTGTTCTTGCTTAACAAAGTTGTAGATTATCAATAGTCATTCCTTTTTTTTTGAGATTACAATTTATATAAAACTTCTTTTACTATCATATCTTAAATAATAAATTTCACTGAACTGATTGAGCATATTTTCTCTCACTCATCCACCCCATCATGTATCTCTTTATCCTATACACTATCCTCATGGAGGCCTTAATTTAATTGGATTTGCTTCCAAATTACTTTACACACACAAAATTCATTTATCTTAACATTGGTGTTATATGTTTGTCACATCTAAAAACCCATATAAAGTTTCCAAATATGAAGCAATTAAATTTAATAAAATAGTTAACACTCATAGCATTTGTTTTATAGTGAGCACTTTTGCAATCTTGAAATGATCAATTGCCAAACTCCCCAATCATTGCTCTCAAAAATTAGCTAACTTTTTCTGTCATTCCTAGCTTGACCAGAGCTAAAGTCCACAGGGAAAAGTCAAGTCTTTTTAAAAAAAATTTTTTTTAAACAAAATCTAGTTCACAGAACAGACATTACACAGATATTTTGCATAAAGACATAGCCACAGATGAAAATTACATGGAAGAGGACCATCCCTTTCTCACACAAAACAGCAATATCTCATCAAGTGCACTTTTACTCCAAAAGATTTGGTTTAGACTGCTTCTTCGCTTTCCCTCTGCAGAGTAGCTCCAGTCTCAAGGCTTGAGATCCTGTAATACACAGAACTGACCTCTTGAGTTGGATCCCCAAGCCTGGAGAGGTCTCCTCCATCCAGCAATCATCCAGAGCACCCCTGGTCTGTGCCATTTATCAGGATTTCCTTCTGGCTTACTAGGTGGCACCTCTTAACCTTGGATCACCAAGCCTGATCCCAGGGTCCCCTTCTACCTAAAGGCAGCCCAAGGACATAGGTAGTGTCCTAGGGAAAGCAGCTTCATTCTCTGGACTGCTCCTTCCCCTTTATCCCTGGATTATGCATGCATAAATTATCTAACTGGTCACTTGCCCTTGAGCTTCTTCTGCTTTGGAGACTGGTGCTCCTGTTTGTATTTGGATGCCCCATTTCATTTTTATACTCCACAGAGAGGAAGGCTGAGAGTCTGATCTCAAGGAAGGTCAGAGAAAATCCAAGCTGGTACTTGTCTTGAATTGTAACCCAATCATCTCTCTGGGAAGTCACAGATCCCAGAATGAGTGAGTCCCCATAAATTATGTGAAACAGATGCTAGATCCCCTTACCCAAATTGACTACTCAGAGGCATCTTCAATTATAAACAGGAAGCATTTATTTGGTCCTTGCAAGGAGAGGTTCAAATACACCAGCTAAGCAGACACAGAGCCTTTCAGCTCCTATCTCCCAGCTTCTTTGAAAGGTCTAGTTCCAGGGAAAAAAAAGTGACAAGGCAACCATATTCTGCTTTCATCAGAATTAATCTCAAAAACTGTATTTAGTTCTGGGCATCAGTTTAAAAAGGACAATGGTAAACTAGAGAATAATCAGAGGAGAGTAATCAGGATGATGAAGAACAATAAGTCTGTATCAAGAAAATCATTAAAGAACAAGGGGTGCTTAAACTAAAGAAAAGAAAAGAATATTGGGGGAGGGAAACTCACAGCTGTCTTTTTCAAAAGGCTACTATGTGGAAGAATGTTTAGAATGTTCTGTTAATTGTAATTGTTAACCTCTAAGAAATGGCAAAAATTAAACAGAAGAAGAATGTTAAAAAATATTCAAGTTATCCAGGTGTACTGGTCATCTCTACTACCAAGGTGACTAAGAGTAGATCTTATTCTCTTGAGTTTTAGCTCTGAATTGCAGAGGGTCTGAGGTGATTTGGAAGTCCAAAGTAAAGTTTGGCATTAAATGAAATCGAGGTGAGGGGGAATGACACCAAGTTGCCAAAGGAAAGGACAACTTATTTATACTTATATGCCTGAATCAACTGATAATACAGATCACAATCACATCCAGTTTCAATGGTCAAGGGCTTATTTACATAATTTATTTGCTGAATTATATTATCTATCACTTGGAAGAGGTTAGTTAACCTTCTTAGTCTAGCTTTTTTTGACTTGGATTTGATCTTTTGTTCTTATTGAAAAAATTCAGTGTATTTATGCAGAGGAATACTTTTTAATCCAATGAATGGGGTCAGGCGAAGATTTCTCAAAAGTCTATGAGATGGTGTGGGTCAGACCCTAGGCCTAAGATTCAGGAAGTCATGTGATCTCTATTCTCAGAGGGCTGTAGGGAAGAAAAGGTCAAGACTATTTCTATCCATATGAAAAGGTGTTCCAAATCATTATTGATCAGAGAAATGCAAATTAAGACAACTCTGAGACACCACTATGCACCTGTCATATTAGCTAAGATGACAAGAAAAGATAATGATGAATGTTGGAGGGGAAGTGGGGAAACTGGGACACTGATGCATTGCTGGTGGAGTTATGAATGGATCCAAGCATTCTGGAGAGCAATTTGGAACTATACTCAAAAAGTTGTCAAACTGCATACCCTTTGATCCAGCAGTGTTACTACTGGGCTTATATCCCAAAGAGATATTATTAAAAAAGGGAAAGGGAACTACATGTGCAAAAATGTTTGTGGCAGTCCTTTTTGTAGTGGCTAGAAACTGGAAGTTGAATGGATGCCCATCAATTGGAGAATGGCTGAATAAGTTGTGGTATATGAATGTTATTGAATATTTTGTTCTGTAAGAAATGACCAACAGGATGATTTCAGAGAGGCCTGGAGAGACTTACATGAACTGATGGTAAGTTAAATGAACAGAACCAGGAGATCATATACCCTTCAACAACAACACTGTATGAGGATCAATTCTGATGGAAGTGGCAATGAGAAGATCCAAATCAGCTACACCCAGCGAAAGAACATTGGGAAATGAGTATGGACCACAACATAGCATTTACACTCTTTCTGTTATTGTTTGCTTGCATTTTTGTTTTTCTTCCCAGGTTATTTTTACCTTCTTTCTAAATGTAGCAAGACAACTGTATAAATAGGCATATATATATATGTATTTATTGTATTTAACATATACTTTAACATATTTAACATGTATGGGACTACCTGCCATCTAGGGGAGGGGATGGAGGGAAGGAGGGGAAAAGTTGGAAGAGAAGTTTTTGCAAGGGTCAATGTTGAAAAATTACCCACACATATGTTTTGTCAATAAAAAGCTGTAATAAAAAATATTCAAAGAAAGTAATTTGCATATTTGTCATGTTGTCCAAGAAAAATCAGACCAAAAAGGAAAACAAACAAACAAGGTGAAAATATGCTTCAATCCATATTCAGTCTCTATAGTTCTTTCTCTGTATGTTGATGGCATTTTCCTTCTCAAGTCTATTGGAATTGCCTCGAATCACCACATTGTTGAAAGAGCCAAGTCCATTACAGCTGATCTTCACATAATCTTCTTGTTCCTATGTACAGTGTTCTCTTGGTTCTTCTCACTTCATTCAGCATCAGTAAGTCTATCTATGCTTTTCTGAAATCAACCTGCTTATCATTTCTTATAAAACAATAATATTCTGTTACATTCATATACCATATTCAGCCATTTCCCACAACTGATGGTTATCTACTCAATTTCCATTTCCTTGCCATTACAAAAAAAAAAAAAAGGCACAAGTAGAACCTTTTCCCTCTTTTTTTATGATCTCTGCTGGATCAAAGGGTATGCACAGTTTTGCATTTTTGGGGGCATAGTTTCAGATTATCTTTTTCCTTTATTTTTGGGGTAAGGTATTTCATTACCCTCACCTCCTTGATTACTCAAGTTTCATTTAGTTTTCTTGTATTTCTGTTTGTCTGGAGTGTTTGCAAAGCGTATTTTCTTTATTTGGAATACTTCAGATATCTATTTTACTAAACATCTCTTTTCATTGATGATTAGGCTTGTGTCTTAGCTTGTTTGCTTTTCAGAACACCTAATCACCATCTCCCTGAAATTTTTCTTGGGTTCAGAATATCTTGCGTTCCCAAAATTTCCATTATTTTATATTTAATCTTTCTTTTTTGTCTCTTGCAGAATTTATCATTGAAATTGTAAAATTTAATTACTATGCATCCTTGGAGTTTGTAGCATAAAGTGACTCCTCCCACTTATGAACTCCTAGATACTCAATGGTATTTTGGTATTTGGTTTTCTGTGTTCAGAAGTTCTAAGAAGTTTTCTTACACTTCTTGCATTATGGTGTTAATGTTTTTTGACTTGTGTTTTGAGAGATTTTTAACTTGTCTATGCATCCTGTCTAAGAGATTAGTATATTTTCTTCTCTGTAAAGAGTGTGTGTGTGTGTGTGTGTGTGTGTGTGTGTGTGTAATAGTTATAACACTTTTGCTTTTTCTTCTTTTTTTTCTTTTTTAGTTTGTTTTTCACTTCTTTGTGTCTTCCCAAATCCCAGTCAATTCTCTCAATTGTTTTTGTGGTGAAGTTTCAAGTTTTAATATTCTGTCAGTTGTTTTTGTTTTGATTATCTAATTTCAGTACTATTAGGTGTCGAGTTTTTGTGTTTTAATTTCACCTTTTTCTGTTCCCCCTCCCTCAATTTTAAGAGATCTTATTAGTCAAACCCTCAATGTCTTCACTTTTGCATTGTTTCTAGTGTATTTTTTATGTTCACTTCACCCAATCTAGATTCTTTTCCTGTCTTTGTTCTTTTTAATACCATTTCTTCCTTTGCTATAAGCACATCTGGGACGGTTTCTATGTGGTGACTGCACTGTCCTTGAAAGTGATGTTTGTTTAAAATTGGTTTTATGATTATTTCTCAATTTAGTCCTTTAGTACTCTCAGGATGACTTTACTTAGTCGGATTTCTCATCATAAGCTTATTATAAAATGTTTTAAATCTGAACTCTTATTTTATTCTGATGCTGTTCATCTTCTAGTATCCTTATTCATAAGTCTTTTGTGAAGGAGTTTATGTTATAAATTGGTGTTGTCCTTGGCTGACATTTCTTTCCTCTTGACAAATATCAGGTATTTATTGACTTAGACACTTTTAGTCTTTGTTTTAAGTGCTTGATTTATATTGATTAAATGTCTGTGTAAAGTTAATGTAGTTTAGATTTGCCTTTTTTCGACATCCATATTGTATTTTTCTTTACCAATAACTTGTTTAAACAAGTCAGGATTGAGTTGTTTTAACTGCATGCTTTATCTTTTCCTCAATTTTAATTTTATTAGCTTTGTATTAAATTTGAACTGTGTCCTAAAATTTTGGTAGTCTGATATTTAGGAGTAACCCCTACAAACTAGTAGGTCTTGTAGATTGCTATGTCTATTGCCTTACCTTTGTCCAATGCCATTTATATTCTATCACTCCAGGACAATTTTTTTGGATTATTTCTTGCATTATTGTGTCAAGGTCCTTTTTTTGTTCACAGCTTTTAGATAGTCCAATTATTCTTACATTTTCTCTTAATCTGTTCTCTAGTTTTGTTGTTTTTCTTATAAGATGTCTCATATTCTGTTCTGTAATATTCTTTATATTGTTTTGTTATTTCTTGGTCACTTGTTATTTTTTGGTCGCTTATAGCTTGACTGGCTTCCTGAACTTGGCCAATTTTAATTTTCAAAGAGTTGCTTTTGTCTTTAAGACTCTGTATCTCCTTTTTTAGTTTAGTTAGTTAATAACTTTTTTTTTCATAATCTTGTTTTTAATAGTGTTTTTCCTCAATGTTTTTCATTTGATTTTTAAATTCTTTTTTGAGTTATATAAATTCTCTCTGGGCAGGGAGCCATTTAATGTTACTCTTTGAGGTAGAAGAAAGAAGACTTTTTAAAAATTTCATTGTCCTCCTCAGAAAATTAAAATAGGTTTTCTCTGTCTCATAGTAAGTTTGTATGCTTTACTTCAGCTTTCCCCTCTGACCTGGAACCTGCTTCGTATTTCTGTGTGCTGCCTCTTTCTTGCCTTGGGCCTTGGCTGGGTCTGGCATTCTTTTTTTTTTTTTAATTTATATAGCTTTTTATTTACAAGATAAATGCATAGGTAATTTTTTTCAGCATTGACAATTGCCAAACCTTTTGTTCCAGTTTTTCCCCTCCTTCCTCCCACCCAATTCCCCCAGATGGCAGGTAGACCAATACATGTTAAATATGTTAAATTATATGTTAAATATACATATCCATACAGTTATTTTGCTGCACAAGAAGAATCAGATTTTGAAATAGTATACAATTAACCTGTGAAGGAAATCAAAAATGCAAGGGAACAAAACCAGAGGGATTAGAAATGCTACGTAGTGGTTCACACTCATTTCCCAGAGTTTTTTCGCTGGGTATAGCTGGTTCTATTCATTATTGAACAAATGGAACTGATTTGATTCATTTTATTGTTGAAGAAAGCTACATGCATCAGAATTGATCATCATATAGCATTGTTGTTGAAGTATATAATGATCTCCTGGTCCTGCTCATTTCATTCATCATCAGTTCATTTAAGTCTCTCCAGGCCTTTCTGAAATCCTCTTGCTGATCATTTCTTACAGAACAATAATATTCCATAATATTCATATACCACAATTTATTCAGCCATTCTCCAGTTGATGGGCATCCACTCGGTTTCCAGTTTGGGGCCATTACAAAGAGTGCTGCCACAAACATTTTTGCACATGTGGGTCCCTTTCCCTCCTTTAAGATCTCTTTGGGATATAAGCCCAGTAGTAACACTGCTGGATCAAAAGATATGCAGAGTTTGATAGCTTTTTGAGCATAGTTTCAAATTGCTCTCCAGAATGGCTGGATGTATTCCACCAACAATGTATCAGTGTCCCAGTTTTCCCACATCCCCTCCAACATGCAGCATTATCTTTCTCTGTCATTCTAGCCAATCTGACAGGTGTGTAGTTGTATCTCAGAGTTGTCTTAATTTGCATTTCTCTGATTAATAATGACTTGGAGCATCTTTTCATATGGCTAGAAATAGTTTCAATTTCTTTGTCTGAGAATCGTCTGTTCATATCCTTTGACCATTTATCAATTGGAGAATGACTTGATTTCTTATAAATTAGAGTCAGTTCTCTCTATATTTTGGAAATGAGGCTTTTATCAGAATCTTTGACCATAAAAATGTTTTCCCAGTTTATTGCTTCCCTTCTAATCTTGTCTGCATTAGTTTTGTTTGTACAAAAACTATAAATTTGATCTAATCAAAATTTTCTATTTTATGATCAATAATGATCTCTAGTTCTTTTTTGGTCACAAATTCCTTCCTCCTCCACAGGTCTGGAGGTAAACTATCCTATGTTCTTTTAATTTATTTATAATCTCATTCTTTATGCCTTGGTCATGAATCCATTTTGACTTCATCTTGATGTACGATGTTAAGTGTGAATCAATGCCTAGTTTCTGCCATACTAATTTCCAATTTTCCCAGCAGTTTTTATCAAACAGTGAGTTCTTATCCCAAAAGTTGGGGTCTTCAGGTTTGTCAAACACTTGATTATTAAAGTTATTGACTATTTTGTCCTTTGAACCTAACCTATTCCACTGATCAACTAGTCTATTTCTTAGCCAGTACCAAATGGTTTGGGTAACTGTGCAGCTTTATAATATAATTTTAGATCTGGTACAGCTAGGCCACCTTCATTTGATTTTTTTTTTCATTAGTTCCCTTGAAATTCTTAACTTTTTGTTTTTCCATATGAATTTTTTTTTAGGTCATTAAAATAATTTTTTGGGAGTCTGATTGGTATAGCACTAAATAAATAAATTAGTTTAGGTAGTATTGTCATCTTTATTATATTTGCTCACCCTATCCAAGAGCATTTAATAATTTTCCAATTGTTAGATCTGACTTTATTTGTTTGGAAAGTGTTGTAGTTTTGCCCATATAGTTCCTGATTTTCCCTTGGATTCCTAAGTATTTTATACTATAAGTAGTTACTTTAAATGGAATTTCTCTTTTTAACTCTAACTGTTGGATTTTGTTAGTGATATATAAGAATGCTGATGACTTCTGTGGGTTTATTTTGTATCCTGCAACTTTGCTAAAGTTGTAGATTATTTCTAATAGCTTTTTAGTAGAATCTCTGGGGTTCTCTAAATATACCATCATATCATCTGCAAAGAGTGATAATTTGGTTTCCTCTACTCTACTCTACTCTACTCTACTCTACTCTACTCTACTCTGTCCTACTCTAATTCCTTTGATCTCTTTCTCATCTCTTATTGCCACAGCTAGCATTTCTAATACAATATTGAATAGTAATAGTGATAGTGGGCAACCTTGTTTCACTCCTGATCTCATTGGGAATGGTTCCAGTTTATTCCCATTATATATGATGCTTACTGATGTTTTTAAATAGATGCTACTGATTATTTTAAGGGAAAGTCCATTTATTCCTATACTCTCAACTGTTTTCAATAGGAATGGATGTTGGATTTTATCAAATGCTTTTTCTGCATCTATTGAGATGATCATATGGTTTTTGTTAATTTGGTTATTGATATGGTCAATTATGCTAACAGTTTTCCTAATATTTAATCAGCCCTGCATTCCTGGTATAAATCCTGCTTGGTTATGGTGGGGATGATTTTCTGTAATCTGTAATGTTTTTGCTAATATTTTAAGATTTTAGTATCAATATTCATTAGGAAGATTGGTCTATAATTTTCTTTCTCTGTTTTCAACCTACCTGGTTTAGGTATCAGTACCATGTCTGTGTCATAAAAGGAATTTGGTAGGAGTCCTTCATTCCCTATTTTTTTCAAATAGTTTATATAACATTGGAGTTAATTGTTCTTTAAATGTTTGGTAGAATTCACATGTAAAACCATTTGGTCCTGGGGATTTTTTTCTTAGGGAATTAGTTGATTAATAGCTTGTTCTATTTCTTTTTCTAAAATGGGACTATATAAACAGTTTACTCCTTCTTCTGTTAACTTGGGAAGCCTATATTTTTGAAGGTAGTCATCCATTTCACTTAAGTTGTCAAATTTATTGGCATAAAGTTGAGCAAAGTAACTCCTAATTATTGACCTAATTTCCTCTTCATTGGTGGAAAGTTCTCCCTTTTCATTTTTAAGACTAACAATTTGATTTTCCTCTTTCCTTTTTCTAATCAAATTTACCAAAAGTTTTATCTATTGTTTTTTTTAACAAAACCAACTCTTAGTTTTATTTATTAATTCAATAGTTTTTCTGTTTTCAATTTTATCAATTTCTCCTTTTAATTTTAGAATTTCAAGTTTTTTATTTGATTGGGGAGTTTTTAATTTGGTCTTTTTCTAGCTTTTTAAGTTGCAAACCCAATTCATTGATCTTCTCTTTCTCAATTTTATTCAAGTAAGCCTCTAAAGACATAAAATTTCCCCTTATTACCGCTTTGGTTGCATCCCGCAAATTTTGGTATGTTGTCTCATTGTTTGTCATTCTCTTGGGTTAAATTATTGTTTCTATGGTTTGCTGTTTCACGCATGGTTCTGGCAATCTTAATCAGTCAAGTTTCCTTCAGTCTTCTTAGGCCCAGATCCCAAACTCCACAACCTGTCCAGGAGGTGAAAATTTTTGTGGTTCCTTCAGAGGCTCCAGCCAAACCCACATAGCTCCCAGAGTCCCTACTTCCTGTTTCTGTGGAGCTAGCCTGGAGGTATTTGCACTTCATACTGCTTAATTTCCAGTGCCTTTCTTTGGATCTTTTTGGGTTGTTCTAGGAGGGCCCCTGTCTGCTCCCAGTCTTGACTCTCCACTGGTCTGTATTTGCTATCTGGGACAAATTTGTTCAGTTTGTGGGGGCAATCTGAGAGCTTGAAATTGATTGATCTCTATCATCTTCCCAGAATCCTTCTCTCCAAGTCTAAGTTTTAAGGAATTGTTTTCTTTAGCTTCTGTATTTCCTTTTCCATTTGACCAGTTATACTTTTTTTCCTCCCGAATGTCTTTTGGTATTCATGCCAAGCAGTGATACTGCTGGGTCAAAAGACCCAGCTGGGCACAAGTCACATCATCTGATCATTCATCAATTGGGGCATGGCTCTTATTTTCTATAAATTTGACTCAGCTCCCTCTGTGTTTGAGAAATGAGGCCCTGTCAGAGAAATTTACTTCAAAATTCTTTCCACAATTACCACTGCTAATTTTATTTCCCCCCATTTATTCTCTCCTTTTACCTTGTCCTCTCAAAAATGCCTTAGTACTGAGATACTAAAGAAGGGAAAGGGACCTGTATGGGCCAAAATGTTTGTGGCAGCCCTGTTTGTAGTGGCTAGAAGCTGGAAAATGAATGGATGCCCATCAATTGGAGAATGGTTGAGTAAATTGTGGTATATGAATGTTATGGAATATTATTGTTCTGTAAGAAATGACCAGCAAGCAGGATGAATACAGAGAGGATTGGGGAGACTTACATGAATTGATGCTGAGTGAAATGAGCAGAACCAGGAGATCATTACATAGTTCAACAACGATACTGTATGAGGATATGTTCTGATGGAAGTGGATTTCTTCAACAAAGAGATCTAACTCAGTTTCAATTGATCAAGGATGGACAGAAGCAGCTACACCCAAAGAAAGAACACTGGGAAATGAATGTAAACTGCTTGCATTTTTGTTTTTCTTCCTGGGTTATTTATACCTTCTGAATCCAATTCTCCCTGTGCAACAAAAGAACTGTTCGGTTCTGCACACATATCTAGGATGTACTGTTACCTATTTAACATGTATAGGACTGTTTGCCATCTGGGTGAGGGGGTGGAGGGAGGGTTGGGAAAAATCGGAACAGAAGTGAGTGCAAGGGATAATGTAAAAAATTATCCTGGCATGGGTTCTGTTAATAAAAAGTTATTTAAAAAAAAATACCTTAGTACTGACCACTCTCTCCCCCCAATATGCCCTCCCTCCATCACTCTAGTCCTCCCATACCCTATTTACCTCTTAATTTCTTATAGGGTAAAACAGACCTCCTTCCCATACCCTTATTGAATATGTATGTTATTTTCTTTTTGAGGCAATTCTGATGAGTTTAACATTCACTTCCTCCCCTTCACCATCCAGGTGAGATCCACCTCACCTCAATCCCTCTTTTCTGCCCTGGACCTGTTAAAGTGTGTTTCCGCCCCACTCTAGGTGTAAAATTTAGTGTGATGATTTTGGAGCCCTGGGATTGGTATCAAGGCTGTCCTGGTATGGCCTGTGTTAGGACTCCATGCTGTACTCCCCCTGGTGTCACAGATCTTTCCTTCTGACCTTCTAAATCAGGGGTCCTCAAACTATGGCCTGCAGGCCAGATGCGGCAGCTGAGGACGGTTAACCCCCTCACCCAGGGGTATGAAGTTTCTTTATTTAAAGGCCCACAAAACAAAGTTTTTGTTTTTACTATAGTCTGGCCCTCCAACAGTCTGAGGGACAGTGAACTGGCCCCTATTTAAAAAGTTTGAGGACCCCTGTATCTAAATTCTTTTCAGCTGAAAAATGTTCTAGTCTGTCTTTGGAATGTTCTGACACTTTAAAATTTGTTGAGAGTCATTATTTAAAGGAATTTGGAGCAGTTTGGGGAAAGGTTGGGCGAGTTCCTACCTTTACTCTGCCATCTTGGCTCCCCCTCCAGTTGTACTTTTTAAGGGGTTGTTTTCTTTAGCACATTTTTGTATCTCCTTTTCCATTTGGTCAATTCTACTTTTTAACCAATTGTTTTCTTTTCCCAATCTGCTGATTCTTTCCCCCCTAAGTTTTCTTGCATCACTCTCATTTCTATTCCCATTATTCTTCTGCCTTCGTAAGCTCTTTTTTGAGCTTTTCCATGAGTTTTATTTTTTTTTTTTTCTGGGCTTGAGATCACTTTATATGTGTTTTGACATTGTTATCTTCTGAGTTTGTCTCTTTTACCTTCTCTGTCACCATAATACCATTCAGATTCTTTCATGTTTTTTTTTACTCATCTGTTTTGTTCTTTTTCCTTTTAAATGTGAATTGTGCTCCTGAAGTAGAAGGGGCACTGCCAGGGCCTACAAGTCCTGGATGTTTACCTGGTAGTGCACTGATGTTGCTGTGAGGCCTATGGGAGACCCCCTCCTGTCTAGTGCTGCCAAATCCCATAGGGTTCTGGCAGCTTGCCTAGTAATGAGTTAGTGTTCTAGTGTTGGTGTCTGGTATTGCTGAGGCCAGTTGGAACGTTTGTGTGTTTCCCCAGGGTGTAGCAAGCTGGAGGCTACTTGTTTATCTGGAACTCTTCTGAAGTACGTGGAGGCTTAGTTGCTAGAGGTTGCCTGTTCATTTGGAGCTGTGCTGAAGCAGGTTCTGGTTCATGGAGCTAGATTCGGTCAGCTCCTCTGGCTATGCTGAGGTGAGTGAGGGGTCCTGGTGTTGGTGTTTGCCTGCTCCACAACACTGTAGGTCAGAATCTCCTCGTTTGTTGAGGTGGGGTTTTCTGTCCTGGCCTATGTTCCCTTTTTTACTTAACCTGAGTGAGATGGATCTTTCTTGCTACTTCTGAGTTTCTTAAGGTAAAGATTGTTTCATCTTTCTTTTTGCTGGTTCTATTGTTCTGGGATTTGTTTTAGTGTATGGAAATGAATGTGGAATATGGGAAAAGTTATAGTGATTTACTTCTTACTCCTCCATTGTGGCTCCTGGAAGTTTGGCTACTTCTAATTTTAATATTAATTGTATATATTAGTGTATCTAGCTTTTCTATTTTTTTTTTGTATTGTAATCTTTCAATATCTTGAGCATTTGTACCGTGCTTTCTCTTTTAATCACTAATGCTTGTTATGCCTTATACATAGCAGGTGTCTAATTTGTGGTTGAATTAGAATCTTTTTTGTAAAGGGCCTTCAAATATTAACACTCAGTTTTACTTGGGAGTAAGTTTATTTTTTAAATGAATGTGTCAGATCATGGTCATATTTTGTCTTTGTATTCCTAATACATTCCTAGACTCATTAGATTGTGAGCTTTTTAAAAGAACTATCTTTTGCCTCTTTTTTATATTCCCAGAAGTTAGCACCAGTGCATAGTATGTACAAAGTGCTTAATAAGTTTATTGATAGTTTCTAGCACTGCTTCCTGGATACAATAGATATTTATTAAATATTTGAATTGATTGATGGTATAACATGTTTGCTCTAACAGACAATAAGAGCCTTTTGATTCTGAGGATAAGTGATTTCTTCAAGATTATATTGATAATAAGTAGGAGAACCAACATTTGAAACTGATGGTCTATACTCCAGATCCTATACCACTTTCAGTCTTTTGAGTTGTATTAAGAGAAATTCTGTATAAAATGCATTTTAGTCCATTGTGGTGAAAGGGGACATAACATAAAAGGCAAAGACGATTGATCTGGAAATTAGGCTTTAGTTTCAACACCATATTTGATATTTAATTGGCCATGTGATTTTGGGGAAGTCACTTTGGGGAGGCTTACCTTCCTTATCTGTAAAATGAAGGATTTAGATTAGATCTTTACAGCTCCTTGAAAGCTCTAACATGCAGTAATTTTATAGAATTTTTAAAGGTTTTACTTCATATAAAGTATTTTTATGATAGAATAATACATGTCAATGGAAAAAGCTTGCTTAGATAAGTTTTGATTTCACAAGAAACTCATGGAACAAATATGCCCACAAAACTCTGCATTGATTATTGTAGTCATTTTATGTGTTCTTCTACCAACTTTTTTTTAATCTTATTTATATATTATATATTTCTAACCTATAAATTCCTCATTATTTAGATATTACATTAAAATTTAATTCTGTCTAATGAGATTTTGCTAATCACCTAAGTTCCAAGAGCAGGACTGCTATATTCATTAGCAAATTTCAAAGAAGGTACAAATGGAGAGAAAGGAGTTTGCTAAGTGACTATATAGTTACTTCGTTTGACCTATAGTTAATGGAAGTCATAAACACTCTAATATATCTGCAAAAAAGATGCCAATTGGATTCACAAAAGGTTGGATACAATTGAAAAATAACTAAACAATAATGACTGGCAGTCAGAAAATTTTAAATTATAGGAAACATTGATGCCCTGTCTGATTTTCAGTCTTCCTGACCCTGAGGTCAGCTCTCTGTCCACTATACCATGCTTCCTCTCATTACTCATCAATTCCTCTAGTGGAGAATGTACCAGAGAGTATGAAGCACTCATATCTTTCAGCTTTTTTTGTGTGCTTGAAATTTTTATAGTAGTAATTTTTAAGAGAAGTTTTGTAATTTGGCTAGATTTGCAATCTTTAGAACACTATCCATGAGTTTCCTCATACCCATTAATTACCATGGAAAACTAAAATTTGTTATTAGTTAACATTCTAGGATTAGAAGACAATAATATTAAAAATAAATTTACATTAATGCCACTGACCATTTTTCCAGCACATGTTGAACATTGAATAAATAATGATAAAATATTTTTATCACAATTTTTTTTCAAATACCCACATAATGTTTCTCTTTAGATATTTAATAGATGTGTAATCTTGAACAACTAACTTGTCTATTTGGGCTTTAATTTCCTTATCTTTAAAAATTAGAATCTTGGGCTTCATGGGCTATAAATTCCATTTTTAGCTCTTTGAATATGTGTTTTTATTTTGATATCATATTGTTGACATAAATGTCAGCAAAAAAGTGACTTCCTGGTACTTCCTCATCCCTATTTTCAAACCATTCTACCCACACTTTAACCATTATCTTCATTTTACTGCTCCCTTTGAAAACTTGGACTTGAACTGTGTCTTGGAACCAACCTGGGCTCTGATAGATGAGCTGATACCCTATATAACCATATCTTTAAGCATAGAACTAGGCCTCTACCTCATTTCCCAGTCATTTCCAAACTGTGTTGCTTTCATGATTGTATATTCAGGCATTCATTCTCATGCTGTTTCTACCTTCTTACCCCCCTTTTCCTTTTATGTGATATCTTCCTCCACTTATTGGAATGTAAATTTGCTTGTATTTGAATCCCTAGGCCTCAGTAAGTTCTGTCATCTCATAAATGCTTAGCAACCTTAAAAAAGGGCCCTTGATATATTTTCAACATTTATTTTAAAATTTCAACCAAAGAGCATCTTTTACTTTTACTTTAGTCCCTTTTCTTTAGCTTCGATTATTCTTCTTCTCTGCCATAAGCAGAAGATGGGAATTTCAAAAATGTCAAAGACATTAATACATACTATTAGATAAAATGCTTCTAAGATGTGTGGGGTGGTGGTTGTTTGACTTCACAGTTTCTTTGAATGTGGTTTATTAAAAAAAGGGGGGTTATCTGCATCCACTTACTGCCACATGACAATATTATCTCTTTGAATTGAGGTGATTGGAAATCTTTATTATATTACAGTCTTTTAAGGCTATTTTCTCTTTTGTATACTTGGGCTTTTTGTTTTTGGTCTTGACCTGTGATTTATTGTTTTAGACATGTTCATTGAAGAAACTCCTAATATCAACTGGTTTTCACTTTATAGTCTTAAATAGATACAGCCTTTTATATTGAGAAGTAGGAATTCAATTCAAGTCTTTTCAGCTCTGGTTAGGGTTCATATACCATATAATATTGCCTTTTACTATCTTGTTTATCATAATTTAGTTCTTCAAAGGGTATGAGATTAGTAGATAAGTATACTATATTCTAACTTAATTATAAAGATACATCTGTTTATTTGCTTCATAAAATCGAGGGTATAAATATGCAAATCATAAATGACAAAGCATTTATGGGATTAAGTTGTAAATACACAAATGGGAACCTAGTTAATTTTTATTTTATGTTCTACCATCCATAATACTAAAACTTGAGAACTCATCCTGCCATATACTAGAAGTTGATCTTCAAATTGAATTTTTAAGTTTACACAATTTGAATAGGATTTAGTGCTCATGAAAATTAGTTTCTTTTTTGTATTGCTGGTTTTTGAAATAAATGAAAATTAAATAGCAACTTCTCCCCACATTTTAGGAAAGTAAATCAACTCATTCCAGCAAGGAAAGATTAAAACTCACTGTTAATTTTGCAAAAAGGAGTCTTAAAATTTCTTTTTAACTCAATAATATTTAAATTTTTAGTGCTTCTTTAAAATATAATTAGCACATGTGTCTTATTATTGCTAGGCTATTTAAAAATTTAACAATAAAACTGATGAAAAGCTTTTAATTGTAGATTGGTTAAAATGGAAAAAAATTATAGAATCCAATTGTTATGACAAATTTGGTCAGAGATTCTAGTGTATATGGTATGTGAACTAACTATATCAGTGCTAAATGAGTTATTCTTGCCTATTTGGGACCTATCCCAAATTTGGAGTTAGACATATAGTTAGGGGTAAATATATAATTCTTGTGTCTTTGACCATCTTACCAAGTAATATATCATTTTCCACACTTTGGTGTTAGCCCAGTTCTTTCCATTAGTATGAGTAATAATAAATTGGTTCTTTTTTTAAATTAAAATTTCTAATTAATGAATTGCTAATTAATTGTGGAATTGTGAAATGAGGCAGGCATACCTAGTATTTTCTGGGAAAGATCACCGTAGCAGTGGGGAATAATATTTCAATAGCATTTTAATAAGACATAAAAAAAGTTCAAGGATGAACGGCATAGAAAGTATGGCGATGGATAAGACATAGAGGCCGACTGCATGGAAATAAGAAAGAGTGGAGAAAGGCAGGAAGCAAGGGGAAGGGGAATGGGGAGAGGGAAAAGCAGAGGGTGTCAGTTCTATAACTTTGAATTAGAGTTGGAAGCACTTAGCAGCATAATTATATGTGTAAAAACAGTTTTAACATTCCTTTTTCTTTTTTTCTTCAGATTTTGAGTTCTAAATTCTACTTTTTTCACCTCTCCACCTCATTATGAAGACAAGCAATTTGACATAGGTTTTATATATATATATATATATATATATATATATATATATATATAGTCATACAAAACAGATTTCCATGTAAGTCATTCAGTAAAAGGAAACATGGACAAAAAACCCCCAAGAAAAATAAAGAAATAATACATTCTGCATTCAGGGTCCACCAATTCTTTCTTTGGGGATAGACAGCACCTTCCATTATGTCTTACAGAATTATTTTAGAGCATTCTATTGCTGAGAATAGCTTAGTTATTCATAGTAGATTTGTAATAGACCAGAACTCTGAACTTGAAACAAGGATTCTTACAAGGTGCTGTCAGTGGAATTATCTAGTTTAGTATGGTGCTTAATAGTTCTCTAAGTTTAGTATAATTAATTTAATCTTACAACAAATAATGGTTTCCTAGTGATATAAGGATTTGGACTTTAACACCTGGCTATTCTTGTGGTGATTACTGAACTGAAAAACCAAGGCTGCCCAGAGACCTCCAGAAAAATCAAATAAGAATATCACATAGCTTATCATACAATATTGCTGTTACTGTGAATAGCATTCTCTTAGTTCTGCTTATTTCATTTTACATTAGTTCATGTAAGTCTTTATATGTTTGTCTGAGAACATCCTGCTCATTCTTTTTAAAATTTTTTTCAAATATTTTCTTTTTTCCTAATTACATGTAAAATGTTTAAAACTTTTTAAAAATTTGTGATATTTAATGTTTTTATTTTTCCCAGGTACATGTAAAATAATTTTTAGATTTGTTTTTAAAACTTTTGAGTTCCAGATTCTCTCCCTTCTTTCCTGCCTCACCCCATGTGAAGTTATACAAAACATTTCTATAAAAGTCATGTTACAAAAGAAAACATAGATCTTCTCCCCCCAAAAAAAAATCTTCAAGAAAAAAAAAATTTAAGTATTCTTCAATCATAAACAATTGTTTTTCTGGGTATGAATAGCATTTTTTCATTATAAATCCCTCAGAAGTAGTTATGGATCCTTGTACTGCTGAAAATAGCAGTCATTCACAACTGATACAATATTGCTACTACCTTGTATCCAGTACATTTTACTTTGCTTTAGTTGATGGAGGACTTTTCAGTTTTTTTCTGAGAGCATCCTACTTATTTTCCATAGAAAGTTAATATTCCACATGATACAGTTTATTCAGCCATTTCCCAATTTTCCTCAGTTTTTAATTCTTTGCCCTGAGAAAAGATCTGCTATAAATATTTTTGTAATCTTTTTCCTTTTTAAAAATCTCTTTTGGGATTCATGTTGAGTAGTGGTATTGTTAGGTCAAAGAATATGCATGATTTTATAGCCCTTTCGGCACAGTTCATAGCTTTTTATCATTTATTAATTGGGGAATAATTTATTTTTTAAAAGAATACATTTGACTTACTTTTCTATATTTTTGAGAAAGGAGGCTTTCATCAGAGAAACTTGTTTCAAAATTCTTTTCCCAATTACTATTGCTAACTGCATTTCCCATCATCCCTTGTTTATTCTGTTCTCTCCTTAAAAGTGTTTTTCTACTGACCATTCTTCCTCCAATATGCCCTCTCTTCCATCACCCTCCCTCTTTCCTGTATCCGTTTCCCTTCCTACTTTCCAGCAGGGTAAGATGGATTTCTGCATCCATAGTTTTTAAACTCAAATCCTTGCCCCATTTGTTTTTATCTCTTTGGGATATAGTCCTAGTAATGGTATTGCTTGGTTAGAGGATTTGCATGGTTTTATAGCTCTTTGAGCATTGTTCCAGATTGTTCTCTAGAAAGGTTGCATCAGTATACTTCACCAATAGTACATTAGTGTTTTAATTTTTCTATATCCCCTCCAACATTTGTCTTATTTCTTATCTTTCATATTAGCTAATCAGACAGATGTGAGTTAATAGTCCATTGTTTTAATTTATGTTTATCTCATTGATAGTGATATGGAAAACTTTTAATATACTATTGATAGATTACTTTGTCTGAAAATTGTCTCTTCTTATCCTTTGATCATTTATCAGCTGAGGAATGGTTCTTATTTTAATAAATTTGATTCAGTTTTTTATGTTTGAAAAATGAAGTCTTTTATCAGAAAAACTCACTGTAAAATTATTTTCACAGCAATATTTATTAGTTATGTATTTCCCTCCATCCTATTTTCCTTTTTTTTATTGTCTGTACTTTTACAGTATCCATTCTCAAAAGTGTTTTGCTTCTGAATTTTACATCTCCCAAATAGCCCTCCATTCTGTAGGCTCTCTTCCCCTCCCCCTTTTTCTTATTCATTTCCCTTCCTACTTTCCTGTATGGTATGATAGATTCTGTACCCAACTGAATTTGTTGTGTATTATTCCCTCTGAGTAAATTCTGATGAGAGTAAAGTTCATGTGTTCTCTCCACTTCACTCATTTTCCCCTCCATTATAAAACTTCATTCAGTCCTCTTTTACTTCAGATCATTTGTCCCTTTTTACCTCTTTCTCCTTTTTCTTATGTATCCTCTTTTCTCATCCCTTAATTTTATTTTTTTAGATAAACATGTCATCCCATTCAAGACAGATCTCTACTTTCTGCTTGTGCATATTCCATCTAATTGCCCTAAAAAGGAGAAAGTTTTTAGGAATTATAAATATCCCAGGTAGGAATATTAAGTGTAACCTTATCAAATCCCTTATGATTTCTCTTTTCTGTTTACCTTTTTATGCTTCTTTTAGATCTTGTGTTTGAAAATCATATTTTCTATTCAGCTCTGGTCTTTTCATTAGGTATGCTTCAAAGTCCTCTATTTCATTGAATATCCAATTTTTCCCCTGAAGGATTATATTCAATTTTGCTGAGTTGATTTTGATGTGTGACTCTTGGTTCTGAGTGAACCTACCTCTTGTGTTGTCCAGAATATTATGTTTCAGTCTTTAATATAGAAACTCCTAAGACTTGTATTATCCTGTGA
Source organism: Sarcophilus harrisii (assembly GCF_902635505.1). Classification (NCBI taxonomy): domain Eukaryota; kingdom Metazoa; phylum Chordata; class Mammalia; order Dasyuromorphia; family Dasyuridae; genus Sarcophilus; species Sarcophilus harrisii. The sequence goes on along the minus strand of NC_045427.1, from coordinate 532,279,818 downwards.
CTTCACGATATTTGAATTGTTTCTTTTTGGCTGCTTGCAGTATTTTCTTCTTAATCTGGTATATTTGGAATTTGGCTATAACATTCTTGGAAATTTTCATTTTGGGATCTCTTTTCAGAAAGTGATTGATTGATTCTTTCAATTCTCATTTTATTTTCTAGTTCTACAATATCAGGGCAGTTTTCCTTGAAAATTTCTTGAAAGACTTTTTCTTGACTCTTTTTTGATCTTGACTTTGATGTAGTCTTAAATTATCAAGTCAGTTATTTTCCCAATGAGGTATTTCACATTTTCTTTTATTTTTTTAAAAAAAATTTGATTGTTTCTTGATGTCTCATAAAGTCATTAGCTTCCACTTGTCCAGTTCTGTTTTTTAAAAAATTATTTTCTTCAATGAGCTTTTATGGCTCCTTTTTCATTTGATCTATTCTGATTTTTAAGGTGTTATTTTATTTGGTATTTTTGTGCCTTCTTTGCCAAACTCTTGAATCTTTTTCTCATGATTTTCTTGCATCCCTTTTATTTTCCTTTCCAATTTTTCTTCTACCTCTCTTACTTGATTTTCAAAATCCTTTTTGAACTCTTTCCTGTCTTGAGACCAATTCATATTTTTCTTGGAGGCTTTGGATGTAGGAGCTTTGACATTCTTTATCTTTTTCTGAGTGTGTTCTTTTTTGTCACCATAGTAACTTTCTATGGTAAGATTTTTTTCTGTTGTTTGCTCGTTTTCTAGTCTGTTTCTTGATATTTACCTCTATACTAAAGTGGGGCTCTGCTTCCCAACTGGAGAGGGCACTGTCTTAAGCTTCGGATTTTTTGTGTAGCTGTTTTTAGAGGTAATTCTCGGAACCTGTTACGTTTTTGACTCTTTCAAAGTTTTTAAGACTCTTTTTTGTTTGATTTAGGGCAGATTTTTTTCCTCAAGAAATTTTTTATGTGACTCTGGATATAGGTATATAAAAAAGGTGTGCAAATCAAATATTTACTGATAAGAAATCATAATTTTAAACTGACACATTCTTATGAGGCACCATATGGGATCATGAACCACAGTTTAAGAAGCTGACATCCCCAAAAGTTATCAAACTGTGCATACCCTTTGATCCAACAGTGCTACTACTTTTTTTTTTTTTTTTTATTTAATAGCCTTTTATTTACAGGATATATACATGGGTAACTTTACAGCATTAACAATTGCCAAACCTCTTGTTCCAATTTTTCACCTCTTACCCCCCCACCCCCTCCCCTAAATGGCAGGATGACCAGTAGATGTTAAATATATTAAAATATAAATTAGATACACAATAAGTATACATGACCAAAACGTTATTTTGCTGTACAAAAAGAATCAGACTCTGAAATATTGTACAATTAGCTTGTGAAGGAAATCAAAAATGCAGGTGTGCATAAATATAGGGATTGGGAATTCAATGTAATGGTTTTTAGTCATCTCCCAGAGTTCTTTTTCTGGGCATAGCTAGTTCAGTTCATTACTGCTCCATTAGAAATGATTTGGTTGATCTCGTTGCTGAGGATGGCCTGGTCCATCAGAACTGGTCATCATATAGTATTGTTGTTGAAGTATATAATGATCTCCTGGTCCTGCTCATTTCACTCAGCATCAGTTCGTGTAAGTCTCTCCAGGCCTTTCTGAAATCATCCTGTTGGTCATTTCTTACAGAACAGTAATATTCCATAATATTCATATACCACAATTTATTCAGCCATTCTCCAACTGATGGACATCCATTCAGTTTCCAGTTTCTAGCCACTACAAAAAGGGCTGCCACAAACATTCGTGCACATACAGGTCCCTTTCCCTTCTTTATAATCTCTTTGGGATATAATCCCAGTAGTAACACTGCTGGATCAAAGGGTATGCACAGTTTGATAACTTTTTGAGCATAGTTCCAAACTACTCTCCAAAATGGTTGGATTCGTTCACAACTCCACCAACAATGCATCAATGTCCCAGTTTTCCCGCATCCCCTCCAACAATCATCATTATTTTTTCCTGTCATCTTAGCCAATCTGACAGGTGTGTAGTGGTATCTTAGAGTTGTCTTAATTTGCATTTCTCTGATTAATAATGACTTGGAGCATCTTTTCATATGACTAGAAATAGTTTCAATTTCTTCATCTGAGAATTGTCTGTTCATATCCTTTGACCATTTTTCAATTGGAGAATGGCTTGATTTTTTATAAATTAGAGTTAATTCTCTATATATTTTGGAAATGAGGCCTTATCAGAACCTTTGACTGTAAAAATATTTTCCCAGTTTATTGCTTCCCTTCTAATCTTGTCTGCATTAGTTTTGTTTGTACAAAAACTTTTCAGTTTGGTATAATCGAAATTTTCTATTTTGTGATCAGTAATGATCTCTAGTTCTGCTTTGGTCATAAAGACCTTCCCCTTCCACAGGTCTGAGAGGTAAACTATCCTATGTTCCTCTAATTTATTAATAATTTCATTCTTTATGCCTAGGTCATGAACCCATTTTGACCTTATCTTGGTGTACGGCGTTAAGTATGGATCAATGCCTAGTTTCTGCCATATTAGTTTCCAATTTTCCCAGCAATTTTTATCAAACAGTAAGTTCTTATCCCAAAAGCTGGGATCTTTGGGTTTGTCAAAGACTAGGTTGCTATATTTGTTGACTGTTTTATCCCTTGAACCTAATCTATTCCACTGATCAACTAATCTATTCCTTAGCCAATACCAAATAGTTTTGGTAACTGCTGCTCTATAATATAATTTTAGATCTGGTACAGCTAAGCCACCATCATTTGATTTTTTTTTCATTAATTCCCTTGAAATTCTTGACCTTTTGTTTTTCCATATGAACTTTGTTGTTATTTTTTCTAGGTCATTAAAATAGTTTTTTGGGAGTCTGATTGGTATAGCGCTAAATAAATAGATTAGTTTAGGTAATATTGTCATCTTTATTATATTTGCTCGCCCTATCCAAGAGCATTTAATATTTTTCCAATTGGTTAGATCAGACTTAATTTGTGTGAAAAGTGGTCTGTAATTTTGCTCATAAAGTTTCTGATTTTCCCTTGGCAGATAGATTCCTAAATATTTTATATTATCAGTAGTTACTTTAAATGGACTTTCTCTTTGTAACTCTGAACAGTGCTACTACTTATATCCCAAAGAGATAATAAAGAAGGGAAAGGAACCTGTATGTGCCAAAATATTTGTGTCAGCCCTGTTTGTAGTGGCCAGAAACGAGAAACTGAGTGGATGCCCATCAATTGGAGAATGGCTGAATAAATTGTGGTATATGAATGTTATGGAATATTATTGTTCTGTAAGAAATGACCTGCAGGATGAATACAGAGAGGCTTGGAGAGACTTATATGAACTGATGCTAAGTGAAATGAGCAGAACCAGGAGCAGAAACACTTCAGCAAAGATACTGTATGAGGATGTATTCTGATGGAAGTGGATTTCTTTGACAAAGAGAAGATCTAATTCAATTTCAATTGATCAATGCTGGACAGAAACAGCTACACCCAAAGAAAGAATACTGGGAAATGAATGTAAACTTTTTGCATTTTTGTTTTTCTTCCTGGGTTATATTTTTACCTTCTGAATCCATCTCTTCCTATGGAACAAGAGAACTGTTGGGTTCAGCATATATATATATATATATATATATATATATATATAGTATCTAGGATATACTGTGACATATTTAACATGTATAAGACTGCCTGCCATTTAGGGGAGGGCATAGAGGGAGGGAGGTGGAAAATCGGAACAGAAGTGAATGCAAGGGATAATGTTGTAAAAAAAAAAAAAAAAATTTACCCAGGCATGGGTAGTGTCAATAAAAAGTTATAATTAAAAAAAAAAAAAAAGAAGCTAGCATCTAGGGAGAAGTATATTTACTATTCTCTTGTATCGTGCACTGGTTTGTGATCAACTACAAGCACTCTTTTCAGCCCTTGAACTGTGACTGGGGTAAGCTTTGCTATGGTAGTGCTCCTTCTTGGACTGTCATTAAGACCTAGGACTGTTACCTGATCCAAGTATAGGCAGTGAAAAAGAGTTGTGCCCTTGGTGCCATCAAAGGCATGTATGTATGTATGTACATGTATGTATGTACATCTCCCTCTGATCCATTGTCCCATCCCTTTACCATCTATGGGCTGAAAGGTTTGGAAACTGCCACTGTTGCCACTGATAAAGTCACCTGGTGGCCTGTTCCTGATTTGCTGGGGCCTGGTCTTGGCTGGCATTGCACACACTGGATAGCTTTCCTTTTTTTCCCTGGTGTAACAGATCTCTCCTGTAGATCTGAGTTGTCTTGGGCTGGAAAAAAACATTTCAGTTTTTTGGTGTATTCTGCTGCAATAGAATTTGTTTAGAGTCATTATTTAAAGATATTTGGAGGGATTTGGAGGAGAGCTCAGGCAATACTTTGACATCTTGGCTCCACCCTCATAAGATAGTCTTAATACAGGTAAAATCTTTTTTTTTTCTTTTTTTTTTTTTTTTGGTCTCCCTGTCTCCCTCCCTGTACAACTGAAAAAGTAAAAGTCCTTGTCACAATATATATGTAGTTAAGTCAAGCAAATTCTTACTTTGGCCAGGTATATGTATATATATGTGCATGCATGCATATACATACATACATGTATATATGTATGTATACATGTCTCATTTTGTTTTTTGGGTCCATCATCTTTCAGGAAGTCTGTGTTGTGTTTCAAATTGAGTACTAGGGAATTATGTTTGGTCATTGTGTTAATTAGAGTTTTTAAGTTGTTCAAAAATCTTTTAAACAATATTTTTCCCATTTTGTTCACTTTATTCTACAATAGTTCTTTATATAGGTCTTTTCAAATTTCTCTCAAGCTGTTCCCCCTTCATTTCTTACAGTATAATAGTAATCTATAACATTTATACACTAGAACCAATTCAACCATTCTTTTAATTAATTAATGGACAGTCCCTCAATTTCCAATTTTTTTATCACCACAAAAAAAGTTACTATAAATATTTTCCTTTTTTTTATTTCCTCCATTTGATTTCTTTGGGTATAGGAACTTCAATGTAGTGCTATTGTTATGTTCGAATCTTGACTATTTTATGGTTCTCTACTTGAAAATTCTCATGTGTATCAAGATAAAAAAATATTGTTATAATAATGTAGTGATGCAAATCATAGAACAGCTTGAAAGTTTGCTTTTAAAAACACAAAAAGAAGAGAGTGAGTTTTTAAAATGTGGACTATGAAAAATAAAGGACTTTTAGAGCTTTCACTGACAGTAAAATTCTAGTAGACAATTGTATTCAATTGACATATTCATTTAAATAATGTGGTTAAACTATGAAGTTCAGGAAATATTTTAGATCTCACATACAAAATTATAATACATTTTTCCTGGGATGAAACTTTCAAATGTTGTATATATTACATTCAGTTGACTCAAATTTTTGTTTTTAATGTTACTTAAACAGGTCTTATTTTGGAAGTAGAAAGTTAAGTTGACAATCTTATATATGTAAAACAAGGAGAGATAAATATTAACTCTTAATTTCCCCTCCCCTTTTTTTTTAAGGTGTTGCATTTTAAGAAAGAGTAATCAACAAGAACTTGCTGCAAGGGCTGAACTGTCTATACTTAATTGCTTATCTTTTTGCTGAGTTTTGTTTATACAAAAGATTCAACATACCAGTTCTGGTAAGAATTTTTTTTTTTTTTTTGATTTAGTACTGTATAAATATATTTTAATTGGAAGATTCTTTAAATATGTCTGAGTTATGCTGAGTGGTGTTTTATTTGAATTGGCTTTCAGAAAAAGAAAGCCTTACTCTATTAATTCCAAAAGACTCGTAATAACTTTTGGTGGGGGCTTTTATTTTTCTATATATTCTATACCTTTTATTTAGAGCAAATTTTTGTTTTTTAAAATTTTTTATTCATTTTAAATTTAAATACAAAGTGAGAAAAGAGAAAAAATGTTTATATACACAGCAGAACATGAGAGGATTTAATGTAAAACAATAAATTTCCATTTCACAAAAAACTATGTAATAAATCCTACACATTGTTTTCAAGGCAACCCATCTGTGCTTCCTTCTAGGTTTTATTTTTTTCTCTGCTGTGTACTTTAAATTTAATTTTATTATTATTTTTTCAAAGTCAGTGAAATAATTTTTTTTAGTAACTTAATTGTAATGGCATTGAATAGATAGATAAGTTAGATAAAATTATTGGCTTTACCTATCTATGAATGATAAATATTTCTCCAGTTATTTAAATCAGACTTTATTTGCACGAAGAGTATTTTATTCTTATGTTTATGGAGATTGCTCTGTCTGTTTTGGCTAGTATACTTTAAGGTATTAAAATTGCTTAGTAATTTTAAGTAGTCTAAAACAGTGTTAAATAATATTGGTGATATGTTGTATAGTTTCCCTATTTTTCTCTTTTAATTTATTTTAGCTTTAACTTTGATGTTATGATTATCCTCCCTGCTTTTTTTTACATAATAAATTCTATTTTAGTCTTATTTTATCTCTTTATCTTTTAAATAAATAAATTTTATTTATTATCTGCATATCTCTCTTTTGTATCCTGTTTCCTAAAAGCACAAGATGTTGAATTCATATTTTTTAATCCATTCTGTTTTTGTTTATGTTTTATAGGTAAATTCACATAGTGAATTATGACTTTATATGTATTGCCCTCCATCCTATATTTTCTCCTTGTCCTTATGCTAGCTCTCCTCACTTGTCTAATTCATATCTGATACCTTGCCCTCGTTTTTCCTTAATCTGCATCCCTCTAAGAGTTTATCCTTTATTTTCTCTCCTCACCCCCTCAATCTTAATTTACCTACCTTTCTAAGTATTTCTCCCTTATTCCCTTCCCTTCCTAGTTGTTAATCCACACATCCTTCTAAAAGTCCTTCCCTTTTCCTATCCCCTAAACCTCTTATTTCTTTCTAAAGTTAGAAGACATTTATAGCCTTCTAGGTGTATATATTGTTCCCTCTTTAACTTATATCTGATAAGAGTAAGGTTCCAACCTCCCAGCCCTCCTCTTTCTCTTGCTTTTTCTATATCAATTTTTCCTTTCATGCTTCATTTGTAAAAGATAATCACTCCTTTTCATCTCTCCCTGTGCAATTATATATTTTTAGAGGCATCCTATTTTACAGAGTACAGCCAAACCTTTCAAATTACCCAAATAATGACAGTCATAAGACTATTGATAAAATTTTCACATATAAGAAGTAAACATTTTGACCTTATTATGTTCCTTATAATTGTTCTTTAATGTTTACCTTATATTTCATCTAGATCTTACATATTGAATTTTCCATTAAGTTCTCTTTTTGTCACAAAATTTTTCAGTTTATTAAAGGTCCACTTTTCCTCATTTAGTATTGTACTTAATTAACTTTGTTGGGTAAATTACACTTGGTAACTCCAGCTCTGTAAAATATTGTGGTTTAATACTTATGGTCCTTCAAACTACAAGATCTTGTATAATCCTGATCATAGTTCCATGGTAGTTTTTTTTTTGTTTTTTCTTTCTGTTATTGATCCTTAGTTTCTACGTAACCTAGGAGCTTTGAAACTTGGCTATGACATGTCTGAAATTTTTCCTTTGGGGATCTCTTTCATTTGGTGATTGGTGGATTTGTTTTTGTTTTTGTTTTTTTTTGTGTGTTTCTGCTTTAGCTTCTTGTTGTAGAACTTCAGGGTAATTTTCCTTGATAATTTCTTGTAATACTGCATTGTATGTATGTATATAATATATGTATTATATTATATGCAGTGTTCTTTTTCTTAATTGAAAATTTCAAGTAGTCTGAAAATTCTTATATTGTCTCCAGTTTGTTCTCAAGATGAAATATTTTTCTGATGAGATATTTCACATTATGTTCTTTTTTTTTTTTCATTCTTTTGATTTTATTTTATTGTTTCTTGATGCTTGATACTATCATGAGTTTTCTCTTGCCAGTTCTAGTTTACCAGGGATTATTTTCTTCCTTAAATTTTAAAATTTCTTTCAAGTTGGTTGACTTCCTTTTCATAAATTTTCTTGATCTTGGATGGCTCTTTTTCCCCCCCTAATTGTGATGACCGCGTTTAGCACCCAGGGTATTTTGAAATCAGCCAGAGTCAAGATAAGGGAAAATTCTTGATCTTTATTCTTTGCAGAGGTGAAGGGGAATGGCTATATGAAGTGAGAGCAATAGGGACAGAATCCGGCCAGCAGTGCCTCTGACTCTCACACTCCACCCACCAAATCTTCTACACAATCTCCTATACAGCACATCAAACTTGCACAGAGAGTGGGCGGGGCCATTCTTTCTCCACGCATATATTAATAGAGTATTGTCCAATTGCTAATTAGCCTTAAGTGGTGGAACTCAGTGCATCTGCTCAGCTTCAGCCCATTACACCTAATTTTTCCTTCATTTCCCTTATTTTATCTTTAAAGTTATTACAAGAAGGCAAAACTTTTTTATCTCCACTATCGTCCTCTTAATATGAGCCCAGATTTTTCTCTATCCCCATAATAGTAGCTATCTATGATTGGGTTCTTTCTCCTTTGCTAACTCTTTTTAAAAATTTTTTAATTTTTTATTTTTAGCAGATTATTATATAATCAAGTACAACCTGAAGTATGAGGAATGGTGCCTCAAGTCTAAGATCCTTCTCATGGTTAGTTTCTAAACTCTATCCAGGGCCAAACTTTGGGCATTCCTATCCAATTCTCATTCATGGCTAGTGCTCTCAGCCGTATTTTCCTTTAAATGCTCATGCTTCTTGTGATTGCAAACATCCTTTACCCTTGGTGCCCTAGAATTGAAACCAGGGACTCTGTTCTCTGTCAAGTGCCCATAACCAGCAGGATCTCTGCCCCCTGCTACCACATTCACCAGGTGTATGTCTGCTCCTTTTCCTCTGCAGGAATCATGTCTGGTCATCATCCTAATTGAAGATGATATCTGTGTATGCATGGGAGAAATGGATAAGTTTAGTTATATTCTTGATTTCCAGAGTTTGTAAGTTTGATTATCTGTTTCTTATTTCTTTTTTTTCATTGATGTTTATTTTCCTTCTCTGATATGGATTAACATTAGCTTTTGGTATATCATTGTCTCAAATTGAAGTTTAAGAATTAAAGGAAAGTTAGTATCTAACTTATCTGAATCTTAGGAATATGGTATAAATCCCATCCTCTGCCTCTGTCTTCTTTCATAGGCATTTGGAGGATCTTATAATTAGAAGGAACTTGTACAATCATCTTATTTTTTCTGTTGATTTTTCTCAAATGTAGAAACTGTGGCATATAAATTGAGCTACTCATTGTCACAAGATACATGATAGATATTTGCGTTTAAATCATATATATATGCATATGTAGATATAACGTGTATGTGTATATATATATTAAAGATATGGGTATATATATTTATATTTGAATGTAAAATTCAAATAGACAAGCAGTTGTCAAGTTGTCAAATAGACAAGCAATTGCAAAGTACTATAGATATAGCTATATATATGACTAGATATACTGTTGCTTCAAAAACTGTTAAAAGTTTAAAGCTGAATTAAGACTTTGAGGCATTCTGTATATGTACATACACACACATAGCATCAATTAATTGATATAAGAATTCATGTGTTTTTATATTTGAAAGGAACCTTAGAGTGGTTCCAGATTCCTTGATGACATGTAGGACTTAAAAATTTGCCTATACTTTGGGCTAATTCCTCATGTTTTATTGTTGGGAAATCTCTGTATCTTTCCTGCCTTTCTTTGTGTGCATTTGGCTATCTCTCTTTCATTCTGACTACTTCAAAGGAGTTTTAAGTTGCAATTTTCCAAAGCTTAGAAAAGGTTCCTTTGAAATCTTAGGATGTTTGTTTTTTGGGAGTATGTAAGGGAACTATATCTTTTCTTTTAAAAATTTTTATTCTTCTTGAGGAGTGCTCTATTTGAATCTTTCTTACTACTTGAATCTTACTTACTTGGGGCTATAGATATGTACTTTGGATCCACTGTGTCCATATGTATTTTTTTTTAATTATTATAGCTTTTATTTACAAGATATATGCATAGGTAATTGTTCAGCATTGACAATTGCAAAACCTTTTGTTCCAATTTTTCTCCTCCTTCCCCCCATCCCCTCCCTCTGATGGCAGATTGACCAATACATATTAAATATGTTAAAGTATAAGTTAAATACAATGTATGTATACATGTCCATACAGTTATTTTGCTGTACAAAAAGAATTGGACTTTGAAATAGTGTACAATTAATCTGTGAAGGAAATCAAAAATGCAGGCATTGTCCATATATATTTAAGTTGTGGGTTTTTTTTTTTTTTTGGTGAGGAATTATAAGAGGTCCGTTTATCTGAACTATAGAGTACTAGATTTCTTTCTAAGAAGAGATTAAAAATTATTTGAACTATTCTAGTTCTAGACACTTTGCCTTAGAGATGCAAATACATTTTGGGGGGATAGGCTTGTGCCTAAAACATAGAATATTAAATTTTTTTCTCCAAGATAGGTGGGAGCCAGCGTGTAAAAGACTGAAAATGTTAGTGTTTATTTATATTTGATTCTAGAGGTAATAGGGAGCTATTGAAATTTTTTGAATAGGGAAGTGACGTGGCCATATTTGTGCCTTAGGAAAACATTTTGATAGGGATTTGTGTGTGTGTGTGTAGAGTTGGATTAAATTAGGGAAAGAGACATGACTGATATAGACTAATATGGAATCTAGTGCAATATTTCAAGTAAGAGATGATGCAAGTGTAGTTAAAGGAAGTTGGTAGCCATTTGAGTAGAGAGAAGGGTAAAATTATGAGATGTCGCATTGGTAGAAATAATAATACTTGACAACTGCTTGTTGTATCTGGTGTCTGGTAAATGAGAATGGAAGGTGTGGGACACTAATGTTATAAGCCTGAATGAGTAAAAAAAATGGTGGTATTCTGTAGGGAAACTGGAAAATTTGAAAGAGGGAGTGTTTTTGCATGGGCGGGAAGATAATGAAGTCTATGATACAGGTTGTAGCCTTTTTATGCTGTTCATATTGTGTTACTGTTCCCTTCCAAAATGAAGGATAATAGAATTTTGATTTATTGCCAGTCTCAACATTGAAATGATGATCTTAGGGCCCATAGTGGCATATGCTGGGGGAGGGGTAGACTTTCTCTGTGGCACCTGCTTAACTGCTGCTATTAGTGACTGAGTTGGTGTCTACTGTAGAAGCAGCAGAAAGAAGAAAGGAATTCAGGGCTGGATGATTGCCCAACAAGCATCAGAACAATGAAGAAAAAAATAAGGCCAGAGCAAAAAGAATTAGTAAAAGGTAGGGGTTAAAGTAAGAATAAATAATAGGTTTATGGGAGAGCGAGGTGGTACAATGGATAGAACACTGGTCCTGGCTTCAGGAAGACCTGATTTCACATTTGGTTAGAAACTTATTAGCAGTGTGACCCTGGACAAATCATTTATCCCCATTGCCTTCCTATCAAACAGAATAAAGTACATCTTTGTCACATTTTTTTAAAAAATGGCAGGACAGTAGATAATCAAAGTATTACTTTTTCAATTTTCAGGATGACAACAGTGGTATAGTTAATAAATGATATTGACTACCTTTGTAGTTGGCTTAGGTGGAATGAAGTAGATAAGAGGAATTGAGAGAGGTGATAGATAAACTTGAGATGCTAGAGTATTTGAAAGAACATCAACATGTATATTGTGATCTCTGAGTATGAGGACAAGGTTAGGGGATAGCGAGTAGTATTGTGAGCTAAGGACTCCTTTAGAAAGGAGAGAAAATGACTTGGAGGCAATAGAATAAAGCAACAAGAATCTGTCAAGAGGCAGTGAGGGAAAAAAATAGTCCAGTCTCTCTCCTTCCTTTTCCTGCCTACTTATTAGATAGTGGTAGAATCATGGCAATTAGGGGTCTTAGAGGAATGTACTAGTTATAAGAGAAAGGAAAAAAAAGTTTCAAGGTTTGTGATGACAGCGTAGTATTTCTGTAGGGACAGAAACTTCAACTTTTAGGATGAGAAAGTTTGGCTGGATTTTGATGTTGCCGTGTGAAGAGAGTTTCCACACTGTTGAGATTATGGATTAATTTATTGTTTACTACCTATTTTATAGCCAACTTCAGCAATGAAAGTTTGAATCTAGTATTAAGTATTAAAATTATTGACAATGCTATTTTGTATGACCTGTTGTGAGGTTTATATATAAGGCTCTAACAAAGTTTGAATATTGTCTCAATTCTCGTTTAATTAGAAATTATAATCACTATGCTTTAATGATATCTTTGAATTTGAAAATATTTCTGTTTCACAATTAAGTGCATATTCTAATTATGTAATATCAGTATTATTTTATATGAATGACTTTATAGTTTTGGATTTGGCATTTTACTATTTTTTTTTGTTGTTGATGCAAGTGATTTAGAAGAATTTGTTTTCTTGACAGATGAATAATAGTTCTCCAAAGCAATTAACAAATAAATTTGTTTTCTAGATGCAGTTCTTAATTTGTAGTAGGGACAGGAATTGAGTCTTTAGTTTCATTGATAAAGGGAGCTCTCAGATGAGAAAATTACTTCTACCAATGTAGGTTAGGACTTGTTCTGCAATTTAAAGTCTCAGACTTAAAGTTGCCTAGAGCACTTTGAGGTTAACTAACTTGCCCAGGTTATCTTGGCTAGTTTGAGTCAGAGATGGTACTTGAATCCAGGTCTTTCTGCTTCCAAGCACACTGTTTTTGTATTATATCTGATTTAACTAGTGTATTTTGTTTTTTTCCCCCATAGAGATTGCATTGTTTTTTTTATGTTAAACATGTACAATTGCTCCATACATGCTTCCACAAGTATCATGTTGTACAAGAAAAATCAGATCCAAAAGGGGAAAAGAAATGAGAAAGAAAACAAAATGTAAGCAAACAACAAAGAGTGAAAATACTATGTTGTGATTGACATTGAGTTCCCACTGTCCTCTGTCTGGATGCAGATGACTTTCTTCATCACAAGACAATTGGAACTGGTCTAAATCACCTCATTGTTGATGAGAGCCATGTCCATCTTGCTGTTGCCATATATAATGACTTCCTGGTTCTGCTCATTTCACTTAGCATCAGTTCATATAAGTCTCTCCAGGACTCTCTGAAATCATCCTGCTAATTATTTCTTATAGAATAATAATGTTCCATAATATTCATATGCTCTGACTTGTTCAGTCATTCTCCAATTGATAGGCATCTACTCAGTTTCCAGTTTCTTGCCATTACAAAAAGGGCTGCTACACACATTTTTGCACCTGTTGTCCCTTTCCCTCCTTATGTATGATCTCTTGATCCTATGATATGATCCCGTCATATAATCATGTGATAAAAGCCCAGTGGAAACACTGTGGATCAAAGGGTATGCATAGTTTGATAGGCCTTTGGGTATAGTTCCAAATTGCTCTCCAGAACGGTTGAATCAGTTAACTCCTCCATCAGCAATGTATTAGTGTCCCAGTTTTCCTACATCCCTTCCAACATTTATCATTATCTTTTCCTGTCATCTTAGCCAATCTGAGAAGTGTATAGCGATATCTCAGAGTTGTCTTAATTTGCATTTCTCTGAACAATATTGATTTAGAGCACCTTTTCATATGACTAGAAATGGTTTTAATTTCTTCATCTGAAAATTGCCTGTTCATATCCTTTGACCATTTATCATTTGGAGAGTGGCTTGAATTCTTATAAATGTGGGTCAATTCTATATTTTATAAATGAGGCCTTTATCAGAACCCGTTAAAGTAAAAAATTTTCTCCCAGTTTGTTGCTTTCCCTTTAATTTTGTCTGCATTGATTTTGTTTGTACAAAAACTATTTAACTTAATGTAATCAAAATTGTCAATTTTGCATTCAGTAACGTACTCAAGTTCTTCTTTGGCCACAAATTCCTTCCTTCACAGATCTGAGAGGTAAACTATCCTTTGTTCTTCTAATTTGCTTATAATATCACTTTTTATGTCTACATCATGAACCCATTTCGATCTTATCTTGGTATAGGATGTTAAGTGTGAGTCAATTGAATTGATTTTTGAAATTTATGCTTTAAAAAAATAGCTTCAAAAACTCATGCCATGAAGTAAATTAGCAGATGCCTTATATCTGTCATTAATCTTTACTAATCAGTTTATGGAGATAATGAAATATTAGGTTTATAAGAGAAAAAACTTTTTAGAAATATTAAGGAGAAATGAATCATAGTATCACAGATTAGGATCTGTAAAAAGGGGTGATTATTATTCCTTTATTCCAGGGGTCCTTAATTTGGGGTTATTTTGGTACTCAAGGGTTCAGTGGGTTAACTTTGGTGGGAGTGAGACATGAACTTTTATGGGGAGAAAATTCATCTTTATCTTCCAACTGGATTTAGCATTTCCTTTAAAGTATGAATGGCAAAAATGATTAATTGTGAAGGGGTTTATCCATAGGCTTCACCAAGTTGTATCCATGACTCAAAAAAGTTTTAAAAAAAACAACCCTTCCTCATTTTACAAATCATGAAATAGGTACAGAGAGGTTGTGACTTTCCTAAGATAACACTTCGCTAATAAGTGTAGATGGTGTACAAATCCAGGTAAGGTATAACATTAGGACTCTTTGTACTTCACTCTATAGTATGTTGTTTCTTTTCCTTTAAAATACATTTTATTGTTATCTGTTGCTTGTTTCACACATAACTCACATATGATCCTTTTTATTCACACTGCCACCATTCTCAAATAGAGTCTTGATCTTCATCCCACCACCTGCTTGTTCTGTTTCAAATATTTGTCATATTTGAATATCTTTATTATTTGTCATATTTGAATATCTTTCTAACAAGTCTTCCTCCTGTATCTCTTCTCATCTAATTCATCCTTCATATTGTTGCCATATTAATTTTTCTTATGCATGTGTGAATCTGGCCATATCTTCTCAGAAATCTTCAGTGGTTCCTTATTACCCAATTAGTAAAGTTCATCATCCTTTACTTATTGGTGATGGTCAAGATATTACTCTGAGCAGGACCAGGAGATCATTATATACTTCAACAACAATACTATATGATGACCAGTTCTGATGGACCTGGCCATCCTCAGCAACGAGATCAACCAAATCATTTCCAATGGAGCAGTAATGAACTGAACCAGCTATGCCCAGAGAAAGAACTCTGGGAGATGACTAAAAACCATTACATTGAATTCCCAATCCCTATATTTATGCCCACATGCATTTTTGATTTCCTTCACAAGCTAATTGTACATAATATTTCAGAGTCTGATTCTTTTTGTACAGCAAAATAATGTTTTGGTCATGTATACTTATTGTGTATTTAATTTATATTTTAATGTACTTAACATCTACTGGTCATCCTGTCATCTGGGGGAGGGAGAAGGGGGTAAGAGGTGAAAAATTGGAACAAGAGGTTTGGCAATTGTTAATGCTGTAAAGTTACCCATGCATATATCCTGTAAATGAAAGGCTATTAAATAAAAAAAATAAATAAAATAAAAGCTTTTTGTTTATTAAAAAAAAAAGATATTACTCTGAATTTATTTGCTATTATATGTTCCAGTTTCCTCATTTGCAGTTCAGTACGGCTAAATTTCATTAAGGTACCATTCCTTCCCTGAAATATACATGAAACTGGGACAGTTAGATGGCACAGTGGATAGTCCTGGTGTCAGGAGTACCTGAGTTTAAATTGGGCCCCAGCTACTTAATACTTCCTAGTTGTGTAGCCCTGGGCAAGTGATTTAACCCCAAATACCTTACACAAAAAAAAAAAGATAATTTTTTTTCTTTTAAAAGAAAGTAATATATACATAAGCCAAAATGTATAGTAAATACTGGCTATACTTGTCTCTTTTTCAATTTGCATTTGTACCAGGCTTGACATTGAATTCAGACATTAGAATCCTTCTCATTATTATTTTTTTTCCTGTCAGAGAGATGAAGTAGTTCAAGTGATTGTTCTAATTAAAAAAAAAACCAAAAGCAGTTATTCCTTTTGAATTTCACTGCCTCACATCTATCAATCTATCTATCTATCTATCTATAAGTTAGGATATAATCCTAACTTATTATTTTAATTTTTATTATTTTATAGAAATATTATATAAATATGTAAATATTATTTAATTATTATTATTGTTTATAGTGTACCACTAAATATTAAAAAATATTCTTATTTTTGCCAGTAATAAAAAGAAATTTTCCTTACTGGTATGGTTAGAGTCCTTAATGCTATGTACTTTATAGTGATCTGCTAAAAACTTAGTTACTGTTATAAACATTCCTTTTCTGAAAAGTTTTATTGATGCTGTTTTATTTTTACATTCTTTTAATTCTTAATGACTACCTCTCCCCCAAAACCATTCTTCATTTTTAATAAATTGATCTTGTTAAGTTGTTTTATCTATATCTAACTCTTTGTTCTTCCATTTGGGATTTTCTTGGCAAAGTTACTAGAGCGATTTGTCATTTCCTTCTCCAATTCATTTTACAAATAAGGAAACTGAGGCAAATAAGGCTAAAGGACTTGTCCAGGGTTATATAACTAGTAAGAGTCTGAAGCTAGATTGGAATTCAGATTATCCTGACTGCAGGCTTGGGAGCTAGACACTGTTTCACTTAGCTGGTTCAAATATAGTTAAACAAAATACCATGTTTTGAAAAATGTATGCCTCATTCTTTTCTTCCCCTCAATAGTATATTATGTTTCCTAATACTTATAAGAGGTATTTCTTGAAATTCATTTTTATAAGATTGTGTTCGAAATTTTTTCTTTCTCCTCTTCCTCCTTTCCCTTCCCCAAGACAGTAAGCAATCTGCTATAGGTTAAATGTGTACAATCCTTGTAAGTATATTTTCATATTTATCATGTTATGTAAGAAAAAAACAGACCAAAAGGGGAAAAAAATCTACGAGAAAAAAAAAGCAAGCAAACAAAAAAAGGTGAAAATACTATATTTTGATCCATGTTGAATCTCCATAGTTCTCTTTCTGGGTGCAGAATGGCAATTTTATTCTGAGTCTATTGAAATTGCTTAGGATCACCACGTTGATGAGAAGAGCTAAGTATATCATGTTTGACCATAGGAAGTGTTACTGTTACTCTGTACAAGGTTTTCCTGGCTCTGCTCACTTCACTCATTAATCAATTCATGTAAGTCTTTCTTGATCATTTTCCAAATGATGAGCACCTAGCATGCTCATCATTTCTTATAGAACAATAATATTCTATTACATTTATTCTATGCCTCATTCAGCAAATCTGTCATCCACTACCGTTTTATCAAAAAGCAAGAGACATAATTCACTATCATTCCCCTGAAGTCACAGTTGATCACAGGATTGATAGTTTTGAAGCCTTTTCAATACTGTTTTCCTTTAAGTTATTGTAGTCATTATGTAAATTGCGCTGTTTTATGCTTGATTTGGTTTGAAGTAGTTTATCAGACATTTTCCAAAGTTTCTCTGAATGTTACTTATTTCATATTTCTTATGTACAGTAATATTCCATTATATTCATATTTCACAATTTTTTCAGCCATTCCTCAGTGGGTCCCTTCTAGTTCCTTGTGGCTATAAAAGTACTCAATAAATATTTGCAACATGGGACCTTTTCTTCTGTCTTTGATCTCAGGATTATATGCTTTATAGCGGTATTTCTATAATGCTTATAGGCAATTTAGTGACTTGTTTAATATGTTTATAAAATGCTTTCTGAAAGAATTGAAACACTCATAAGCTACATCAAAAGTTTAATTAGTATTATGTTTGTTATTCAGCTTAAAACATCACAATATATTATAGTTGACACTAGGATTCTAACATATATTCCAACATTGTCTTAAATCCCCTTTCATTAAAAATTTAATCATGATGTCTTTGACTTTGAACACATTTCAAACTTTCAATTTACAGATTACAGGAATATAATAACTGGTAAAATTCCATTTTAATGAGGTCATAGAAACAATACACATTGCTTACAGTGGAATACTATTACTATGACAAATAGTAGAGTGTATTATATCTTTTAAAAGTTGATTACAAATATGATACTCCACCTCGTTGATTGGTCTTGTTGATCTTTGCCAGACTTTATGTTTAAAAGTGATAAAATTCAGAAAAAGTAGAAAACAAATAGCCATCAGATTATAGGTTGAGATTGGAAGGGAACTCAAACATCATCTAATCTGGTTCCTTAATTTTAGTTTTAAAATATTATTCCTTTTCCTTTTGTCCTAGTTACTGACGATAACAATATTTCCTGTTTTGGGAGGCATTGCACTACTTGTTAAAGTCAACCAACCACTTATTAAGTATCACTATGTGACCAGCTTTGTGTTGGATTGGAGATTGGAGATGGCAAGATAAAAACAAATTAGCTTTTATTCTAGATCATTACCTTTTTGCAATTGTTTTATAGAAACATTTAATATATAGTGGTGTTATTTTTTAAAGATAATTTTTGATAGCTACTATATCTTTTACACAGGTAGAATCTTAAAGTACTCTTGATTTTAGTTTATTTTTATATTCTGTTTTTGAAGTTACATGTGAAAATTAATTTAAAAAAATGTATGGCTATATAAACATGCATTTTCTAGTAGTTTTCTAATGAAGGTTCATTGCCTATTTTTGAACAGGAGTGTTCTCTAATATTTTGGATTTAGTTTACTATTCCTTTGTCTAATATGAATATAGTTGTACTTCGAACGCTTATGATTTTTAGATAATTAGTTATTCTTATTAGTACATTTGGGAACTGCTATTTGTTATATATTTTAAAATAAGAAAAAGAAATGAGAATTTTTGTATTTGTTTTAGATAGAAGGATACTTTAATTGTGTGGGCACAAGTTTTTCCAGTGTTTGTTACTTATCCTACCCAGAGGTGGAAGAATAGATAATTTTGGTACCATTGATTCAGATTAATTAACTATGACACTTTCTCAATTTTCTTTGAAATGACATTACCAGATTCATTGGAATGTCTTAAGGTAAATAAAATCCTTTCAGACTTTTGGCCACATAGGATTTAGGACACGTGTATGCTGAAGTCAGCTCTTGATCTAATGAGAACCTGATTATTAAATTTTTTAAAAAATTATTTTTAACATTATTTTCTTTTAAAATTTTGAGTTCCACATTCTTTCTCATCACTTTCATGCTCAATGAAAAGGCAAACAATATGATATTAGTTATACATGGGAAATTCTGAAAAACAAATTTCTGTTTTTAGTCAACCCTCTCTTCCTCCCTCCCTCCCCCCAAAAGCAAGAAAATTATTCTTCAGTTTGTAATCAGAGATCATCTCTTCTCTCTCTGGAGATAGATAGCAGTTTTATTTTTTTTATCATGAATCTTTTGGAATTATTTTCAATCTGTATTTACCAGAGTGACCAAGTCTTTCA
Source organism: Sarcophilus harrisii (assembly GCF_902635505.1). Lineage (NCBI taxonomy): Eukaryota > Metazoa > Chordata > Mammalia > Dasyuromorphia > Dasyuridae > Sarcophilus > Sarcophilus harrisii. Next base: position 532,260,327 of record NC_045427.1, on the reverse strand, counting down.
CTGTTGACTATCATCACATTGCTGAACTATGCACATTGACATCCTGGTTCTTCTCATTTCACTTTGCCATCCGCTCATGGAGATCTTGCCATGTTTTCTTTTCTGAAACTACTTCCCGCATCATTTCTCAAAATATAGTGATACACTTTCTTAATCTTATGCCATAGTTTGCTCAGCCATGAGCTAATTGATGGGCATTTCCTCAATTTCCGATTCTTTGCCATGACAAAAAAGATCTGCTAGAAATAAAATATAAATATTTTTGTAAATATAAGTCCTTCCCCATTTTCTTCTATTTGGGGTACAGATCTGATAGTTATTGCTAAAGTTATACAGTTTTGTAGCCCTTTGGAAATTGTTCTTTAGAATTGTTTGACCACTTCACTACTCCAGCACTTAACTAATGTACCTATTTTCCCATATCCCCTTCAACATTTTTCATTTCTGATAGTTGTGTGGTGGTATCTCGGAGTTGTTTAAATTTGACTTTCTCTAATCAGCAATGATTTAAAGCACTTTTTTAAAGCTATCTTTTTTCTCCCTTGTATTTTTTTTTTCTCAATTGTAAAAATCTTGACAGTCTTGAGTGCACTGCCACCTTTGTTGAGGGACTTAACCCAATGCTGAGAGCAATAGCCGTGGCAGTAGGGACTTGGCCATGTGCTGTGAGTCTGAAGCTTTTTTTTTTCTCATTCAATTCTATGACTTTTGAAGCAAATGAGTGCCAAGATACTACTGTATTCACTTTTGCTGGCAGATTATCCTTGGTTGTAATTCTATACATTTTGCCTTCCAAATATCATATTCTAAGCCCCTGCTTATTAAGGTGAAAGCTTCTAAATTTTGTGTGATCCTGACTGTAGCTCCATCAAATTTGAATTGTTTCTTTCTGACTTCCAGTAGTATTTTCTCCTTTTCCTGGGGGCTCTTCCCTTTTTCCTTTTGGAATCTCTTTTAGAAAGTAATTGTTGCTTTCATTCAATTTTTATTTTACCCTCTGGATTTAAGATATTGGGGCAGTTTTCCTTGATAATTTTTTGAAATATGATGTCCAGAAACTTTTTTGAGCCTTGCTTTCAGATAATTTAGTACAAAAATATAAAATGATCTTTCCTTGATCTATTTTCCAGGTCAGTTCTTCCAGTAATATTTTTTTAAGTTTTTTCATTCTTTTGACTTTTGTTTCATTGTTTCTTAAAGACTCGTGGAATCATTAGCTTCTATATGATCAATTTCTTATTTTCAAGGAATTGTACCCCTTTTTTCATTTGGTCAGTTCTGCTTTTTAACGCAGTTTTTCCCTCTTTTAGCCAATTTTTGTACCTTTTCTGTATCACTTAGCTTATTCCTTTTTGGTTTTTTCCCTGAGGTAATTGGGGTTAAGTGATTTGCCCAGAGTCACTGTCAGAGCTGGGAAGTGTTAGTGTCTGAGATCAGATTTGAAGTCAGGTCCTTCTGACTTCAGGACTGGTGCTCTATCCACTGAGCCATCTAGCTGCTCCTAGCTTTTTTTTTTTTTTAAAGATTTTTTTAGGTTATATATGTACATTCCTTCTTCTTTCTTCTTCTTCTTCTTCTTCTTCTTTCTTCTTTCTTCTTTCTTCTTTCTTTCTTCTTCTTTCTTCTTTCTTCTTCCTTCTTCTTCTTCTTCTTCTTTTTTTACATATTTCCATATGATTTATGTGAGAGAAAAATCAGAACAAAAGGAAAAAAAAACACAAGAGAAAACAAAGCCAAAAAAAAAAAAAAGGTGAAAAGGGTATGTTTCAATCTGCAGTCAGAAGGCATAATTTTTTCTATGGATGAGAATGCTAATTTTCCATCCAAAGTTTATTGGAATTGCCTTGGATCATTGAATTGCTGAAAAGAGCTAAGTCTATCATAATTAATCATCACATAATATTACTGTTATTGTGTACAGTGTTTTCTTGATTCTGCTCACTTTACTTTAAAATACAGTTTGATATTTGGTATTTTAGGCCTTAATGTTTATACTTTTTTTCCCCTTGAGTTTCTATGCCTTTTATTTCTCCAAATTAATTTTTTTATTTCCCTTTTCTCCCCCCACAGAATTTTGCTACTTTTCATAGGTTTATAATCAAAGGTCTAATTCCTTTAAAAATAAGATTGATCGTTTCTCAATCCAACATTAGCATATGTAGAAATATATATACTATAAATACTATATACTATAAAAAATAAAATACCATATAAATATATACTATAAACATATTATATTACATTTTTTTCCTTTAGTTGAAAAGAATTTTATGATCAATGAGTTATATTGAAGTTCAATGTGATTGAAATTGGCAGCATTTTTAATTATATTTTACTTTTTCTAAGTTAAGGTAAACAGATAAATTCTTAGGTAAAACTGGAATAGAATTATAGTTATTTTGGTATGATTAACTACTTTGTTCACAGTTTTAGTGTGAAGGTAATTATATTACTATCTGTCATTCAGATTGAACAGTTGAATTGCATGAAAGCTAATTAAAGCATAGCAATTTCATTTAAATAGCTAATAATAATTTTAAAGACACAAATCATCCCAAATAATCCTAAGGAATAAATTAATCCCTTGTTGATAGTGTACCTCTAAAAGAATCTAATTTAATTCTCAGGGTTGTAGGTTATTACTGCACAGAATTAGTCCTTTTAAATGGTGGTCATTGACAGATTTGTACAAGAGTATAAATAGGATAATCAGTCAATCAGTAAACATTTGTTAAATGTCTACTATTTGTCAAGGACTGTGCTAAGCACTGGAGTTTAAAAAAAAAAAAAGCAAAAAATAATCCTTAACCTTAAGGAGCTTATAATTTATTGGGTAAACAATATCTAGACATAAAAAACAATAAATAGAGAGGATAAATAGAAAATAATTAATAGAGGAAAGGCTCTAGAATTAAAGGGGATGAGGAAAGATTTGTTGTTCCTATTTTGTTCCAGAATTTTAATTAGATCCTAAAAGGAATCCAGGAAGGTTGGTATTTGGAGCACAGAGAGAGAGAATATTCCAGCTATGTGGGACAGACAGAGAATATGTCTTTAGAGTTGAGAGATGGAGTGTCTTATTTAAGGAACAATCATATGAGGCCAGTGTTACAGAATCAAAGTATGTAAAAATCAGGTGTTAGAATACTGGAAAGATTGGAAGAGGCTGGGTTATGAAAGACTGAGCAATTTTGTATTTGATTCTGGAGGCAGTAGGGAACCACTGGAGTTTATTTGGTAGGGAAGGGACATGATCAGATCTGTATTTTAGGAAAATTACATTGGTGGTTTGGAGTGGGGAGAAACTTGAGGCAGGCAGACCCAGTAGCAGGCTGTGTGATAGTCCAGATGTAATATGGTAAGTCATGATCTTTTACATATAGCAATATATAGTTGTGAGAGTTAAACTATGCGGAAAGCTGAACATCACAGAATTGATGCTTTCAAATTGTGGTATTGGAGACTTTTGAGAGTCCCTTGGACAGTGAAGAAATCAGACTATATTTAAAGAAATTTGTTCAAAGTATTTACTGAAAGTCAAATACTAAAGCTGAGGCTTATATCCTTTGGCAACATAATGAAAGGATAGAAGTCATTAGAAAAGTTCCTGATGGCAGGAAAGATTGAAGGCAAAAAGAAAAAGAAGATGGAAAAGGTTGAGAAATATAGATAATATGTTGGAAATAAGGAACATGAACAAGGACAGACTTTGAGAGATAGTGGAAGATAGAAGGGCTTGACATACTATGATCCATGGGATCATAAAAATTATTACATGACTGATTAAACAACAGTAATGTGATGACAACTTGTATTAGAGTGGTGACAGTGTCAGAGAAAAGGATGGGATGTACTCGTTGAGTAAAATGAATAGATGATGTAAGTTTAAAAAAAGATTTCAGATATCCTTGGACCAGCTTGTGGTTTTTGTAATTTTCTATAGGAAATATATGTCTCAAATATCTTCTTATTCCAATTCAACCTCCCTTAGGTATTAAAGTCCTTTTCCTAAATTGCAGATCTGACCTTTTTAAACTTTAAGAGGCTCTCTCTTACCTTCAGGATCAAATACAAGATCATCTGTTAAATCTGAGGATTTAAAGTGTTTGATAATGTCTCCTTTCCATCTTTCCATTTTTCTTATAATTTACTCTTTTACACTGTAATTCAGTGGGATACTCTCTGTTCTTCAAAACAGGATACTCTTCTTTCAACTCTGTTCATTTGTATTGACATCTCATTTAAACAAGATGAGCAGTCAAGGAGCCCAGATGAGTTCTGGATATTCAGAATGTAAGGGAGGGATGGTAGTGGCTTCAAATAATCTGACATTAATAGAGTCCAAAATTTACTATCTTTAGATTTCCATTTATTACAAATTGCTAAATAATTGCTTTATTCAAAATTTTGCTTTATTCAGAGAAACTTTCTCCTTAGAGTGGTGAACATGGAATGAGTAATCTTTTCTGTATCTTAAGCTCATATAGTATTTAGGAATTTGGGAATCTGAGGTACTTTTGCAAAAAATCTAGTTCTTTTAATAAAGATTTGTTGATTGACAGGACTTACCTGGAGTCCATTGTTAGGAAAATCTTGGGTTGAAAAGCATGATATTAAAAAACAGGAAAGTATACAGATGGGGAATAAGGTTTAGAGCTTAGTGGGGAAAAGGAAAACATAAATCAGGGGTGAGTGAAAGGTATTTGTGGGCCCAATGAGAGGTAGCTTTTAAAAAGGTGACTCAAGAAGGGTGGGAATATGGTGAGATAAAGTCCTGATTTATACCAGCCTTATATTTTCTTATTTCATTGCTTTCAGTTTTACTTACCAACACAGTAGTATTCTGTACATCTTAACATATCATTACACATAATCGTTATCTCTAAGATTTTAAGATCTGAAATTCCTTTCTCTGATTATATAGTTTTATTATCTTTTATCTGTCCCTCCTTTTGACTCCTCCTAAATCTGTTCTTTGTATTTCTCTAATACTTCCTTTCTTTTTTCTTCCAGTTCAGCAACCTTGATTTGACCTTATTTTCCTTCTTTTTTCTCTTGACCCTATGGATAACTAATATAATTATACACTGTTCCTCACCCTTGACCTCTTGTTCTCTCAATCATTGCTGCTAGTTATATTCCCATTTTTGGATTATTCCCTTAATCTGCCTTCTCTGTTTTTTACTTCTTTGATACTGAATGATATTAGAAAAAATGATAACAACATGGATTGAATTCATTATAAATTTGTTATTTAAAAAATAGATGTCATTGAAGCTGTTTATATAATTTATATAATTATCTATCTGAATACCAACTGGACCCATACTGCTGCCTTGGAAATCTCTTTATTCATCATGGACTGACTCCCTAGTGCATCTCTGCCATGGGCTGTTGTCCTAAAGTTCTTTGCATCAGCTTTCTCTGACCCTTACCTTTCTTCTCAGTAAATGAACTCAGTTTATTAACTGAAAAATAACTCCTGATATTTATATTTTCCATTTCCCTTCTCACTTCTCTGTCTTCAGTTTCTCGTTATCTGCTGGCTTCTTTCTTATTGCCTATAAACATTTAGGTCTTTTTTAGCCTTTACCAACTAAACAGATAAACAGTCCTCCACTTGATCTTGCCACCCCTTCAAATATTATCTCATTTTATCATCAGTCAAATTTCCTTTTTAAAAATATATTTTAATAGTATTTTATTTCTCTCCTTTCATATGTATATACCAACACACATATATGTACATATAGATTTCAGCATTCATCTTTGCAAAACTATGTTCTGAATTTTTCTCCCTCTTTTCTCCCCTTTCCTCTAGACAGAAAGCAATATGATATAGGCATAACTTATATAATTATTCTAAACATATTTCCATATTTGTCACACTGTACAAAAAATATCAGATCAAAAGGAAAAAAAGAGAATGGAAAAACAAACAAAGGGGAAATACTATGCTTTGATGCACATTCAGTCTCCATACTTTTTTCTCTTTCTGCAGGCAGATGGTACTTTCCATCACAAATCTATTGGATTGTTTGAATCATTTCATTTTTGAAAAGAGCTAATTTTATCAAAGTTGATCATTGCACAATGTCAGACTTCTTAAAAAGTTGATTGTCCTACCTGCTGCTGTTTATTTTTCCACTCCTGGAAGTCTACTTGTTGACTGTATCACTTTACTGAAACTGCTTTTTCCAGTTTTATTAATTTTCATTTAGCTGCTGATTTCGATGATTTTTCTCAGTCTGCATCATCTTCTCTTTAGCTCTTGGTATTATTTTGCCCCTCTGTCTGTCTCCAGGATATGTTCTTCTCACTTGGCTTTGACTTTCTTATGTACCTGCTGCATTTGGCATGTTTGACAACCTCCTCTTGGACAGTCTTTTCTCTTTGGATTGCTAGGACATTATTCTCTTCTTTTTTTCCGGCTCCATCTTGTCTGATTGATCCATCTTAGTCTCTTTAGTTGGCTTATTTGCCATGTTCTTCGTTTCCCCCTCTCCCAACTGTGGATGTTCTCTGACCTGGGCCCTTTCCTTTTTTTCCTCTGTACTGTCTCAGTCAGAACCTCCCATGGGTTTAATTATTTCTGTGTAAATAATTCCAGATCTATACATCTATTCCATTTTTGAGCTTCTGTTGTAGATCTTTTAATGCCTATTAGATATGTCATTAATTTTTTTTTGAGACATAATAAACTCAAAATACTTTAAAACTGAATCCCCCAAATCTTCTCTTCTTTCAGACTTTCCTATTTCACTTTAAGGCACCATTATCATTCCAGTATTGCTCAGGATTGCAACCTCATCATCATTTTTGAGTTTTCCACTTGCCAGATCTTGCCAATTTTACCTTTATAACATCTCTTGCGTCTTCTCTCCACTCATGCAGCTACCACATTAATTCAAGTCCTCTTTACATCTGACGTGGATAAATGTAAAAGCCTTCTAATTGTTCTCTGTTCCTCAAGTGTCTCCCTACTCTTAAGTCATCCCATGCACTACTATCAAACTGATTTTTTCCATAAGCAAATAGCTTACTCCCCTACTTAACTCCAGTGATTTCCTATTGCCCTTAAAACCAAACATAAACAATCTCTTTTTAGCATTTAAATCTCTGCACATCTTGAGTCCATCTTATCTTTGTAGCATCACTGGACATTTGTAATGTCCAGGCTAACTTTCTGGAGGATTTTCTGGATGGATCTTGGTCTTTAGGTGGAGAAGTAATGAAGGCAGGAGGGCCACCGGGAGGCTGGTCAAAGATGGAGTCCGGAGTTTGGAATCTGGAGTCTTCTCTGTGTCTGTGACAGTGATTCTTCTGATGTATCTGTCTCTGAGGGATTCTTCTGTTTCTGTGGCTGAGAGACTTTTCCCAGTCCTCCTAGCTCTTAAATACAGTATGTCAGTATGATTATATCACTGCAGCAACTGAGCATGTGCAACCATTACATCACCATATCACATTAAGTATATATTTAGAGAACCGTTATCTCACACTGAGTATGTACTTAACTATAAGCACCCTGTTGTCCTTGATTCAAGTATACCTTTTCAGAATTCTGGCCCTCTACAGGTATTATCTTTCCTCCTGCACATTCCTCAACTCACTCAGATACTGCATCTGCTTAAACTAGACTTAGTTCTGTTCCTCACACAGGATGCTCTGTCTCTGGTTTCAGTACCTTTATACTTGCTATATGGTATCCCTGGAACTCATTTGTTCCTACTTTGTATATATTTGTATTTACCTTATACTTATATTGTATATATCTTTACATTACATTATCTTTTCTACAGAAAGTGTTTTAATTGTGATCAGTAATTGTTTCATTCTTTCTACTTGTATTCTCATTGCCTAATGCCTGAAATATAGGAGGCACTTAATAAGTGCTTGTTGTTTGATTAATTGGCTCTCCATCTGCCTGCCTGACTGCTTCTCAGCCTTTTTTTTTTTTTAATGTGCTGAATCATTATTTATCTCCCATCTGCTAAGTGTAGATTTCTCCTAAGATTCTGTCCTAGGCCTCTTTCTCTTATTTCTTTATACATTTTCTTTTGTAGTGAGTACTTAATAAGTACTTGTTGATAGATTGATGATCACATCAGCTTCCATGAGTTAAATTATTTCCTATTTAGTTGACTCCCAGATATGAATATCTTAGCCAGATCTCTAGTCAATGTTCCATTTTGATATTGCTATCTGTTAGTCAATGTGGCATATAGAGAGCTAGATTAATTTTGGAAAATAAGTTCAAACCTGTCATGACATTTATCATGGACAAGTCACTTAACTTTTTTTTGATAGTTTACTCATCTATAGGAGATGAATAATAAAACCTATAGTACTTACCTCAAAATATGGTTCTTAGACTCTAATGCAGGGCTTCTTAAAATTTTTCTATTAGCATTCCCTTTTAATCCAAGAAATTTTGGGGATCCAGGTTATATAAGTATATAAAATAGCTATTCAAATAAAACATTTACTCATAATAAATCATATTTTCTTTTGCCCCAATTAGTTAATAAATCCTATAGGCATCAGAACCATAATTTAAAAGTGATTCTTTTTTTTTTATAATTTTTTAATTATTTTTTTTAAACCTTTTTTACAGGATATATCATGGTAACAAGCATTAACAAATTTTGAAACCTCTTGAATTTTTCACCTCTTACCCACACCTCCCAATGGCAATGACCAGTAAGATTTTAAATATTTTAAAATATAAATTGATCACAATAAGTATAATGAAAATGTTATTCAAAAAAATCCAACTCTGAAATGTTTACATTACTTTAAAAATCAAAATGGCAGTGAGCATAATTTAGGAATTAGATTCAATTAATGTTCTTAGTACATCCAGTTTTTCTCTTGTAGCTTTCAGTTCATTAACTGTCCATTGGAAATGATTTGGTTGTCTCTTTAGGGATGGAGGTCCATCAGAACTGGTCATCATATAGTATTGTTGTTGAAGTATATAATGATCTCCTGGTCCTGAAGAAGCTAGATTCTAATGAGATAATCTATGTGAGGTGTTCTGCCAAAATTTTAAGTACTACATGTCAGTTATTATAATTTTATTTTACTCTTAGTATCACTTGCTTTTTATCATTTCTTTGCCCCCCCCCCCCACTCTCTCATACACACACACTCTCTCTCTCTCTCTTTCACTCTCTCTCTCATAGGTCCCTATCATCTAGAATCAGTATTTCCATTCTTCAATTTGGTACCACCCAGCCACTAAATCAATTTTCTTAGATTCAGGTCTGATTGTGCTCCTCTCCTGCTCACCCCTAATTTAGTATTACCTTTAGGATAAAGTACAAACAATTTCCATACCAGGTCACCTGTACTTCTGTCATCATCCTCAGCTCTCCTACAAACAGAACACTGTGCTTGAGTTAAAAGGGCTTTTGCTTGATGTTGTCTAGAAACTAGGGCTCCATATCACTTCTTGAATTTCACTTAAAATCTCCCCCCTTCTCTCTCTGACTGCAAACCCATTTTCCTACTTTCTAGTTCCTCCCGTGCATTGTTGTCTTCTGCCTCTTTGACTTTAAATTCCTTGAGAGCAAGAACTATCATGTTTGTGCATGATTGTATTGCCTGCAATTTTCACAGTGCTTCATGCATAATAAATACTTAATAAATTTTTGTCTATAATGAAGTTATCTATAAAAACAAAACTAATCCCCCCAAATGTGAAGATCGCGTATTTTAAAATCAGCCAGAGTCAGGAATTCAGATTAGGGGAAAATCATCAGTCTTTATTCTCAGTGAAGAAGGATCAGAGGTGGAAGAGAATGGGCAATAGCAATGTATGTAGCTGAGTCAAGAAGCTAGCTAGACCAGCAGCCACACGACCAGCAGCTAGGAGTATGGAACCCAGGCTCAATCTCTCCCAGCTTCTCTCCTGTCTCTCTCTGCCTCCACCCACCCAAATCATCATTTCCTATATAACACATCAGGACTTGTACGGTGAGGGACCATTCTTTTCAATCATGTATATTAATAAGTATAGCCAATTACAATTTAGCCTCCGTCTTGGGACCTCAGTGCATCAACTCAAACCTCACATTACATCTCCGCTTTCTTTTATTTTAGAACACGGGTGGTCATGCATCCCCTGACTCCTCAGGAGGTCAGAACCCAAGGGAGGTGATCACAGTCTCCTGACTTCTTAGGAAAGGTGGTGGAGCACTAAAAGGAGATGATCACGCCTCCCTGACATCTCAGGAAGGGAGATGAGAAAGCACCAAAGGGAAGTGGGGTTGCTAGCAGTTTGGGCTGAAGGGTCTTGTATGCACAAACCCATCAGCATGGGAGGTATTACACAAGCACATAGCAATAATGCAGAGGCTTGGGATGACTCTCCCCACAGTCAGTGCAGGCTGATGTGGTGTAACAATCATGAATTGTACATGCAAGTAGCGAATAGCAAACAATATAAATCAACATGGTGTTGGAAAAGATCAAGAAGTCCTAGAAAGGAGGGTATTAAACAACAGTCACAATACACCTTCTTCAGCAGCCAAAGAATAGTCCAAAACCAATCTATTGTCCATTCACATGTCAGGAATCCAATGATCCCCTGAGTTTTGAAGTCCTCAAAGTCTTTATCATTTCTCAGAGAATCAATGATTCCTGAGGGTTTTCAATCCTCTGTCTCAGAGAATCCAAGATTCCTGAGGGTTTTCAGAATCCTACAACAAATCTTATCATGTCTCAGAGAATCCAATGATTCCTGAGGGTTTTCAATCCTCTGTCTCAGAGAATCAATGATTCCTGAGGGTTTTCAAGTCCTACAACAATCTTTATCATGTCTCAGAGAATCCAATGATTCCTGAGGGTTTTGAAGTCCAACAATTTTTGATGTCCATGAGTCAAACGCCATAACTGCCGTGCTCTTTCAATGGTGAGCACAATCAGCAATAGAACCACCGATTTTCTTGGGTCGTCTCCTTTGTTTCAAGGGTCTGCTCTGTTCTCTGTGATGGACAAGGCGAATATTGGCTCGTTGGCACCCATCTGATTCCTTCTCCACCTATGAGATACAAGCAAACCCCTCTCCCCAAAGCGGTTAGCCTGTCTGGTCCTTTCCATTCACCACTTTCTGGGTCTCTCCATTCACCTGGCGATTATCTAAAGATAGTGGAGCTGCTCGCACTGGACACTGACCTTCGGTGGTATAAACATGTCTGCCAGAAGTGAATCTGTCAAAAATCTAGAAATTAATGTATAAAGGGCTAGATTTGAAGTTCTCTAGGGTTATTGTGGCTCCCCTTTCTTTTGTTTTGGAGGGGTCTTATATCTGTTTCTCCTCTCTACTTTGCCTGTCCTTGAGGATTTAAAAGGTATGCCTGTGGTGTTGTAAAATCTTATACTGTGCACAAAAGTGTGCAAAATATTTCAAGTATAACAGGACCATTTATCTGTTTTATTGCTTGTGGCACACCCATAATGGCAAATGCTTGTGTGAGGAATTCAGTGACCACTCGGGCTGTCTCTTCTGCCGCTGGTATTGCAAAAGTGAATCCCAAAAAGGTGTCTACCACAACGTGGCTGAAAGACAGACGACCAAAAGATTTATAATGGGTCACATTCATTTGCCAGATTTTAAACCACGAGGGTTCTTCCCTGGAGGCAGTGTAGGAGCGTGGAAAGGAAGGCAACATACAGGCTTTTACTATGCTCCAGCTTCCTCTCTGTTATTCCAAATTTAGCGTAAAGCTCGAGCAGCCTGATGATATTTAGAATGAGATGCCTGGGCTTCTTGGAATAAAGGGGTATTGACCAATATAGTTAGAAGGCTATCTGCCTTTGAATTGCCATCAAATATGGGACCTGGAAGTCCACTATGAGAATGGACATGTAATATATAGATCTTACCTGGATGCTTTCTCACTTGGTCTTGAAGATTCTTAAAGAGCTGATATATATTAGAGGCTGCAAATTTTATTTGGGCTGTGGCAATTCTTTGTACCACACCTAATGAATAGGCCGAATCAGATATTATATTTATGTCTCCTGGATAATAAGTAAGAACTAGAATGATCGTACAATTCATTCTGCTGAGGTGGACTGAAAAAGGAGTTCTGACTACTCTCTTTATAGTTAGATCATAAGAGTACACAGCACAAATATTATGTTTGGATGCATCCGTGAAGATAGTTGGTCCTTTAAGAGGAACTTTAGAAACTTTTTCTTCAAGAATCCATTGCCAATTATGTAATAGTCTGGTTATCTTTATGGAGACCATGTATAAAATTTGGAGCATGGCTAATAAAATTTCCACTCTGGGATGTCTCACAACACACATTAATTTGTGTGTTGGTATAAAATCTATTCTTGTCGGTCTTGTCCAGATAATTGTACTGCTCGCAAGTGGCCTTTTAATAAAATTCTAACCACAAGCACTGGGTAGGGTGTAAGGCTTTGTTCTGGTTGTGCGGAGGTTCACCCACTCTATACACTGTGCCTTATGAAGGACTGCTTGGGTGCCTCTTGTGTGCAAAACTGATATCTCAAGGGTTTTGGTGACTCTTTCAACCACATTGGATAAAACCAGTTCAACTTCTCAAAGCCTCTTGAGCTTCTTTTTAGCTGGGCTTGTGAATTTAAACACTGTCTCCTTAAAATGTCATATAACGGTTGTAACTGATAGGTAGTCAAACCCTAACATTGGTTGCATCCATTGGATATCTCCTATCAATTTCTGAAAATCATTCAATGTGTTTAGCTTTTCTGTTCTTAAGGAGAGTTTTTGAATTGTAAGCACCTTGGGGTATACTTCATATCCTAAATATTGAAAAGGAGCATGTCTTTGAATTTTTTCTGCTGCTGTGTATAATTTGGAATTCCTTAGTGTTCCTATGTTTCTTTTGTAGACATGCTTCTAATATTTGTTCCTCAGATGCACATCCCAATATGTCATCCATGTAATGTAATAGCATAACTTTTGGGAATGCTTTTCTTATTGGAGCAAGAGCAGCAGCAACATACATTTGACACATAGTAGGGCTGTTTTTCATTCCTTGAAAACTGTCCATTCATATCTTTTATAAGGCTCAGGTAAGTTAACGCTGGGCACTGAAAAGGCAAATCTTTTATATCCTCCTTATCCAGAGGGATAGAATAGAAACAATCTAATATCTTGGAAAAGGAGGCCATTCTTCAGGCAACTGAGTAGGAGATGGAAGTCAGGCTGAAGAGTTCCCATAGTTTCCATCTGCTCATTCACTTTTCTTAATCCATTAAACCTCCATTTCCAGATTTCTTTTTGACAACAAACACTAGAATTCCAAGGACTTAGAAAGGTTTTAAGTGTCCTTGGTCAAGCTTCTCCTTACTATATCTAATAAGGCCTGAATTTATAGTTACTTAAGGCCACTGTTCTATCCACACTGATATATCAGTTTTCCATTGGATGGAACAGGTGAAAGTTGGCAGGCCTTCAATAGCACCCTGCCTAAAAACCGAAGTACTAATTTTAATCATAATTGCTGTAAAATGTCTCTTTCCCACAGATTGATGGGTTTTTCAACTATAAAGGAGTAAAAACTCCTGTTTGCCTAAAGTCCATCTCATAGGGGCGCACTAACTTCAGCTGCTGTTATCTCCCTACCAACCAGACATGTAGGTGTCTGCTTTAATCTTTATTGATGACTGGGCCAATTGGCACCTCTAATGACGTCCGATCTCCAAGTGTCTACCAGTTCTTCCAATGGAAGGCCATTTATATAGATCATGAGCATAGGTGGTCCAGTTGTTACACTGCTGTCAATATATTTGGATTTTGTGATCTGAAATGGAATCTGGGTGACTATCACCAAGTTTGCAATAGGATTCTGTATAAGTAAACCTGATGTTACTATTTCTCCTTGGTGATAAGTCACACATTTGTCTGCCTGTATTGGTGACTGGGATATTATCTACACATTCCCCAGTTTCCCACATCAGTTGTGGATGGAACTGTTTTATGCGATACTCTCAGGAGGTAAAATGGTCAAGTGTACTGTGCCTGGAGGCAAGGGATCCATAGGCTGGAGACGAACAGATTTCACTTCTCCAGGGGGTATCTCAGTTGTCTCAACTGCATACAACTCTATTCTCCCTAATTGTAATCCCTTTCTCCCATCAGGTTGCTTCCTGGCTGATTGATTGTGTAATCCCTTTCTCTCATCATATGGCTTCCTGGCTGATTGGTCATGTCTGGGTATTGGACTTCTAGGCCTCTCTGGGTTGCACCATTGCTCCATCATGCCCCAAGTGTTTTTGCCTGGGGCCCTGGGCTGGGCCCCTCATCCGTTCCCTGAACCTGTCTACATTCTGAGGCCCAATGGAAACCTCTGTTGCATTTGGACATGGGTGCTGGGTCTTGTTCTCCCACCCTGTTTTCTCACTCTGCCTCTATACCAACATTGAGCTTTCAGATGCCCTACTTTACCACACTGAAAGCATTGATGTGTCTCTCTAGAAGTCCCTTGCTAGAAGGGACCCTGTCTACCCATGTTGGGATCTTGGGAAGTCTGCATCATAGTCTCACTATAAAAGGCATTTGTGTCCACTGTGGCACAGTGTCTTATGAACTCCTCTAAAGGAGCATCCTTGCGCAGTCCTAGTATAATTCTTCTGCACACCTCATTAGCATTTTCCTTGAAGTTGCCTTATTAAAACATCTGTTGATGAATTTTCCATTAGTTCTTGTATAGCAGTCTGCAAGCGTCCCAAAGTCAGCAAAGGGTTCATCTGGCCCTTGTGTTATTTTTGTAAGGTCACCTTTGTCATTTTATTGTGAATCGAAGCCCATGCTTTGATAGCATTAGCAACAATTTGCTTATAGCTGCTACTGAATAATTAATCTGTGCTGTGACATCTGCATAGGGACCTATACCTGTTAGTAGGTCTGAGGTGATCGCAACATGAACAACTTATTTGACTATTTTGTTGGCTTGTATCCTACAAGAGCTCACTATAAGAAAGCCCATGTAATTTTGTCCAGGTTCTAGGTATACCCTTGCTATAGATTTCCAGTCATTAGAGTCAAGATTTCCAAAACAAATTCTGTAATAGCATCTTAACATAAGCTGATGTAGCCCCATAAAGAGTGCAAGCCTTTTTCAGGTCTTTGATGATTTCTGTGTTAAAAGGGGCGTATCTTCGACTTTCTTGACCTGAGGAATTAAATTGGGAAATTACAGGGAAAATATGCATTTGGAGCTCTGTGACATCTACACCCTTTTCTTTGGCCTTCATTAAGCCCGTCCCGGAGGGTGGAGTTGATGGAGGAGAGTCAATCACTTGCTCCTGAGGTGGGGCTGAAGCTGCCTCCTGAGGTGGAAAGTCACCACACCCTTGCTCACTTAAGTCTCCATGCCCTGTGGGGATATGGTCATTAATCTCTTCATTGCCTTCCTCCTTAATATCAGGCTTCCCTATTTGGCTACTGGGAGGGGGAGCAATGGGTTTTTTCTTTCTTCTAGGGATAGGGTTTCTTAGTGCTAACTGAATTATATTGTATAAATAAAATGCCTCAATGGAAATTGAATGAGGACCGTTTTCACTGTAATACGTGGGCAACTGTTGTCCAACCAGGGACCAGTTATCTCGAGAGATCTGCTCCTCTACGAACCAAGGGGAGATGCGGTTTAATGTACCCACAAGTCTAGCTACCTGTTCCCAAGTTATAAGTAGCCCTTGTCCTTCTATCAGCTTAAGCATGCTTTCTATAGCATCACTCTTGGGTGGAGTTGAAGGGGTTAGGGGCGGGGATGGAGAGTCTTTAGCTAGCATTTGTTCCATTTTAGCCAAAAAGAAAGATTACTAGTTAAGTTTTTAAGAAAATAAGTTCCCTGTTTGTCTATTAACAATACTCACCCAAGTTACTGGTCACCGGAGACTTCTTCAGTCCTTCGTTCCCACCGTTGGGTGCCAAAAATGTGAAGATCACGTATTTTAAAATCAGCCAGAGTCAGGAATTTAGGTTAGGGGAAAATCATCAGTCTTTATTCTCAGTGAAGAAGGATTGGAGGTGGAAGAGAATGGGCAATAGCAATGTGTGTAGCTGAGTCAAGAAGCTAGCTAGACCAGCAGCCACACAATCAGCAGCTAGGAGTATGGAACCCAGGCTCAATCACTCCCAGCTTCTCTTCCTGTCTATCTCTGCCTCCACCCACCCAAATCTTCATTTCCTATACAACACATCAGGACTTGCACAGAGAGTGGGCAGGGACCATTCTTTATCCAATCATATATATTAATAGAGTGTAGCCTAATTACAATTTAGCCTCACGTACTTGGGACCTCAGTGCATCAACTCAAACCTCAGCCCATTACAGCCAAACACAAAACCCCCAAAACTCTTCAGTATTAACCTTTAGGATAAAATAGACTTCCCTATCTTGACCATGAAAACCCTCCACAATTTGGCTCTTGCTACCATTATTAACTTATAGTACTTCATTTCACATATTGTTTTAGTCAATCTGTTTTACAGGCTTTCCCCAAACTTAACATTAAATCTCCCTCTCAATCTTTGCCAAAGTTTACCCCCAGTTTCTGGAATGTGCTTCTCACCTCCATCTAGATAGCTAATTTATTTCAAGGCTCAGCTCAGGTGACACCTTCAATGACAAATCCTTCCTGCCCCATTTATAACTCTCCTCCCTAACCCTATGGTTGATTCTTTTTTCCTTCTAAGATTTTCTTGCATTTTAATTTTGTGTGTATGTTACATTTTTCCAGTCCAGTTCTTTCCCCTTCCTTCCCTGAACTTTAATTTCTTTGAATTGTAGGCTTGCTGTTTGAACCCCCATAATAGTACTCTGCATAATGCCTGAGACATGGTTGTTATATAATAAATGTGTATTGACTAAAATAATGCTTTGTAGGTGCTTAATGTTTGTTCCGTTGAATTGGTTTGTTGAAGGGATTTGTAATAGTATCACAGTTTCTATGGGTAGAGTAAAAGTCCTAAAAGGATTGAACATATAAAATAAGGAACTGACTTTATAAGTTAAAGTACAAAAACAAGCCAAAATATTCTAAATGGCTTGTATTAATTTCTTGTACTTATAATCTCTTTTCATATTAACTAGAGGAGTTTCTTTTTTAAAGAATTGCATGAACTATAGCAATTTAGCAATTCTGGGATCTCTCTTTTCTGTTATACTCTAACTGCTTGGTTGTACTTTTTGTGATGCATCCTGAGTAAGCATTTCTTCCATTTCCTTACCTCACTTTTCATTGCCTCACAATTTACTTATATATTGGTGAGCTACTGTTTCTTCCCTAGAATTGTTTGCTGTTGTTTAGTCATTTCAATCATGTTTTAACTCTTCATGGACCCATTTGTGGATTTTTCCTTTTGTTATTTCATTCTCTAATTCATTTCATACTTGAAGAAACTGAAGGAAATTGTTAGTGACTTACCCGGATTTAGACAATTAGTTTGTGTCTGAGGTGATTTGAATTCATGAAAATGATTCTCCTGTCAGAAGAATCATTTTCATGAATTCAAAGTCACTTAATATAAATTCTTTTAGTCATATATATATATATATATATATATATATAATAATATATACACACATATATATATATATACACACACACATACACACACACACATACATATATATATATATATATATATATATATATATATATACTTTCTTAAATTAGTATGGCTTTCTGAAACGTGCAGCTTTTCCACAAAAGTATAATTTTCCTTCTACTTACATGTTGTCCCCCCCCCCAAATTACAAATATGGATTTTTTTTAAAAGTTCACTTGGCAGAGTTACTATGTAAATCACACTGAGTATTTCAATCATACTAGATTTGAAATCCTAATCTTAAGTGGCAAATAGGATTACATATACCTACATATGTAAATTCTTCTGAATTTGCTGATATAAAAGATTAATATAAAATAATAAGCTGTCAATATCTTGCAAAGTACAAACATCAGTAGTGTTTTATTTTCTATGATTATTTAAAAAAATACCTATGGAAATTAATAAAGTTGTGTGTTTATGCACATACATAAAGTGCTTTTACAGAGCACTTTATAATGTGGAAGGCATTTTATATACATTATTTCATTTTAACTACACAATATAAGCTTGTCTTGACAAGTTAAGTAGGATTCTACATAAATTTTTATCACTTAGTGATAGACATGGTTCATAACTTTGAAGGAACAAAAGATCAACTGAGTCACCAAGGTGAGACTAAAAACCAAGATCTCTCTTTCTTCAGGAATTCCTTTCTCTTATACCAAATTATTCAATTATTTGCACTGAAAAAGGAGTTTTAAAACTGAATGGAGTAAGCTATCAGCCAAAATCAGAGACAGAATCAACAGAATCCTAAACTATCCCTTCTCTTCCCCTTTTCAGTCCAATAACACTAGTCTTCTAGTTACACCACCAAGAAACTCAGTCTCTGACAGGCATTTTCTGTCACTAATTTTCCAAGTTTACATGTTCCTTCTTCTCTACCTACTAGCTTCCCCAAGTCCCAACTAAAACTCCTCTTAATTCTAGTGCCTTCCTTCCTTAATTATATCCTATTTATCCTATATTTAGTTTGTTTGTATGTATTTGTATGCTTATCTCCCTATTAGATTGTGAGCTCTTTGAGAGTAAGGACTATCCTTTGTTTATGGATATGCCTGTGTTTAGCACATAGTACCTAGCTTATAATAGTTTCTTTTTTTTTTTTTTTTTTTTTTTTTTTTCTTTAATAGCCTTTTATTTACAGGATATATACATGGAACTTCAGCATTAACTTGCCAAACCTCTTGTTCCAATTTTTCACCTCTTCCCCCCACCCCTTCCCTAAATGGCAGGATAATTAGATGTTAAATATATTAAAATAACTTATTAATAAGTATACATGACAAAAATTATTTTCTGCAAAAAGAATCAGACTCTAATTATTGTACAATTAGCTTTGAAGGAAATCAAAAATGATGTGTGCTAAATATAGGGATTGAATTCAATGAATGGTTTTAGTCATCTCCCAGAGTTCTTTTTCTGGGTATATAGTTCAGTTCATTACTGCTCCATTGAAATATTTGGGATCCAATTTGGGGTGGCCTATCCATCAGAACTGGTCATCATCTGTATTGTTGTTGAATTATAATGTTCCTGGTCCTGCCATTTCCTCAGCATCAGTTTTTAAGTTCTCAGGCCTTTCGAAATCATCCTGTTGGTCTTTCTTCAGAACAGTAATATTCCATAATTTTCATATACCACAATTTATTCAGCCATTCTCCAACTGATGGACATCCATTCAGTTTCAGTTTCTGTACAAAAGGGCTGCCAAAAATTCTGCCAAAACTGGTCCTTTCCTTCTTTATAATCTCTTTGGGATATAATCCCAGTAGTAACACTGCTGGATCAAAGGGTATGCACAGTTTGTTATAATAGTTTCTTAATAAATTTATAGTGACTCATTGGTGATTGATTGATTCATTTTTATTTTTTTTCCCCTCAGCCTCTCCTTCCACAAAAACTTACAGTATTGAATATATTTTTACTCTCTCATTCACCTTTTATATATTCAATCATTTGCTAAATTTTGTTAGTTCTACCTCAGAAACATTGCTTCTAACTTGTTTTCTCTCGACTCATAGGGCTTCATTACCTCTTACCTGGTATTTCAATAGCTTCTGGATTGACTTCCCAATATCTAGTCTCTCCAGTCTATTCTCCACAACAGTACTGAATATTCCTCAAACACGTCTGACCATATTACTTTCCTTGTTCTCAGTACCTCTGGGATTAAATACAAGTTCCTCTACTGTTCATTTAAATCTAGCCTCCACTCACCTTTCTAATCTTAATACATATGCTTCTCCTTTTATGCTATGCTTCAACAAAACTGACCTATATCAACAATTAGATGGCTACAGGATCTGGAGTCAGGAAGACCTGAGTTGAAAGATGGTTTCATTCATTAACTATGGGCTCCTAGGCAAATCACTTTATCTCTGCTTTATTTTCCTTCCAGGTTAAAAAACAAAAGCCAAAGACCCATAGTAGGAAGTGGTAAGGAAGTGGAGGCAATATTTCTGGGCTTCCCTTAATTGTCCTAAGATCCTAACTTCTATGGTTCCTTTTCCAGACCTTCTTAATTCTAGTGCCTTTCCTCTCTTAATTAGAATTGTAGTGTTGCCTTCCAAAAAATAATGAAATTCGGAGGAGGGTGGGAACTAGAATACAGTATCACAGTGAATGTTTTCCTCTCAATTAGGTAATACAGTGAGTAAGCCACAACACAAAGACTTTTAAAAAATTTCTTATCAATACTCCTCTTGCTCCTACCCCATTTCAGAAATCTCATATTATCACTATCAATATTGGGCTATAATGTTGGATGAATAACAAAAAATACAGTGCTAACAAAACGGCACAACTGGACTTGGTGTTCCCAATAAGCCAAGGTTCACTCTTATTTCCCTGACTCAGACCCCCACTCAATTACCAGTTGGGGAGGTGAAAGTTTCTGTGGTTCCTGCTGAGGCTCCAGTCACAACCAGCTAGCCCAAGGGATCCCCACTTGATATTTCTGCAGAGCTAACCCCGAGATATTTGCACTTTAGAGAGGTTAATTTGCCCAGGTTTTTCTTTAGATCTTATGGAGTTATATCTGAAGGACCTCTATTCTGCCCCAAGTCTTCTTAGTTTTTCACCAGTCTATATTAACCCCAAAGGCACAAATTTGTTCTGTTTGTGGGAGAAATCAGGGGAGCTTGAAATTTATTTATTCCAAAATCTTCCCAGAATTAAAACATATTCTTTATCATAAAAAGAAGAGAGTAAGAAATGAGTGAAATTTTAACAAAGCCTGAGAAGTGACTAAAAAGTCAGTAATTTATGAACTGAACAAATTAAAATATTTTAAATGTTAATAGTTACTTGTATTGATGTTCAGTGTAAGTAAATCTAATAATAAAAGGGAGCCTATGTTCTCAATTCAAACATCTGATTAAAATTAAAACATCTGATTGTTAAATTTCTATTTTGATTTTAGGCATTTTCCTTATGCTTTTTTGGCCTATTTATATATTTTTCCCCATATTTATAAAGTCTTTTTTTCATGAAGACTTTTACTTTGTCTTCAGCTTACTTTTAATGTTTGTGGTTCGGGTAAACTTTTAATTATATTATTATTCCATTATGTGTGATTTGGAGCATTTGGACTTTTTTAGTGACGTAATGCCATTATTTATGGTTGTAATTAATGCTCCCTGGTTTCCTTTAGTGGCACAATAGTTATCTTTCAAACACCATTACAAGTCGTTATTGCTATTGTTTTTGAAAAGCTAAGATATTGTCATTGTATTATACCCCTTGATCAAATTTTTACTTTTTATTATATCAAAGCTAAATCTCAATAGTATCTTTTGGAATGTATATGGAAAGAAGAGAAGTTTGTTTTACAACCTTTAGAGTGATAGTAATAATAATAATAATATCTGTCACTTATATAGTACCTACTGTGTTTCAGGCACCATGCTAAGCACATTACAAACATTATCTTGAGCCTCACAACATAAACATTCTATGAACATAATTCATAGAATTATGAAGTAAATGCTATTATTTTATTGATTAGGAAACTGAGGCAAACAAGTTAAGTGACTTGTCCAGGGTCAAATAACTGGTAATTGTCTGAGGCTGGATTTGAACTTGGGTAGTCCTGAATAGAAGTTTTGTGTTCTCTCCATTGTACTACTACCTGCCTCTAGATTTAGATGATATTTTACTTTTTATTTTTATATCATCTTCAATTTTGGATTTATCCCTCTATTCTCTCTTATGAAGTAAACTGTCCCTTTTAACAATGAATATAAATGAGAGAATAAAAAGGATTCTTGTCATAATATCCAGTTATTCTCTGCTTGATGATTTTAGCTGAAATATACCTTTTATGGAAATGAAATATTTTATTATGATTTGTGTTCTCCGATAAATTTTTACATATCATCTTTGTTCACTTAGCATAAATCTCCAATGTTGAATTTGTGCTTCTGTAACCTTGTGATGGCTTTATTTAGGGGGACTGTTTGGTGACAGTCAGTCATATCCATACATCCCCATTACCTTTAAGATAGGTGTATAATATTGTACAGGGAAATTAGACTTGAACTACTGTGTGACTGTTAAGGAAAGACTAATCTTAAGTGTAAAATACAGTAAAAATAAAATACCATTGGTAAAATTTATCTGGGCAGAAGGCCATCTATTCTACTTTGTGTTCCTATCCTTTGGTGTTATCCTCTGCCTTTCTACTATGAGTATCCATCTACAAGGCAATACATATAATTGACCAATTCTGGTAACTAATGTATAGTAGGCATTAATAAATGCTTGTTGATTGTTAATCAATAATTATCTCTATCAGCTCTTGGCTAAAGTTAAATAAACCTTTAAATGAAATTACTATTCCCTATATTTTGAAAAATTAGTAGTATTTGAATTGAGAACATAGGCTCCCTTTTATTATTAGATTTACTTACACTGAACATCAATACAAAGTAACTATTAACATTTAAAATATTTTAATTTGTTCAGTTCATAAATTACTGACTTTTTAGTCACTTCTCAGGCTTTGTTAAAATTTCACTCATTTCTTACTCTCTTCTTTTTATGATAAAGAATATGTATCTTATTCTGGTTCTATTTTTTTTTTTTTTGGTGGGGGGAAGGCTTCATTTTATCAAGATCTTTATATTTTGGAATATTCTTGTCAATCTCATTTAATTTATTCCATTTCATTACCTCATTGTTGTGCATTTAGATTTTTCCAGTTTATTTTTGTCATTATATATAATCTTGCTATTAAAATCTTCAGATAAATATTTTTTAAAATTGTTGTCGATGAAGAAATTTTGTATATTATTCCCCATAATGGAATTATTGGAATGGTTATACCAGTTAATACAAGAAATACTATTGTATTGTTTTATTACTTTTATTTTGCCCAGTTTGATAGATATTTGAAGAAATATTTCAAAGATATTTTAATAATTATCTCTTTAAATAATAATGACCGTGTAGATTTTTTTAATTGACAATTTCCATTTCCTTTTCCCAGAAATTGACTTTTTGATGTCCTTTTACCATTGTGAATAAGGGATTACTTTATGTAATTTAATAGTTTCTTTTATATATTATATTTGTATGGCAGGTTTTATCAGTCAGAAGTTACTGACAAGTAATTTTCTCCATTCATTTATTTTTAAATCCTGCTCCTCTCCATTTTAGTATACTCAAATCTTTTCTCTAATAGTCTTTCATTTGTTTAATAGGACTAAACATTTCTCTAACAGTTGAGCTAAAAGTACATTGTTTATTCTTTCATTTTTTAAAATGGTGTTTTAAAAATGTTTAACACCTGGAATTCATTGAGGTAAATAGTGTAAGTTGTGAATCTCAATCTATTTCTAAAGAAACTTGATATCCAGTTTTCTCAGGTATATAGTTTAAAATTATTTTTCTTTATTTTCTCTGAATCTTCTAATCTTTGCTCCTTTCCTTTCTTTTTTAGACCTTAGTTCTCCTTATAATCTTATGCCTGAACTGTTAAAATAGTGTAGGTCTTCCTGTCTCAATTTCCTCCCCTTTTTAATTCATTTTCCACTAAACTTTCACATTGATCTTAAGAGTGTAGGTCTGAACATTACCTTCCTGATCAAGATGTATCAAATATAATACTGCTGTTACTGCTAGTACAACCATCACCACCACATTGTGAATGTGAATCAGTTAAATATTTAAATTAATAAATACTTATTGGTTAAATGATAAACATATCAGTCTTAATTTTAATATTCTAAGTGATTACTGATTTCACTTGATTTATGTGATTTATTGTTATTAATGATATTAGTAATTTATTAAAATGATTGACTTGGAAAATGCCAATGGTAGATGAAAACATTGTATATGGTATGTGATTAAGTTTCGGCATTTAGTTAACTAATTTTTTTTAATGTTTTAAATATAGCACTACAATTGTGGAGTCTTTTCCAGTTTTATGTTACTATATATATATATATATATATATACATATAAATGTATATATATATACATATACACACACATATATTTCAGAAATTATTTATAAATTTGTTTTTACACTCTACTCAATTTTTTTTAATTGTCTCTTCTCTTACCCCTCTCAGAAAAAAGGGGGAAAATGTTCAGCAAAACTAACTGACACATTGATGAAGCCTAACACTATATGCAATATGGTTTGTATGCTTAAACTCCTATATCTACAAAGAGGGTGGGCTGGTGCCTTTTCTTTTTTCTTCTTTGCAGCCAAGCTTGTTCTTTATATAAGCTATACTAAAATTTTGGCACACTCTTTAGCTCTGCAGTTTAGTTATATCATTCTTGACTCATTATTTTTCATCTCTATTAGATTTTAAGCTTTTTGAGAATAGAGATTTGTCTTTGGTCCCTTTTTGTATGCCCAGTGCTTAGCATAGTGCCTAGTACACAGTAGGTACTTAATAAAAATGTATTGACTGACTCCTCTGTTTCCATAGAGTTCAGTTATCTTGTTCTTTATGTTCACACTGTTCTAGTTATGTCTCTTGTTTTCCTGGTTCTGCTAAATTCACTTATCATCTCTTCATATCATCTTTCAGTGCTTCTCTGTGATCTTTATATTAAATCACTTCTTATCATATAGCAATAATCTGTTTACATTCACATGGTACAAAATTTTTAGCCATTCCTCAATCTCTGGACATCTACTTTTGTTTTCTTTCTTTTTTTTTCTTTTCTATTGCAAAAAGTATTGCTGTGCTTATGATTGTTTACATACAGCCTTGGATATGTAACAAGCAGTGGAACCAATCTCAAAGTATTTTTATGATTTTCTTATCACAACTTCATATTACTTTCCAGTATGTTTGTACCACTTTAAAGCTCCACCAGCAGAGCATTACTTTTTGTTAAAGAACTCCCCCATTATTGACTATTCCCACTTTTATTATTAGGGGTTTTAAGCAGTCTTTTGTGAAGCTATTAATAGTTCCTAATTCTTTCAGAATTTTTTTTTTTTTGTGTGTG
This sequence comes from Sarcophilus harrisii, assembly GCF_902635505.1. Lineage (NCBI taxonomy): Eukaryota > Metazoa > Chordata > Mammalia > Dasyuromorphia > Dasyuridae > Sarcophilus > Sarcophilus harrisii. The sequence goes on along the minus strand of NC_045427.1, from coordinate 532,235,228 downwards.
TGTGGGAATGGTTTTTGCTCTTAAGTATTTTTGATAGTTGCTTCTGGGTCTTGGATTAACCCTTATGAGAGATATTTAATGCGAGGTTTTTTTCCCCCACTCAGTATTCTCTTCTAATCCTAATTGTATTGATTTTATTTCTTTAAAAGTGAAAAAATTTTTGTATGATGCAATCTTACTGTTTGCTCTTACTTAGTTGCTTTCCCAGAGGCTATGAAATTTTATCCATGACTGTATGTTCTCTTCCATTCTGGATGCCAGTTGTATCAGGACTTCACATTTCCCTTCTTCTGAGACTGGAACCAGTCAAAATATAATACATTTCTAATAGAAGAAGGCCTTTCAATCCAAAGACACCTATAGAATAAATAATTGTAAAGCCTCTTTCCAAAACCAGGCACCAGTCTTAAGTGAAATCCTCTCCCCTAGGCTGAGATCCACTCTTCCAACTCCTCCATTTCTCCTATTCTCAGTCTCCACTTGTGCCTTTCTCCTTCTTCTGCAGTCTCCTTTCTTACTTAGAGACTAGAATTGCCATCTCATCCCTTCATTCTTCTATCACAAAATTCCTTTTTCCATCTGTCCTCTAGTCTTTCCTCATGCTGCTTCTAACCTTGCAACTATATCCCTCAAGAGACATTGATTCAGTTTTATAAGGATCACATGATTCACCATGCTTTCTTTAGCTTTCTTCTACATTTGCTTCGTGTCATTCTCAGTTCTTAGATTTATTTTCTTATGTTTTTTAGAACCCTTTTGATGATGATTCTTTGTTCTATCTTATAAGTCAATCACTTGTTTTATCTCGCTCCTTATCCTGTCATTTTTTCCCCCTTTTCTTCTGCCTTTCTTTTTCTCTACCTCTAACCTTGAGGTAGTGTGTTTCATTGTTTTTTATACTTATTTTGCCTGTCTTTTTTTTGTCCTATTAAATTTTAGGAATTTAGGACTTTAGTACTTAAGAATTAGGGTTAGTTTTGTATGCAGTAATTCTCAAAGTGTTTTAAGAATTTGGGTTAGTTGTTTGGTTCTGCACACATATATCTAGAATATACTGAGACGTATTGAATATATATAGGACTGCTTGCAATCTAGGGGAGGGGGTGAAGATAGGGAGGGGAAAAATCGGAACAGAAGTGAGTGCAAGGGATAATGTTGTAAAAAATTACCCTGGCATGGGTTCTGTCAATAAAAAGTTATTATAATAAATTTTAAAAAAAGAAAAAAAGAATTTGGGTTAGTTTTGTAAGCAGTAATTCTCAAAGTGTTTTCCAGGAAAATCCTCTTGGCAGAACTTGATTACTTGATTATGATCTAGTTATATATGCACTTATGGCAGTTATGCAATTAACTGATATGCAAAGGAAGAAAGGAAACAAGTATTTATTGGGTGATTTTTATGTACATTACTAATATTATTTCATTTGATCCTAACAATAACATTTTTTCCTGGGAAGTAGATGCTATTATTATCCCCATTTTGTAGTTGAGGACATTGAGGGAGACAAAGATTAAAGAATTTGCCTAAAGTCACATAACTAGTAAATGAGTCCAGCTTTGAACTTTTCTTAGCCTTAGAGCCTATGCTGTATCCACTGTGCCACCTAGCTGCTTCAAACAATTAGATAATTTCAGTCAAGAAATTACTACCTTCTACTATATGTCAGGCACTGTGTTAGACTCTGGAGATTATACCTACTCCTTACCCTCAAAAAAGCTTACATTCTTTTGGGAAAGAAATATACATATATGACAAGTCTGTCAAACAAGCATTTATTAAGTGTCTTCTTTATTCTAATCACTGGAGAGACAAAAAGTAATCCCTGCTCTCAGGGAACATACACACGCTAAAGAGAAAGACAATTTGCAAACAAATGCTTACAAACAATATATAATCAGAATTCATTGGAAATCACCTATGAGGGGAAGTCACTAGCATTAAGGAAAGTTCAGGAAACATTGTTGTAGAAGGTACAATTTTAACTGGAACATGAAGGAAGGATAGAGGGAGAAAATCCCAGGTATGGAGAATAACCATTGAAAAAACTTGGAGTTCTAGAGATGGATTTCTTTTTGTGTGAGAGTCTGCAACAAGGTTATATTCATTAGATCAAAGAATACATGGAAAGAAATAAGAAATGTAGAAAGGTTGGGGGGACCAAGTTATAAAGGATCCTTAAAAGTTAAACCAAGGTTTTTTTATTTGAGGCTAGAGATTATAGGAATGGAGTTTATTGATTGTAAAATTAGTGTGGTCAGACCTGTGAATTAAGAAGATTAATTTATTTTTTAAATTAAATTTTATTTTCCTTTCCAAATTCTTTCCTGTCTTGCTTTGAAAGTAAGATAAAGTACATTACAAATTTGTATAGGTATAAAAATAAATTCCCAAGATAGCCGTTTTCCTCCAGGGTACCCCTTCTCCCCACCAAAAAAAGAAGAAAAGAAAACATGTTTCAATCTGTATTTGAAAAGAAAATGTATTTCAATCTATTTGTATTCAGAGTCCAGATGCTTTGTATCAAGAGGTGGATAGTGTGTTTCATCTTAAATCCTTTGGAATTATGATTAAGCATTGTGTTGATCAATGTTCCTACGTTTTTCAAAGTTGATTACCTTTACATTATTGTTATTGTATAAAGTTTTCCTGTTTCTGCTCATTTCAATTTGCACCAGTTCATAGAAGTTTTTACAGGTTTTTCTGAAACCATGCCATTCATCATTTCTTATAGTCCAATAGTACTATGTTCATTATGTTCATATAACATAAGTTCCCCAATTGTTGAATTTCCCTTTGGCTTTAGATTTTTTGTTACTGCAAAAAAGAATTGCTAGAAATATTGTATGTGTATATATGTAACTAGTAATAGTCTCATTGAGTTAAAGAACATGTACAGTATAATAGCTTTTTAGGAATAGTTTTAAACTTATTTCCAGGATGAGTAGACAATCCACAAACAGTGGATTGAACTATTTGTTTTCTCATAGCCCATCCAGCATTTGTTATTATTATTACAGTTTTTTTGGTCAGGTTAGCCATTCTGCTAGGAGTTGGAGGCTCAGTTTTCATTTGCATTTCTTCATATGACTTGATAATTGTATTTCTTCCTCTTAAAATTGTTTATTCATTTCTTTTGACTTTATCAAGATGAATGGTTCATATTCTTATAAATTTGACTCACTCCCATCTTTATCTAAGAAATGAGACCTTTATTAAAGAAACTTATTACATAGATTTTCCCCCTAGTTTCTTACTTCTCTTCTAACTACATTGATTTTGTTTCTTCAGAAAGTTTTTACATTTTATCTAACCACATTTTCCAGTTCCTTTGAACCTTTCCATATCTTGTTTCATCATTAACTTTAAGGAAGATTAATTTGACAAATGATGGGAAGATGGATGGAAGTGGGGAAAGAGATATATACAAAAAAAGTTACAAAGGCAGAACTGATAAGACTTGGCAAAGGATTTGATATGGAGGGAGGAAGGTTTAAAAGGAAGGAGTCTAAGATGATGCTTGATCTAGGAACCTGGGTTACCAGAAGGTTGTTAATTCCTCTCTGAACAATCATAGGGAATTAAGGAAGATGGGAAGTCCTGGAGGGAAATATAATGAATTCAGATTTGAACATGTCAAGTTTAAGATGTCCAAAAAGACATGCAGTTCAAGATGTCTAATAGGCAGTTGAAAATAAGAGAAGAGGTCATGAGAGAGTTTAGGTCTACATAAGTAGACCAGAATCATCAGCATAAAAATGGTAGTTAAATCCATAGGCACTGGTGAAATCATCAAATGAAGATGAAGAAGAAAAGAGTACTTAGAATTGAGCTTTAGGGGGATTCATGATTAATAGGTGTGACCTGCATGAAGATAATTAAAAAAAAAGACTGAGGAGTCATTAGACAAATAGGAGAACCAGGGAAGAAAAGTATCAGGAAAGCTAGAGAAAAAGAGGAACAAAGAGAAAAGAATAATTGATAACATCAGAAATTATAGAAAGATCAAGAAGGATTAGGACTGAAAAAAAGCAATTAGGTTTAGTGATTAAGAGATCATTGGTAACTTTGGAGAGAGTATTTTCAGTGGAATAATAAAGTTGCGATCCAGACTGCAGAGAGTAAAAGGAAATAGAAGCACTGGTTATTATATATGATTTTCTCAAGGAGTTTAGCAACAAAAGTGAGGAAAGATATACTAACATATCTGTGCTGATAAGAAAAATTGGTAGCAGGGCTGGATAGGGCAAACCATGGTTTTGAGCAGGAAGGAGATATTGACATGATTGTGACATCAACGAAGCATCTTGTAGACAGAGAGCAATTGAGATTTTGTGTAGTTATGGCAGGCAGTGAAGTCTGCTGGAGAAGTTGTAAAATGGGATCACTTGCTCATAAAGAAATATTTGCCTTGGCAAAGAGAAGGGCTATCTCTTCATGTGAGACAGGAAAGATAGAGGAAGGCATCTGTGTGATACAAAATGAGAAGAAGAATAACAGGGAACCCCTCAGTGAATGACTTCAATTTTTTTTTCCACCGTAAAATATAAGATGAAGATCTTAGCTGAGAATGGGGGGTGGGGGACAGGAAGTTTAGTGAGAGTTGTGAATAGATGAAAAACTTTAGAAAAGGTGCTATGCTGAGTGGGAGATAAGGGACTTGTAAGAAGAGGACATTGTAGATTTGATACCAAATTATCAAGAAAGGGAAGAAGCTAGGGCAAGGGAGATGGCTTGGGGAAAAACTAAAGAATCAAGAAATTATAGAGTTCACAGTGAAGAAGAGCTGGGTTTGAAGTTGCAAGGCAAAGAGAGAAGTATAATGATAATAGATTTTGATCAGATTAGGAAATATCAGAGTTCATGAACATGGAAATGGAATACTTGTGGATAATTGGCAAGATCCAGGGTATAGTCATCTCAGAATACTTGTTGGAGTGGAAGGAGGATGTCATGCGGGGAAAAAACCAACATAATTTGAATAACTAGGAGGTTAGGGTGTAGAGGGCCGGAACTTTGGAGAAGTATACTTGAAACGAGGTTAACAACAAGGTTAACTCAGTGGAATGATGATTCTCTATAATACATATACTTAGTACTTAGCATGGTGATGTAATGGTTCTCTAGTTCACATATAATCAGTGTGCCATAATGATGTAATTGTAAATAGGGTATTTAAGGGCTGAGAAGAACTGGAAATGAGACATTCCATCTTTGACCATCCTTTTGGTGGCTCTCTGGCCTCCTATACTCCTCCATTAAGATCAAGAGTGAGTCAGTCAGAATGAACAGACTGTGAAGTAGACAGACTGTGGAGAAGAGACTGAGTGAAGGAGAGTGAAAGTGAATGGCTCTAGCTCCATCTCAGACTTGAGATTTAAGAATAAAAGACTTTAGGCTCTATTCTTGACCATTCTTGTGGTGTCTATCCTGCTGCAACCAAAAAAGCTAGCCCAAACATTACATCAGGGTATTTGAGGAAGAATCTCTATATATCTATATCTATATGCAATCTATATATCTATATCTTTATCTCTAGCTCTCTCTGTCACAGTCCCCTAGAATGAGAACAAGAATTGGGAAGAAAAGAGAAATGCCCAAAATCTTGTTTGGACGGTGAATATGGCTTGAGTAAACCTGAAAGAGAGATTACTGAGTGATAGAGTTAGAGGGAGAACCTGGAAATAGCAACGGAAATGATGAAATATTCTAACTTCTCCACGCTGACCAGTGAATTGGGTTTGAGTAAAAGGGCAACCAGCACTTTAATAACTAGTCAAGAAAGCTGAGAGACCAGGTTTCAGTGAGTGTAAGAAGACTGAAGGAATAGAAAAGGTTTAGTCTAAAGGCACATTTGTTGTCTTTATAATAGGCATTCCAAAGAGCACAATGAAAGGGATCAATAATTTTAGAGTGAGATGTTTGTGGGGAGGATGCATTGAAAAAGGTAGAAAGAAGGAAGTCAAGTAGGCAGTGGATGACAAAGAACAAGATTTGATTATTACATTCTAGAGGACAAAAATCACTTAGCGCGGTAGCTTAATGAGGCACAGACATACAGATATAAATGTAATAAATACAAGGTAATTTTTGAGGGACAAGATACTAGCCTGGGAATGAGGTGACATCAGCAAATGAGTCATATAGTAGTGGTTCTTAAGTCTTTAAAGGAAAATAGATATTCTTAGATATAGTGGTGAGAAGGGAATACATCCAGTAAGTAAATTCACGGAGTTGTGCATGAAGACAAATAATGTATGATAAAGCTGGAAGGATAGATTAGGGACAGTTTATAAAATACTTTAAAAGATAGAGTTTATATTTAATTTCAGAGCCAAGGTTTTTTCCCTCCCTCCTTCCTTATTCCCATCCCTTATACTTGTGCTCCTAATTATGATATGTCTCCTTTACCTGTTTTTCTATTTTTCTTTCCTAATTAATTCTTCTAATTAATTCTTTCTCTTTCTTCCTTTTATTTTCTCCTTTTAAAATAATCAAGTCATGACAAAAATCATCCTCTACAAACCTTGATGATGACATTATTCCTAAGGAGTACTTATATCATCCATCTTATCTCTTGCCATTAGAATCCAAGTGCTTTATTATTCTAAAGCCTTTTTCAGTTGCTTGCTTGTTTTTACCTTTTTCACCCTTTTCTTTATTTTGTATTTTTAAATTTCTACTAAATTATCTTAAAACATCAGAAATTCTTGGAATTTTTTTTTCATGAAAAGTTTATTTTCCCCCCTGGGTACTCTACTACTATATTTACTGGATAAGTTATTATTAGTTGTTAATCTTTTTCTTTTGCCTTTTGAGATATCATATTCCATGTTTTTTTTCTCCTTTATAGTGCTAGTACAAAATTTTATGTGATTTTCACTGTGGTTTCTTTATATTCTTTATCCTCTTTCAGGTTTCCTGAAATTTTCAACTTGTATTGAAGTTCTGAATTTTGACTCTGAGCTTTTTGGGAGTTTTCATTTTGGGATTTCTTTCAGGAGAAGGCTGGTGGATTTGAATTCCATTTTCCCCTATTTTCTAAAAGGCGTAGGTAGTAGATATATATAATTGAGTTTCTTTGTCATGTTTTTAGGGTAGTCCAATGAGTTTTAAATTATTTTTTCCTCAATTCCAAAATATTTGGTGTTTTTATATTGGATATCATAGACTTTCTAATATTTTTTTCATTCTTTGATTTTGTTTTGGTATTATTGGTTTCATAAAATTACCTCTTTGTTCCATTCTGATTTTCAAGAAGTATATTACTTGACTAAAGTTTTGTATTTGTTGTGACGTTTCTTTCCTTATAATTCTTTCCTCTATTCTTATTTCATTTATAATTATATTTTAAACTTTTTTTTTTTTTTTTAGAAACTCTTGTGTTCTTTTTTCTACAAGTTCTAATTAATCTTGTGGGTGATCTAAGCTCTGATCAGGCTACAAGCCACTGGCCTGGGCTAAGGCTAAGTTCTTGATCAATTTTAAGAGTTCCTGTTTTACAGGCTTAATCTACAGTTCTGGGGTTTGAGTCCAGGCCTCTGTCTTTGATGGGAGACACCACACTATTTATTCTGGGATCCTTGACTGAGTTGGGGGTTCTAGGTAAAGAATAGTGCTACTTCCCTGAGCTGTTGGCCTAGATCATAGACTAAGTATGTGGTCCACTCTGATGTAGCTTGAGCCTCTGAGTACCCCTTTGTTAAATTCCTTGTTTGGCAATGAATTTAGGATCCTGATCTACTAATAAGTTTCTGCCCTGGTCATTTACCTATAGCTTGAGTTTGTGATTTTTAGCTAAAAAGATATTCCACTGAAATGAATTCTTTATTTTCCTGTGTACTATTCAGTTTTGCATTCTTTTTAGATTGTTGTTGGAGCAGTTATGGGAGGAGCTGGGCTGTAACTATTTCCTCCTCTCCTGCTCTTAACTGTCTCTTTCCTAGAATTTTTAAAAATGTAATTTACTCATTTTTCTCTAATTCAGTTCTCAATCCATTTTCCATCTGCATTATTTGTTCAGAGTATTTTGGTGATCATAATAATACCTATGGGGTATCTATCCCCCTGAATATATTCTAGAAAACAGGTATTTATCATCCACTTCATTTTTACTATGTGAATAATTATACTGAACTCATTTGAATGGTTATGGATCTCATTTTTGAGGTTTTTCAGTGTTCTAACGTTTTATGCAGTCATTGTCATTTGTAAATATGGAAGCTTATTAAGAACTGACCATCTAAGAAATCCTTTCATTTTAAGCTCTTTGCCGACATCCCTATATAATGACAGAAAACACCTTTGTTGATCATGTATTTCCTTATCATGTGCCTCATTTGATTTTTTTGGAACAAATTATTTGCAACATGTTTTGTATTTTTGTATATTCTATATACATATATTTTGTATCTTCTATATATACATGAAAAATAGTTTGTTGGAAAACAGTTTTTAGGTTAACATTATTTTTATCAGTTATTTCATAGTCAACAAGCAATATGAAAAGTGAGGTTTTATGTTTTCTTCATTTGGTTATTTAGCTAACTTGGTAAGGGGCAAAATGTAGTCTATCAAAGGAACTCTGATAGAATATTTTAAAAATCTTGTCTCCAGTTTTAAATAAGATTGTACTAAAAATACTTAGGTGCTAGCACCAATTTGTTATGTGTCCCTTTATACCTGGGAATTGTTAGGTTCAGCTGACATAGATGAGGGGGAAAAAAAGAAATAATTTCAATATTGAGCTATGATAATCTGTGTGCAATTTCATTATCTTTACAGGATAATTTCCATTAGCTTACTGAGGCCTTTCAGGCCCATTGAAAAAGGCAAATTGCCAGCCTCATAAATCAGGCAACAAAAGGCAGCACTACCTTGGGCTACTGCAGCTCCCAAAGCCAAAGCTCAAAGGGGCCCCAAAGCTCAAAACTGCACAAAAAGCTTGGAATAACACTCTTATGCTCCAGGAGCTCAACTTTAAAAGTCATCAAATAGGTAAAAATAAAGAAAGATAAAATGAGCAAAAAAGGAAAAGAACTTTGATCATAGAAAGCTGTGATGGTGACACAGAAGATCAAAACACCAACTTAGAAAGAGACAAAATGCGTATGTGTAAAACATCAAAGGGGGATATGAATTGGTGTCAAGCCCAAAGAACCTTCTTAGAAGAACTCAAAAAAGAAAGAGAGCTCAAAAGTCAAATGAGAGGTAGAAGAAAAATTGGAAAAAAAGCAATGAGGGGAATGCAAGAAATATACAACAGCTTTGGATAAGAAAGAACAAAAATTGATCGAAGAATACAATTCCTTAAAAAATACAATTGACCAAATACAAAAACAAATCCACTGAAGAAAACAAATGGGAAAGGAGGTACAGAAGGTATCTGAAGAAAATTATATGTCAAAAACTAAAATTGGGCAAATGGAAGTTAGTGAATATGAAACATCAAGATTCAGTTAAAGTAAAAAAAAATGTAAAAAGTAGAACAAAATGTAAAATACTTCACTGGAAAAACAATCACTCTAGAAAATAGATTTAGAAGAGATAATTTAAGAAAAGTGGACTGGTAAAAGCCATGTCAAAAAAAAGAATCTGGCCAGCATTTTCCAAGAAATCATCAAGGAAAACTATCCTGATATTCTAAAACCAGAGTGCAAAATAGTCATTGAAAGAATCCCTTGATCACCTCCTGAAAGAGCTCCCACAAGGAAACACTCCCAAGAAATACTGTAGCTAAATTTCAGAATTATAAAGTCAAGGAGAAAATACTACAGGCTGCCAGAAAGAAATAATTCAAGTATTAAGGAGCCAAAGTCAGTATTACTCAGGATTTAGCAACTTCTACATTAAAGAAATGGTAGACTTAGAATATGATATTCTGGAAGGCAAAGGAGCTTGGATTACAGCCAAGCATATATTGAGTATAATATTTCTGGGGAAGAGATGGACATTTAATGAAATAGGGAACTTTCAAATATTTTTGATGAAAAACCAGAACTAAACATAAAATTCAACCTTCAAATACAAGACTCAAAAAAAGAATAAAAAGGTAAACAGGAAAGGGGAAAAATGTTATTTAAAGGTTAGACTGTTTACATTTCTACATGGGAGCATAATATTTCTAATTCTTGGAATTTGTATTTTTATTAGGGCATTTAGAAGTGGTATACATAGAGAGGTATGGATATAAGTTGACTTTGATGTGATGGTATTTTAAAAAGACTTTAAAGGTTGGGAAAAGAATTGTATTAGGAAAAAAGAAAAGGGGAAGTAAAATGGGGTTGGGTAAATTAGATCCCATAAAGAGGAACACAAGATCTATTACAGTACAAGGAAAGAAGGGAGGGGACATGAGCATTGTGAGAAGCTTAATCTCATCAGTTTTGGCTCAACAGGAAATAACATACATACTCTTCTTACTCTATAGAGAAGTAGGAGGAGAAAAGGGAAAGAAAAGGGTGGGGTGAATAGAAGGAAGGGAAGATTGAGGGAGAGTGTGGTCAGAAGTTTAATTGGCCTGCTAAATTATACTGAATATATAATTGTCTCATCTCAAGTCTCAGTTTTTGCTAGAAGCCTTTTCTGATGGCCCTTAATGCTAATACCTTCATCTATTTAATCAGCAAGCACCATATGTAATGGTTATAGATAAACTGGAACCATTCCCAATAAGATGAGGAGTGGAACAAGGTTGCCCACTATCACCGTTGTTATTCAATATTGTATTAGAAATGCTACCTCTGGCAATAAGAGAAGAAAAAGAGATTAAAGAATTAGAGTAGGTAATGAGGAAATCAAATTATCACTCTTTGCAGATGATATGATGGTATAATTAAGGGAACCCCGGAGAATCAACTAAAAATCTATTAGAAATAATCCACAACTTTAGCAAAGTTGCAAGATACAAAATAAATTTACATACATCATCAGCATTTTTATACATCATTAACAAAATCCAATAGCAAGAGATACAAAGAGAAATTCCATTTAAAATAACTCTGGTTAGGATAAAATATTTGGGAATCTATCTGCCAAGGGAAAGTCAGGAACTATATGAGCAAACTACAAAACGCTTTCCACATTTTGTGGAATAATTAGATCTAAACAATTGGAAAAATATTAAGTGCCCTTGGATAGGTCAAGCGAATATAATAAAGATGGCAGTACTACCTAGACTAATCTATTTAGTGTTATACCAATCAAACTCCCAAGAAACTATTTTACTGACCTAGAAAAAAATAACAAAATTCATTTGAAACAATAAAAGGTCAAGAATTCCAAAGGAACTAATGAAAAAAAAATCAAATGAAGGTGGCTTAGCTGTATCAGATCTAACATTAAAGCAGCGGTCATCAAAACTGTTTTGTACTGGTTAAGAAATAGACTAGTTGATCAGTGGAATAGGTTAGGTTCACAGGACAAAATAGTCAATAACTATAGCAATCTAGTGTTTGCCAAACCAAGAGATCCCAGCTTTTGGGATAAGAATTCACTACTTGACAAAAACTGCTGGGAAAATTGGAAACTAATATGGCAGAAACTAGTCATTGACACACAGTTAATACCATATACCAAGATAAAGTCAAAATGGGTTCATGATCCAAACATAAAGAATGAGATAAATAGATTAGAAGAACATAAGATCTTTTACCTCTCAGACCTGTGGAGGAGGAAAGAATTTGTGACCAAAAAAGAACTAGAGATCATTATTGACCACAAAATAGATAATTTTGATTATATTAAGTTAAAAAGTTTTTTTACAAACAAAATTAATGCAGACAAGATTGGAAAGGAAGCAATAACTGGGAAAACATTTTTACATTCAAAGGTTCTGATAAAGGCCTCATTTCCAAAATATATAGAGAATTGATGCAAATTTATAAGAAATCACGCCATTCTCCAATTGATAAATGGTCAAAAGATAAGAACAGACAATTTTCAGATGAAGAAATTGAAACTATTTCTAGCCACATGAAAAGATGCTCCAAGTAATTATTAATCAGAGAAATGCAAATTAAGACAACTCTGAGATACTACTATACACTTGTCATATTGATATATGGTCATATTAAGTTGACAGGAAAAGATAATGATGAATGTTGGAGGAGATGCAGGAAATCTGGGACACTGATATGTTGTTGGTGGAACTGTAAATGGATCCAACTATTCTGAAGAGAAATTTGGAACTATCCTCAAAAAGTTATCAAGTTGTGCATATCCTTTGACCCAGCAGTGTTACTACTGGGATTATATCCCAAAGAGATCTTAAAGGAGGGAAAGGGACCCACATGTGCAGAAATGTTTGTGGCAGCCCTTTTTTTAGTGGCTAGAATCTGGAAACTGATGAATGCCCATCAATTGGAGAATGGCTAAATAAATTTGGGTATATGAATGTTATGGAATATTATTGTTCTGTAAGAAGTGACCCAACAGGATAATTCAGAGAAGCCTGGAGAGACTTACATGAATTGATGCTGAATGAAATAAGCAGAACCAGATCATTATACACAGCAACAAGAAGATTATATGAAGATCAATTCTGATGGACATGACTCTCTTCAACAATGAAATGATTCAAACCAATTCCAGTTGTTCAGTAATGAAGTCATCTACACCCAAAGAGAGAACCACGGGAATAGAGTGTATAACATAGCATTTTCACTCTTTCTGTTATTGTTTGCTTGCATTTTTGTTTTCCTTCTCAGATTTTTTTCTTTCTTTCTAGATCTGATTTTTCTTGTGCAGCAAGATAATTGTATAAATATGTATACATATATTGGATTTAACATATACTTTAACATAGTTAACATGTATTGGACTACCTGCCATCTAGAGGAGGGGGTGGGGGGAAGGAGGGGAAAATTTGGAACAAAAGATTTTGTAAGGGTCAGTGTTGAAATTTACCCATGTAGCTGGGAAAACATTTTTACAGTCAAAGGTTCTGATAAAGGCCTTGTTTCCAAAATATATAGAGAATTGACTCTAATTTATAAGAAATCAAGCCATTCTCCAATTGATAAATGGTCAAAGGATATGAACAGACAATTCTCAGATGAAGAAATTGAAACTATTTCTAGCCATATGAAAAGATGCTCCAAGTCATTATTAATCAGAGAAATGCAAATTAAGACAACTCTGAGTTACTACTACACACCTGTCAGATTGGCTAGAGTGACAGGGAAAGATATTGCGGAATGTTGGAGGGGATGTGGGAAAACTGGGACATGGATAGATACATTGTTGGTGGAATTGTGAATACATCCAGCCATTCTGGAGAGTGATTTGGAATTATGCTCAAAAAGTTATCAAACTGTGCATACCCTTTGATCCAGCAGTATTACTACTGGGCTTATATCCCAAAGAGAATTTAAAGAAGGGAAAGAGACCTGTATGTGCAAAAATGTTTGTGGCAGCTCTCCCTGTAGTGACCAGAAACTGGAAACTGAGTGGATGCCCATCAATTGGAGAATAGTTGGGTAAATTGTGGTATAGGAATATTATGGAATATTTTTGTTCTGTAAGAAATGACCAGAAGGATGATTTCAGAAAGGCCTGGAGAGATGTACATGAACTGATGTTGAGTGAAATGAGCAGGACCAGGAGATCATTATATATTTCAACAACAATACTATATGAGGATCAATTCTGATGTACGTGGCCCTCTTCAACAATGAGATGAACCAGATCAGTTCCAATAGAGCAGTAATGAATTGAACCAGCTACACCGAGTGAAAGAACTCTGGGAGATGACTATGAATCACTCCATAGAATTCCCAATCCCTCCTATTTTTGTCTGCCTGCATTTTTGATTTCCTTCACAGGCTAATTGTACACTATTTCAAAGTCTGATTCTTTTTGTACAGCAAAATAAATGTATGGACATGTATACGTATATTGTATTTAACTTATACTTTTACATATTTAACATGTATTGCTCAACCTGCCATCTGGGGTGGGGAGAAGAAGGGGAAAAGTTGGAACAAAAGGTTCGCAATTGTTAGTGCTGAAGAATTACCCATGAATATATCTTGTAAATAAAAAGGTATAATAAAAAAGTTACCCATGCATATGTTTTTTTACATAAAAAGTTATAATAATAATAATGATAAAAATGCTAATGCCTTCACTGTAAGGCATTGTATGTCTATATTTCCAGTTTTTCCTTTCTTCATATTATTTGTACATAATTATTTTGTCTCCTCCATTAGTTTGTGAGCTTTTTGAAAGCAATTGTCTTTTTTTGCCTTTCATTTTATCCTTAATGCTTAACATAGTGCTTGGCACATAAGTTTGTAATAAATGTTTGTTGATTTAAGTTGTAATAAGATTTTGTAGGTAAATATCTATGCATGTGTCCCACCAAAGCCAGGTCACTTTATTCTCCATGAGTTTTTTGAATAATTCCCAGTGTCTTTTGTACCACTTAAATTGCTTGTCATCACTTTTATAAAGTTTTCTTTATTGTCTTTTTATGTATTCTCTAACAAGGGATATCTGATGGCCACTGGTCTTTTTATTCTTCCAAGAACGTTATGTTTATTTCTGCCTCTGTGCTTTGGCTCATTTTATTTCTTCTGCTTATGCCATTGTCCCTTCTCAGATTATGCTATCTGTCCTTTGAAAATGTTCCAGTTCAAATCTTGTTTCTTCCATGACATCATTCCCAACTAATTTAACCCTTATAAACTCAGAATATTAGAGCTGTAAGGAAACTTGGAGATTCCCTAAATCAATTTCTTCTTTCAGAAAACTTCCCTTGTACTAATTTGCATTTTATCAACATGTATTTTTATCTCACTTTTTATTTTATATTTTTTCCTTCCCAAATTAGATTGTAAACTTGGAGAAATAAAAGTAAATTTTCTTTTGGAAAGATGGAGACATAAATGCTAGGAGATAATTCAGTTAAGATGATGTGGAACTGATTGAATACCTAGACTGTAAAAAATATTCACAAATGATTTGGTGTCATCACTAAAGATTTTTAGTGAAGTTGCTCAGAGATCTGTACTTAGCCCTATAGTTCTTTTTTTTTAATCAGTTATTTATAAGGAAAAATTGATAGTTAAGCAAATATGCATATGACAAAGCTGGGAGGTATCGATGACATGTTGCTTGACAGAAGCAAAATACAAACAGACTTTAATAGGTTAGAAAACTGAGCTAAATCTAATAACAAATATAAAGGGAATATTTGCAGTTATACACAAGTTTAAAAATATGGGTTTCAAATATAAGATGGGGGATGCACAGTTAGATAATATGTCTAAAAGAGATCTTGGTGTTTTAATGTGTTGGGAACTCGTGAAACAATAGTATTACTTACATGGTAGGCATAATGATAAGTAATGTGATGTTGGGCTGTATTTTAGAAACATGTTGGTCACAGATTAGGATCACATGTGAAATATTGTGCTTGTTTCTTGGCACTAAATTTTAGGAAGAATTTTGAATAGAGCCTCAAGGAAGGCAGTCACAGTTGTGAAGGGTTTTGAATTCCAGCCACATGAGGATCTGTTGAGGATTTGGGTTTGTTTAGCTTAGAGAAGGAAAGAATCGGGGTACACGATAACTGCCTTTAATTATTTGGAGGATTTTTTCACGAAAAAGAAACAATAACTAAAAATATCCAAGAGGCAAATTGAAGTTTGATACAGGAAAATCTTTCTAAAAATTAGAACTGGCTATAAGAACAAGGGACTGCTGAAGGAGATAATGGATTCCTCATTAGAAGTCTTCAGACAAACAGTAGAGGAACTTTTATTGGACATTTTTAGTGGATGTCCTTTTGGGGCAGTATAGATAATATTTTGTCTCTAAAATTTATAATTCCATATCTTTCTTTTCTTCATTCCATTCTGTGTCATTTAGTTGACCTGGAACAAATAATAATTATCCATGTTTTCTAACTGCCTCTTTATGTGAATGTTGTCTCATTATCTTGGTTTTGAAGTGGTACATGTTAACTGATGTTCAATAAAACATTTGATATTGAAATCTTATTAGGTCTTCTTTAAATAAGAGACAGTTGTACACATTATGGCTTCACCTTCTTTAAATTCTTATGATGTCTTTAGAAGTTTTATTTTCCTTTAACAATATAGAAGAGTAATACTTTCAAAGACCCTTGTGCTAAATTTTTTTTTACTAGAATTTATTAATCTTGATTTTGAGCTATACTTTTTGACTTGTGTGTTTTAATATTAGAAGTTAAAGTGATTTAAAACCTTTGTATATCAGTATTGAACCACTGATTCTTTGTTTGCTTTGATTTAGTATAATACTTGACTCTTTACATATAGTCAGTTGCCAGATGCAGGGAGTTCCAAAAGTCTCAGTGCAATCTATCCCTTCTTAAAGCTAAATCTGCATGAAGACTTTTGGAACTCTTTTATTATTTCTGTCTCTATAATATCTCTCCCTTTGTTCCTTTTTCTGTACTCACAGTCACAGTCACACAAACTCTCATTCCCTTTTCCTAAACTATTGGAATAGTCTCATATTTTACCATCCTTCCTTTGTCAGTCAACTGAGTACAGGTTTAATCATATCTATACCTCTTCA
Organism: Sarcophilus harrisii; assembly: GCF_902635505.1. Lineage (NCBI taxonomy): Eukaryota > Metazoa > Chordata > Mammalia > Dasyuromorphia > Dasyuridae > Sarcophilus > Sarcophilus harrisii. Next base: position 532,218,664 of record NC_045427.1, on the reverse strand, counting down.
TTCTTAACATGATCCAAGGGTATCTTATTTTCGCATATGAAAAATAACCTTCTCAGGCATTCATATCTTTTTACAACCAAACCCTTTCTTACCTTTATAGTCTTCTAGCATTTTATTCTCTTCCTTGAATTCTGAGATTCACTTCTGGTGGTTTGTTCATTTTTCATAATTTTTCCACAGTGGTCCATCTCTCATCCTACATCTTTATGCTGCCTTAATAAATGGAAAGTATTGGATGCCTTTCTTCCATGGTTTTCTGAAAAATTCATCTGAAGCACCTTTTCTTTTTTACATAAAATCCTTCCTGGTTACCTAAGTGCTAGTACATGCCTCAAAACTATACAGCATCCATTTTGTATATATTAATTATCCTCCACATTGGAATATAAATTCCCTGTGGTCATGACTTCTGTCTTCATATCCTCAGAGCTTGCTTAGCATGGTACATCCTTATTGATGAGTTGAATAATTATGTAATTTTATTTCCTTAAATATCCAGTGTGATTTTGTGACTTACAAAAATTATAATTCTTTTTTGTCATTTAAAATTCTTAATAAGGAAGATAACTTTGATTATAAAAAATACAGAATTAAAATTTTGGTGAGATTTTACTTCCTCTTTTTAAGCTGCATCAGCATCAGAATGATATGGCTATATCTTTAATATGGGGTAAATATATTATGAAATATATTCTTTATGGGGTATGCTACAGCTTCACTGTTTTCCACATATGGATCAAAGATTGTGGTAGTTCAGGATATTTCAGAGTTAATTTCAGTCTGTTAAGTCTCTCTTTTATTTATAATTTAAATAAAATTATTAAAATTTATAAACCTTAATTTTTTTTAAAGCAATTTTGTGCGATGGTAATACTTTTGGTTTTGCTAGTTGAGTGATTTTCTAGTTTTAGTATTTGTTACCTGCATTCACATTCAAAATTTTTCTAGAAATTCGAAGGTAATATGTTGTTTATTATAATAGATTAAACATTAAGTTTAAAATTTGTTGTCATATTATTTTTTTTACAAGTAATTGAGATTTGGTATTTGAATGTTTTGAAAAACTTGCATAGGTAATTTTGTAAAAGAGCATATCTGATTTTCTAATAAGTATATAGGTGTTCTAATTGGGAGCCATTGGAACTCACTCAATAGTGTGGTGTGGTCAAACCAGTGTTTTAGGAAAGTCACATTGGCAGTTGCACTTTCTGTCCTCTCTCCTCTTCTCTCTTGCCTCCCATTTATTTCATTTCCAATCCACCATCTGTGTTAGTAAAGGCTGCTTTGCAACTCCTTCAAATGTTATGATTCACAGTTGTGGAGACTCTCGGAGAATTGACCTGCCCCTTCACTTAGGCATGGTCCTTAACACCTCACTAGTGGAATTGGTAGGCCAAAGAATATGGACAACTTAATAAATAACTTACAAATTGGTATCTAGTATGATTGGTATATAGTATGCTATATTATGTTAGTATATCTGTTTTCCTACAACAATTCTGTCTTAATAAAATCTTGGTAGTTCTTCTTTTATTCAATTTTTACTTATTGTGTATTGACAAAATACAAAATATATATGTTGTTTGTATGTTTAAGTTATATTAAGGTAGAAAATGAAATATAAACAGTGTCAGTAAAATTTGAGGGAAGAAATAATCATGTAATTTTCTTTGGAAACTTAGGTCCAGTGAACACTTTGGATTTGTCATATTTTAAGGATAAACTTATTTTCTATTTCCTTTAAAGGTAGAATGAGAGGGGATGAATTTCCATATTGATAGGAGAGAATTAAGCTTGACAGGAAAAATTTTCCTAGAATACAATCAACTGGGAAGCCAAGAATCTCTAATTCATAATGTTTACTGTTACATTGTGGTAGTTATTTTATAGGGACAACTTTTGAAGAGCTGGTTGTACTTACTGATAATATATGATTGAGTTTTGGAATTCCTGGAGACAGAATTTTATCTCGAAGTATCATCTACTTTGCATAATTTATGTCACAAATTCTATTGTTTCTTTTAGATCTTAAAAAAATAGTTTCAGAAGCAGCCTTTGGACTGGAAGCTGAGACAGGAGAAGCTGTGTACCATGCATTAGGATATTGAAGAGAAATAATTCTAGAATTAAATAGTTATTTGGATTGTAAAGAAGAAAAGGAGAACGCAAAAATGGGGCGGAAGAAAATACAGATTACTCGGATTATGGATGAAAGGAACAGACAGGTAAATAAGAGAGTTGCTTAATTATTTAATTAAAGGCTTAGAGTATAACATAATTATTATATCTTATATTGAAATTTTATTTTATCTGTGAATTCCCTGGGATTTTTTTACCCAGGTGTAAATTTAAAATTTCCCAACTATTATGAATTTTTGAAAATGAGATTGAATGTGTTTTTGTTTAACAATTAAAAAAAATTTCTTATGCTATATTGGATGTTTTCAATTTGAAGGTATAAGAGAGTCCAGTTTTATTTTGTTTTTTAAAAGTATTGACACTACTAGGTAAATCCTTGCCCTGCAGCATCTAATGACTTTGCCCAATGACTGGGTATTTATGTATTTATTTTATATATACGTATATAATATATATATCTATACATGTTTCCCATTAGAAGGTAAGCTCCCTGAAGGCAATTACTGACCCATTCTCCATTCCTAGAGCATAGTAGATACTTAAAAACACCTCTTAATGATTGATTGGAAGAACTCAGTTTTCAGTGGGAAAATGAGTATATCTTTTTATGCTTGCTCACATTAAATATGATGATGTTTGATTTTTGTTCTATTATTATGGAATGAGATTTTCTTACAAAACATCACTTTCTAGATATTGTAAGTGTATCTACTTCAAGTACCAAAACCATGAATAATTTCGTTAACTATCTTTATAAAAATATTTGCTCTTATCTGTGGGAAAAAAAGATGTTCAAATTAATTTTCCTTTTTTTTTCCATTACTGTCACCATTACAAACATTGGTTATTATATTCTGTATGTTCTCAAGGATTATATGAAAATGTATATCTGATTGCCTTTATAAAAACCCCTTGGTGATACCACCTTTTTTAAAGCCCACTTCTAAATTGCTTATTTTTATATATTTTTTATTACTGATAGCCATAAAGTATAATTTTTTTTTTTGCTACAGTTGTTGGTATTCTACCTTTCAATTTTAAGACAGCAATCTGTTATGGACTGTGAAAACACAATCAAATTAATTAGTATTGTATCTAAATTTAATAGGACATAGGTAAAGGTTTGAGTAAGTCAGATCTTTATTATTAATATCCATGAACTTTATACCTTTGTACCTTATAGTCTTTCTTTTGGACTTGGGCTTGTGTTTTGGCTCTTTTGACATTTAAAAAAAATATTGCAGGTTACAAAATAAAGGACTTCTAAATAAATAAAATGCTTTACTGCATTAAAATTACTGAAAAAGAAATCTCTGTTTCTTGAGTCACAACAGAGGTGGTACAATAGTCAATACTTTTAACAACTGTACTTTGCATAATGAAGAACAAAAGTTCCAAAATTTTGCAGAAAAGATACAGAAGGTCTTGGTGATGCAGTGTGATAGAGTGCCCAGCCTGGACATAGGAAGAACTGCTTTTCTTAAGTTCAAATCCAGGTTCAGATACTTCTCAGTTGTGTGATCCTGGGCAAGTCATTTAATCTTATTTGCCTCAGTTTGCTCATTTCTAACATGAGATAGAGAAGGAAATGGCAAACCACTCCAGTATCTTTGCCAAGAAAACCTCAACAGAGATCATGAAGTGTTAGATACAGCAGAAGCTATTATTGTTAATAGTTTCTGAGAATTAATACCATCCTATCCTGTATTCTCCTTGATATTAATAATTTCTAAGGATTTAATTGTTATAGAAGAGGAAGAAATAGTTTTAGAGATTATAGGTATCTTATTTAAATTCCTTGGGATTTTTTCCACCAAGTGTAAGTTAAAAACTTCCCAATTATTATGAAATTTTGAAAGTTAGCCTGTATGTCATTAACAATTAAAAGGAGGAGGGGCCTAAGACAAGATGAACCAAGACAGGTAAAAAAGCACAGAAGTCATTCAATAATAATTAAAAAATTTTTTTAGAAGTCTTATAACTTTTAAAACACTTTTTTTTTTGAAACTAGCCCTCTGAGAGTTTTATGTATTAATTTCATTTAAAATAAGAAAATAGATTCAGCCAAAGCAATCTACTTGCTTACTTAATTTTCTTGGAAGTGGCTGGGGGGGGGGGGCGGAGAGAGGGGCTTGGAATGAACCTAGGTGCAGAGAGAAGCCAGCATGCCTTAATGAATCTAGAAATCCTGGATTCAGATCTTGCTACCAGATACATAATAATTCTGTGCTCCTAAACAAATAGTGTAATCTCTCACTTCAAATTATATATATACCTATTATTTGGAGGTTTTACATTTATGATTCCATTCTACCTCCAAATATTATAATCTTTCCTCTACACCATTCTTATATATGGTCATAATTTTTCAATGCGGTACTGGGTGAATTTAAAATGTTACCTGATTTATTTTTTGAGGAAGATTTGTCAGAAAGCAGAATTTAAGAGTTGATTGGAGTTAGGAAAAATCTGAGGCCACTCAGGAAGCAATTTTAATAGTCTTTCTTAAAAAATATGATTTCATTTTCAATTTTCCTAATTCAATTTTCCTTTTTAATACCTTGCAAGTGCAAACCTATGCTACATTATAATTTACTAACAACCTTTCAAGTTTCCAGAGCTAACTGAAGGTTGTTGTTTATTTTCTGAGATTTAATAAGGCTGTTTTGCAGGACAATTTCTATTTCTCACAGCCATTCACCAGTAGAATATTGGTATTAAAAAAGATGGCCTTTGATTTCTGCAAGTTGAGGGTAATTAAAGAAATTTTTCAATTTTCTAAAGGTAATCCATGCCTTCTTCCTACTTAATCTCTCATAGGTTGTTGTCCATATGTATCATCTCTCTCGGATATAAATATTGTGTATGTGTGTATGTGTGTGTGTGTGTGTATGTGTGTAAGTGTGTGTATTCATATATATGTTCAGATCTGTGTGTATATATATGTGTACATATATATACCTTGGATATAAATATTATGTATATATATATGTGTGTGTATATGTATATATGTATAACTATATATCCAGATCTGTGTATATGTATATGTGTATATCTGTGTCTCTCAGTATCTAATATCTACATCTTTCTCTCTCTATATATATTATATATATATGTATATACATAGATCTGTCCATGCATAAAGCATGAGTTGTCTGTCCAGCTGCTTGTCACAATCTAGACAATGAACATTCTTCATTCATTTGGGCTTTTTTGATGGGGCCAAACTCTTGAGTCTGCAGATTTCTTCTAAGGACCTTAAAGTAGTCTGATAATGTTTGCTGTATGGTTACAAAACATGAAAAATAAGTTTTTTGAACTGATGCTAGGATGTGATAGTTTGTTTCAAGTATCAACTATTCACTGCTGTGAGAAATTACTTGGTATAAGCAATAACTTTGATAAAATTGCATTTTGTGCTAACAGTGGTCATATTTGTGTGCTTTTTCTGACACTTGGTTAACTCAGAATGCTTGACCTTTACTGGGTGAAACTGAATTGAACTGGTTTCCCCACTTTTAATTAGTTCTTTATCAGTTAAGTGCTGGATTTCATGCCATGCACATATTTTTATTACTCTTACATACATTCTACAATTGTGTATTATTAAAGAATGTGTATGTCTTCCAGAAAAACATGTAAAATTTATAGTTCTGAAAGCATACATTTCAGTCACTGTAATAAAGATATTGCAGCAGCTGTTGGTGTGGGGAATTCAAGCATTTCAAAGATCTTTTTAAATCCAAAGCGAAACATCTGTTGAACCACACTGCAGAGGAAAGCGTGGTTCACCACTAAAAACTGACAAACTATGTCTTGCAAAACAGCCTTATTAATCCTCAGAAAATAAACAACCTTCAGTTAGTTCTTTTTTCATGAGAGAGTTGTTAAGTTTGTCTCTTTTGAATGTTTCTCTAGTTAATTAAGAAATTTTTTCATATCCTGGGACTTAATAGAATTAATGGGATCCTATTATCAAATAGGATTACATAGAGGATCTCAGTTATTATAACACAAAAGTGCTTATTAATGTATAATAGCATTATCATTATAATAAATAATAATAATTGGAGTGGTAGCATCACTTCATGTAATTCTTTCCAAATTTTTCTGAAATCATTCTTTTTGTCATTTTTTACAGCACAATAATATCCCATTACAATCATATATCACAGCTTGTTTGGCCTTTTCTCAGTTGATGGGTATCACTTTGATTTCTAATTTGTAACCATCACAAAAAGAGCTGTAATAAATATTTTTGTACAAATAAGTCTTCTAGCCAGTGATGCTGGATCAAAGGGTATGCACAATTCTGTAGCCCTTTGGGCATTGTTCCAAATTGCTCTTTAGAATGATTAGATCATTTCACAATTCTATCAATAATACATTAGTGTTTTCTCCTGGAGCTACTTTCTAACAAGAAGCAGCAAAGAATTTCTGTGGAGTCAGGATTATATCATATGGTAGGACCTAAGTTTATGTGAGAATAATTGGATGGTAAATTGGAAAAGAGAGCCTAAGTCAAGAAGACCTGAGTTCAAAATCAACCTCAGACTTTTCTCATCTTTGTGACCCTAGACAAATCACTAGTTTAATAGCATCCCCTTCACTGGATTGTGGGGACCAAATGAAATGAAACACAGCATCTTAAAGTGATATAGAAAACTACTACTATTACTATTTTATTTTATGTTTAACTCTTGATATATTTAAATCAATTAAGGGAAACTTGAGATCTGAAAAAAAGCTGTTTTTTTTTTATTGGCATTAGTTTCTTTATGGCATTTGGTATTTAGTTTAAAAGAATAATTTAGTTTTTTTTTTCTGTGCTTTATTCCAAAAGTTCACTAATAAAACTAATAAAATAGGTCCTGTGATAATGATTTTGCATTATTTTAAAAATAAACTTTAGATGAAGTATTCAATCTTTATTTCATCTTTAAACCTTAGTGATTTATTTGACCCCTTAATTAGGGAATATTTAAATAGAGGCAACTTTTTTATTTTTAATTTAATAGCCTTTTATTTACAGGTTATATGTATGGGTAACTTTACAGCATTGACAATTGCCAAACCTCTTGTTCCAATTTTTCCCCTCTTTCCCTCTACCCCCTCCCCCAGATGGCAGGATGACCAGTAGATGTTAAATATATTAAAATATAAATTAGATACACAATAAGTATACATGACCAAACTGTTATTTTGCTACAAAAAGAATCAGACTCTGAAATGTTGTACAATTAGCTTGTGAAGGAAATCAAAAATGCATGTGCATAAATATAGGGATTGGGAATTCAATGTAATGGTTTTTAGTCATCTCCCAGAGTTCTTTTTCTGGGTATAGCTAGTTCAGTTCATTACTGCTCCATTAGAAATGATTTGGTTGATCTCGTTGCTGAGGATGGCCTGGTCCATCAGAACTGGTCATCATATAGTATTGTTGTTGAAGTATATAATGATCTCCTGGTCCTGCTCATTTCACTCAGCATCAGTTCGTGTAAGTCTCTCCAGGCCTTTCTGAAATCATCCTGTTGGTCATTTCTTACAGAACAGTAATATTCCATAATTTTCATATACCACAATTTATTCAGCCATTCTCCAACTGATGGACATCCATTCAGTTTCCAGTTTCTAGCCACTACAAAAAGGGCTGCCACAAACATTCGTGCACATACAGGTCCCTTTCCCTTCTTTATAATCTCTTTGGGATATAATCCCAGTAGTAACACTGCTGGATCAAAGGGTATGCACAGTTTGATAACTTTTTGAGCATAGTTCCAAACTACTCTCCAAAATGGTTGGATTCGTTCACAACTCCACCAACAATGAATCAATGTCCCAGTTTTCCCACATCCCCTCCAACAATCATCATTATTTTTTCCTGTCATCTTAGCCAATCTGACAGGTGTGTAGTGGTATCTTAGAGTTGTCTTAATTTGCATTTCTCTGATTAATAATGACTTGGAGCATCTTTTCATATGACTAGAAATAGTTTCAATTTCTTCATCTGAGAATTGTCTGTTCATATCCTTTGACCATTTTTCAATTGGAGAATGGCTTGATTTTTTATAAATTAGAGTTAATTCTCTATATATTTTGGAAATGAGGCCTTTATCAGAACCTTTGACTGTAAAAATATTTTCCCAGTTTATTGCTTCCCTTCTAATCTTGTCTGCATTAGTTTTGTTTGTACAAAAACTTTTCAGTTTGGTATAATCGAAATTTTCTATTTTGTGATCAGTAATGATCTCTAGTTCTGCTTTGGTCATAAAGACCTTCCCCTTCCACAGGTCTGAGAGGTAAACTATCCTATGTTCCTCTAATTTATTAATAATTTCATTCTTTATGCCTAGGTCATGAACCCATTTTGACCTTATCTTGGTGTACGGCGTTAAGTATGGATCAATGCCTAGTTTCTGCCATATTAGTTTCCAATTTTCCCAGCAATTTTTATCAAACAGTAAGTTCTTATCCCAAAAGCTGGGATCTTTGGGTTTGTCAAAGACTAGGTTGCTATATTTGTTGACTGTTTTATCCCTTGAACCTAATCTATTCCACTGATCAACTAATCTATTCCTTAGCCAATACCAAATAGTTTTGGTAACTGCTGCTCTATAATATAATTTTAGATCTGGTACAGCTAAGCCACCTTCATTTGATTTTTTTTTCATTAATTCCCTTGAAATTCTTGACCTTTTGTTTTTCCATATAAATTTTGTTGTTATTTTTTCTAGGTCATTAAAATAGTTTTTTAGGAGTCTGATTGGTATAGCGCTATAAATAGATTAGTTTAGGTAGTATTGTCATCTTTATTATATTTGCTCTCCCTTTCCAAGAGCATTTAATATTTTTCCAATTGGTTAGATCAGACTTAATTTGTGTGAAAAGTGGTTTGTAATTTTGCTCATAAAGTTTCTAATTTTCCCTTGGCAGATAGATTCCTAAGTATTTTATACTATCAGTAGTTAACTTTAAATGGAATTTCTCTTTGTTACTGACTGTTGGATTTTGTTAGTGATATATAAGAATACTGATGATTTATGGGGGTTTATTTTGTATCCTGCAACTTTGCTAAAGTTGTGGATTATTTCTAATAAGTTTTTAGTAGAATCTCTGGGGTTCTCTAAGGATACCATCATATCATCAGCAAAGAGTGATAATTTGGTTTCCTCATTGCCTACTCTAATTCCTTTAATCTCTTTCTCAACTCTTATTGCCAAAGCTAGCATTTCTAATTCTAGCATTTCCAATTAGTTAGATCAGACTTAATTTGTGTGAAAAGTGGTTTGTAATTTTGCTCATAAAGTTTCTAATTTTCCCTTAGCAGATAGATTCCTACGTATTTTATACTATCAGTAGTTACTTTAAATGGAATTTCTCTTTGTAACTCTGACTGTTGGATTTTGTTAGTGATATATAAGAATACTGACGATTTGTGGGGGTTTATTTTGTATCCTGCAACTTTGCTAAAGTTGTGGATTATTTCTAATAGCTTTTTAATAGAATCTCTGGGGTTCTCTAAATATACCATCATATCATCTGCAAAGAGTGATAATTTGGTTTCCTCTACTCTACTCTACTCTACTCTACTCTACTCTACTCTACTCTGTCCTACTCTAATTCCTTTGATCTCTTTCTCATCTCTTATTGCCACAGCTAGCATTTCTAATACAATATTGAATAGTAATAGTGATAGTGGGCAACCTTGTTTCACTCCTGATCTCATTGGGAATGGTTCCAGTTTATTCCCATTATATATGATGCTTACTGATGTTTTTAAATAGATGCTACTGATTATTTTAAGGAAAAGTCCATTTATTCCTATACTCTCAAGTGTTTTTAATAGGAATGGATATTGGATTTTATCAAATGCATTTTCTGCATCTATTGAGATGATCATATGGTTTTCTTAATTTGGTTATTAATATGGTCAATTATATTGATAATTTTTCTAATATTGAACCAGCCCTGCATTCCTGGTATAAATACTCCTTGATCATAGTGTATTATCCTGGGAAGATTTTCTGTAGTCTTTTTGCTAATATCTTATTTAAGATTTTAGCATCAATATTCATTAGGAAGATTGGTCTATAATTTTCTTTCTCTGTTTTCAGCCTACCTGGTTTAGTTATCAGTACCATGTCTGTGTCATAAAGGGAATTTGGTAGGACTCCTTCATTCCCTATTTTATCAAATAATTTATATAGAATTGGGGAGGCAACTGGTTTGATGTATGGAAACACTGCATTCAGGGTCTACCCCTAGCATTCAGTAGATGAATACATGCAAATTATTTAATTTCTATGTTTGAGCTCCCAGCTTGAGAGTTGCTCAAAGTGATGAAATCATGAATTCTTCAGGTAGTCTATGTAACAAAGGGATATTTAAAGAATCAATAACCTCTAAATTAAGTGAGACAGAAAAAAATGAACATCTTTTTTTTTTCCTCCTAAAAGTTTCTGGTGTGTACATATTAGAATACCAGTCAGCAAATATACACATACATACATACATGTCCATATTTGCATTCATATGTAATGTTCATTGTTGCTAGAAACTCGTAGAAGACTGATGCTTACATTACTAATGTCAATTTTTATAAAGCCTTAATAATAATAATTTAAGGTAAGACTAAGTTTGATAAACTATAATATTTAATGTTGAATATTATATGATATACAAGTTTTGTTTTTTTCTCACCTATTCTATGGTAAAGTTTAGATAATTTTGATAAACCATTAAAAATCCCAGATCACTTATTGGGGACAATTCTAATTATTTAACAAAGCCATAGGCAAACATTTGGTCCAAGGCAATTTAGTCTCTAGCATCAGTCTTAAGAATCTGATTCATTCTTTCCACTTTACCTGACGAGGGATAAAAGTTGAACTGAGTGATTTTTTTTTTTTAATTTAATAGCCTTTTATTTACAGGTTATATGCATGGGTAACTTTACAGCGTTAACAATTGCCAAACCTCTTGTTCCAATTTTTCACCTCTTACCCCCCACCCCCTCCCCTAGATGGCAGGATGACCAGTAGATGTTAAATACATTAAAATATAAATTAGATACACAATAAGTATACATGACGAAAACATTGTTTTGCTGTATAAAAAGAATCAGACTCTGAAATGTTGTAGAATTAGCTTGTGAAGGAAATCAAAAATGCAGGTGTGCATAAATATAGGGATTGGGAATTCAATGTAATGGTTTTTAGTCATCTCCCAGAGTTCTTTCTCTGGGCGTAGTTGGTTCAGTTCATTACTGCTCCATTGGAAATGATTTGGTTGATCTCGTTGCTGAGGATGGCCAGGTCCATCAGAGCTGGTCATCATATAGTATTGTTGTTGAAGTATATAATGATCTCCTGGTCCTGCTCATTTCAACTGAGTGATTTCTTACCTTAATTCCATCCCAAATATTATTATTTCAAAATTATACCATCTTATATTTGACTAAAAATTATTGCAAAGTAAGAGGATCATTTTACTTTAAAACTTGATATGGTGTACATTCAAGAGTTACTATTAAAAAAAAAACTAAGATACTGTTGTTTCAAAAGTATAATATAAGTATTATACTTGGTGAAATTTCTTATGAAATCAAAAAACCTTTTCTTATTTAGAGGTAATAGGTAAGCAATTAACGAGAAACCAACTATCCACAGAATAGTTTTATATGACATTATTCTTCATAATTTTTTTATTTTGACTAAAATTAGCCTGCTTGTTAATTACAGCACATTCTATCTCTTGTCTCTGTGCCTTTGCATAGGCAATCTTCCATGCGAATGTACTCCTGTATCTCCACCTCATAGCTTCCTTCAGAAATCAGTTCATATGCCACTTATTACAGTAAGCCTGTTTTAATTGTCCTACCCTCAGCAGTCCCTGTCAGGTGTTCACACATTTATTATGGAAATTACTTTTTATATGTCTTATATTTAAATTTCCATTGTACCTGTATAATGACCTCTATATATAACAGGAGCAGGGGCCATTTCATTTTTGTGTTTTTACACCTTGTGCCTCAACAGTCCCTCATCCAGCACAGTGTTAGTCACATGATACTACCTAAATTCTTGTTATAATTGAATTTTATTCTATTACTGACCAATCAGATGACCTTTGACAGATTATAGCCTCAACTTCCTGAATTGTAATTATATGAATTCCAGGGTCCTATCTAGCTTTACAATTCTATGATTGTATTTTTCATATAGCAATGAGTAATTTTCCATGTTTACTGCTAATTATAGAAGAATTTGGCACTAGCATTTTATTTTATTATTTTTGTATTGTGTTTCAAGGGAAAGAATAATTAAAAAGTTTTAAGACCTTTAGGGAAAACTGAAGCTACTGGATTTTTCTGAAACATAATTGTTAGACTGATTTTCCTTTTGTACTTAATAGGCATTCTGCTCTTCCAGATATAAAGAACATAATGATAATCCAAAACAGAGCTATCCATTGAAGCCATGGTCAAATCCATGTGACATTCAGTTAGAACTTAGAGTAGATAGTCCTTTCCATTTTTAAGATTTTGTGATTCTTCAATGAAGAAGCTTTGCTTGATTAATATCTTTTTTTGGGTAATCCTTTTATTTTGCCCTTCCTGTATGTCTTATTTATGAGTTATTTCACATAACTTTTCATCTCTCTATGATCATGAAAAGTCAGCATAGCTGCCAGATTACAGTTTTAGGACACAGAAAAACCTGATATTAAGTCCTGCCTCTGATAACTATTAACTGCTTGATTTTGGACAAATAGCTTTATCTCTTAGTGCTTAGTGCTTAAAGTTTAGGTAAACTTCAAAGTTGGTGCTGATCCATAGTGGAAAAGTAGTTATTTTCATCTGGGGGTTACCTGTATCTAGTAGGTCTTATCCCAATTCAGGTGATTTAAAATCAGAAGGAAGGGACCTTAACGATCATTGTGGTTTTTTTTTTTTTTTTTTTTTTTTTTTTTTTTTTTTTTTTTTTTTTTTTGTTGTTGTTGTTGCTTTGTGTTTTGTTTTTTTACAGGTGAGGACATTGAAGAGAAGTTAAGTGATTTATCTAAGATCACATATGTAGTGATTAGCAGATTCTTTGACCAGAAATTTAGCTTCTTTCTATTGTATTGCACAATTTCACTAGGAATTAAACAGCAGAAATTACAAAACAGTTTGTATTCTTGAACCTGGTAGTATGTATAAATATGTCTCATAAAATGATAAATACAAAAAAACCCAGAAATGTGGAAAGACTTGTTCAGTGAAGTGATTCAGATTAAAGAAATAAGAAAGAAAGTGCAACCATATAAAAGTAGCAAAAGCAACAAAACCTGTCTATCTATATATCTATATATTTGTTCCCAAAGGTTCAGGAGGAAAGTCAGGAAAAACTAGAATGGTTTTCATTCTACCATGTTGAAATTTATAATAGCCATTAAAAAAGCAAGGAATAAAACTCCCAAATAATGGAAGTCTTATGTTTTTTTTAAATATAGTTTTGGAGAGGTTCTGTTGATTTGTATTACATTTTCAATAAGAATACAAGATCACAAAAAGCAACTTTATTCTATTTTTGTTCCATATAAAATATTAAGAAATTAAGTTTAAATGACAATATAAAGGAATATGTTGAACATAAAGAAAAATTTCCTGAAAGCAAGAATGGTTAGATATTAGAATGAGTTATAGTATATAGTTATCTTTTTCCAAATGCCTTTAAAATAAAAATATATCAATTCTACTTTAGGTATGTTATTATTATCTGTAAGTAGAAGAATAGGCCAGTTAACCTAACTTTGTTCTTTGGATGTTATGATTTGGAAAGAATTTTTAGACTTTACTTTCTACTTTTATTTCAGAAAGGAAACCAAAATAGTCTTTCTATTATTTCAGCATTCAAAGGATCAATATGTTCAGCTCCAAAGTTTTGTTATCTGTTCATGAAATTGATTGTTTTAATGAGATATTAAAATGATATTACATAGATCCTTCACTTGTGGAAAGGATTGAGAATTTGATTTTGGTAAGGTAAATGGTATAATTAGTCCACATCTTAAATGTTTATCTGTTAACTATGCTATTACATTCTGAAGCTATCCATTTTCTCTTTTCTAAGCTGAATTTTTTCTCTATTTCTCTTTTCTTCTTGCATCATTCCTCTCTGCAATTTATCTATGTCCCAGGGACTGAGAAGAGATGAGTTATTCATTATCCCTTTGAAATATGGAGATTTACCTAGCTTTTTGCCTTGTGACTGAAAAACAAAACATTTCTATTTTCAATGTTTGTGTAGTGGAACTTCTTTTCTTTGGATTCACTGAAATGCAGGAACTTGGGCTGGCATATTTGAGGTGTGGAAAATAAAAAGTCACTGAGAAGTGCCTGTTTAGAGTTTTAAGTGACCAGTTTATAAGTAGGAACTTCTCTTGTTTTTAACTCCCTTAATCAAGTATATAACCTTGACCTTTCTTTCCCTGAATCTTTCATTTACAGAGGAGAATTTCCAGTTCAGTTCAAGCCCTGAATTGAGCGTTATTTATGTTTAAAAATGCTTTTAGTTACATTGATATTGCAGTGTTGTTCTGTTCCTTAGTCTAAAGAGAAAAGATAAGGAATCAAGATTTTGGTGGAGTGTGGCTAGAAGGTTTTTGGGTTAATGTTGCTTTTTTTTTAAGTTGTTGGGTTTTATATTCACAAAAAAAAAACAAAATGAGTGCGATTTTAGAGTGACTTTTACCTTGCTTCTCACCTATTTTGAAAGAGCCTGGGTAATTTACCCATATTAAAGTTTAAGTTTAAGTGGGTGAAGTTGCTTTTTTCTTTTTTCTTTTCTTTTTCTTCTTTTAAAGGCTAGTGAAATGAAAAATGTCTAGGGCTTAGATTTGTATGAACCTGCAGGTCTTTGAACAGAAAAGAAAAAAAGAAAATTTTTCTTACTGTCTCCTCATGCAATATTGGGTTTTAATTTTCATTTAACTATTTTTTATTCTGTCTTTTGTCATTGAAAATAGCCAACAAACAGTTATTGCCAGGTGCTATGCCGAGCAGTCTGTCACCAACAAGCCTTGTACATTAACATATCTAAGAACATATAACATTTATAAGATAGATTCAAGACACATACATACAAGGCACCTTTTTAATGGAAAGGAATTAATATCTGGGACCAGGATGAGGGGTATGAAGGAAAAAGAAAATGCCTCCTGCCTATAGTAGTATTTTGTTAAGTCTTTAAGAAAACCAAGAATTCTGAAAGGTGGAAACAAGGAAGAGAATGTGTTTCAGCCTGGCGAACAAATAGTACAAAGGCATAGGAATGAGAGATGGAGAGCTATATGTAAGGAATTCCAAATAGGTTAGTATTGTAGAGTGGGAGAAATGTATAAGAAAATTGGAATGACAGGAAGGGATCATGTTGTGAAAGCAATCTCTTTTTCTGTAGCACAATGGTATTGATTACATATAGATATCATAATGTGTTTAGCTAGTCCTCAGTTGAAAAGTAGCCCCTTGGTTTCCAATTCTTTGCCACAACAAAAACAATTGCTATACACGTTTTTGTACATATGGGTCTTTGTCTTCTTTAATTCTCATCCATTACTTTCTATTATGTCTATGGGTTTTTGAGTTTTTAAAGATGAATATCTTCAAGATGTAAAATACTGCCCTAACATCCACTTTACTCTAAGCTTTTCCATTTTGAGCAGAGTGGCTTACTGCTGGGCATTGCTGGAAGGTAGCTATGAAAGAGTGGAAGAAACACTTTATTCAGCTCCCTTTTTTAGGGCCTTAATTTTTTGTTTTTGTTTTTGTTTTTGTTTTGATTTGTGACATAAAAGGATTATACTAAATTATCCCTAAATTTCATTCCCAAATTTCAATAAACCCAGAGTCTGTGGATAATGTTGTCTGTTGACTATTAATTGTCCATCTTTAATATGGAAGCTGGTTGTTTATTATTAATATGTAGTATAATTCATTTTTAGTTTTGCTTTTGGTAATTTTAGTCATGAGATTCATCTCACTAAGTTTTTTTTGGTATAAGTCATTTATGTTTATATTAAAACTATAGTTCACTGATTTTTACTTTACATAACACCTCCATTGAGTATATAAATAAATTATTATCCCACTTTTATACAGGAGAGAACTAAGATTGATAATTTGTAACTTGTTCAAGATTCTTTTGACTAATAAATGGTGAAGCTAAGACTTGAATCTAGGTTTCTGACTTAAGACCTCTACTGTTCTTCCTATGCCATAACTTATTATGCCACTATCATATCTGTTGTAGCAGCTATATCTAAGATTTCTTCTACTCTACTTTCCTTCCCCCCCATATTTCATTTCTCTTTCTTATATCATAGTGTTTAAAGTCAAATTGAAGTTTTTAGAATCATTTTTGGCCAGTTATTCCTAGTATCAGTCCTACTGTTTTATCTAAAAATCTATGTTTAATCAGTAATGATGAAAACACCACCTGTGCCTCTAAAGTTCTTCAATTTTCTACTCTAGACTTAATCATTCTTTAAAGTGTTTAAAGGTTTTTTCTGAGAGTATCTTCTGTTACCCACATGAAACACTAATATAATAGTTCTTAAGTTTTGACAAATCTCTGTCACATCTGGTAGGCTTTAGACATGGCAAACTTCACGATAGTGCTAAGTTTACATAAGTACCTTTATACACCTTTCAGCACCTTTGCCACTAGAACACACCTCTTCTTTCTGGGGCCAATAATAGATGCTCTTTTTCTTAGTAGCATTGTGAATCCTCTTACCATTCTGCTAAATAGAAGAAGCTATGTCCAATTCAAAAGACTTAGTCCTTCCTCTCTGACAAGTACTGTTTAATATTTACTTGGAAAAACACAGGTTCATCCTTTTATTTTCCTCATAGTCTTCCATCTTCCAACTTCTTTATTGCTTACTTTATTCCCAGGTCTTTTCTTTCTTGCTAAAGAATGGACCATCTTCCCTCATAGATACCAGAGTACAGAAAAGGATTTCTCCAGGCATTTTGCTTTCTCCTCTCATAGACTAATTTTCATTCAGTGCATCATACTTATTGCCTTCCTGTGACAAACATCAGATCTCGCACATTCTGTCTAGGTTTCAAAAACAATTCTTTTCCTTCCCTATCTGCTGAAATTAATTATTTATCATTTTCCCTCAACTACTTTGATTCTTAAAGTCACAAAACTGTTGGGCATTCGTTATACCTATTGCTGCAGATTCTCTTCTCTTGGTCATATTTGGGGTTCATGAACTTGTGTTTTTATGGACATTTTGTTTGAGTAGAAAGCCCTTAGTGCAGAGTTATTTAAATTTGAATTCTGCCTCTTTTACTTATTTTGTAATTTTATGCCTCATTTCATCTCTTTCACTAGATGGTAGCTAAGGGACTGTCTGACTCTCTTCTAGTTTCTTCTAGGTAATTACCACATCCTTGCCAATGCTATAATTGCCTGAAGTATAAATAGTATCATTAAGCAGAGGAAATCCTTGGGAAGCTTTGCCAATCCAATTGTCCATTCTCTCAAAATCATGGAATCTCTGTGTATAAGGAACATCAGAGTCTATGGAGTCCAACTTACAGAAATGGTATGCTTACCATACAGCATCTCCAATAAGTGACCATTTAACTATATTAAAAATGATGAATCTTTTTTTGTGTTCAAGGAAAGAGAATTATCACATCTCTTCTGAAATATTGAGATTTGAGAACAAGATATCTTTGCTTTCCTTACCTGGTTTCTTAATTTCATAGTCATTTGCAAAAATTATACCTGCTTTTTGAAGTTGTTGAAAACGGATACTCTATAGATAAATTATGAAAGCATTAGTGTTTATTGTTGAAAATGCTTATCACTTTGGATTTTTCTTTTAACAGTGCTGTAAAAGATAAAACTTGGATCTCTTGGAACTTTTGAATATTGGAAATTTGTGTTGTCATTATGATTTTTAAATGGAAATTCAGTTATCTTAGACGAGCCTTCATGTGTAAGGAAGACTTAAGATATACTTTTAAAATATGCTTAAAACTATTGATAATTTTTAAAACTTTCTTTTTCTTTTTTTCAGGTGACTTTTACAAAGAGAAAATTTGGCTTGATGAAGAAAGCCTATGAACTTAGTGTGCTTTGTGACTGTGAAATAGCACTCATCATTTTTAACAGCTCTAACAAACTATTTCAGTATGCCAGCACTGACATGGACAAAGTCCTCCTCAAGTATACAGAATATAATGAACCTCATGAGAGCAGAACCAATTCGGATATTGTTGAGGTAACACATATATCTAGAAATGACTAATTTAAAGATAATTAATATTTTTACATTTTAATTATAATTCGAGTAATCAAATTAAGTTTTGTGTTTGAAATTGAAATACTAAAAAGTGAACATTTGTATTCTGGTTTCTCAATTGCAAAATGATATGAATTAGTTACAGGGAGAATTGGTTTTCTCTTTAAGTATAATGCCTCCCTTCCAAAAATAATTTCTTGTGTTGATTTAGTAACTTAAACATTATAAATCCCTCTGAGAAAATTTTGAAAGTATACTAAAAATATACTAAGTTAACCTAACTATTTATCTATAGCTTTTTAGCTTGTTTTATGTTGAAAAGTTAGAATTGTATCAAAATTATGTTGTGTAGTTTTAATTGTTTTATTTTCATCAATAAATATCCTTAACTTCAAAAATTTAATGGCATAGAAAAGGATAGAAATCATATTTTTATATTGTTAACAGAGCTTAATGTTGGAGGGCCATAGTAACAGGATATATATATAGTTCCTCCTCCTTGATTGTTCTCCTAGACATTTCCTCTCCCTCGTCAGTAGACCTATTGTTTTATCAGAAAAAAAAAAAAAAAAGGCAAAGGTTTCCTACTTAAAAACAATGTACCAAACCAAATCTTCCCAGAAAAAGGAATAAAACCTAATTTCCAATTTCATCTTACCCTGCCTTGGAACCACAAAATGTATTTAATTTTCTTTAGTCCATAGAAATACTGAGTACTCTTTTAAAATAAATAGTAGAGGGTTTTTTTTTCCCACCTTAAACATGTAAAAATATTCTTTCATTCACAAAATCTGGCTTCTTCATTACCTAGGAAATAACAGAATTTAGTAGACTTGTAGTATTTTTTAATATTATGTGACCATTCTGGTACATTACATTTTCCATTACCAAAAATGTTGTGGAATGCAAGACAAAATTAATTTTACAAGAATTGAATAAAACCAAAGTATAAATTTTTTTCCTCAAAAAATTGATGAAAAGAGAATTTTTAATGATTTCACTGTCTAGGAGTTTTAATATATTTGACTTTGCCGAGATCATTTGTATTACATTATAGTACTAAGATGAATACATAATATATTTTAAGTGTATTTTATGACATTTCTTTATACAGAATTCTTTTGGATTTATGATATATATGTTATATACATACATACACATACACATATGCTTAAAATGACTAAACTATTTGAATTTTTCTAAGTGTTTTTGCTAATTTCAAGCAATAGTTGAATTTTTAAATAAGACGAGGTAGCAAAATACAGCGTAATCGGTGGAAATAATCTTGTTCATTTTTTGGCCACAGTTTGTTGAATGCTGTCTGAGTTTATCTTTTGAAATGCATGTCAGTTCATTTTATATTAGATAAAAATTCTGTTAGTTGAACTATATACTATATAACTATGACTTTCCTTCCCATGTTTAATCTATAAACCTTATTTTAAAATCACATGTAAATGACTTTATCATTTAATACTTAAAAAGTAATACTTGGAAAATATAGCCAACTTTGTTTGTTATATCCTGAAAACCCTTCACCTGAATATGATATCACACACTTAACCTTCAGCCTTTGTTACTTATTATAAATTCTATATATAATTTATAGTTAACCAAGGTTTCAATTTAAGATTGATCCTTGTATTAAAAATGCTGGCCCATGGGTATTTATTTTACTTCCTATGTTTCATTGTTCCAGATGTTCTTATCTCTATTGGGGGGTTCTGAATACTTCTCAGATATGAAGATCTACTTCTTTAAAAAATGAAATATATATTCTGATTTTTACATATAGCTTTTCTTACTCCATTTCAGTTGTGCCAGTGTAAAAATAAAAAGGCTATTTTTATACTCTTCTTAGAAAATATCTGCTTTTGTTATGTGTAAATTAGAAACATGAATTGTGAATTAATGAGATTTTGATATGTGCTTTTTAAAATTACAAGTGTGTGAATGGAGCTAAAATTATTCATATCATTTTTATGAAACTCTAAGGAGCTAAATATAAAGAAGAGGGAGAATATTGGATTACTGAAAGAGTAAAGAATTAGTGAATGTGTTTTGTTATTAAGTACTGAAAAACAGCTTTATTTTTTTGCCTATTAAATTGCTGCTTGACTAAACCATGCTTTCTATTGGAAGACAGTGGATAACATGCTTCATAGCTATAAATATCTTCTGTCTTTTTCACATAACAGCGACACTACCAGCCTAGCATTGGTGAACACACTTTTTCTTCCAGTAGTAGAAACGAATGATACTGAGACAGATATAAAATTATTCATAAATTTATTTATAAGTTCTTAAAAAAAAAAATATATATATATATATATAAGTTAATATCTTACTCCTATTCTTCTACAAAAATTCTTGAACAGATTCAAGCCTCAGGCTTTTTTATGGAATTCTGGTATAATCTTCATTTGACATTGTATTATAAGTGTTGTCTTATTTCCCAAAACTTTGCACACAGTCATACAAATTGTTAGATGGGGAAAAAATTCTATATAAATTACAGCTAGTTGGCAATGAATTTCTGCACTGATTCTTTAAAGAATTTAAAAATGGAAAAAAACCCTATAGTTTACTTAAGTACTATATTTGGACAAGTAGTGATCTTTAAATTGAGTGTACCAGTTAAATTACAGCTAACTCCATCACATTAAAGATGTCACCCTTACTTAAAAAGTATTGGACTTATGAAAGATGTTAATTAGACTTATAGACTAATTTTAAAAATAACTCATACATTCTCTCACTTGGTTTTCTTCTGTGAATAAAAGTGCATGTTTGTGACCTTTTTTTCTTTTATTGGTTGGTTTTGGTTTTATTTTCCCTCTCTCATGATGAGATCATTTTGTACATAGTTTTGAACATTTACATTAGAATTACCTTAATTAAGTTAAGGTAAATTAAATTAAAAATAAATAATTAGAATTAGCTTAAAAAAATAAAAGATCTAATAACTACCAGTATGATAGCCAATGGAAATATTTTACTACTACTACTATAGTTACCTGCTAAGAATAATTTAAGATTTTTTGGTAGACATACTTTAATTATTAATTAAAGCCGGTGTTTTGGCTGTGTTCAGTGTGTGTGTATATATATATATATACATATATATAAATATATATATATATACTGCTACATAAAGATCCTCATGTGTTTCATCCACAGCACCAAATAAAGTTTGTTTTTGGAAAATAGTATTCTAAGGAGAACATCAACAAGAAGTTGTTCTTAGCACTTAAATGATGTGAGATGTAGTGCTCACATATATCTTTCAGTATCTTTTTTTTTTTTGAATACAGAAAAATTAGTGTTGCATTTTCTTTTTCTGTATCACTTAAATTTAAATTAGGTACTTAAAATGTAATTTCTTTAAAATGACAACTTTACAAATTTTGACCATTTAAGATTTTTTTTAAAGGTTTTTAAGTTTTTAAAGGTTTTAAAAATTTTTTAAGGTTTTAAGTTTTTTTTTTTTTATAAACCAGTACTTATTTTCTCCCCAATTCAATTAAAAGTTTTAAAATATTTTAAATATAGAACAAAATATTATATGTGTGACTGGTCATATTTTTCTTTAAGCAAAGCTCATATTTTGAAAATTAAAGATTATGCAAGAGATAAATGGAGAAAAGGGAAAAAACTGATTCGTTATAAAAGTATTTACGAAACTTTAAAGAGACAGCACAATTGCTCTTTTTTAAATGACTTATTTTAAAAATTGATTTGCATAATAATTTTGACATAAGATTAAAAAGCTGAAAAAAAGTTACAAATCATCTAGTCCTATCCTCTTGTCCCATTTTATAACATTATTATTGTATATTTTAATTACCAAAATTAATGTTTTTTATAAGCATAAAATGTTTTGAGGTTTCTTATACTATATTATTTCATCTATGTTTCAATATTTCAATCTATGTTTAATTGTCAGATTATAATTAAATTAAAAACAAACAAATTGTTTATTAGAGTCCTAAACTTTTTTGAATCCTATACTAACTAAGAGATTAAAATTCAGGAAAATGTAGGAATTATAGTGTGAACTAAAAAAAAATATTCTAAAAACTCACTAGATGAGAATTTTTGTTTATGGCAAAAAACGAAGACTTTGACCATAGATACCTCAGGGCCCACATTATCTTCTTTCCAATTTAGTAGACACAATTGAAATAGTAAATTATACTGCTGGTTTTTTTTAGAAACTCATATTGCAGTAGTATATTTCATTCAGTTATATGATGTTCATTTATAACTATTCAGCAGTGTAATCTTTCTTGTTATGAGGTTTTTACTTGAGGACTTTTCTCCATCTTCAAAAGGGAGACTATAGTAGTATTTGTGGATTTTTGCTATTAAGAGAAATCTATAGAATATATCACTCCCATCCCCTTTATCATTTAATTTGTTTGCCTAAGTGTCTCCACCAACAGATATAGATTATAATCTGTAGCAAACTTTTAAAAAAAAATTGCTGGTACAAAAACCCCGTGTTGGCCAACCTTTTGTTAATAAGCTTTTTCAAACTTGATCTGGCTAAAAGTGAAAGTCTTATCCTAAGTAGTTATAAACAGAAAAAAAGAAAATGCAAAATTATAACATGTCCAACATTGAATAAAATGCATAATATGAAAAATTTTCAAAAACAAAAAATTATTCTTTTAAAAGTTAGCTGAAACAAAGATTTAATGATACTTAGTATATATAAGATTTGAAAGAAAGAAAAATTGGCTTTTTGGTAGACTATAATCTTCCCTCTTTCATGTTAGAACAGGGCTTTGTAGATTTCAGAGCATGTGAACTTGAAGGGTAAAAAAAGTTACATATTTATTCTTATTGACTTTTAAGTAAAATGAGCATTTCTTTCAGTTATTTAGAAATATATGTATATGTGCTTCATATGGCACACGCACAAAAAGGTTAAGAACAATGACTATCAGAAGGAATTTGTATTTTCAGAAAAGAAAGAGCCCTCCTTAGCAAAAAGTACATTGAGCTTTAGATAATAAAGTGATATAATTGGAAATAGAGTGATTTAATTTTTTTCCCCACAGAGTCTAAGAAAATTTGTTTTATTGACTTGTTTCTTGCTTGGTTGTTTTGTATTAATTTGTTGATTGTAATAAATATAGTAGACACAATTGGAAATGAACACCTTTAATGAGGTAGTGGTGATAATAGGGTAGCTATTGTCTCTAACAATGGTATTAGAAATAACAGGCAGTAAGTTAAAAATTAATGAAGAAAAAAAAAAGGAAAAGCGCAGCTATTGATTTGTAAGGTAATTCAAAATGGCATGTCAGTTTGGTTATACATAAATTGTAAAGCAGAGAATGAATTTCTAAGACATTTTTACTTAATTTGCTTAACATAATTTTTGGTCCCTTATAGATTCATGGTGGGAAAGAGGGTAGTGGGGAGGAGGGAGTATATTTGCCACAACGATAAGCCAGGAAGAAAACAAAACTGCACTCCTCTGAGGTCTGATGCTGATTTGTCCAAACTGGGGACATTGTTATGTTTTAGGCTTACAATATTGTAATAACTTTTTTAAAAGGCTTTTCAGCCAATAAACATTTTTTTCCCCATTTTGCAGATAAGGAATGGAACAGACAGGGAACGGTTAAGAGGCTTGCCTAATGTTTTACAGGGATGCAATGGTGCGGCAGGGAAAGGGGAAAAAAAATATTGTGACACCTGGAGACAAGACAAAGCTTCCCTCCACCTCCAGCCCCCTGCCCTGCTCCTTTATTGATAACAGAACCTGAAGCAGCAAGATGATGATTCACAGGGTGAGGCATACAATCCTCATGGCCCTCCTTCTCCTTCCTACATTTTGCTGCACCACCACTTCACACAATGATCACCATAGTTTCTTGCAATTTCAGTTTTAGTATTTTTATTTTGCAATGTATTTTGAGTATTATTCATCATATGATTATCAGTTTTCTTTTATGTGCTTATTAAGAAAGTATGCTGCATTTCCAAATGTGATTTTGATTATTTTCAGGTCACAGTTTTTTTTTTTTTGTTGTTGTTGTTGTTGTTTTTTTTTTTTTAAGGAATGTATCTTTTATTTTTTTTTTAATGGGAATTAATGGGAACAGATAAGAGTTAATCCATACAACATCGCTTCACAGCCTACTTTTCAGCAATAAATCTCTTTTGTGTTTTAAAGAAAACTTCTACTGCATTCTGTATTGGTTCTCTTCTTCAAGGTACAGATGCAGTGTTCATTTTCTTTTTTTTTAATTAAAATGATTGGTAATACTAAAAAGCATTGGTGAAATATATTTGTGAAAGGCTAAACAGTTTCACAGGCTAATGTTTTTTAAGGCTATCTAGTTATTTTATATTTGAATAAATTCGGTTACTTATTTTATAATTGAATAAATTTGGTTTTGGAGTGTTTTGTTTTACAAAAGCATTCCAATGAAATTATTATGGAAGGATGAGCTGTCATTCTAAAATCTTGATTAAGGTGGTAGGAAAGGATTGTCTCAGTTACCATGTTGGGGCATGTACTTGATCATTAACTAACACATTTGTTTATATTTGATGAGTTGGGCAAATACAAGGAGAAAAATCAAGTTGTTTTGAAATTGATTGTTGTTGACTTGGAACCTGCAAATAATTTATTAACAATTTGTCTTTCATGATACCATATTGCATTTCTTTCGAGGATAAATGCACACTTTGCTTTTTGTTATGAGTAATAATGTAGAGGCAACGTGTCTTATTTTGAAGAAAGAAACAACTTTTAATTTCCCCTCTATTCTTTTCAGTTTTCAATAAAAATAATCATATCTTTTCAGGGTCACATTTACTTCAAGAGTTTCCATCTTTTGTTATTTACCTTTACTTCAAGACAAAATACTTGGTAAAAAGCTTTACTGTTTAGTCTTTATAGTGATGATTTCCTTTAGTGGTTTCATAAACAATGAAAGGAGAAAAAAATGAATTTAACTGCTTTTATACAGCGTAGTAAGAATGAAAAGAAATTTCTAGTAAACAGTTTACTTTGAAAAATACCAAATGATTAGTATTTCTTTAATGTCATTTACAAATTCATGGTGCATTGATTCTGTTTAAGAAGATGAAAATAGTGAAAAAATAAAATAAACATAATACTTTCTTGTGCTAAGGGCTGATTTGGGAAGCATCCTAAAAGCATTGATTTGTTCCCAGTATAGTTCAATTCCATTCTTGTCTTTTTTCCAAAGGAGGTAAATAATGTCCAAGTGATTACTTAAACTTGCAGTAAATTAATTATTTTCTTCAAAACAAACATGCAAACAAACAAAAAACCAAACTGAGCAGCATTATGGATACTGTGAAAATATATCAAATTGTTTTGGAAAAGTGAAATAGTTAAAACTGAGTAAAACAGTAAATCTCTATTTTATAAGATAGTTTTGGTTATGTGTTATCTTACAGTTAATGATGTTCACTTGCAAGCCAAGAAGTGTCATGGAAGATTTTAAATGATAATCTTGACAAATTATTTAAATACAATAACTGTTTTGTAATACACAAGAAAATAGCTGCAAAAAAACACAAGAGTTACCTTTCAGTATTCAGCACCTTTGCAGACCAATGTACCTCACAAAGTGAGAAGAATTTAAAAGACATACATTAATTTTGATAAGTTTAATTTTAATAAACACATGATTGTGGAGGTAAATCTAAGACAACTATTATGTTTGATGCATATATACATTTCTACATATATGTATGTGTTATTTTTTTCTAAAATTGACTAGAAATGGATTGATAGTTGCTCAGTTTTTCTTTTTGTTTACTCCAAAGTTGAGAATATTTATACATATTATCAATTTTCAACTTGTAAGGTAGTTTAACCTTTAAAATTGCAATAAAATAAATAGGAAAAGTTAGAGGCTAAAGTAAAACCCAAATTAGAGAACATAAACATTTAGCTTTATACAAACCAAGCCAAAATGAACTTTTATTTCAAATTATTTTATGTTATTAGAATGAAGAAAGACCTTCAGAATCATACAGTTCAACCCTTCTTTTTTTTTATAGGAAACTGACATTCAAGGTAGAGTGATTTAATTAGGATCACATAGCTAGTTGGGGGCAACCTCCCAACTCTCTTGCTGATTCTCGTTTTACTACATCATCCTTATTTCATTGATCTTTATATATGCTGTAGCAAAATGGACTATGGCAAGTTCTACCTCTAACACATGATAACTGATTATATGACCAAGGGCAAAGGACAGTCTCTCAGTGTCTCAGGCAACTGACTTTGAGTATAAGTTGCTGATAAGTTTTGATCTTTATAAGAATAAAGAAATTTTATATTACATTGATCTTTTTGAATGCTTGGGTTTATTGTCCACCCAGGCTGTGCGGAGCTCTGTAGCATCCTGTTCAACTTTAAAGATTTCTTAAATTGCAAAAGTACAGAAAGCTTATTCCTTTCCTTCTATATTCTGTATGTTGTATAAAACAAACCTCTAACAATAAAAAGTTAGTAAATTATCTTGCTGGAAGAAGTTTTTTCTTAGACATAGATGCACAGTTTGTCTCAAAATATTTTAGGCAGAACTTACACAATTGTAAAAAAATGTTTACCATGTAAGTATTAGAAAAACTATTGGAAGCTTTCTCCTTATTGTAATCTTTAATTGCAATTAATTATATTAATAATTAATTCAATTTCATTAATTATTAATCTGCCTGGATCTATACAGTGCTGTTGTTAAGTGATAATACTCTTAACACTTTTTTCTGTTCCTTAAACTTTCCAGTCACGACCCCTTTTCACCTCGGAAATTTTTATGCAATCCTATCGCAAATTTGAGCTGATGTATTTCTGGCAGCATTCATGTATTCATAGTGTCCAAAGTGTGCATTTTGTGTGTTCAAAAGTAGAGCTGCAATAAAATTGCATGATACAGCACAGGCAAGTACTACCAGAAACACCTTGGACTTACTACATACTTGATTTTGAATTGATTATTGATTGTTGTATTTAGAAATCTTTGCTGTTGCCAAATTTTTTGTAACCTCCACATTTAGTTATGGGTCATGACTCACAGTTTAAGAAACTTTGCTCTGATAAACACTTTAGTAAAGTTAAAAGTTGAGTTTTTGCATTTTTCATTTAGTGAAATTTCAACTATGTTACATTGTATTCACAAATGTAGATTCAGAAGTTCTTCAGAACCTGGCAATCATACTTATGTATGATCCTGGTAATTTTTCAATTTTAATAGAGAAGCAACATTATAGATATCTTGGATTTTTAAAAAAAATTCTTCTGAGACTGAGATTTAAGAAAAAAAAACCCTGAGGTGCAAAGATTCACCTATTGTGCCCTTTCTCCTTTATGTGATAATTAATTTTACTGTTCAGACTTTTATTAACTTCTGTCCTCAAAGAGAGGAATATAGGATTTAGAGTAAAAGAATGATTTTCTTGGCATAAAAATTTTTTAATTGGGGGAAAAATTTTTTTGCTGTGGAGAATTGCCGGTGTGTCAACACTTAGATAAATAACTTGTCAGCAACTCATATTCACAATCAGTTATATGTTGGAGTTAAAATTTGAACCTTTATCTTTCTTGATTCCAAAGTTGGCCTGGTCTGTTTTGCTAGTATGTCTTGTGTTTCATTTAAAATTTCACTTAATTATTTGTTTGCTCTTAAGCTATTTCTAATCAGTAGATAAAATCAAAATATAATATGAATATTTTTTATATTTGGGGAAATATTTACTTTTAAATTTTCTATTAATTTTTGAAATACTAAATATAGTTTAATGAGTTTTTGCTTTTACTAGCATTTGTTTGCTTTAAAGTAATTTTAATCAAGTAATGTTTCTTTAGGTCTCACTATAATCCACCGACACCAATATCAGAAAGTTTGAGACATGTAAACTTTTAAATTATTATTCATTGTAAAAGTAAGAAACTTATTTTTGTAAATGAACCTTCATAGCAGTTGCCAGCAAACCAGTTTGTTTCAAATTAATACATAAATACTTGGCTCATCTTGAATTAAAGACAATTTTTTTTGTCTGTCTGAAATTTTTAAAAGAAATATTTTTCTTCTGTTAACTGGTTTTTTATTTTCTAGAAATTGTTTAACTTAACTAATTCTTTGGGACTTAGGACATTTGTATTATAAAACAGACTTTTGTGTGTATACAGAAAGTTGTTTTCATTCAATAGCTTTTGAATGCCTTTTTTGTGTAGCACTTTATTATAAAGTATTAATTTTTTTGTCACTTTTATTTATACAAATATTTAGTTGTATAAATATTCAGCAGTACTTCATAAAATGGCAAAATTCATATAGGATGATAAAGAAGTAATTCTTTGTCAGATAATTAGTTGCAGATGATTGTTATCTGATAATAGAATATTTTCATTGGTATTTGATATGTGTGGCTCATTAATAAAATAGAGTTCATTTTATTTTAGTTTGTCTAATCTTTCTAGATTCCTTAAGTATATGTGTCTATTATGTTTGTAACTGCTAGATTGTTCAAGTGATACAAAAGTGTCAGCTTTAATATAAGGTTATTCAGAGAATTAAATGAGGTAATTCATATTGAAAGAATTGATAGCATGACATGGGAGACGTTGGCACAGGAACATCCAGCATGGTGTGCTCTCATCAGACAAGGTGCTGTGCTCTATGAGCAAAGCAAAGTAGAATCAGCTCAAAAGAAACTTGAGATGCGCAGTTAGAGAATCTATCCCAAATGTTCATAGGGACTTTTGGTGCCCAACCTCTGGCAAAGCATTCTGAACTCGTATTGGTTTAATCAGGCACAATTAGACACATTATGATATAGTGATATCATTTTGGTTCTCTTTGAGAACAAAAGACAACAACCAACCATTTTTAAAACGCATAAAACACAATATAGACCAAAAATAATACATTTCTAATTTCCTAAGAGGAAATATTTTTTGAGATATACAGAAGCCTTTATTTTGTCGTTTAGGATATGTAGTCAATTCTTTAATGCTCTTCATGTGCCATTTCTTGGATTATTGAATATCTAATCAGATTGTATTTTTTAAAAGTTGATTTTATTTGTAGAAGCCAGATAAGACAGTAGTAAAATCAATGGATATATACTCCCAAGAGTCCTGGTATTTTATTTTACTTCCTACCTTTATACCAGCCATGTGACTGTGAGTGAGTTGCTTAATTCCTTGTTTGAAGGCGCCAGCCATGGTACTAAAAATGGAAATTCAAATACAAGCAAAAATAAGCACAATCCTTACTCCCAGTGTAATGGAAGAAGACTACACATAAAAGAAAACTAAACAGGGGGCACAGAGAAGATATATCTCTGTAGCCCAGTAAAAAAAAAATTTGAAGAGTCAGGAATGGAACCTGGAGAATAACGAATACATGGATTTCTTAAAATGAGGTTTCTGGGAGGAACCAGACATTTTTACAAGTAATAAAAGTCATTTAGCAGAGATTTTTTTTTATACACCCACTGTATCCCAGATTCATCATCTATAAAATATACTTCAAATGATTGTAAGGATCAAATGACAGTGTAAATAAAGCATCTTGCAATTATGAAATGTCCTTGTTATCATAATGATCATTTTATTAGTGCCAAGAGAGTAGTAGTAGAATAGATAGGGTACAGGACAGAGGGGAGGATTATTTTTTCATAACTATTTGTTCAGTGTTCAATGGATAGCCATAATAGAAAATTAAAGTAAAAGTTAGGAGTCCTATTTTGTTTGTTTCATTCTTATTGTGCCACTGACCTTGAGCAAACTTACCCTCTGTGATGCCAACTTTATTTGTAAAAGGAAGGATGGGACTAATTATCCTTAAAACAACTTTGTTCAAAAATTTTCTTTGTTATTGTACAGACTGTAAGTACAATTGAAATTCAGTTTAATTGAATAAACATTTGTTAATCACATATTATGTGCTAGGCAGTACACTAAGTGCGGAGAGTTACAAATAAGAAAAAGATAGCCCTGGACCTCAAGAATCTTACCATCTAATTGGAGAATTAGAAGAATTCTCCACAGAAGAGAAAACTGGAAGGTGGGAGGGAGGGATGGTACTGTGGGACTGAAACCAAGCAGAGCTGCAAATGCAGAATCTAGTCAATTGGAAGCCCAACTTCTGCCCTTTTTAAAGAAAGGTTTGGGGTGGAGTATAGTACTCTACCTTCTAGGCTTCAGATCTAAGAGGAGAGGAAGCTGAGGGAATTGGGAAGGTTGAGTTAAATAGTATTATGAGATGATTTCTGATGATCAGCTCATATAAGAAAGAATATGTCCTCTTGTGATGAGAGAGATAATTAAACTTCTTTTTATTGTCTGTTATGTGTATGGAATAGAAGTGAGAATTGGCTAGTTATAGTTATTGTGACTGAGCAGTTTGAAGCCTAATTCTATCATCCAAACAGCTACTCCACCACTTAGCTACTGCATTTCCATTTCCAGGACTTTGGTCATTTTAATTTTGTGAGTAAAGTACAACTAACCAGTAACTGGAAAGTAATTATTCTCTCCTTTCTCTTACTAGTTTACTTATTTCTTTTATAGGTACATTATCATTGTTGTGATTATAATTTATTATAGTGCCTTTATATCTCTGATTTCAGATGGAGTGAAGATTCAGATAGAGGAAATAATATTTTTTGACTTGTGAAAAATGCCATATCTTTTATTTCAATCTTAAGATACTTCCAGGTGAACATTTCAAAAGGTGGCAATGATCTTGATGCTTTTATATATCAGTCCCAATACTTATGTCTTAGATAAGCATAATTAATTTACATTATATGGATATAGAAAGTAAAGAGCAAGGAGACCCATGGTTTGCTAAAGAGTTCCATAATAAACATATAGAATAGCTGAGATTAAAGAATTCCCTGTCTCCCCAAACTGTTTTTTAGTTCCTTAAATCGTATTATCTATCAGGCAAGCATATTTAGAATATAAATTTGCAACATGTAAATTCTTTATATAATCACTTTGTATAGATAATCTCCAATTTGGTGCTATTAAATTGAAAATATTGCCATGTGGTACAAAAAGATACTGTGACATTTTTCTTTCTGCTTGAATAACACTTCAATAAAACATTCTAATGTCAACTGGATTAACTAAGTAAATATATATCCTTTAAAAATGTAGGTGAAAAAGCATGTTATCCATCTGTCCATCTATTCATCTATCTGTTTATCTGTCTGACATCTCTCCCAAAGTATTCACATCATAGATTTTGAATGAGTAAATGAATGTTGAATATTATACTAAAACACTCAATAAGACTATGATACAATGGTATTTAGAAATTTAGAAATTTAGATTTAGAAATTCTTTATACTGATGCATCTCTTAATCCATCTGTGTCTACTTGTCATATAGAATCTTATCTATATACTCCTGTTTACTCAGTAAGCTAGAGACCTTCATTACTTTCTTCTGACAGTGTAGAGGTAAGTACCCATGGAGCACTTTGGCTGTCCCTCATTCTTAATACGTGACCAGACCTTTGTTTCTTCTATTGTTTTCTTCATGACATCTTTTTACTATTATTCTTAAAATGCCCCATTAGGGATGCAGCTTGTTCACATTTCCTATATGTTTCTTCATTGCTTTCTCTGTAATGTTTAGTTTTTAATTTTTCATAGGCTTTTATGTACTTTGTTTCATTGCCAAAGAGCAACATCAATAAAATTATCTCCCTTTGGGAGAAATTGAAGTCTTTAAAATAATTTATATATTTCCTAAAAATATTCTATGCTGCTCTTCTCCTTTTCAACTCTAGGCCTAATTTCTTATCCATCTGTATTTTATGTCTTGGGTATACATAATGATGGATGAGCTCTGTAGGGTGTCTTTCCCAACTAATCTGGACTGTAAAATTCTTCCTCCACTTGGTCTTTCCTATATGCATGGTAAAGCAAAACTGTTTAGTGGTTATAAACCTTTTCCAGGAGACTATAGAGTCTCCTGGGGCCTAATGCAACCAGATGAGTGTCATGTAAGCAAAAACATCTGGAGGACTTTACCACCCTTAGAGAATCCCTCTTCAGCTTGAACTGTGTTTTCAGTCTCCCCCATTACGGTGGTTAACACCTTTGGCAAACATTTCTCTGTTCTATAGTTTACCTCATATTTATGATCAGAAGGTTGTTGGTCAGAATTATTTTTCTTGTTATACCTTTTGAGGAATCTTGAATGTTTTTGTTATACAGATCTGAGATATTTTGCTTTATTGAAATAAATGTTTTCTTTTTATAATGCAGAAACAATAAGCACAGTGGATTTCTCTAGATCTTTTATTAATGGTGAATGGTAAAGATGCTATGTTAATTGCAAATGTCCACTTACTCCTTTTTAATATTGTCATCAAAAAAATGTCTTTGATATGTATATAAATGAATCTCCTAAAGATTTTGTGTAAGTGGGAGAGTAAGCATATATATTAGTAATAGTTGATACTTTCTTGATTGTTTTATTTTGATACTAATTAAAGTCTCAGTATTTTTTCTTCATACCTTTGGTACATTTTCCTCAAGATGCCTTGCATTTTGTCCCTCTGTACCGTCACATTTGTGCTTCCTCCAACATCTACTCAATATCCATTTGATCCATCTGGCTGTGCATCTGGAACTGTGTAGGTCTGAAGTGTAGTAATTCTGTTGTCCTTGATGATAAAAAAAATCTGCTTTTATAATTTTCACAAATTTCTTCTGTTTTTCTTAAGTTTTTTGTCCTTCCATTTTCACTCTTCAATGTCCTTGGGAGGACTTTGCCTAGTGGAATCTCTTGCTAAACTTTTAAAAAATTTTCCTTTTCTTCCACTGCTTCTTTCTTCTATATGAGATAGTATTGCATTCTCTTTATGTATTTTCCTAAAATTTTGCAAAAAACAGCTTTTGTTATAAACCAGTTGCCTTTGGCTTCCTTATCTCTATATAAGAAGAGAACCATTCTTCAGTTGGTGCTATAAATTGGGCAACATTTTATTCCCACAAGAGAGTGGAGATTTCACATTCAGACTGTATTAATACTTGTTTACATATATATGGATCATTTTAAAATTGAATGAAAAGTGTGATATGTTTAGTTATGGCACAAAATTCCCCCCATGAGTCTCTGATGCACATTTGCGAACAGTTTCTAATTCTGAAATTTAAAAAGCATGATATGTGATATTTTCAGTAAAAACTCTATCTAAAACTCACTTTGCATTCTAACAACAGTTTCATTTCAAACTATATCAAGGAGAGTGTTTTTTTATTATAACTTTTTATTTACAAGTTATACGCATGGGTAATTTTACAGCATTGACAATTGCCAAACCTTTTGTTCCAATTTTTCCCCTCCTTTCCCCTCCCCCCTCCCCGAGATGGCAGGTTGATCAATACATGTTAAATATGTTAAAGTATAAGTTAAATACAATATATGTATACATGAGCAGTTATTTTGCTGTACAAAAAGAATCGGGCTTTACAATAGTGTACAATCAGCCTGTGAAGGAAATCAAAAATGCAGGCGGACAAAAATAGAGGGATTGGTAATTCTATGTAGTGGTTCATAGTCATCTCCCAGAGTTCTTTCTCTGGGTGTAGCTGGTTCAATTCATTACTGCTCTATTGGAACTGATTTGGTTCATCTCATTGTTGAAGATGGCCATGTCCATCAGAATTGATCATCATATAGTATTGTGGTTGAAGTATATAATGGTCTGGTCCTGCTCATTTCACTCAGTTCAATTCATGTAAGTCTCTCCAGGCCTTAAAGAGAGTGCTTTTTTAATAGTTTTTTTTTTTTTTTTTAACCTAAGTATTAGGACAACTACGGTTTTAGTAAATTCTAGATTTGAAATCTGAAACCTGTGTTCAAATTCTAATTCTGTCATCAGTCCTTTGATGATGGGTAGATAACTTAAACTCAGTAAACTCAGCTATTTTATCTATAAAAAATTGGAAAAAAATTTTTGCACCAACAGATTTTGCGTATCCATTAATTATAAATATTAGCACTTTATATTTGCAAGAAAGTATTAAAGGAAGCTATACCTCAAGGAGGTCTCTGCCCTCAGGGAGTTTATATTTTAATAGAGATGATTTTAAACACAGACAAGAAAAGACTTCCCAGAGAACATAGCATCTTTGCTAATCCTTAAAGGAAGAAAAACATGCTTAAAGAGTAGATAGAGGAGGAAGGATGGTTTGTTCCGAGGTTTAAAGATAGAAGCCAAGTTCATCAAATGGTCAAATAGTGAAGTGCAGTTGTAATACAAAGGATTTAAAAGAATAACATGAAATAAGCTTGTAAAGTTAGATTGAAATCAGTTTATGTTCAGTTAATTTGCTTTTTAGCTCATAGGTTTAGAGAGTCTCTGGGAACTTTTGAGCAGGGGACATGGGAAGATTTGTAAGATTATTTTGGTAGCTTTGCAAAGGATAGATTGGGGGTTGGAGAAAGGAAAGTAATGGCAAAGAGATAGGTTAATAGCCTTTTTGTCTATAAAATTTCAAGTTACTTATTATTATTCATTGTTGATTTTTTTTAAATATAGAAAATTCTCCTAAGTCACATTCTGCCCTTCAGTAAGTAAATACACAGGCTTTTGCATTAATGCAGTGCTTGGCACCATAGTAGGTAATTTAAAAATATTAATGATTGATTGATTAGTTTTTCACATAGAAAATTATAATGGAAAGCATTGAGATAGAAAGATTGCTTGAGTAGGTGAAAAGAGGGGGGAAATGTTCTAAAGATGAAAAAAGATTTATTCCAATATCTCATGTATTCTCTTCATTCATAACCACAGCTAAAAGCCCTTATCATCTAGCATTCCCTCTGGCTGTTCTCCTTTCCTCAAGTTTCTCCTCATTCTAATCCATCTTTCATTCAATTGCCAAAGTGATCTTTTTAAAGCACAAGTCTGACCATATTCTTCTCCTAAGCTAGTAAACTCTGGTGAGTTTCTGCCATTTTGGGGGTCAAGTATAAAAATTCCCTGATTTTTAAAGCACTTCACAAAATGGTCCTGTGCAAGTCTTTCCCTACAAGGCAAGCACTTGCATGAAGGTCAGAAAAAATAATACAAGGACATTCTCAAGGTCTCTCTGAAGAACTTTAGTATCTTTGTGAGACATGAGAGATGCTGATACAAGGCTGGTAAGCATGGCATGCTGAAATCAAAGGAACCATACTCTGTGAACAAGACAGAATCTCAGTAGCTTAAAAGAAATGTGAGATATGCAAGTTTAGAGACATTTCTCTCCCAAATGATCAAATGGGATATTTGTGCCTAATCAATGGTAGAGCCTTCTAAGGTTATATTGGTCTGAACAGACACAGTTGAACATGCTGCACCTTGACCCAAATATCATGATGTCATTTTGGTGGTCTTTGTGTATGAAGGACAAACAACAACCACTCATTCTTTTACTCTCTGATCCAGCAATAACTGGCCTTCTTATTCTTACTTTCATGTGACACTTTTATCTCCCAGTATTGTGTCTGAATTCTCTTTTTGTTCCTTACCTCTGTCTTCTAGCTTCCCTGGCTACTTTTAAGACTAGTTGAGATTCTATTTTCTGCAATCTGCATTTTCCTGACCACTTTGCTACTAGTGCCTTCTCTCTGAGCTTATTTGCCATTACAATGTCAATATTTTATATGTGCATAATTGGTTGCATATAAACTGGTTTATTTCAGGGAATATATTTTTGCCTTTCTTGTATCTCCATTGCTGAATACAAGTGCCTAGCATATAAGTAAGCACTTAATAAATGATTGTTTACTATTGACTAACTTAAAACTAAAATTTTCTAGTAGTACAGAATTGTCTCTTTTTATTATTCTTATTGCCTTGTAACTTGTGTAACTTTTCTGGTATAATAGAGTGAATAGTTTTACAAGTTTATAAATATGTGATAAAAGTAGGATTTTTTTAAAACTAAGAAAATAGGCCACTATTAGATTTGATTTTTTCTTGAAGGGATGATAACCAAATTACCAAAAAAGAAAATTCACAATAAATAATACGGTAAAATAATTGTTAAACTACTTTACCCAATTATGTACCATCAACACCAAAAACTTAATTTTCCCTTAAGATAAATAAATAAATCTAGGGCCCAAATGGACTTGTGAATTCCACTAACTAATCAAAGAACAATTTAGTTCCAGTATTATATAAATTATAAACAAGAAAATAGGAGTAACCTTCACATTCTTTCTTTGAGAAATGTTTGGTCCTGACACCAAAACTTGAATAAATAGATGAAAAAATTATAGGCCTATATTGCTATTGAATATTGATGCAAAACTATTGGATAAAATATCAGCAAAGAGGCTATAGCCAAATATTCAGAAGTTGACCAAGTTAGATTTATATCAGAAATCTAAGAATAAAATATGAAGAAAATTGTAAGTGTAATATTCCATATTAGTAGCAAAAAAAATCAAACGATTGTCAGATACATAGAAAGTCTTTTTAAGAATATGAAACTAATTCTGCTTTTATTTTTTTCGAGCAAATTTATTTTTAAGATATTTATGAAACATTTTGGTAGAGAAAATCTTTTTAATGAGCTATCTCTTAATATGATGAATAGTATTTATATCCTTGGGCTACATCCAGTTTTAATTTTCTTTTTTTTTTTTTTTCTTGTGGTCATTGTATATATTGTTTTCTTGATTGTAGTTACTTTGTTCTGCAACAATTCATGGTTATCTGTATTCTTCACATTTATTATTTCTTTTAGCACAATTATATTTACAATCATTGAACATTTGCTTTTTTTCCAGTTCTATGCTGTTCTGTGTTTGTATCCAATTCTATGAAAAGAATTTGGTAAGGTTACTCATTTTGGAGACAAATTCAAAACTTACTAATAAGTTTAAGAGTAAAGTGAGGATATCCATTTTCACCACTCTTATTTGACATTGTTCTAGAACTACTAACTATAACAAAAAAGGAAAATAAATTCAGAGGATAATTATAGGCAAAAAGGAGAACATTTTCCCACTTTTAAGATACAATATTTTACTTAGAGAATCATAGACATAATAAAATCTTACAAATGCGTCATGCTTTAGAGCTTTTCTAGTGATCTGTGTTCATTCTTTCAACAAGGCAACCAGTTGGCATCTTTTGGGCAATGCTGTATGCATAGTTTCTTGCCAAATATTTCAGTGTTTTATCAAATCTCTCATCTCATAAATAAATATCTCAATCACATCGTAACTCTTAACATTTTTTGTGTTCTCCATAAATCCATGAGAAAGCATACTAAATGCTTTTTTTTAGAGTTAAAGTTAAAAATAACTCTTTTAATATATCTTTTTTATATTTGATCACTTATTGTACTTGGGCTATTGGAAATATGATATGGCCTACTTTTACCTATCAAACATCTCTGTTGCTCCCATGGCTGCTAACAGTTTTGTTTCTTAGCACAGTGTCACATAGTGGGTGATTAATAAATGTTTATTGATTAGTTGGTTGATTCTTGAAGGGAGTATGGTCTTCAGTATTTGAATCCTATGACATAATTAAGGAATGATTATGTTAGATAGATTGATTTTTATACCAGAGGTCAGCTTTTATGATCATCGAAAGGGCTGCACAATTTCAAAAAATATGGTTTAATCACATTTCTTATTCCTATGTAGTTCTAGAACCAAATTATTATCCATTGGTAATTCTTTATTTGTTAACTCAATAGACATATTATCTGGGTAATAATTATTTTATCATCTATTTGAGTTATCATGGATCTCATTGAGGAAGCCTAATAACTTAGATTTAAAAGTTCTCTTACAGTGCATCTTTCATGGTTATATTTATTATACAAGATTATTCGATAAAAACAGCCATCAAGACCTCTTCAAAAGATCTCTGATAGCTAAATTTAAGCAAGACATACAAGAAAACGTAGTCACTCAAGACATTCATCATTATAAAGAATACCTTATACAAGATCCCAGTGAAAAGTTTCCATGTGATTGATATGATCCTACATTTGCAGGGTATAGTTTGATAGTTTGGCCCATAACTGTAGAAATTCTTTTTTTTTAATTCCTTTTTTTAGATATATGCATAGGTAATTTTTCAGCATTGACAATTGCAAATCCTTTTGTTCCAACTTTTTCCCTTCTTCCCCCAACCCCTTCTCCCAGATGGCAAGTTGATCAATACATGTTAAATATGTTAAAGTATAAGTTAAATACAGTATATGTATACATGTCCAAACAGTTATTTTGCTGTATAAAGAGTCGAACTTTGAAATAGCAAAAAGTTTAGCCTGTGAAGGAAAACAAAAATGCAGATGGAAAAAAAAAATAGAGGGATTGGGAATTCTATGTAGTGGTTCATAGTAATCTCCCAGAGTTCTTTCGCTGGGTGTAGCTGGTTCAGTTCATTACTGCTCTATTGGAACTGATTTGGTTCATCTCATTGTTGAAGAGGGCCACATCCATCAAAATTGATTATCATATAGTATTGTTGTTGAAGTATATAATGATCTTCTGGTTCTGCTCATTTCATTCAGCATTAGTTCATGTAAGTCTCTCCAGGTTTTTCTGAAATCATCCTGCTGGTCATTTCTTACAAAACAATAATGTTCCATAATATTCATATACCTTAATTTATTCAGCCATTCTCCAATTGATGAGCATCCACTCAGTTTCCAGTTTCTGGCCACTACAAACAGGGCTGCCACAAACATTCTTGAACATACAGGTCCCTTTCCCTTCTTTAAAATCTCTTTGGGATATAAGCCCAGTAGTAACACTGCTGGGTCAAAGGGTATGCACAATAACTGTAGAAATTCTTAATGTGTTTTAATGGAACCTGGGCTACCTTTAGTTCTGAAACAGAGATTCAATAAACAGCTATTGCATTTTAGTCAGTCTTTTGTTAAATAGTGGTTTATATAGCAAATATTCCTAATAAACATTCAGGCTTTTTTTCTTGTGTTTTATCTATAACTAAATAATTATATCTAAATTTAAGATAAACAGAACATTGTAGTCCCTTGGATTTGTAAACATTTGACTTTGTTTACATATTTTTTAAAATAATTAAATGAACAAAAGATTTAAAATTAATTGGTGTTAGTATACAGTAAAATGGAATCTTGAGATATGGTAATTATAGTAACATGTATTATATTCCCTTTTGCCTAATTTTTCTTCTCCAAATTAGAAATGTCCATTTTTTTTTTCAGATTTTGAACGGTGAGCTTAGGTGGAAAGGAAAGAATAGAAGCAAAAGAATAGGAGAATTTTTTTTAAAGGAAAAATTAATAATTTAAATTTAGAGAATTTAACATAGAGCAGACAACTAGGAGTATGATTAGAGACAAGAATAGACTAGCATCAAAATAGTATAAACAAAAGTAATTACAGGAGCAAAGTACTGAAGTAAAAGAAGGGCATAAAATTATCATAAAAGAAATAAACAATTATAACTTTAAGCTTGAGTGGATTTAACAGTCTTATAAAATGCAAAAAAAGTGTGGCAAAAAGGATAAGAAATGTATCTTTAAGATACAAAGAAAATTAAAGGAATAAAATAAATGAGAGACCGGCAGAAGTTACTTATTAAGTGATTGCCCAGAAGCGGGAATTACATTCATGCAAAAGATGGAAGAAAAAAAAAAAACAAACCCACACATAATGCCAAGAGAAAATGCCAGAGAATGTACTTTACATTTAAAGATAGTGAAATATTATTAATATAAAATGTCTGAGCATTAAGTAGATAAATCAGTGATTTAGTTGTCACTATATATGTACAGGCACAGAGCTGGGCACTGGGATTACAAAGAAAAGAAAACATAAATACATTCTCTGACAATACTAAGGGGGGGGGGAGGAGTGGAGCTTCAAAGTGTCATGAAAGACTGAGTCAAGTTGGGAATGAGTGGGACTAGAGTAGGCATTTCCTAAAATGGAAGTTGGAGAAGAAGGTAGTAGAAGTGGAAGTAGAATTTAGCAAGTAGTCTAGGAATTTATTGAACCAACTAGTTTTAAAGAAATGATGTGTCTAAATTCACAAAGGAGACATATAACTAGAATTATAAGACATAGATATTAACATTGTAATAATAAAAGACTTCAATATTACTCTGTACACTTACAAAATAAACAGAGCAGGAAACATATAACTGAATAAGCTTTTGGAAAAATTACATCTGAAAAAACTTAAGGCATCTTTAAAAAAAAGTTAATTGTGTTTTGTTTTTACCTTGCAAACTTTTAAAGATTACTCCCACTATGTGAGAGGTTCCTTGTAATAAAGTAAAACTTGTAACAAAGTAAAAACTGCATGCAACATTTTACATCACCCCCTTTTCCAATCATTCTCTTTTTCAATGAACATTTAATTGTTTTTTCTTCCTCTCACTTTCTCCATCCTAGAGAGGGAGAACAATTTTTGTAACATGTCATATTCAAGCAAAGTTTCCCTTAAATGATTACATATATCTGCATACATACATACCTACATATCTACATACCTACCTACATACATATATATACATACATACATACATACATATGATTCTGCACCCTAGATCCATAGCCTTGCTTTAATGAATATATTTTTCATAGAATCAGGAATGCTTATTCCCTTTATCATTGTTCTGATAGCTTTCAAAATTGTTTTTATGAAAATCCTTGTTCATTTTAAAATTGCTGATGTTCTGATTCTTTTTGATACTTCACCAGTTCTGCATTTTTTCTGTGTCTTTTTGAATCATGTTTCCTTATTTCTTGTAAGACAATAGTATTCTGAGACATAGATGGACCATATCTTATTCGGACATTCCTCAATTGATGGTATTCCCTTAGTTTCCATTCTCTCCCCTCTCCCCCCCCCCCACACACACCAGAAAACTGTTCTTAAGAATTTTTGTACATAATGGATCTTTTCTTCTTTCTTTGATCTCTTGGATAAAGTTTTATCAGTGGTATAGTTGAGTCAAAGGATAACTTTTTTTGTGGATACTTCGAAATTGCTTTCTGTTATAATTATATCTATTCACAAACTTCCAACTGTGCATCAGTATGCCTGTTTTCCTACAGTTCTTTCAATATATTATTTTCCATTTTTGTCATCTTTTCTATTCTAAGGAATGTGAGGTAGAATTTCAAAATTGCTTTAATAAGGATTTCTCTTTTAGTAATAATTTGAAGAATTTTTTCATGTAGAGTGATAGAAGAGCACATGAGGGCATGTTCATCTTCCCTTAAGAGTTATTTATTCATGTTCTTAGAGTATATGTCAATTGGGGAATTGATTTTTTTTTTTTTTTTGTAGATTTGAATCAGTTCCAAATATCTTGGAAATGAGACTTTTGTGAGAGCAACTATATTTATAAAACTTTCCCAGTACTTTTGCCATTTAATTTTAACTTTATTAGATTTATATAAAACCTTTTTATGTTTTATGTAACAAAAAATATCAAGTTTATGTTCTGTAAACCTATTTTTAATTGTGTTATTCTTCATAGTAGACCTTTATCTTTATGTTCTCTCTTTTAAAGAGAGAGTTGCTAAATCTTGTGCAAGTATAATTGTAGTTCATCACTATGTGATTTCTTTTTGGTTGCTTATGATAATTTTTCTTTTGTTTGGACACTGAATTTTAGTGATGAGATTCCTAGGCATTTTCATTTTGGAGTGCTTTTTTAGGATGTGATTAGTGAATTTTTTTTTTATTGTTATCATGGCCTCTTGCTCTAATATATCTAAACATTTTTCTTTAGATGTGTTAAAATCTGGTATGTAGGTTCTTTTTATTATTTCAGGTAATCTATTTATCTTATAAGTATTAAGTTATTTCTTTTTTATTTGTTTTTCTAGCCTGGTTGTTTCTGATATGTCTTAAATTTTCTATTAAAGCAATCGATCTTTTTTACTTTGTTTTAAGAATTCTTATTGTCTTCTAGACTCATTAGTTTTCATCTGCTCCATTTTAAGATTTTAAAACTTATCTGTCAAGTTTTAGTTAAGTTCCATTTTCCATTTTTGGATGTAGCTTTCATTTTTTTATAATTCTTGTTTTTGTTTTCTTCAAAGAATTCTATTTTTTTGTAAGCCATCTACTTTTTTCCTCGAGATCTTGATTTTAGATGTTTTTGAATTATACTAGATTTGTGTCTTAGTCATCATTGTCATCATTAAAGTCCTTTGATTAGTTATTTAACTTATTATTGAAATTTCAGATGCTGCCTTCTAGGTCTTCCTTATTGTAGGGATCAAGTCAAGTTGAAGACCTTTCTTTCCTCCTTTTCTTTGGACTGTTTCTTTCACTTTGTACAGTGAAAGTCTCAGCTAGATGGAAAGAAAACAAGGGTAATGTCCAAAAGCTTAGAGGGAAGAGACAGTCAAGAACAAGAGAGTGATCAGCAGTGTCAAAGGTTTCAGAATGGTCAAGGAGAACAAGGATTGAAAAGAAATGATTGGTTTTGTCTACTAAGAGATAATTTGTAACTTAGGAGAGAGCAGTTTTGATAGAATAATAGGGTTTGAAGCCAGATCATAAAAGAGTACCCATATAATTTGGTTTATTTAGGTGAACTCACTCCCCAAAGATTTGATATGTCTTTCATTTGTTTCTAAATGATAATAATTTCTGAAGCAAAGATTCGTTTACAACTCCCAGTCAGATCTATATAAAAATGCATATTTGTGTATATGTACTC
This sequence comes from Sarcophilus harrisii, assembly GCF_902635505.1. Classification (NCBI taxonomy): domain Eukaryota; kingdom Metazoa; phylum Chordata; class Mammalia; order Dasyuromorphia; family Dasyuridae; genus Sarcophilus; species Sarcophilus harrisii. The sequence continues at coordinate 532,175,497 of NC_045427.1, read as the reverse complement.
CATCTATTACTGGTGTGTTATTTAATTAGAAATTTATTCCTTTGAATTTTGTGACATTACTCCCAAACGTAGAGGTATAAACCTTTTTGCTCCTGAACTAGAATATCATGATTTTCTATCCCATGAGGAAATTTCCTCTACCAAGGCATTTTAACAATTGTATTTATCTTAAAAGGTCCATATTCAGAAATTTTGGCAAATAACTTGTCATAAATGTGCATTGTGAAAAGAGGATTAGCCCTCTATATCATTCTTGCCATATACTGCAGGAAGTGACATCTGTATAGTTTTCAAAATGTCAGTCATTTAAGGAATAAACAAGTGCAGTAATTCAGGTTGGTTTATTATTCAAATTCACTGCTTTTCAACAAAAAGATAAACTTGTTGCTTTGAATTTTGAAAAAACCTGAAAATTCAGCCATAGTATTATGACTTTTGATGTCTTTTGCTCCTGCATTTTGTAGTATGACATAATATACCCATACCGTTGATTGTCTGCTCTGCATTTGTAGGGCATTTCACTAGACTGAGAGTATGCAAATCAGTCAATAAATAGTTATTAATCACTTCCTATGTTTCAGACACTATGCTAAATGCTGGGGATACAAAAAGTCAAAAAACAGCCTCAAGTAATTTACAATGTATTGTGTATGGGGACATACATGATAAATATGGAATAATTAAGAAAAGGTTAATTAAGACACTCAAGAGGGGTTGGGAAAGGCTTTCTATAAAAGATAAGATTTTAGTTGGGACTTAAAGCCAATAGGCAGAGATGAGCAACAGGAGCATTCTGGTCATGTGGTTTGGCCAGAGAAAAATCCCAGAGTTTGAGAGAGGAAGTCTCTTGTTCATTCAACTTCAAGGAGGCGCCGTGCCACTGGATTGAAAAGTATGTAAGAAGACTGGGAATATAGGAAGAAGCTACATTTTGAAGGACTTTGAATATCAAACAAAAGGATCTTATATTTGATCTGGAGGCACTAGAGTTTATTGAGTAAGGGGAGAGGGTGGTACCATGTTTGGGCTTGTACTTCAGAAGATAAATCACTTTAGTTTCTGAATTGAGGATGGATTGGAGTAGGAAGAGGCTTTTGAGGCAAGCAGACCCAATAGTAGATTATTGCAGTAAATTGTAAAGTGATAAGGGCCTGCACCAGAATGGTATTTTAAAATAGGGACTTTTCTCTAGATGTAAACATACAGAGATCAATCAATGCGCTAATTTTTTATGCTGATTATGTAGCAATAAAATAAAGGATAATAAAAAAAAGCAATGATTAGAATGAAGACTTCATAAAGTATATATAGAACTAGCACTGAATATCAAATAAAGGGTAGGTTTTAGCCAGTTATAGAAGAAGAGGGAAGACATTCTACATAGGAAGAACATTTGAAGGAACAATTAATTGACCAATTTGACTGGATCAGAGGGAAAGATTGAGTTGGTAAATAAATCTAGAGAGGTGATAGTACCATAGTAATATATAAAGTACTTAAGTTCAGAGACATAAAGAATAAGAGGAAAAGGAAGAAATCACAAGGATAGAAATGTAGTTGAACTTGGAGAATCAGAATATCATGCAGGACTTCGAATGTTAGGCTCAAAAATTTGGATATGCTTCTTAAGTAGCAGTAATGATGATCTTATCATTTTATCAAGAATCTTACTACTCCATTCTACAGACTGTTGCAAAAGTATTTTTCCTTAAGTACAGAAGTGACCATGTAATTCTGCTACTTGATAAATTCCCCTCTGACTGTTAAAGCCCTTTATACCTTTTCTTTCCTCATTATACATTTTGTTCTCTTCCTCTGTGATCAGCCAAACTAATCTTTCTCTTATTTATACTGACTATGAATCTTGTCTATAATTGGCTCCTTCTTTCCCTGTGTCTCATAGTGTCCCTCTCTTGCTTTCAGAAATAGTTCAAGTATTATCTTCTATAGGAAGCCTTTCCTAATCACACCCCTCCCCCTATTTCTAATTTCTGTCCAGACCACCTTGTATTTAACCATTTTTGTATATACTTACTTGTTCTCTGTTTTTCTCTGTCTCTCTGTCTCTCTCTTTCCTCCCTCCCTCTTCCTTTTCCTCTCCCCCTCTCTCTCCTTCCCTCCTTTCTCTTTATAAAAATGTGTGTGTGTATATAATTACATTGTTGCTTCTCCCACAAGAGTATAAACTCCTTGTTAACAGAGATTGTTTCATTCTCTGTACTTACATCGCCCATTCCAGACATCTTCTTCTTTGATTGTAGAAAGCTCTTTTAGAAGCTCTTCTTTTAGAAAGCTCTTCCTCACAATTCTGTAATATAAGTAAGGAAAATTTTCATTTTACAGGTGAAGAAACATTTCCAGGAAGGTCAAATACCACTAAGCCATTTAATGGCAGAGTAGAGCAAATATAGAACTTTTTTTTTTTTTTTTTACTCTTAAAGTGAGACTTCAAGTGAACTAAAAGGTAATTTCCCAAGAAGCATATTGGATCCCTCCAAAAAAGGCTTGTGAGAGAATTATTGCCCTTTTAAAAGAGAAAGAGATGGAAAAAGAAGGAAATATTGTTGTACATAATTGTTTCGTATGACTTCTTTTAGGCAATGTCTTACTATTTGGAAAGACAACATATTTTTGTACAGTTAAAATACCTGGGCAGTAGACCTGGCACTACTATTTTGGATAAATCATTTAACCTCTATAGGTTTTGAATTTCTCATTTGTAAAATGAGAGAATTCAGTGAGCTATATAGGATCCTCTCAGTTTTAGTAGTGTCTAATTCTGTTCTAAATGTCCTTTGGCAGACTCATTCTGTCCTGTGTTGCCTTAAAGACAAAACACTTCAGAAACAGATAGTACTTAGTTTTTTTATTATTGAAAATAAACTTAACATTTTTTCTTGCATTTATCCAAGTTTTCTATTATCCCAACAGTTATCACTTTTTTTTTTGTTTACTCATGCCAATGCTATTACTAATAAAGTGGCTAGAATAATAATGTCTTTATAAATAAAAGAGATGTATTCTCTAACTTATTTGAAAGTCAGTTTTTCTTTTATAAACTATAATACATAAATTACTTATAT